>NC_041750.1:24826106-25517356 GCF_004115215.2 Ornithorhynchus anatinus | reverse complement strand
CTTCGGGCTCGGCTTCGTTCGGAAGATGGCGGGCAGGGCGCGCTAGGCCTCGGCGGGTAGAGCGGTGCCGGCTCCGCCCCCCGGTCCCTCCCCGTCCCTCCCTCGCCCTGCCCGGGCCGCTCCCGGGGCTTCCCCGAGCGGGGATGGACGCGGCGGCCCTCCCGCCTCCCCTTCCCCCTCCCCCGCCGCGGCAGCGGCTGCAGCGTTCGGTGCAGCGCCTGCAGCGTTCCATGCAGCGGGGCAAAGCGTGAGCCTGCCCTGCCCCCCTTCCCTGGAAACATGTCGGATACCAAGGTGAAAGTTGCCGTCCGAGTCCGGCCCATGAACAGACGGGGTAAGCGGGGACCGACCCCGGGGGATGCATGCAACCCTTCCTTCCTTTCTCTGCAAATATAGATTTCGAGGTCCTCTTTTCTGCTTCCCTCCAGAGCTGGAACTGAACACCAAGTGCGTGGTGGAGATGGAAGGCAACCAGACCATCCTCCACCCGCCCCCCGCCGCCAACACCAAACAAGGAGAAAGGTAAGGCCGCAGCGGTCAGCAGCAAGTGCCGCCCCCCAAGACCCCCACCAGTGCGTGTCTGCGGGGGTTTTGTCCCCCAGACCCCGGGGACAGGGACAAGGACCCGGCCGGCTCCTTTTGTTAAAGGACAGGCTTCAACTTTGGGCCCAACTCTGGTGCCAGGACACTGCCAGGCCAACGTCTCCGGCAGCCTTTGCATCCCCCTCTCCCATCCATCCTTCCCTCTGTGCGGAGCACTGTACCAAACACTCGGGCGAAGCCCCGCCAATTAAAAGTATTAAAGCGTTGCTGGGGGCAGAGCACTGTACTGAGCGTTTGGGGGAGGCCCTCCAAGTGATCGTATTGATGGACCATTTGCAGTGTGCAGAGCGCTGTGCTGGGCACTTGGGGGGAGTCCCCCCCAATCGTATTTATGGAGCGCTCGTTGGGTGCAGAGTACTGTCCTAAGCACTTGGGAGAGTCCTCAATCGTATTTATTGAGCGCTTGTTGGGTGCAGAGTACTGTCCTAAGCACTTGGGAGAGTCCTCAATCGCATTTATTGAGCGCTTGTTGGGTGCAGAGTACTGTCCTAAGCACTTGGGAGACTCCTCAATCGTATTTTAATTGAGCGCTTGCTGGGTGCGGAGCACTGTCCTAAGCACTTGGGAGAGTCCTCAGTCGTATTTATTGAGTGTTTGCTAGGTGCGGAGCACTGTACTAAGCACTTGGGGGAGTCCCCCTTGGTTAATCGTATTGAGCACTTGCCGGGTGCAGAGCACTGTACTAAGCATTTGGAAGAGTCCCCCTCAATCGTATTTATTGAGCACTTGCTCTAATCACTTGGGAGAGTCCCCCTTGGTTAATCGTATTGAGCACTTGCTGGGGACAGAGCACTGTACTAAGCACTTGGGGGAGTCCCCCTCAATTAATCATATTTGCGGACCACTTGCTGTGTGCAGAGCACTTGTACGAAGCACTTTGGGGGAGTCCCCCTCAATCATATTTATTGAGGGTTTGCTGGGTCCAGAGCACTGTATTAAGCACTTGAGAGAGTCCTCATCAGTTAGTCCTATTTATTGAGTGCTTGCTGTTTGCAGAGCACTGTACTAAGCACTTGGGAGAGTGCAGTAGAGCGGAGTCGGTTGACATGTTCCCTGACCCCAGCTAGCCGACAGTCTAGAGGGGAATCTGTACCGAGATTGGATACCCAGGCTCAGACCGATGCTTTGGGCAGAAGCATCAGCTGGGAGCCTCGGGAAGGTTGTTGGATGTATAGAGGTGTGTTTAGGATGGGAGATTAGGGGTATTTATTGAGCGCTTACTGTGTGCAGAGCACTGTACCAAGCGCTTGGGAGAGTTCAAGACAGCAGTGGTAATAGACGGGTTCCCTGCCCCCAACGAGCTTGGAGGCTGATGCCTTTTGGAGCCTGGCTGGTGCTTATCGGATGATTCAGTTTATTTATTTATTTCTTTTAGCCCACACGGAGTTAAGAGCATGTGCCAGTTTTGATTTGTGTGGCAACAAAGTCGTTCTCCGAGCCCTAGTCACCGGAGAAGTTGTTTAAGAGAGGGTCGGGGTTTACCAGATTGCAACATATTTGCATTCGAAAAGTGGTAACTCTCCGTTGCCTTGTTAATGATGGGCCCGGCCCGTGAAGCGGTGTGGAGAGAATGAGCCAAATCCGGTCGGGAATCTGGCATTTTAGCCGGGAAGCTCCTGAAAAGAAAGCTGTTGGACCTCCGCCAAAATACCAACGCACCAGACTGTAAAAATAGAAGGGGATAAAAATTCCCCGTCGGGAGAAAGGGATAAGAAGGGGTTCGACCGTGAGTGCGTGGGGTACCTGTGACCTGACCCTTGGTGGATTTACTTGGACAAAGTTGGTTGATAAAGAGAAGTCGGGATGGAGTAAACTCTCATGCCTGTTGGCAGAGGGAAGACATCCTTCCTGGTCTGTAATTATGTGGTGTTCGGAGGCTTGTTTTTCTAAACTCTGAAAGTGTGAGGAATTGCGTTCGCGAGGGGGGATTCTAACCGCAAAGTGGGACCTGTTTCCTCCCTCCAGACAGAATGTTTAAGAACACCCTCTTTTTTTTTTCTCTCTTTGTAATGGTGCTTGTTTATGTGCCAAGCGCTGTTCTAAGCACCGGGGTAGATACAAGATCATCGGGTTGGACACGGTCCCTGTCCCACATGGGGCTCACTCCAGTTCTTTTATCTGCACCTGAATCTTGTGGTATCACTCCGAAGCCAGACTGGAGACTATTTGGTTAAGTGGTCTTAGGTTTCCAAGACGCTTCCCTCCTTGAGCACACAAGTGATAGATAAGTTTCTTTAAGAAAAATATCTTGAGGTTCAGAATGGTTGCTTTTCACCCCCCTCCCATTGGCAACCTTTGAGTAAATTCAAGCGTTTGCATTCATTAACAAAAAGCAAGTTACGTCACGTGTGTTATGGTGGCGGTGAGCTCGATCAGTGGTATTTATTGAGCGTTTAGGAGAATACAGTGCAAATAGAGTCGGTAGATGCCATCCCTACCCACAAGAAGCTTACCGTCCAGAGGGGGAGACGGGCATTAATATAAAATGTGGAAAGGAGATATGGCAGAATGCAAGGATGTGGACATAAGTGTGGTGGGTTTGGGGGTGGGGATGGATAGTAGGCGTTTAAGGGGTACAGATCCAAGTAGAGGGGAGGCCAGCGGGGGAAACGAGGACCGAGTCTAGGCTCAGTTCTGCGGTCCCTCGTGTCTTTCTTCCTGCGGCTTCTGGGTGGCACCTGTGTGGTTTTTCACACTTACCAAGAAACCCCAGGAAGTTACTGTGTAACGTGACAGAGCCTTACCTTCAGGCAGAATTGAGTATTCTGAATGTGGAGAGAAAGGAGAGCTGTGGACAGTTTGGAAGCACGGTATTCATTCACTCAATCGTATTTATTGAGTGCTTAGTGTGTCAGAGCACTTTACTAAGCACTTGATAATAATAACGATGGTCTTTGTTAAAGTGCTGTGTGCCGAGCACTGCGGAGAAGCAGCGTGGCTCAGTGGAAAGAGCATGGGCTTTGGAGTCAGGGCTCATGAGTTCGAATCCCAGCTCTGCCACTTGTCGGCTGTGTGACTGTGGGCGAGTCACTTCACTTCTCTGTGCCTCAGTTCCCTCATCTGTAAAATGGGGATTAAGACTGTGAGCCCCACGTGGGACAACCTGATTCCCCTATGTCTACCCCAGCGCTTAGAACAGTGCTCGGCACATAGTAAGCGCTTAACAGATACCAACATTATTATTATTATTATTATGTTCTAAGCGCTGGGGGAGATTCAGGGTAATCAGGTTGTCCCAGGTGGGGCTCACAGTCTCAGTCCCCATTTTCCAGATGAGATCACCGAAGCACAGAGAGGTGAAGTGACTTGCCCAAAGTCACACAGCTGACAGGTGGCGGAGCCGGGATTAGAACCCACGACCTCTGATTCCCAAGCCCAGATTCTTTCCACTAAGCCACGCTGCTTCTTAATCACTCAATATATAGCAGTCCGGCAATCAGTCGTATTTATTGAGCGCTCACTGTGCGTAGAGCACAGTATTAAGCGCAGTGGCGAGTACCATGTAACAGAACTGGCAGAGATGTTTCCTGCCCATGAGTAGCACTGCTTGACTGATTGATTAAAGCCTTCTGGTGGTAAGCATCTCTTGGAAAGACCGATTTCTTTTTTTCCCCCCTCACATTCCTCTGGACAACATTTCTCCCCTTATTTGTCAAGGTGCTTTTATCCAGAGTCCGAGGAACAGAGCTGATTCCTTGATGAAGCCCGTGTCTCTGGTTGCATTCATTCAGTCGTATTTATTGAGTGTTTATTGTGTGCAGAGCACTGTGCTGAGCCCCGAGAGAGTGCCCAATAGCAAAAGACAGACACATTCCCTCCCCACAAGGAACTGAGAAGCAGCGTGGCTCAGTGGAAAGAGCACGGGCTTTGGAGTCAGAGGTCATGAGTTCGAATCCCAACTCTGCCACTAGTCAGCTGTGTGACTGTGGGCAAGTCACGTCACTTCTCTGTGCCTCAGTTCCCTCATCTGTAAAATGGGGATGAAGACTGTGAGCCCCACGTGGGACAACCTGATTTCCCTGTGTCTACCCCAGCGCTTAGAACAGTGCTTTGCACATAGTAAGCGCTTAACAAATACCAACATTATTATTAACTGAGGTTCTAGAGAATTGCATCTGATCTCAACCCTCACCACTGCACTAGGGTGTTCCAGGATTAATGTCTCGGCAGGGATCGAGACGGCAAATGCATTATGGTTTTCAGAATCCATTCCCGTTTCCCTTTCTTTCCCTTTGAAGCCACAGGGCTTTTCAAAATTAGATAGAGCACTTTACTTGCTGGGCTGTTGGTTTGATTAGTTGCGTTATTTGTTCAGAATTTGGGGGTTTCAGTTCCTTACTTTTTATTTGATTATAGACGCTGTGTGAGTTTCCCTGAGCAAGAGAGGATACTCATCAGTCAGGGGTATTTACTGAGCGCTTTACTGTGTACAGAGCACAGTACTAAGCGCTTGGGAGAGTGCAATACATCAGTGGTACGGTCTAGAGGAAATGCTCTCATTATTTGAGGCACTTGTTTCGGAAGCAGGAGGGTCTCTGAAGTAGTCTGGCAACCGCGTTTGCAAAGAAATTTAGAGTATTGTAAATGAAATCTTCACATTAACCATCGTGAAATATTAAGTGCTAACCATAGGACAAGCATTGTAATAGGCGCTGGGTAGATGCAAGGCCATCCAGGTTGGGCATAATCCCTGTCCCTCGTGGAGCTCACGTTCCAAGCAGGGGGAGAGGGAGAACGGGCATTTAATTCCCATTTTACAGATGAGGATACTGAGGTACAGAGGAGTTAAGTAACTAGCCCAGGGTCACGCAACAGGAAAGTGGCAGAGCCGGGATTAGAACCCAAAGTCTCCGATTCCCAGGCTGGGAATCTTTCTAGTAGACCACACTGCTTCTCTAGTGAAAACAGGAACCTCTAGGTTGAAGTGATTAGGTTCTGGAAGATTTTCAATCTTTCTCTTGGTTTCCAGGAAAAGGAACAGGCAAAGTTTTGCGCCCAAAGGTACTTTTTATGGCGTTAAAGCCAAGGATAGGTAGTGAGGTCAAAATGGATCACAGGACATCTGAGATTATCTTATTCTTGAGGTCCCCTCTTAAAATTCCCTGGGCAGCTTATCTAAGGACTAGCTGGGCTCTGTTCTGCGCCTCTCAGTGATATAAAGGAGAAGCAGCGGCAGAAGAGAGTTCTCGGGAATGAAAGATAAAGACACCGAAGGCAGGATCCACAATTTTTGGGTCCTTGGGGAACATGGACTTGGTCTTGGAGAGAAAACGGACAAGGGACAAGCCTGAATCTATCTCAGCAAATATCGCGGTGCCTGGCACTTAATCAGCGCGTAACAAATACCATAAAACAAACAAAAATAGTAAGCGCTTAACAATACCATCAGAACAAAAATGTAACCTCACTAAGGAGGTGGTCCTGGGAAGTGAAGTTACCGTCCAGGGCTTTGCTCTGGACTGGGCCTCAGCTTGGGGGAGAATCGAAGAGGCGGCCTTCCCAAACTTTGGTCTCTTTTCTTGCAACTGCCGGAAAAAAAGACCCAAGTGAGCGATCCTCAGAGATGAGTTCGGGGGGAAGCAACACGGAGCAATCGGATGCCCCCAGCGTCTCTTGTTTCCCGACCTACTCTTGCAGTCAGTTGTATTTATTGAGCGTTAACTGTGCGCAGAGAAATGTACTGACCACTTGGGAGAGTACACTAGGACAACATAACAGATTTCTTGCCTTCCACGAGTTTAGCCCTCTGCCTTCTCTTCCCCAGCTACACATTCTAGTAGTCGTCGCGTGTGAAAGGCCACGCACTGTACTAAGCGCTCAGAAGGTACGGCAGAAACCCAAGACGAGTTCCCCGTCCCCGAGGGGCTTCTACTCAGACCCCTGGAGTCCTATCAAGGCATAGGACAAGTGGCACAACGTCCTCAGAAGTTAGCAGGTAGCAGTTGAAAGCCATTCAGGGAGGAATTACTCTCTGCTTTAGCTTGCTCCCTGTGATATCAGGCAGGGAAAATGTGTCACAGAAGCGGGTGCGATTTCCATAATTAATGAACTAGAGTAGCAGCGTGGCCTAGAGGATAGAGCACGGGTCTGGGAGTCAGAAGGACCTGGCTTCTAATCCCAGCGCCAGCCACTTGACGGCTGTGTGACCCCGGGCCGGTCTGGGCCTCGTCTCCTGCAACTGTAAAATGGGAGTGAAGATTGTGAGCCTCGTGTGGCAGAGCTGTGTCCAACTTATCATGTCTCTACCTCAGCGCTTAGTACAGTGCCCAGCACCTAGTAAGCGCTTCCTGAATACCACAATTATGAGGGTGATGATGATCAGTCGAGCCATTGATACTTGTACCTCGTGTCTCCGTTGCATTTGGTGGCAAGTAGGGCTGAAGTCGGTGCCTGTTTTAAGTGGGCCCTGCTCCTCGATACCGGCTTATAATCGGGCCCGGGGCGATGTCCATTTCTGATGTACGTTTCATTGACGTGTCGTCTACAGCAGAAGCTGGTCTAAGTTGCCCAGGGTTAATTTCTTTTTTTAACCAGTAGCAATGAATGAATTCCTACTGTGTGCAGAGAATAACTACTGTGGCCTCCCCGCTAGGCCACGCTTCTTCTGTACTTCCTTCGACTTGGTTATCGCACAGTTCTGTGGTCACGGGTGTTTCCCTCCACACTTTTGTCCGTTGTGGGAGTTAAGGAATCGACCACCTCCTGACGAGGCCCGTCTATCCTCAGCTTGGCATCCGGAAGAGCGGCTTGGGCTCAGGCCGGCTGCCTCCGACACAGGTTTTCCTCTTGCCGGAACGTGGCTTCCCCCTTCTAGGAATTTTCCTTCTGGCGGATCCCAGTGATTCTGCAAGCCAAGAAAATCCCCCCTCCGGGCTTTTTACCGGCTCGGTGTTCCACGTGATCGTTCTGGGGAAGAGTGGTATTTGTTAAGGGCCTTCTCGGGGTCAAGCACGGTGTGAAGCGCTGAGGTGGAGACAACCAGGTCAGACACGGGCCCGGTCCCACGGGCTGAGGAGGAGGGAGGAAAGGTATTTTTAATGCCCATTTTACAGACGAGGAAACGGAGGCACAGGAAAGGGACTCATCCGAGATCACAGCCGAGTTTGAGAGACCAGACTCTTTCCAAAACAAGGTCAGGTCCCATTTGCCGTAGACTCGGTTTTATCGTAGCCTCCCAAGCCCTTAGTGTAGTTTTCTGCACACAGTAAGCGCCCACTAAATACCATTGATCGACTGGCTGGTGAGGAGTGTTTTCAGCTTTGGTCTTGAGCAGGGCCGGTGGGAAATCATGACTCCACTGAACTGTTAACAAGGCAGCATTTTCAGCCGTCCAGATCTCCAACTTTGATTTACGTCTCGTCGGAGGAGCCGGAGAGAAGGGGAGGAGCAGGTCAGGGCTGTAGGGAGTTTCTCTGTTTTCTTGCGGTAGCAAGTGGCTCGAAGACTCCTCGAAGGGAGTGTCGGGCGAAGGAAGGCAGCTGTGCTCGCTGTGCACATTTGGAGGAACTGTCAGTTCGGCCGGGGCTAAAGGCAGGCCTCCTTGAGGTGAGGGGTTTTGATGGGGAGAGCATTGTTTCCGAAGAAACCAAGGGAGAGAGTGTGGTCTAGTGGAAAGGGCGCGGGAACGGGTTCTAATCCCGGCAACGCCACTTCTCTGCTGTGTAAACTGGGGCAAGTCACTTAACCTCTTAACCTCTCTGAGTTTGTTGTTGTTCATTCAATCGTATTGTTCATTCAGTCATATCTATTGAGCATTTACTGTGGGCAGAGCACTGTACCGAGTGCTCGAGAGAGTACAAAATAACGATAAACAGACACGTTCCTTGCCCACAACGAGCTTACAGTCTAGTGGTTTTTGTTGTTGAGGGCAGTAAATGCTCAATAAATAAATGAGTAGGCATGTCTAGGGAGGTGAGGAAATGGCTTCCAGAGTTGGCTTGGCTGCTTGCTTCCGATTCCCTAGCCGTGTCCACGTAATAATAATAATAATAATTGTGGTATTTAAGTGCTTACTGTGTGCCAGGCACTGTACTAAGCCCTGGGTGGATATAAGCAAATGGAGTTGGACACAGTCCCTGTTCCATATGGGGCTCACAGTCCTAATCCCCATTTTACAGATGAGGTAACTGTGGCATAAAGGAATGAAGTGACTTGCCCAAGGTCACACAGCAGGCAAGTGGTGGAGCCGGGATTAGAACTAATGAGCTTCTGACTCCCAGGCCCAGGCTCTAGCCACTACACCAACCCCCCGCCAGGCGCTCCTCCCTTGGCCGCCGTTGGACGACCGGGAAATAAAACGGGACGTCCTGCCTTCTGTTGCCACAGCCCAGCCCCTCCTCTGCCCCCTTTAGAGGAAGGAACTCAACCGGGAAAGAGGAAGGAAGCCCTGGAGGAAGAGAAAACGCTCGCCCTTCGCCGTGTTGTCTTAAGAGGAGACACTCCCTGGTCCTCGGGCGAGCCGCCCGCCGAGGGGACGGGATGGAAAATCGGCCCCAGCGGAAGAGAGCGAGTTTGTAGTTGTAACTTATCGCAGATTCATTCATTCAGTTGTATTTGAGCACTTACTGTGTGCAGAACACTGTATTAAGCGCTAACAAGTAGAGACAATCCCTGCCCCCAACAGGCTCACAGTCTAGAAGGGGGGAGACAGACATCCAAACAAGTAAGCAGGCATCAGTAGCATCAATATAAACAAATAGGATTATAGATCTATACACAGCATTACTAAAAATAAATAGAATTATACTTATAAATATGTACATATATGCAGAAAGTGCTGTGGGGCGGAGAGGGCGGAGAAGAGTCGCAGGCGATAGGCACACAAGTAGCCCGCTGAAGAGATTAGACTTCAGATGAGTTTAACTCATGTACTTAGTGGGAACAAGTGGTCCGAATTGATGCTTGTAGCTACTTATTATCCCAACTGCACCGAGTGGACAGCACGATTTATGTTTCAGCGGAGTTTGGCGGTTGCTGGCCTGTTTTTTTTGTAGCGGTGTAGCGTACGGGCTACCCTGTGCCAGGCAGTGTTCGTTCATTCATTCTTTCAGTCGTATTTATTGAACACTTACTGTGTGCTGAGCACTGTATTTAGTGCTTGGGAAAGTACAATACATCAATACAGACAATCCCCGCCCAGTGGTCACAGTCCATATTCAACATGGGGCTCATAATCTTAATGCCCGTTTTACTGAGGAGGTAACTGAGGCACAGAGAAGTGAAGTGACTTAACCAAAGTCACACAGCGGGCAAGTGGTGGAGCCGGGATTAGGACCCAGGTCTTTCTGACTCCCAGGCCTGTGCTCTTTCCACTAAACCATGCTGCCTCTCTAGACCTGGGTTCGAATCCCAGCACCTCCAGTTGCCGGTTGAGTGGCCTTGGGCAAGTGACTTCACTTCTCTGGGTCTCAGTTTCCTCACCTGAAAGATGGGGATTAAGTGCCGGTGCTCCCTCCTATTTAGACTGGAAGCCCCGTGCGGGTCTGGGACCGATGCGATTAACTTGTACGTACTCCACCAGTTCTTGATACATAGTAAGCATTTAACAAATACCTTAATGATCATTTTAGGAGGGGGTGATGGGGCTGTCAGACTCATTGGCCTCTTTAGACACCCCCAACCCACCCCTCGCCTTCACATAGGCCAACCAGTTACGGGAGTGGAGACCTAACAGAGGCTTCTTGCTTCTGAGCCTGTTGGGGCATCAGCTCATGACCCAGATCTTTCTCGTTATATCTGAAGATGCCAAAATACGATGAGCCAATCTGCCAACTTCCTGCCTCTAACTTAATTTAGGAGCAACAAATGACACGAGCGTGCATTTTGTTGTCCCCCTCCCCACCACACGTCTGCCGAGCCTAATTTAAAATCACGTGTAACGCGGCAGATGGCTTCCAAACCGCCAATATACCGTGTTTTATGGAATGAGCTTCATTCGGAAGTAATGAGCGGAGAGAAACGGATCAGTGTTTCATAGCCGGATACACGGCATTATCATTTTACACCCTCACGCCTGTTTCTTTATCGAATGTATGGAAGGGCCCCTGTCGTAATTAATCCGAGGATGGGGATCCGGGGAAAACCCTTGGGGAAGACATTTCCAATCTGAAATATTCCGCACAGAGTAGCAGGAGTAGCTGAACAATCCATTGATTTGGGTGGGCGGGGAACGTGTCTACCGATTCTGTTATATTCTTCAACTTGATCAATGGAGGGAAGTTTTCCCAGAGATTTCTGGGCACCCTCTCTGGATAGAGATGGAATCGGTTTTAGTTTCTCACTTAATAAAAAATTCTGTGTTGAAGGTACTCCCCACCTAGTAAATCAGTCACTCTGGGAGGATCCTTAACTCTTTTTATCAGGGGGATTTACTGTCCCCCACATGGCTCGCCACTGGTCTGAAAGAGCCAAAGCTTCTCCCCAAGTGGCCAACCTCCCCCCAGGGACTAACCGGAGGCAGTGGGAGAATAATAATAATGTTGGTATTTGTTAAGCGCTTACTATGTGCCAAGCACTGTCCTAAGCGCTGGGAGAGATACAAGGTGATCAGGTTGTCCCCCATAGGGTTCGCAGTCCTAATCCCCATTTTACAGATGAGGGAACTGAGGCACCGAGAAGAGCAGTGACTTGCCCAAGGTCACACAGCTGACAAGTGGCAGAGCCGGGATTGAGCTGGGTGCGTTTAGGAGTGAGGTAGATATAGGAGTTTTGGGGGGTTCCTGGCTTAAATTCCTATAACCCTCAGGAAATCTGAGGTAGCTCTAGCTTTTAAATAATAATAATGCTGGTAGTGATAATAATAACGGTGTTTGTTAAGCGCTTACTATGTGCCAAGCACTCGTCTACTACTACTACTAATAATAGCAACCACAGTGGTATTTGGTAAGCGTTACTATATGCCAAGTACTATACTAACCGCTGGGGTAGATGCAAGACAGTCAGGTCCCCCGTGGGGCTCATGGTCTAGGAAGGAGGGAGAACTGGCTTTGAATTCCCATTTTGCAGATGAGGGAACTGAGGCTCAGAGAGGTGAAGTGACTTGCCCAAAGTCACTCTGCAGGGTTGTGGCAGAGACTCAGGTCCTCTGACTCCCAGGCTCTTTCTCCACTAGGCTTCTCTATCATTTCCACCTTTCGAATCCCCGGTTTCTGAAATCCTTTACCTTTTGGATCTCTTTTGCCAAGTCTCTTCCTCCTAAATCCAAGAGAAAGGCACGGGAAGGGTATCCTGTCTGGGGACTGCTGAACTGGAGATGAATTTCTTTTTGTCTTTAAATGAAGCGTGCATTTTTTTTCAAGAGTGGTGATTCCTTGGCCCCTTTCAATGACAGCACCAGGCAACACCCTTCTCCTCTGGTCATTTGGCCCGTTGGCTATTCTGTGCCGAAAAGCCTTCATTGGGTAGTATTTCTTGAGCGCTTACTGTGTGCAGAGTGCTGTGTTAAAGGCTGAGGAACGACGCGGCCTTGTGGTGAGAGCACGGACCTGAGAGTCAGGGGACCTGGATTCTGATCTCAGCTCTGCCACTTGTTTGCTGGGTGACCTTGGGCAAGTCACTTCACTTTTTTGGGCCTCAGTGTCCCCGTCTGTAAAATGGAGTTTCAGTGCCTGTTTTCTGTGCTACTTAGATTTTGAGCTCCGCTTGGGACGGGGACAGAGAAGCAGCGTGGCTCAGTGGAAAGAGCACGGGCTTTGGAGTCAGGGCTGATGAGTTCGAATCGCAGCTCTGCCACTGGTCAGCTGTGTGACTGTGGGCGAGTCACTTAACTTCTCTGTGCCTCAGTTCCCTCATCTGTAAAATGGGGATTAAGACTGTGAGCCCCACGTGGGACAACCTGATTCCCCTATGTCTACCCCAGCGCTTAGAACAGTGCTCGGCACATAGTAAGCACTTAACAAATACCAACATTATTATTATTATTATTATTATTATTATTATTATTATTATGTCTGACCTAATTAACTTGTATCTACCCCGGCACTTAGAACAGTTAAGAACTTGTTAAGCACTTACTCTGTGCCAGGCACTGTTCTAAGCGCTGGGAAAGATGCAAGATCATCAGGTTAGATGCAGACCATGTCCCACGTGGGGCTCACAGTCTTAATCCCCATTTTACAGATGGGGTAACTGAGGGACGGAGAAGTAAAGTGACTTGCCTAAGGTCACACAGCAGACTAAGCGGCAGAGCCAGGATTAGAATTCAAGAGCTGTGACTCCCAGGCCTGTATTCTAAATAATAATAATAACAGTAATGGTTTTTGTTCGGCACTTACAATGTTCTAAGCACTGGGATAGATACAAGGTTATCGGATTGTCCCACGTGGGGCTCACAGTCTTAATCCCCATTTTACAGATGAAGTAACAGGCCCAGTGAAGTGACTTGCCCAAAGTCACAGCTGACAAGTGGCAGAGCCAGGTTTAGAACCCACGACCTCTGACTCCCAAGCCCGGGCTCTCGCCACTAAACCATACTGTAGTGTTGTTAAAACGGATTCAGTGAAGAGAAGTGAAAATGGACCCTCTGCAGATTATTTAGCCTCATAGGGGCGTGTAGAAGTTGGGCTTGGGTTGGGCGATGTGTTTCTCTGGGAATATGTGGGCTAAATAGACATGAAAAACCTTCGGGGAAGGAATCCAGTGAAAACAGTCGGTGATGGAGAGGGCAGGGGGCGGGGGGGAGGGGGTGACCTTTAGAGAATATTTCCAAAGCTGTCCTAAGGTTCACTGGTGAATTTGAATTGGAAAGGTATTTTAATTTCGCGGGTTTGCATTTTGTCAGATTCCTTGTGAGTGTATTTCCCGGATTTTTAAGGAAAGATTTTTGTTTTTTTCTCTGCACAGTCAGGCATTAAAGCATCAGGGCTTTTCTTCTCTCCCCCTCCTCTGACCTCTTGGTTATCGGGTTTTGGAAAGCGCCCCCCGGTTTCTTTTTGTGAAGATACTAGTGAACGGGGCGAGCAACTTCGCTTTTGTGAAGGAGATTGTTGGGTCGCTCAGAAAGCCAGCCGTGGACGGCCCGGTCCCTTGTTCCCTTCCTGCCCCAGAGTAACCCTTTGCTGACCTGGCTCTTTGTATCGGTCTTAGGAGAACTAAGGTTGGATGGGGCTCCTCTGTTATGTAATATTCGGTTTGTCCCCACTTTCTCCCTGAAGGCCACCCCACCCCCCAGCCCTCTAGGACCCTGGAGCCCCCCTTTCCTCTTCTCCCATCCCTTCTGCGTTGCCCGACTTGCTGCCTTTTTCATCCCCCGTCCCAGCCCCACACCACTTATGAAAATATCTATAATTATTTCTATTACTGCCCGCGTCCCCCTCTAGACCGTAAGCTCGTTGTGGGCAGGGAATGCGTCTGTTGATTGTTATATCGTTCTCTCCCAAGCGCCTAGAAGAGTGCTCTGCACACGGCGCTCCATAAATACGAATGAATGAATGACCGTTGTTCCCTGCGTCTTTGTGATCTCAGGCGAGTGAACAGAGGCTACTGTGTCGCCAAGGATCTGTAGTGGTGAAGTGCCATAAAGCAGAGTTTTAATTAGATGTGATTCTTCCGCTTGCTCTGCCCCGAATCCCCAAGCCCACGATTTTGATTTCTGCCCTCTGGTTGGAGCTTTCTTCTGGGGAAGAGGAATTCTGACCTCCCCTGATCCGGGGCGTTTGATGATAGACAGAAACTTTTCATTTCTGTCTAGCAATCAACTCGCAGTGTGGCCTAGTGGATAGAGCCCTGGGCCTGGGAGTCAGCATCCGGTAAACACTCAATGATTACTACTGTGGTATTTGTTAAGCATTTATGTGCCAGGCACTGTTCTAAGCGCTGGGGTGAAAACAAGATAATCAGTTTGCATGCAGCCCCATGGGGCTCATAGTCTTAATCCCCATTTTACAGATATGGGAACTGAGGCCCAGAGAAGTGAAGGGACTTACCCAAGGTCACACAGCAGAGCTGGGATTAGAACCCAGGTCCTTCTGACTCCCAGGCCTATGCTCTTTCCACTAGGCCACGCGCTATGCTCAAAGTTAATCTTCGAACCAGGAAGGAGGCATTAAAAACAAATCTGAAACCTGTATTTAAACCAGCACTTTCCAGCCTGGTTTAAACAATCAAAGAACACTTTCAAAAAACTTTCAAATATAACTTTCAAAAAAACCAAAGGAAACACCTCTAAATCTGCAGTTTCTATCTCCTAGATAATTTAGCCTTTTTAAAAAAAAAATGCACACGCATTTCCTGAGTGACTTCTTTCAGTCTACCTTTTGTAGTGACTTTACATTTGGATGTTGGTTAGTGGTAGGTAAGGATATTTGATGTTTCACAACCTGGACTTTGAATCTGTGGCCAGATAAGAAGGTGGTGTCTAAATCAGCCTTACTTTCACAAGCAGCGAGGATTGTGAGCAGCTCATGCTACCAAGGAAAGTGACAGAAATGGACAACCTTGTTTTCGATATGCGGTCACCCTTTAGTGACGGCGGCGTATGATATAGGCGCTACTGTATTTAACTCTTCGGGATTTACAGAGAAACTGGATGGAGTTGGGGTCCCAGCTAAGAAGAGGAAGAGAAGCAGCTTGGCTTAGTGGGTAGAACACAAGCCCGGAAGTCAGAAGGACCTGGGTTCTAATCCTGGCTCCGCTGCATGTCTGCAATGTGACCTTGAGCAAGTCACTTCATTTCTCTGGGCCTCAGTTCCCTCATCTGTAAAAAAATGGGGATTAAGAGTGTGAGCCCCATGTGGGACAGGGACTAAATCCAATCTGATTAACGTGTATCTACCTCAGTGCTTTGAACAGTGCTTAGACTAGGTTTAGCGCTTAGGTTGGCATTAGAAGAGTGAAGTGTATGGGCTGGGTTGTCTTAGGAGAGCAGAGAGGTAAGGTAAGAGGAAGCAAGGGGTTTGAGTGCTTTGATTACTCACCCTCCCCCAGCACTGGAAAAAAGTCCATATCCTTATACTTTGGGGCTTCCCGTCTCTGTCATTTATGTAATATTTATTATTATTGTTATTCTAAATAATGAATATTTATTTATTATTAAAATAAAATCTGTCACATCGTCCTCCGAAGACTGTAAACTCTTTGAGGGCAGGGATCGTTTCTACCAACTCTGTTGTACTCTCCCAAGAGCCTAGTAGAGTGTTGTGAATTGATTGATACAAAGCATTTCAAATGGTGTTAAGCATTCAGTAGATAAGTGCTCCATGAGTACCAATAATTGATTTCCACAACCCATCAGTGAAACGCAAGGGGAAGTTAGAGATCACAGGGCAAAATGGTAAAATTATTTGGAAAGTCCCACACACAGGGATGGAATTTAGATAGCCCCTTCCTAAGGAAGAAGCAAATCTGAAATGCGTTTCAATGGATGGTGTTTTTTCAAAGCCAAGACTGTAAATGGTGGAGAATGGAATGAAGTCGTAAGCATCCTTTTGAGTGGAATTAAGCTATTGTTTTTGCACTCATTACAGCTCATTATGGATGTAAACTGATCGAAATGAGCTTTCAGTACCAAAATCCTATTGCTTGGTTACCGCCTTTGCACTTGAAGAGTATTCTTTAACATTTTAGCGATCCCAATTGGGAAGATTCTCCATTATGAAGCTACTCCTCACGAGCATTCCACGTGGACATTCATTTCTTCTGATGGTTAATTAGCTGCTCTTCGACCCTAATGGAAAGGACAATCCCTAATGAGCAGTGTCAGCAGTGCCATGAGAACGATAGAAACAGCGTGGCCTCCTGGATAGAGCCCGGGCCTGGGACTCAGAGGTTCTAATCCCGGCTCCGCCACCAGCCTGCCGTGTGACCTTGGGCAAGTCCCTTCACTTCTCGGTCCCTCGGGTTTCCTCACGTGTATAACGGAGATTCGATATCTGTTCGCTCCGCTACTTGGACCGTGAACCCCTTGTGGGACCGGAACTACGTCCAAACTGATTATCTATCCCAGCACTTAGTGCAGTGCTTGGCACACACACAGTAAGTGCTTAACAAATATCATGATCATTGTCACCTTATTATGATAGAACCTCCTCCGCAGAACCTTTACTCGCGGCCTAAGGGAAAGAGCACAGTCCTGCGAGTCAGGAGATCAGGGATCACTGGCCTGCCGTGTGACCTTGGACAGGTCGCTTCACCTCCCTGGGTCTCAGTGCCAACATCTGGAAAAGGGGAACGTGTCCACCCTCGAGTCCCATGTGGGACGGGGACCTCGTCCGACCCGATCACCTCGTATTTACCCTAGTGCTCAGCACCGAGTAAGTGCTTAGTAAATGAAGCAGCATGGCCTAATGGGTAGAGCATGAGCCTGGGAGTCAGAAGGACCTGGGTTTAAATTCTGACCCCCCCCACGTGTCTGCTGTGTGATCTTGGGCAAGTCACTTAACTTCTCTGTGCCTCAGTTCCCTCATCTGGAAAAAGAGGAGTAAGACTGTGAGTCCCATGTGGGACGGGGACTTTGTCAGCCCTGATGAGCTTGTATCTTCCCAGTACCGTAATTATTATCGTCATCATCAGCTGTGGTCAAGGATAGACCCCTTGTCTTCAACTCATTCATTCAGTCATATTTATTGAGCGCTTAATGTGTGCAAAGCACTGTACTAAGCACTTGGGAGAGTACAGTACAACCACAGACAGATTCCCTGCCCACAACAAGCTCATCGCTACAATCTTTCTTAGAGCGTCCTCTGTGCCGAAGCCCTAAGCCAACCACTAGGGTAATAATTCAGACCGGACACTGTCACCGCCCCACACGGGGCTCACAGATGGAGAAAAAGGTGGAGGGGGTATCTTATCCCCATTCCACAGGTGAGGAAACTGAGGCACAGAGAGGTGAGACAAGGTCCCCCAGCATGTATGAGTCAGAGCTGGGAGTACTGGTCACCTGACCCTTAGTCCCGGGCCCTTTCCAACAAACCCCACTCCTTGGGCCATTTCCCACCCCCATCCCCGATTTTGATGGCCACAAGCCGTTAGTTTTACCCACTTCTCCTTTTCACTTTGTTTTTATTTTGTTGAATACATGATCAACTTTTCAGGAACCCTGAGATCCTTTTTTTTTTTTTTTTTTTTAAAGGCAGGAGACTCCTATTTGACCAGAAGAAGTGGAAGAGACACACTCCCTGTTTGGAAAACTGAAACTGCCTCCTGCCTTCCCCCATTTAAATTTTTTTGATTTTTTTATGGAATTCCTGATGCGCTTACTATGTACCAGGCGGTGTGATAGGTACAAACTAATCAGGTTGGACCCAGTCCCTGTCCCACATGGGGCTCACAGTCTTAATCCCCGTTTTACAGATGAGGGAACTGAAGTCCGGTGAAGCGACTTGCCCAAGGTCACGCAGCCGACGAGCGGCGGAGCCGGGATCAGAACCCAGGTCCTCCTGCCTCCCGGGCCCGAGTTCTATCCACGAGGCCGCCGCTGCTCCTCCTAAACAAGCTCAGGACCTAAAGACCAGCCGAGCGAGACGCCAGCGTCACCAAAAGACGGCTTGGCAGGTCGCAAACTCTCCAACGATTTCCTTCACCTCCCTCCGGGCAGTCTTGCCACCCGCCCCCACCGACTCTGTTTTCCTGACTTTCTTCCATCTGAGAGAAGGAGTCAGGAATGTAAAAGCAAGAAGACGTTTTGAGCAAGTGCCCAGCACTTGAACGAATCTCAGTCGGGATCCGTGACCCGGCCGGAATGGACGTAGGATGCTTCCTTCCTCTGGGTGACGCGGATGGGCCGGGCCCCTGGGAGGAAGAGCGCGAGTTAATGCCATGAAGAAGTCAGGCAGAAACGAAGGAAGCGGTGACTCTACCAAGGCAGCGTGGCTTAGTGGGAGTCAGAGGACCTGAGTTCTAATTCTGGCTCCGCCACCGGCCTGCTCTGTCATTCAGTGGTAATTTCTTGAGTGTTTACTGTGTGCGGAGCTCTGTACTAAGCGCTTCGGGGAGTACAGTACAGTAATAAATAGCCTGCCTAAAGCAGCTAGGGAAAATCCCCACAGCACTTAGGTAAATATCTGTAATTTTATTTATTTATATCAATATCCGTCTCCCCCTCTAGACTGTAAGCCCTTGGGAGTGTATCTGTTGTACTTTATTCCCCCAAGTGCTTAGGACAGTGCCCTGCACACAGTAAGTGCTCAATAAATACGATCGACTGCACTAGGCCTCAACTTTCTCATCTGTCAGATGGGGATTGTAAGCTTTTTGTGGGCAGGGATCGTGACTGTGCAACTCTTGTAATCCAGGTGCGTAGTACAGTGTTCTGCACATAGTAATCGCTCAAGAATTACCAGTGATGGGGATTAAATGCTTGTTCTTCCTTCCCCTTTGACTGGAAGTCTTCTGTGGGACTTTCTGCCTGAGCTGATCGTTTTGTGTCTGCTCCAGCACTTAGCACGATGTATGATGCGAAGTAGGTACCTAACAAATGCCATAATTATTGTTTTGCTTAGATTTGGTTTTAGGAAACCCTCAGGGTTCATGTCCTGTGATTATATCTGTAATTTAATCAGTAAATATCTGTAATTTATATTAATGTCTGTCTCCCCCCAGACTGTTGTGGGCAGGGAATGTGTCTGTTTATTGTTGTATTCTCCCCAGGGCTTATTACAGTGCTCTGCACACAGTGAGCGCTCAATAAATGCAATCGACTGACTGACCGATGTCCTCCTTTGGGTAAGCCCTGCTGATCGCAGGCAAGAGAGATGACTATTCAATTCCCCTCAGCGCAGAAGTGACCGAAAGGTCAGGAACACCCAGGGTGGATTTCCACAGCCTTCTGTGTCTTTCTTTTCCGAATCTCCACTTGGCATTCTTATCTAAATAGAATTTTCTTGTAAATACAGGCAAATATTGTTTTAATTATCCTGCCCCCAGAAGTTTACGTTATGCGAAGAATCCCGTGCAGTCCAAGAAGGATTTTGAAAAATACCTCACAGGGCCCTTAAAATACTTTAAATATCAAGAAAGCAGCGTGGCTGAGTGGATAGCGCCTGGCCTGGGAGTCAGAAGGACCTGAGTTCTAATCCCGGCTCTGCCACATGACTACCATATGGCCTCAGGCAAGTCACTTCTCATGCCGTGGTTGCTTCATCTGTAAAATGGGGATGAGTGTGAGCCCCATGTGGGACAGGGACTGTGTCCAGCCTGTTTAACCCTAGCACTTAAAGCAATGCTTGGCACATAGTAAGCGCTTAACAAGTACTATTATTATTAATCGTAAGAAGAAGAGGTAGAAAGGCAGAGTTAGGGGCTAGGAACCCGGAGGAGTGAGTAATAATAATGATGGTATTTGTTAAGCGCTTACTATGTGCCAAGCACTGTTCTAAACTCTGGAATATCTACAGGGTAATCATGTTGTACCACGTGGGGCTCGCAGTCTTAATCCCCATTTTCCAGATGAAGTAACTGAGGCACCGAGAAGTGAAGTGATTTGCCTAAAGTCACACAGCTGACAAGTGGCGGAGCCGGGATTAGAACCCAGGACCTCTGACTCCCAAGCCCGGGCTCTTTCCACCGAGCCTCGCTGCTTCTCTAAGGGAATTGAAGCCGGGAGGATCACAGGGAGTATTTCGGACAAAGAAAGAGGGTGAGGTCTAGATTGTAGAATGCAGGAGTAAGGTTGGGGGCGGATCTTCGCGGACGGTTTTCCGTCCATTATTTAGGAGTTCCCGCAGGTGGGTGGCAGCAGGGGGAAGAGGTCGTCTAATCCTCAAGTATTTCTTGGTTCGACTGGAGATCTCTTAAGCAAGCAGCGATGTGTTTCGAGGTCTCTGCGGAGGGAAGACGCATTCCCAAGGTTTAGGGAAACTTGTGGCTTTGTAATTCTGTCAGACACTTGATTCTTGAGTCAACACAAGCTTTTCTCCACACTCCACGGGGGCACTCAGCAGAAGTCTGGGGCGAGAAAGGAGTCCATTCTGTATTTTTTGCCCTGTGGGATTCCTGAAGAGGGAGAGGGAAAGGGAGAGCTTTGGCCCACTGAAAGAAGTAATTACAGTGCTTTGTTTGGTGATCCATTAATAAACAATTTTAGAGCACCAGAGGAGCGTCTCTGAGTATACTTTTAGTCTCCTGTCTTACCGGCCTAGACTTTCCAATATGCAGTCGTGTCTTTTCCCCTCGGATCTCAATCAAGAGATTAATAGCTGCTCAGCCTGAAGGAAAGTGTCCTTCAGACGAGCAGAGTGGAAAGATGAAGTGTGTACTTTCCTTGACTCATTCTAGGTGAATTTAGGAAACACAGAAAGTAGAACAGAAATCTGTACCGACCGCTTGGGGTAGTACAATAGACTTAGTAGATGTGATATTCCTGCCCTCAAGGAGTTTATAATAATAGTAATGATGATGATGATAGTGTTTGTTAAGCAGTTACCGCGTGCCAAGCACTGTTCTAAGACTGAGGTAAATAGAAGATTATCGGGTTGTCCCACGTGGGGCTCCCCGTCTTAATCCCCATTTTACAGAAAGGTAACTGAGGCCCAGTGAAGTGACTTGACCAAAGTCACACAGCTGACATGTGGCAGAGCTGGGTTCAGAACTCACCTCCTCTGACTCCCAAGCCCGGGAAGTCACTTCACTTCTCAGTGCCTCGGTTGCCTCATCTGTAAAATGGGGATTAAGACCGGGAGGTGGGGCAGGGACTGTGTCCAACTCGATTTGCTTGTATCCACCTCAGCGCTTAATACGGCGCCTGGCACATAATAAAACAAGCTAATCAAGATAAGTGCCAGGCACCACATGGGGCTCACAGTTTTCAACTCCAGTCTACAGATGAGGGAACTGAGGCAGAAAGAAGAGAAGTGACTTGCCCACGGTCCCGCAACAGATAAGTGGAGAAGCCGGGATAAGAATCCTCTGACTGGTGAACCGGAGAGGATTATAAATTCCTCCCTCGGGGCCCGGGGGGCAATGAAAAGGTCTGGGGATTTCAGCAGGGTGGGACTTAATTCTGACTCCCCTCTACCCACCCCCAGGCATCAGAACCCCTAAGCCTTGGTCCGGATCAGAAACGGCAGCTCTGCACCATCCATTCACCCCCCCTAAAACAAGGGGCCTTGTTCCTCAGCTCGCCGCTCCTTTTCTGCCCCGCCTCGATGCGATTCAGTTAGAAACATGCACAGACACGTGTGATTGGCAGCCTCAGAACCAAGGAAATAATCTTTTAACTAAAAAAAAAAAAGGCAGTTTCAAAACGCTATGGAACGATCAGACCAACCAGATTTCAGGAGACATTTTCCCTCTCGGTATACATGGGG
Organism: Ornithorhynchus anatinus; assembly: GCF_004115215.2. Taxonomy (NCBI): domain Eukaryota; kingdom Metazoa; phylum Chordata; class Mammalia; order Monotremata; family Ornithorhynchidae; genus Ornithorhynchus; species Ornithorhynchus anatinus. The sequence goes on along the minus strand of NC_041750.1, from coordinate 25,495,514 downwards.
CAGTGGGCTATTATTCTGCTAAAAGAAACCTTTCCGTGCATTGTTAGAATAGTCAGTAAAAAGATAGGAAAATAGGGCACCAATTTTGAGGGTCACCTTAGCGCCTCGATCCCTGGAAAAGAGCTGTGTACCTCAGTTTCCTCATCCATAAAATGGGTGCTTAGTACCCGTTCTCCCTCCTACTTAGGCTATGAGTCCGGTTTCTGACCTGTCTGATTATGGTGTGCCTACCCCAGTGCTTGGCACACAGTAAGTAATAAGTGCCACAATTATTGCTATTATAATAATCGTCATTATCAGACCAGGGATGACTCTACTGAAGTGGGGAATAGTGAATAATTTCTGTTCTGTATTGGGAATGGATTTCAAGTTTTAGAGTCTTTGCTGTTGTCGTCATGTAGCGATCGAATTAATTTTGCTTTTTCTGTGTTATTCCCTTCCTGTGTATCTATGGTCTGTTCTCTCCTCCTCCCCCTTTTATGCTTTGAAGCCCCTGTGAGTTAGAAACTGTGTCTGAATTATGATCCATTAACTTTCCCCAGCTCTTATTACAGTGGTTTGCACACGGGGCTCAAAAAGTAATAATAGAAACATTCTGCTGTTTTCCATTTTGGTCCAAATCCACCTGAACTAGGGAGAGTTTCCATCCTGAATCACTCTGGAATAGAATCATCCTTCCAGGAGGAAGACCCAACCTCGGTCCTCTGTTTCGGGCGGGGATTAATAATGATAGCCGGATGACTTCGATAGTGAGTCACACGGCCGAATTAGATTCCCGCGTGACGGAAAGTGATGTAAGATCCAGGAACAAATCATTAAGGGATTTTAATTGTTCTTTTAATGGGGATGAGAGCTCCTTTTATGAACTGGGAAGGTGTCCTAGGACAGGGGAAATTGTACATTTTAAAACAAATTTAAGACTGGAGTGAGGAAAGTTAAAAAGGAGGGAGTGCCCTTCAAAGCTTCCAACAAAAACCCTCCCCAAGATGCGCTCGCGAGCCAGCTGACGTATATACGGACGGTGCATTTTAATTTTCTCTGGTCGAGTCTGGCTCTTCAATTACGAAACTGGGCCTGGCGATTTTCCGCTAATTGTTATTTCATTGATAAGAATGGAATGGAAGTAGGTTGATGATGGGCATTTCGCACTGTTACGGAGGAACTGACCTGCGAAGGTGATTTTGGCTGATGGAGATTCAGGGGCAACCAGTCAACAGTTGGTATTTGTTGAACGCTTACTGTGTGCAGAGCACTGTACTGAGCGGTTAGGGAAGGACAGTAGGGTTAGTAGGCATGATCCCTGCCCTCAAGGAGCTCACGGTCCAGTGAGGGAGTTGGACCACGTATTCATGGTTGGAAATGAGACTTTTTACTGGGCCAGTGGTGAACATACCTCAGAGTGTGGAATTTGGGACTGAGAGTAGGACTTTTTTGTGGCTTCAGGGCTGAGAAGCTGGAAGAAGAATTGATTCTAGTGCTCGTGACTTGTGCGGTGACATCTCACTGTCTGGTCCCGCTGGTGATTCGGGAGCAGTGAGCGAGCAGGAGGGCAGGAGCAAAACCAACTGTGCCCGGAGGGAAGCCGCTTGATCTAGCGGATAGAGCACGGGCCTGGGAGTCAGAAGGGCCTGGGTTCTGATTCCGGCTCCACTACTTGTCGGCTGTGTGTCCTTGGGCAAGTCACCTCACTTCCTCTGTGCTTCAGTTACCTCATCTGTAAAATTCATTAGTTCAGTAGTATTTATTAAGCGCTTCCTGTGTGCAGAGCACCGTACTAAGTGCCTGAAATGAGGACTAAGACTGTGAGCCCCAAGTGGGACAGAGACTGTGTCCAACTTGGCTAGATTCTCTCTACCCCAGTGCTTAGAACAGTGCCTGGCAAATAATAAGAGCTGAACAAATACTATTAAAAAAAGGAGTTTACCATCTAAAGGGGGAGAGGAACCTTAAGATGGATCGGGGATGGGTCTGGGGGAGACCTTCATCCCAAAGCGTTCCGTGTGCCAGACATTTGATCTCTGAGGGCCGGACATCTGATGGTTTAATGGCTTTCATGGGGTTGATATATTCTGGAGAATCAGATACTCCCTTCTGCTGGTAAATACAAAGGTCAGAGAGGCCGGGGAAGGAAATAGAAATAGAAATATTGTGGCGCGTTCACAAATCAAGAAACCCCCGTTAGCTGCCGGAAAAGAGTGAACTACATTTCAGTGGACTTGAGTTACACACTGGAAATTTCTGAGCCAAAGACTGTCATCTTGCCGATAAGGACGTTAACGACGCTGTCCCTGTGAGAGATAGGTGCGAGACCAAAGACCCATGAGGGAGAAATCGGAGGTGGTGTAGCCCTCAGAAATGCAATTGGAGTTGCTCTGAGTGCAGCAGAGATCAATTGCAATGACCTGGAGTAAAAATCATTTAATGATAAGGATGGTGGTATTAGGTGCTTACCGTGTGCCAAGCACTGTGCTAAGTGCTGGGGTGGATATGATGCAGTCAGTACCGACGCTGTCCCTGTCCCACATGGGGCTTAGAGTCTAAGGGAGAGAGAGATTTAACCCCCATTTTACAGATGGGGAAACGGAGGCATCGAGAAGCCACTTGCCCAAAGGTCACGCTGCAGGCCAGTTGCAGAATCCAGGATTAGAACCCAGGGCCTCTGACTCCCAAGCCCGTGCTCTCCACTGCTTCTATTTCCAGTCAAGATACTGTGTTTCAGAGGCAGGCTATGGGACATTTGGAAGTGTCCAGATGGCTGAACTTGACAAAATATTTCTCTTCTCTGAGTCGGTGCCCACAGACAGCTCTTTCTCTGGTTCATTAGGTGGCTAATTAGTCAGGAACCATTAAAAGGTTTCCATAAAAGCTTTGTGACCTGCTTGGCTTATCTAAGCCTCTAGCCGAGTTGTCTGGTGATGTCTTCACCTTCTCTGAGGAGGAGAGGAAAACTGGGGGGTGGGAGGGAACACTTGCTTCAGGAAAAATCTGTCTGGGAGCAGGGGGGGCTGTGTGAGAGGTGCTGGCCATTCTCCATCTTGGCTTCACAGTGGCTTGGCCTAGTGAAAAGAACCGAGGCCTGGGAGTCGGGAGGACCTGGGGTCTAGTCCTGGCTCTGCCCCCTGTCTGCCGTGTGACCTTGGGTAAGTCACTTCACTTCTCTGTTGCCTCAGTTACCTCCTCTGTAAAATGGGGATTAAGATTGTGAGCCCTATGTGGGACAGGAACTGTGTCCAACCCCATTATCTTGTATCTACCCCAGTGCTTAGTACAGTGCCCGATACATAATAATTGCCTACCAAATACCACTATCATTATTATTATTATCATTCCCTTGGATCAGCCAGTATCAGAGAGGGTATCGCCTGCCCTCTGAGCCGGCCCAAATTCGTAGTTCACCTCTGACCCATGGCCTCTCCCTCTTGGAGGTGTAATGTGTCCCAAGGATGGCCAACTGCATTCTCTGCCTTTTGTTTCGGCCCAGAGGTTGGAAGGGAAGAGGGAGCTCAGAGAGGACCTCTGACTCCCAAGCCCATGCTCTTTCCACTAAGCCACTTAACCTTAGTTAAGTCACTTTTGTATTGGACTCTCCCAAGCGCTTAGTACAGTGATTTGCATACAGTAAGCGCTCAATAAATACGATTGAATGAATGAATGAACTTCTCTGGGCCTCAGTTCTCTCATCATTAAATGGAAGCCTCCAGTGGGACAGGAACTAAGTCCAGCCCGATTTGCTTATATCCAACCAGTGCTTAATACAGTGCTTGGCACATAGTAAGCGCTTAACAAACACCACAATTATTATTATTATGTGGGACAGGGACTGCGTCCAACCCCATTTGCTTGTATCCACCCCAGAGCTTAGGTCGGTGCCTGACACAGAGAAAGCACTTAACAAATACCACAATTATCGTTATTATTATTATAGTAAGCCCTCAGTAAATACGATCGATTGATACCAAGGCACTCTGAAAATTTTTTATCATCTTGACAGTTGCATTTAAAAATAAAGCTCCCGTCCATTCGCACATGTTTTAGTTGGTTTGAGCAGGAGATGATGGATGAGGGCCCCTTGCTCAGGACAATTGGAGATTTTAGTGTCATGTTTTAGGTCGTATAATGCATCTCTCCTCCTTATCCCCCCTATTACTTCCCCGCCTTGGACCTTTTGTAGCTAATCTCTTCCAGGGGATTTTCCTGACCAGGCACGTTCTGTTAATCTCACTCTGATTTATCTGTGCATTTGGAGAATCAAGGGATTTAAATGGTGCCCCAGAATTTAACACCTGTACTTGAGGGTTAAGCGGAACCAAAATGGATTTATTTACCAAAATGGATTTATTTATTTATTTATTTATTTACCCTCTGATCCGGTTGACTTTTGTCCTCCCCAAAGAGTGGATTATTGTCAGAGAAAGTGGGCCACTTGGACAAGTTAAGACAAGGATTTAGAGCCGAACGAAGGTCATTGTGCAAAATGGAAACATCCTGGCCTGCCCAGAGAAGCTCACGATCGAGGGGTCCGTTCAGTCATTCATTCAATCATATTTATTGAGTGCTTACTATGTGCAGAGCACTGTACTGAGCGCTTGGGAGAGTTCAGTATAACAATAGACACAATCTCTACCCAAAACGAGCTTTCAGTCCGGAGGTGTGAGCAGGACTCAGCTTTCGGGATTTGTATTTCCAGGGTTCGTGGTGTGTGTGTGTGTGTTTGCTGGGGAAGGATGGATCTGAGGGACTGAGGGATCAAGAAGCGAGACAGGAGGGTCAGGAAGTGATGCAACTATGAAGCCTGCTTCTTCCGACCTCGCTCTGGCTTCTCCGGTCCCTCTCCCGGCCTCCTCCCTTTGGTTTCCATTGGCCGAGTCTCTGACGCTCCTTCCTGTAGGTTTCCTGAGATTTCTCCCGGTTTCATCTCCTTTACCCATGGGAAGAGGGAGGCATAAAAGGGAAATGGCAGGCGGGCGCTGATCGGTCAGGAATTCCCAAAGTAGTTTCCGATGGCCAACATCTTCACTATGTTAACAAGTATACACTATCCTTCAAACAAGAAGGCGATGCTTCACATGGGGATATACATTGGCGTCTCTGCCATCTTGATTCCTTTTTCCACATCGTTGTCTGCTAGTGCACCATTGGGTGGGGTGCTATCAAAGTAGAAGAATTGGGTGACAGATTTCACTTCTAGGTGACCAATGGAGAGACTTTGAATAATTTGCCCTCAAATACAACATCCAGCCTAAACACTGCATTAGTGTCTAGACTGTAAGGTCATTATGGGCAGGAAACATCTGCTAATTCTCTTGTATTCTCCCAAGCACTTAGTACGGTCATAGTAAGCGCTCGGTAAATATCACTGATGGGTTGATTAGTGGTGTACTCTCCAATTGCTTAGTACAATGCTCTGCACACAGTAAGCACTCAACGAATACCATTAATTGATGAGTAAATTAATGTAGTATGTTTAGAGGCAGTAGAACAGGGTGTTGAATAGTAAACCTTAAATACGTTAGCCTTGAAAAATTTCCTGGAGTAACCAATTGAGCAATACTCCCGTAAGACTTTAGCTTTTCTCTTAAAGCACAGCAGTGTAGAATATCCCTGCTTCACTAATATATGATACTTCCGATTAATTAAATCACCCATTAAAAAGATTTGCTCCAGAGTGGATCATTATCTTCTTTCTAAGAAATGCTGTTTATGAATGTCTTCTGTCATGTTCATGTGATTAATTTGAGGCAGGTGTGGAATAAGTCAGATTTTGTAGTATCTTGGTTTGGCTCTGGTTTGAACCTGAGTTCGTTGCATACAATATATAAGGAAAGGTAATGTGGAATTATTCAACAAGCATCAACGGGCTAACTACTTTTAAAGAAGGATTTACTGAGAAGTGGCATCATAGAAGGGACTAAGATGGTTCTTGTGCGATTAAGTGGCTAATTCTGGGATAGAATGAGTGGTTGTTTAGTCAGCTTCTCAGCTGAATGAGCTGCTACTAGACTCTTTAATTCGGACGGGAGCAAATGGAGGTCTCAGCGCACTCCTCTTTGGGATAAACTGTATCCCGAGAAGAAGTAAAATGCCGAAAAAAATAAATATGATGCCCAGGTAAAGTTACTGAGAGAAATCAGAAGGAATATTTTCAATTTTGGCCCTGCTAGTGCGACTCGGTCAGACTTTGTTCTCCTTAAATAAATGACTCCAAGACCACTCTGTTTAAGGAGAGAGACCCAGATTATTATTATTTTTAATAGGAGCAGAGCAATGGTGACCAAGCTGTTGGAGCCATTTTTTCTTCGTTAGTTGTGGTTTAAGTGTGGTTTTTGTTAAGTTTTGTGCCAAGCACTGTACTAAGACCCACATGGGGTCCCAGTCGAAGTAGGAGGGAGAACAGGTATCGAAGCCTCAATTTGCAGGTGAAGGAACCGAGGCTCAGAGAAGTGAAGTGACATGCCCAAAGTTACACAGCGGCAGAGCCAGGATTAGAACCTGGGTCCTCCGACTCTCCACCGGGCCATGCTCCTTCATTCCCTCCCATGTAATGTTCAACCCCCTCAAAAAAGAGAGAAATGAACTTCAATCCCAGTTGGACCCTAGCTGAGATTATTTGGATAGAATTGGGTCACGGGAAGAATTGGGTCAGGGAGGCAGCAGCAGTCTCCATTTGTGAGAGAAACTATCACTCGGAATCATTTCATTTTGTAATCGGGTTGAAGTCTAGAGAGCCCAGAGTAAGAAGGAAGGGCCTGGTTAGACAGACACTCCGGGAACTCACTGAGACGGATGGGGGTCGGGAAGCTACTCTGAAGGATTTTAAAGCGAGGCAGGCAGCTCTAGACTGAGCCACCAACCTGGGAGAAGCTTTCCATTTTGAAGATTGTGGGTCGGAGGGCGCAGGGAGGCGGGTCTCTGCGGCTTTGTGTTTCAAGTAAGATAAAAAATGGACTGAGAAATCCGCCACTGTGTTTGGTCTTTAAAGCAGCTTATATTTTTCCAATACAGTGTAATTTGCGGAAGTAATTTTTCATCTACTCGTAAAGCAGTGGGTTTTACCCTTATCAAGGCTCGTTTTAATGATGGAGGTGGTGGTGGTTTAAGCATTTGCTATCAATTAATCTGTTGCCAAATTGTAATTTCCAAGTGCTTAGTACAGTGCTCTGCACACAAGCGTTCAGTAAATACGACGAATGAATTGAATGAATTAATCAAATACCACAACATACCAAAATTATTATTATAAATAATACTCAATCGTAGTTATTGAATGCTTACTTTGGGCAGGGCATCGTACTGAGCACTCGGGAGAGTACAGAGCAGCGTGGTCTAGTGGGTGGAACATGGACCTGGGAGTCAGGCTCTAATCTCCTGTGTGACTTTGGACAAGTCACTTTACTTCTCTGTGCTTCCATTGCCTCATCTGTAAAATGAGGATTCAGACTGCAAGTCCCATGTGGGACAAGGACTGTGTCCAACGTGATTAGCTTCATTCATTCAAGCTTTCAATTGTATTTATTGAACGCTTACTGTGTGCAGAGCACGGTACTAAGTTTGTATCTACTCCAGCGTTTAGAATGGAGCCTGACAGAGAGTAAGCGCTCAACAAATTAATTTAATTTAATTTGTCTTAATTTAATACTCCATACCTATCTTTTCCCAAATCCACATATATGTCAACTGATTAGATAGGTGCCATGACACAAATGCTGATTTTAGGTTAGTGTCCTTTTAGGAATATCTCTCAAGGAAGAAGGGATGGATGTTTGTCCTTCATTCGATGAACTGAGCAAAATCAAGCAGCTTTTTTAAAAATTTGGGCTATCTTCCTCATCCTTCATGAGGCTCCTTCCTCCTTTTTAACGTAGTTTAAAACTCTAGCTTGGTGATGTGTTACCAGACTGCTGTTGGGTTGTTTGTGTGTGTGCTACTCTCTCCCACCACACTGTAAGCTCCTTGAGGCCCAGGGTCACTCAGCAGGCAACACTCTGAAGTGTTTCAAGGTCCCTCCCCAAAAGCCAGAGCACAAATAGCCGACTCTCTGTATTTTCCTCTTCCAAGTACAATTGATTGATTTTCGTGTGTGTTGTGTGTCTATGCACACATGCGTTTTGGCAAAAGGGCATCTAGGGTTCTTGCTTGCTGACAGTGGCCACCTTACTTCTATGTGGGGCGGTGGTTTTGTTCAATTGCTTTGCTTCTCTCTCAGACAGGAAATAAAACCAAGCAACCAGGCAGCGAGGGCGGAGGAAGTCTTCTGAGATTTCCAGTCGTGGTTAACCAAGCGTCTGTGTGGTGAAAGATCACTAAAAGGAGAATATTCTAGGGTAGGGAAGTGGGTACTGAGGGGTAGTCCTGAGCGGTGGGGGAAGTGTCAGCATCCAAAACCGTGGGGTGCTGTTTTCAGTTTTCAGTGGGCTGAGGAAAAAATCCTCAGGGAAGCAAATCCTTGGAGAGCAGCATGACCTAGTGGAAAGGGCACAGTCTTGAGTGTCAGGGGACCCGAGCTCTAATTCCCGCACTGTGCTTGGCACAAAGTAGGCACTGTGAGTTGGGAAAGATGCAAGATAATCAGTTCAGATGCACCCCCTGTCCTCACAGTCAAAGGAGGGAGCCCCCATTTTACAGTTGAGGAAACTGAGGCTCAGAAAAGTGTAGTGCCCTGTCCTAGGTCACACAGCAGGCAGGGGGAAGAGCTTAACTAGAACCCAGGACCTCTGCCTCTTCGGCCTGTGCTCTATCCACTAGCCCGCACTGCTCCTGAGTGTTGCCCTCAGCAGGACTCTCCCTCCCCCAAGAACTCGGCAGTTCTTTGCGCCTTTTTGAGTGTTTGAAGGAGTTCTCCTTCCTCCGTGGTTTTCTGCCAGGCACTGTGGCAGGCTTGTGTGGCTCTGGAATTATCTGGGATAAGGACCAAGAAGAACATGGGGAGAAAACCCTCTTTGCAGTGTATTTCAGGGGCTTGGACAGCTTTCGGCTGCTTGAGGAAATGAGCGCACAAATCACAGCTCACTAAGATCCGGTGAAGGGATTAAGATTTTGTTTTTCACCTGCTCATGATGTGTGGAGAAAAAGGGAAAAAAATAAAGCGTCCAAGTAAAGTGGTTTTATTGGTTAGAGGAAATTTTTCCCAGGTTGGAGAATAATAAAATTTGTCCTTTAGGACTTATGTTACTTTTTTCCCATGGGAAAAGATGATTTTAGAAACTCAGTCTGAGTCTAATATTGTACGGCAGACATTAGTAGAACAGATGCCTGATGTGGCCATGGATTTTCACATACATGCAGTGTGGCTGAGAGAAAAAGCATGGGCCTGGTGGTCAGGAGACCAGGGTTCTAATCCTGGCTCTGCCACTCTCCAGCTGAGGGAGCTTGGGCAAGTCACTTCCCTTCTTTAGGACTCAGTTTCCTCATTTGGAAAATGGGGCTTCAACACCTGTTTTCCCCCTCCTCCAGACCGTGAGCCCCATGAAACCCAGGGGCTGTCTGGTCTGACAGCGTTTGACCAATAGTAAGCACTTGACAAATACCATTTCTAATAAAATAATCGTTATCATCATTCAATTATTGGTATTTATTGAGAACTTACTATGTGCAGAGCACTGTTCTAAGTGCTTGGGAAAATACAATAGAGAATATGCAGATATGTTCCCTGCCCATAATGAGCTCACGTGATCATTATACTGTATATCTGCAGAATAGATGCGTGCTGTAAAATACAAACCCACAGACATATCCATTCAGTTGTATTTAACTCAATCGACCAATGTTATTTATTGAGGGCTTGCGGTGTGCCAATACAGTACTAATGCTTGGTAGAGAACATCTCCTTCCAGACTCTCATCTAGTGGAAGATACAAGCAGACATATTATTTGCAAACAGTGGTCGTAAGAGTAAGAACAACACTATGACTGCCTTTAGGAATATGATAGGATAGATTGATGAATATGTGTAAATCAATCAGTAATATTTACTGAGCAGTTGTTCCAGAGCACCGTAGTAAGAACTTGAGAAAGTACAGTTCAGTAGAGGTGGTAGACACAGTCCCTGCCCTAAATGAGTTGGCAAGTGTAGAGGGGGAGACATACATTCAAATAAATTATGGATATACGCAAAAGAGCTGTGGGGCTGAGGGTGGAGGGAATATCAAGTGCTTAAAGGGTACCGATCATCCAAGTGGAGATGAGATTTTAGTGAGACTTTAGAGCAGTCCTCTGCACATAAGTGTCTAATAAATACCATTCATGAATTGATTAAACTGTGAGCCCCACTTGGGAGTGGGTCTGTGTCTGACTTCCTTGTCTTGTATGTCTTGTCTTGTAGAAGCAACTTGACTTAGTGGATAGAGCCCGGGCCTGGGAGTCAGAAGGTCATGGGTTCTGATCCCGGCTCTGTCAAGTGTCTTTTCTGTGGCCCTGGGCAAGTCATTTCACTTCTCTGTGCCTCAGTTACCTCATCTGTAAAATGGGGATTAAGAATATGAGCCCTTTGCGGGACAGGATCTGTGTCCCGATTTGCTTGTATCCACCCAGACGCTTAGTACAGTGCCGGCACATAGTAACTGCTTAACAAATGCCATTATCATTATTGTTGTTATAATTACCCCTTCACTTAGTACAATTCTGGCACATAGTAAAAGCTGGATGAACGGCACATTTAAACACAAATCACCAATCAGCTTTAGTATTTCAACACCTTTGGCCCTTCTGCTCCACAATCTGCAGCAAAATGTGGGCTACTCAACTCCTTTGTACTTAGTTGCAATAGGAAGCCAAACGGCCTTTGTGTCAGTACTTGAGGCTTTCAGAAAAGTCTGGTCTGCTTCTTTTCCGGAGTCACATGGGCTGATTTAAATTTTGCTTCGTGGCTCTGTGCCATGCTGATCTAGACCTGTGGGCCTGGCTCAGACTATTGCCGCCAGCTCCAATCCAGATATCTCTAATTAATAATAATAATAATAAAAACTGTGGTCTTCGTTAAGTGCTTACTATGTGCCAAGCAAAGTACTGAGCCTTGGGGCTTAGATCATCTGGTCCCACAAGGGGCTTCCAGTCTGAGGGAGAAGAGGGATTGAATCCCCATTTTGTAGATGAGGGAAGTGGGGCTCAGAGGATTGAAGTGACTTGCCCAAAGTCACACCGCAGGCAAGTGGCGGAGCCGGGGCTAGAACCCAGGTCCTCTGAGTCCCAGCCCTGGGTTCTTTCCAACTAAGCCATGCTTCTGCTTCTCCTGCCTTATCTCTGTGGGTGCAGGTTCCCACTTCTCTTCTTGGAACTAAACATGGCTCTCAAAGCGGATCAAAGGGAGCGAGGCGTTTAAAACCATTAGATTCACAATGAAATATGCTGCGTAAACATGTGACTCAGCTGTATGATTGGCTCTTTCCGCATCAGTTTTTGCATTTTTATTTTAATGGCATTTGTTAAGTGCTTACTATGTGCCAGGCACTATTCTAGGTGCCGGAATTGCTCTTAGGCTTCATTTCGTTTGGCTCTTCTGCACAAAGAGATTGCCGAGCGAGGGTTGTGCGGGGACTGTTTTAGTGCCTGCCGACTGGAGGCTTTGGAGAGCGATATGTTTAGGGCAGGAATGTTTGGAAGTCAAGACAAGTTTCCAAACAAGTTCCCCAAAATAGATTCATGGCTCAGGCACAAGAGAACACAGCTAGTGTTATTGGGATGTTCTTCTGAGCGACCCTGTATACAGAAGGTCTGGCATCACAGGCTCCTAAAGATCTCCCCCGAGCATAAATGGAGGTGTATTAGCAGAAATAAATCCCCTCCATATCCAGCGGGCAGCCTCTGTTCTGGCTGGCGGTCGGGCGGGAACACTACTTTGATTTAATTCTGTAAGAAATTTGCTCTAGGCGATCCTCTGTAATTTATTTATTTGTACTGATGTCTGTCTCCCCTCCCTCCAGACAGTGAGCTCGTTGTGGGCAGGGAATATGTCTGTTTATTGTTGTATCGTACTCTCCCAAGCGCTTAGTACCGTGCTCTGAACACAGTAAGCACTCAATAAATACAACTGAATGGCTGAATGTATGACTTCTAGGGGAGAATTCATTAGTCCACCTGAAAGATTCAGCTGAGTCGTTACAACCCAAAGATCTCGTAGTTCTCAAAGGTCTGGGAATAACTGGGTGGTCCCGTGACTGACACACGACGAGTTCATTGATCAGTCTTTCACGTTTATTAATCACTTTGTGCAGAGGACACTAAGGACTTGGGAGGGTAAATATAACAGGTTTTTTATGGAATTTATAAAGTGCTTAGTATAGTGCCCAACACAGTAAGCTCTTAACAAATACCACATTATTAGTATTCTCACTCCCCCACCTGCCTGCTGTGTGATCTGGGAAGCCACTTAACTTTTCTGTGCTTCCATTTCTTCAACTGTAAAATGAGGATTCAGGACCTGTCCTCCCCGGTTAGACGGTGAGCCCCATGTGGGACGGGGACTATGTCCGACCCGATCATCTTATATCTCTGCCAGCGCTTAGTACAGTGCTTGATACATAATAAGTAAGTAACAAATGCCACTATTACTATTATTGATTTGTTCCTACTCAAGAAGTTTGCAGTCTAATGGTGAAGATAGAGAAAAATGATTTAAAAATAGAGCAGGAGGAAGAAAGAGGATAAAGTGAGAAGTAGCAGAAATGATCAGGATGGAAATGCGGAGTGTGTAATTGAGTGTAGGTAAGTACGTAGAAAGGCACGGAGGAGGAGAAAGCAATACAATCTTTGCTCAGTGGCTCCTGACAGGTAGAGGAGTGGGTCAGCGAAGATTAAAATAGCAGCGACAGAGTGAGCCAGGTCACTGGGAAGCGTTTTCCAGACCTGGACACTTCATGCTGATATTTATAACAGCCACTGAGTTGTTAGAGAATTATGCTGGTCACATGGACCTGGTCTCTCCGAGGTGCTTTGTGGGGGATATTCCTCCGTCGGAGTCAAGATGCCCGTGGAACGCTAACCCCATCGTATGGTCGGTAGCTGGTACGTCCGGCCCCGATGTTATTTAGACTGTCTCCTGTTTCAAGAGCCATCGGGAAGTGATTCCAAATCCTACTGAAGCTGACGCAGAGGAGCCTTTGACTTTGAGGCTCACCAGAGCGTGTGGGCAGAAAGTTAATTTGATTGGATCGGTGACTGTGATGGATGATCTATTGGAAAACATTCAGAACGTGTGTCTGATCGTCTCCTGGGAAAAGTGCCCTGGCTATGAATGGCATATGACGTAGCCTAATTTATTCATTCGTTCAATCGGATATACTGAGTGCTGACTGTGCAGAGCACGGTGCTAAGTGCCTGGAAGGGTATAGTAGAACAATAAACAGATACATTTCTTGCCCACAGTGAGCTGACAGTCTGCAGCAGCATGGCATAGGGGATAGAGCACAGGCCTGGGAGTCAGAAGGTCATGGGTTCCAATCCTGACTCCACCACTTGTCCGCTGCGTGATGCTGGGCAAGTCACTTCACTTCTCTGGGCCTCAGTTACCTCCTACTAGATTGTTTCCTTTATCGGTGATTCATTTTAACATCTGTCTTCTCCGGTAGGTTGTCAGCTACTTGAGGGCAGAGATCATGTCCACCAACTGTATTGAACTCTTCCAACTGGTTGAACAGTGCTCTGCACAAAGTAGGTGCTCAGTAAATACCACTGCTAGATGAAGTGATTGGGAACAGATGTGGATGAGCCTCTTGAGGAACTGCTTGGAGGAAGTGATTCTAATTGATTGTGTCTTTCCCAGTACCACTTACACAGGGGCACCAAACACAAGCAAGCAAGCAGGCGGAGAGGAGTGCTCCAGATGATAATTATTAATTATAATAATGGCCTTTGTTAAGCACTTACTATGTGACAGGCACTCTGCTTAACGCTGGTGTGGTTACAAGCAAATCGAGTTGGACACAGTCGTCGTTCCTTGTGGGGCTCACGGTCTCAATCCCCAGGTGAGATAACTGAGGCACAGAGAAGTGAAGTGGCCTGCCCAAGGTCACACAACAGACAGGTGTCAGAGCTAATTAGAAGCCATGAACCTTCTGACACCCAGGCCTGGGCTTTAGCCATTAGGCCATGCTGTTTCTCATGTGGTATTGCCACATGCCCTCAGAGATTTTTTCCAGAGAGCATCCACCTACAACCGAGTGACCATGGCAGAGTGCCTGGCCTGTGCCAGAATGCCATGACCCAGTGGGCAGTTCTTAAAAAAATATTTAAATACTCTCTGTGAACTGGTCACCAACAGCAGAATTGGATGGGGCAGAGGTGGAATCAGTCGGTTGCATTTACTGAGCACCTGCTCTGTGCAGAGCAATCAACTAAGCACTTGGGAGAGGACAGTGGAGGTAGACACCATCATCATCTTCAGGGCCCTTCCAATCTGGAAAACTCTATTATTTAGGATGGCTTTCTTTTAGATTAAAACGATGCAAATAAAGGCCCAGAGAGAAGGAATTTCAGGCAGATATGTTATATAGGTGTAGAGGTCATCTACAGCTTCAGTTTATCTCCTTTATACGGGTTTCTGCCTAATCTCAGGCCAACAGAATCAAAAGAATGGCCCATTCAGAGAGTCCTCCCCTTTTTGTTATTGATTCATTTGGAAATACATGCAGGCCTGAAATATTTAGCAACTCAATCCACACCGGGGTAACCTCAGAAGGCGGTTAAAAGCTGTTAAGAAGATCGTACCCTGTGGCCTTATTGGCAAAGACAAAAAAGAAAAAAACAAAAATAAAAAAGGATTAAAACTTCACCCCTGCCCTTCAGCATTTCAGAAATGCGGTTTGAAACTATTTTTCCATCTTATTCAGATGTTGGGATGATAAAAAGAGGCCCCAAATCCATCTCCCCGCTGACAAGAACAGCATAGGTAGGTGTCTTTGTTTTTCTTTTTAAAGCAATCAATCTACCTGAACAGAAAAAAAAATAGAACCCCTGGACACCATTCCCAGTAACATGATCAGACGCATGTTCCGAGTGGCTCCCGATAGATCATTCGTCATCATCACCAAAACAATCAAATTCAATTTCTGTCCACCCACACACCCTGGTGAAGACTCCACCTCAAAGGCTCCTATGCCTCAGCTTCAGTAGGATTTGGAATCACATCCCAGTGGTTCTTCAAACAGGAGACACCCTACTAAGCCCCACTTTTCCTCATCTCCCACTCCTTTCTGTGTTGCTCTGTCTTGCTCCCTTTACGCTTCCCCCCCTCCCAGCCCCACGGCCCTTATGTACTTATCTGTCTTTATATTTATTTGTATTGATGTTGGCCTCCCCCTCCTTCTAGACTTTATGCTCCTTGTGGACAGGGACTGTCACTGTTGTACTTTCCCAAGCACTTAGTACAGTGCTCTGCCCACAGTAAGACTGTGAACAGCCCCATGATGGGACAGGGACCCAATTAGGTTGTATCTACCCCAGCACTTAAACTCTTAACAGATACGATCATCATCAGATAGTGCAGTGAATTTTGACTTCAGATCCAAAAAATGGTGAGGAAGTGGGAACTCTTCCAATCCACCCTACCAGAACGAAATTCTTCTTGTTGCCACTCTCACAGTATCTGTCGGCATTATCTTCTGGTTAAACATGCGTGAAATCCACTGCTTCATCTTGACGGGACTTGCCTCGTGAAGGTGGAGAAACCCGTGCTTGAGATTTGGAGCATTTGGGAGCTTGTGTTTATTTGATTTTTTTTTTAACTTGGGAAATCAAGGCAGATGTTAACTCTCAGGAGTTCATTAACGTTGCGGGATCCTGGCGAGTCAAGTTATTTTTCCATGTCGAGAGGAAGGAGGTGAACCGTGAAATGGTTTATGTTGTCACGGCTATTTTGTGTGCCCTGTGCCTTCTTCGACATGTGTACACGTGATCCGGTCGATCACCCCCTCTCTCGACAAGCAAGTGTCGCTGGTAATGTCTTCTTGGAATACAAAAGAAGGATGACGGGATGATGGATGGATGTTCTATAAAATGACTGTAATTCTTCGTTGAAAAAGGCACCACCAGCTTATTTCCGCCAATAAGATAGACGTGTTAGAGTTGATGGTGTTTAGGGTTTGGGTCTGGGAATCTGGAGGATGGGGCTCTGGCCCCCGGTAATAAGAGTAATAATAATAATTATGGTACCTGTAAAGTGCTTAATCAGGTCAATCAGTTAATCAGGTTGGACACAGTCCCTGTCCTATACGGGGCTCATAGTTCTGCAGCTGGCCGCCTGTGAGACTTGAGGCAAATTACTGAATCTCTCTCTGGGTCTCAGTTTCCACCTGGGTAAAATAGGCATATCTCCCTTGGAGAGATTCCTTTTAGGCAAAAATTAAATAGTTGGTATGGAACCCGTTTTCAAAACTAAGGTGCTATACAGACTCATGGAATTATGATTACACTTATTCCTGAGAAGCAGCATGGGGTAGTGGATAGAGCACGGGCCTGGGAGTCAAAAGGTCATGGCTTTTAAACCCAGCTCTGCCGCTTGTCGGCTGTGTGGCCTTGGACAAGTCACTTCACTTCTGAGCCTCAGTTACCTCACCTATAAAATGGGGAGTGAGCCCCACATGGGACGGGGACTGTGTCCAACCTGATTTACTTGTGTCCACCCCAGCGTTCGGTACAGTGTCTGGCACGCAGTAAGCACTTAGCAAATACTATTATTATTACTATTATGTAATAACAAAGACCTAGTTTACATGGAAATGCTTGTCCTAATTTCTTCCACAGCTGGAGGGGGGAGTAGTAGTAAAGTCAGGCCCAAAATAAGCCTCGGCTAAAGCATTTCACTCTAATCTGGTGGACACGACCAGCACTGGGAGTTAGAGTTTGTTGTTGGAGAGTTTGTTGTGTGGAACTAGGAAAGTTAGATTATGTCAGGTCATCCCATGGGGATCTGTTGTCAGGGAGATGCGTGTCTGTTTTGTCCGCGGAGGAAGAGGACTGTAAGTCGTCATTAACTGAGTGCCCACTGGTTGCAGAGCACTGTACTGAGTGTTTGGAAAAGTACCTGCCCGAGAAGTGGTGTGTTCCCTGCCCACAGGGACGCTACACGCTAAAGGAGGAGACCCACAGAAAAAGATTGTCAGAGAGTCATCAAAATAAATAATTGAATGTACAGTTGATGAAACCTATGCCCAAGGGCCCTGAGGATTTTCCCCGTCTGCAATGTATGGTATTTCCTGCCTTCCCCCCTCTAGACTGTAAGGTCCTCATCAGGAAGAATCTTGTACAATAATCTTCACACAGTCAGCACTCAATGGATACTGTTGACTATTGATTGATTTATTAATTGACCGAGAATTAGAAAGCCCAAAAAAAGCACTAAGAAGTGGCTGCTGGATTAATTCGTTGGGGGCATTGTACTCTCCCAACCACTTAGTACAGTGCCCTGCCCGCAGTAAGTGCTCAATAAATACCATCGATTGATCGATTGATTCAACTCGGAATGCTGAAAGTTAGCATGGCCATCATCGTTATTATTATTATTACTCTAAGCGCTCAGTAAATCCCAGCTTCTCTCAGCATTGCTCGTCCTCTAGACTGTAAGATCGTGGTGGGCAGGCAATGTGTCCGTTAATTGTTGTATAGTACTCTCCCAAGCGCTTAGTACAGTGCTCCGTACCCAGTAAGCGCTCAATAAATACAAATGAATGCTTGGATTCCCAGGTTTGGGTTCACATATTTGTCGCCCTGTGGGGGTATTGTAGCCATGGCAACTCAGGCTGCACCTCCAGGAGCCCCCAGAGGCTCCGGCTTGAGATCCGTCACCGGGCACGGCGGCGGTAGAGAAGGCAACCGCTCTGTGCTCTCTCTGGGGATGGGGCGGGGAGTAGAATCTGGAGCTGTTCGCCGGCTTGCGGTGTTCAGGTTGAATAAAGCTGGGGATGTCCGTGGGCACGTGTGCCCGGGTTCCCGGGCAGTGAACGTGCCACGGGTCCACTGATTTTTTAGGAGTTCCCTGCAGGCGTTCACCAGACGTCTCACGCCATCCGCAGGACCCGGCGGCCCCAGAGCCGACCGGACGGTCCGGCCGCCAGTCGATCCCCGTTCTGGACTTGCGGCCCTCCCGCCGAAATGCTTCAGGCCCAAAAAGAAGGAGAACCACGGTGGTCCCCTTTCGTGGCCCGCCAGCTCTCTGAGCGGTAAAGAGGAAAGCCGTCTCTCCTTTTGAATGCGATTAAGAACTGTGAAATTGGATTTGTTTGCCCAGAGGAGAGAAGGGAAGGAAACACTATTGGAATAGCAATGAAGGGAGGGAGGCTTGTTTCATTAATAGACGATGGGGGAGGTAGAGGCGGGCCTGGCTGGCTTCCAAACTCGCTCCTTACCGGTGGGATCGGCCAGCTGGTGGTGGTGAGGAGAGGAGAGGCCTGAGGACCCTGAGGTGGTTTGTGCTGCACGTGGGGGGTGGGATGGGGGACGCAGCCTCGGCTCACGGTGTGTCAAGCACTGTTCCAAGCGCTGGGATAGGTACAAGCTAATCAGGTTGGACACAGTCCCTGTCCCACATGGGCCTCACAGTCTTAATCCCCATTTTGCAGAAGAGGTAACGGAAGCATAGAGAAGTGAAGTAACTTGCCCGAGGTCAAACAGCAGACAAGCGGCAGAGATGGGAATAGACCCCCCGGTCCCGGGCCCTATCCATTAGGCCACACCGCTTCCAATATCGTCTGGAGGCACCCTCCGCCGTTTCACACGACCTCGCCGTTATCTTGAGGATCTGGTTACGCTAGAAATGGGGGCCTCTCCCTATCTGGGACATCTCAACATTAACCTTTCCTTCCCCAACCAGGGCCCGAAGTCCATCGCAGCAAATCTGTCCAGTTATCTGCTTCCCCACCAGGCCCCACTCTTGGTCCCCAACAGTCACCCCTGACACTCACCCCTTGACCTTCACCCCCTCTGCCCTCCTGACGCCCCGACACTCATCTGTGACACCACCACTCCCCGACTCCCCCTTCCATTC
This sequence comes from Ornithorhynchus anatinus, assembly GCF_004115215.2. Lineage (NCBI taxonomy): Eukaryota > Metazoa > Chordata > Mammalia > Monotremata > Ornithorhynchidae > Ornithorhynchus > Ornithorhynchus anatinus. The sequence goes on along the minus strand of NC_041750.1, from coordinate 25,476,544 downwards.
CCCTCTCTACTCTCTCAATGGCCCCTCCCCCCCGACTCATTCATTCATTCAGTCGTATTTATTGAGTGCTGTGTGCAGAGCACTGTACTAAGCGCTGGGAAAGTACAATTCTGCAATAAAGGGAGACAATCCCTGCCTACACCAGGCGATCTCACCCTGTGACCCCGTAACCCCCCTGGATATTCCCCAGTGCTCCTTGATGAACCCTCCTTAGGGCTACCCCCACAGCCCTCCCCTCCTGGACCCTCTGCCCCCTAAAATGCTCACCTTGTGTGTCTTTTCTCTTTCATGGCCTCCTCCTCCTCCTGCGATGTGGCTGTCGGGGTGGCCGCCCTCCTTGCCGCTGCTGCTCGTGTGTCTTTTCATCTCGTTCACCAAGAAAACCACCCAAGGTAAGTGCCGACGTTTCACTTGCTGGGCGCGTCGACTTGGAGCCCAGGCGATTTGGAACAGCGTCTAGCAGTGGCCCGCTCTTGCCCGATTCAGTCATTTCTCCTTTCCTCCCTCCCTCCTTCTCTTCCACCCTTTTCTCGAGCATCCTCACTGGAGACCGAGACACAGAGCATTCTGATGACTGGCACAAGGTCGGTCTAATGAGCCGGGATTAGAACCCAGGCCCTCTGACTCCGAGGCCCGTGCTCTATCCACTGGGCCAGGCCGCTTCCCGATCGACTGATTGATTCTCCCTGTTTGAAACGTAGCGACCGACGTAAAGAGGTGGACCCACTCTAAAGCTTCCCCTTGACTATCTAAGAGTTTAAGTGAGGAGGAGAGTTTGAAGTCAGACAATAAACGCCGCAAGTATCATTATCATCATCGTGAAAGGGGAGAGAGGGACAAAAATGTGAGGAAAAGTGGAGGAAGAGGGCCGGCTTTCAGATAAGTCGGGGAAAGCCCAGAGAGGGATTCGGAAACACGGGAAGCAGCAGGACCGTTCGAGGCAGCTGTGGTTGCAGATATGAAGAGTGGCTGGATTGTGGGCGGGGACGGAGGAAGGGGAGGGTAGGGCAGGCTCGGGAGAAACCAGATGTGTCGGGCTGACTGGAGCCAGTCCACGGAGGCTGGGGACAAAAAAGAAAGGCGGCCTGATCTGGCCTGGGCAGCGGGAAGCCGGTTGGCTCGAGCCCAGCCTTTTCTGTCAGCTTTTCGGTATTGAGAAATCTCCAAAAAAAAGAGAACAGAGCTGGGCAGATGGCGTGGGGTTTGTCGGGCTGAGGGTTCATTCTACGAGGCCTGGGCCGCCGTTATCCTAATACACCGTGGGACTTGGTAGTTTTATAAGAAAGAACCAAGGGATCTTAGAGCAGCAGGGCAGTGGCAACACCGTAAAGACTTTTAGAGGAGTTGAGGTTGTCAGAATGGACAGTGGCGGGACCTGAAGGGGAGGAAGGAGTACAGGGGAAGCCGTTCCCTTTTTTTCCAACAGCGCTGCACCCCAGTTATTGCTCTTAATTGGCATCGTGAAAGTAATATTGAGCAAAGATTGTTTAAGCCTGCAGCTGAGAAGCAGGGTGGAGTAGTGGATAGACGCCAGGCCTGGGAGTCATAAGGAACTGGGTTCTAATCCCCAGCTCCACCACTTGTCTGCTGTCTGACCTGGGGCAAGTCATCCCACTTCTTTGGGCCTCAGTGACCTCATCTGTAAAATGGAGATTGAGACTGTGAGCCCAGTGCGGGACAGGGATCGCGTCCAACCGGACTCGCCGGTATCCACCCCAGCGCTTAATACAGTGCCTCATTCACAGAAAGCGCTTAACAAATACCACAATTATTATTATTATTACAATGTAATAGAGTTAGTAGACACATTCTCTCCCCACTCCCAGCTTTGAAGATCCAGTAATTCCATGACTTTGAGGCCCAATATCTAAATGCAGCAACTAGGAACATAATCTGAAATAAATCTGAGCATCAGCCCAGCCCTCCGTAGAGGCAGCAGGGTCTGTGTTGGAGCAGAGTAAGCCTGGTAGACCTTATGTCTCTTTCGGCGTTTATTGACTGGAAAATTCTCTCTTCCCTTTCCTCAGGTGTTTGCCTTTGATTACTGTTTCTGGTCCATGGATGAATCCAACACTACAAAATATGCGGGTAAGGCAGTGCTGGCTTTTTTGTTTATTTGTTTTTGGTTGTTTTTTTTAAGAGAAATAGTTTTGTCCTTACTCCATTTCTGTCTTTCCTTTTAGTTTCTGACTTCTCCCTCTTCTGGTTCAGATTTGGTCTGGGGTTACTCATCCTGGCGTTGTCACTGCTATCAGAGTTTCTTTGAGGGGGTCCTTGGTCCCAACCAGAAGGGATATGAGGCATCAGACGCTCATCTCTTGCTCCTTCCTCTCCACTGCTGGCAGGTGCGAGGGGAAGTGAGACGGATTCTTCAGGGGCAGCAGTGCTATTTATTGAGCGTCTACTGTCTGAAGGGCACCGTACTAAACCCTTGAACAGTATCACCCGTGGTATTTATTGAGCATTTCCTACGTGCAGGATAGCCAGTCAGTCGTATTTACTGAGCACCTGCTGAATTCAGAGCACTGTACTAAGTGCTCGGGACAGCAACAGACACATTCCCTCCCCACACCGTGCTTACTGTCTAAAAGATACCACGGAAACACCAGATGCCGGCTCTGCCCACAGTCGTGGGCAAGGAACATATCTGCCAACTCTGTTAGAGTGTTTTATTGTGCTCTCCCAAGTGCTTAGAACAGTGCTTTGCACATGGTAAGCACTCAGTAATTATGGTTGCTTGAGTGATTGACTAACACAGACTAAAGCTCCCCTCTCTGTAAGGCGAGAAGTATCGATCCCTCTGGTTCTCACCCCCCATCCCCCATCATCTTTCTCCACACAACTTTGTGTGCAGAGCACTGCGCCGATGTTGAAGTGTGTCTTTTCTGGCTCATTTTCTGCCAGCTTATGACCGAACTATCACCACTTTTATGCCGCTAGTGGCATTGGTGTGAATTTCACCAAGTATCACCCTCATTTCAATTTCTGGGTGTCGCTCGCTGTTGCCGGGTTTCCTGAATGTTGTTTCGGGGAACGGGGGCGGGAAGAAGTCTGGATTCTCTTCACACTCGAGCACAGAGATGCAGCTCTGCCCACACCCTGGCAGGTGGACACGCAAAGATGGACTTACTCGTGGGGAAATCACATGCAGATTTAGACACGCGTGAGTGGATACGTGGGGGAGAAAAATGATAATAGTAATTACAGTACTTGTTAAGCACTTACTATGTGCCAGGCACTGTGCTAAGCACTGGGGTAGATACAAGATAAGCAGGTTGGACACATTCCACATTCATTCATTCATTCATATTTATTGAGTGCTTACTGTGTGCAAAGCACTGTACTAAGTGCTTGGGAGAGTACAATATAACATCAGACACATTCCCTACCCACAGTGAGCTCACAGCCTAGAGATGAGCTCTCACAGGCTTAATTCCCATTTTACAGATGAGGTAACTGAGGCAACAGAGAAGTGAAGTGACTTCTCCAAGGTCACAGAGCAGACAAGTGGCGGAGCCGGGACTAGAACCCAGGTCCTTCTGAGTCCCAGACCCGTGCTCTGTCCACTGAGCCACCACCCAGATGGGAATACAAGTCCAAATAATGCACAGGATTGGACACTCTAAGCACCACAGTGCCTTCAGAACACGCGGGAGGAAATGCAAGTTCGTGCTTGTTGCATCCAGAGCCCTTCCAGACGGTGGGCTTCAAATATGAGGACAGAAAATCAGAAATTTCCAGTTAGAAAGTTTCAAGCCTGCTTCCATTTTCAGTCCTTTCCACTTGGAAAAGGTTAAAAAAAAATGCATATTTTGGAGGAGCTGGTTTGAAGGTGGCATTAGGGGAGAAAGCCCTGTAGAAAACGTGGCCAGGTTTCGATTATGTAGGTTTTTTCCATAATCCATCGTTGCTTGGGATCCTGGTTTGGTTTTGTCTCCACGGGTATTTTCTCCCATGTTGACTTGTCAGTTGGTTTCTGAAAGTCTTGGCTTTGAATACTGATTGGCCATTCCTCTTTGAAGAAAACCCCTACAGACAGAATCGTGAATAGAAAAATCTGAGATAAAAGCCATGATTCATTGATAGGAAACTCAAGGAAGTGAAGGGGAAGTGTATATTTCCTGAAACGGGAGCTGGTTTGGGCAATAAGGAATAATGGCGTCTTTGATAACGAATTAGTTGGGTCTCTCAGTGCTGCATTCAAGGCGCCGTGCGTGTGTGTGTTTGTGTGAGTCTGTGTGAGTGTGTCTGTGTCCAATCAGAGAAAGATATGAGGCGAGAAAAACAGGGAAGGCCGTTCTGTTATTTTGTTGTTAAATTTCACCCAGTTCCCCCATAACGCAGGGACTGCGTTTTTGCAAAAACCCCACGCTTAGGAAAACGCACACTGCTTCAGTCGCCAGATGCTACACCTCACACCCGGGCCCGTCTGAACGGACAACGTGCGGAGCCCACACAAGCTCACGTCTCCTGACTAGCGTTTTCTCACCCCCTAACAACGTGCTAGCCCAAGAGCCTAATGAAGACACAAGTTGCGGCAGAGCTAAGGGTACTGTCATCTTGAAAGTAAATCGCTCCTTAAAAAATACACGAAGACCATGAAGCCACCCACCCCAGAATTGTTGGTAAAAATCAGGTTTGGTGGGTAAAGACTTTTTAGTTCCTAAAGCTAGTAGGAGAGCTCTCTGGGCTGTGATAATGATAATAATTATAATTGTGGTATTGGTTAAGCACCTACGGCGTGTACCAGGGACTGTAATAGTGTTGGTATTGGTTAAGCGCTTACTATGTGCAGAGCACTGTTCTAAGCGCTGGGGTGGATACAGGGTAATCAGGTTGTCCCCCGTGGGGCTCACAGTTAATCCCCATTTTACAGATGAGGTCACTGAGGCACAGAAAAGTGAAGTGACTTGCCCACAGTCACACAGCTGACAAGTGGCCGAGCCGGGATTCGAACCCATGATCTCTGACTCCCAAGCCCGGGCTCTTTCCACTGAGCCACGCTGCTTCTCACTGTACTAAGCGCTGGGGTGGCACAATCCCTGTCCCACATGGGGCTCCCAATCTCAATCCCCATTGAACAGATGAGGTGACTGAGGCGCGGAGAAGTGAAGCGACTTGCCCAGGGTCACACAGCAGACGAGTGGCAGAGCCGGGATTAGAACCCACGACCGCCCAACTCCCAGGCCCGTGCCGTACCCAGTACGCCATGCTGCTTCCGTCCCTGGGATCCAGCGAGATGAGGCTTCCCCTAGAATCGTAAGAAGCAGCTATTCCGGACTCAAGCGTCAGACAGATGCGGAGGGGCTGGTGGCATCTTCTGAGCTCCACCGTGGTGCGGTGTGTTGTACAACGTGTTTGAGTGGTACGGAATAATCAGTCAGTAATATTTATGGAGCGCTTACTGTGTCCAGAGCACTGGACTGAGCTCTTGGGAGAGGACAGTATAAGAAAACAGACACTTTCCTTACTCACACCGAGCCTACGGTGCAGCCGCATTCCGTCTCACATCAGCCAGCTCTTTTTTCAAGAAGTATCGGTGGTGGAATGCGATCTCTAGATTCACCCGTTACTCACTGATTGTTCTGAATTGCTCTGCCGGGGGCTGTCAGGCAAACTGACCCTGTGATCAGGAGAGGAGGAATTAGGTCTCCATTCCTCCTCCGGGTTCTAATCTCAGCTCTGCCGCTTGCTGCTGTGTGACCATGGGCAAGTCACTCGGAAGCAGCGTGGCTCAGTGGAAAGAGCACGGGCTTTGGAGTCAGAGGTCATGAGTTCGAATCCCAGCTCTGCCACTTGTCAGCTGTGTGACTGTGGGCAAGTCAGTTAACTTCTCTGTGCCTCAGTTCCCCCATCTGTAAAATGGGGATTAAGACTGTGAGCCCCACGTGGGACAACCTGACTCCCCTGTGTCCACCCCAGCGCTTAGAACAGTGCTCTGCACATAGTAAGCGCTTAACAAACACCATTTTTTTTTTGACTTCTCTAGGCCTCAGTTTCTGCATCCGGATAATGGGGATAAAATACCTGTTCTTCCACCCCTTTTACTATGAGCTCCATGTGGGACAGGGACTAGATCCAGCTAGCACAGGGCTCAGCCATAGTAAATGCTTAATATAAATACTACTGTCGTTCTTGCTGTTTATTATTATCATTCCTACAAATTATTATTACTTTAAATACTACTATCGTTATTTCTATTTATTGTTATTATTATTATTATTATCATTACTACATGTACCCCGGGCTTGAAAGTCAGAAAGACCCAGCTCCATCATTTGCCTGCCGCGTGACCCTGGGCATGTCACTTCACTTTTGAACCTCAGCTACCTCCTCTGGAAAATGGGGATTAAACCAGTGAGCCCCATGTGGGACAGGGACTGTGACCAACCTGATTAGCTTGTATCCACCCCAGTGCTTAGTACGGTGCCTGGCACATAGTGGGCACTTAACAAATACCATTAAAAAAAACCCCAAAATACACGGTTCCACTTTCACTTCCCACCCAGATCTCCCTGCTCCTTTTGCACCTGGGGCAGATTTGGGGGAAGGGGTCGCCTCATTCTGACTTAGCGGATCCCAGTGCGAAGCGTAGCTGCCTGACTTGCGGTCCCTTGTAGACTGTAAGCTCTGTGTGGGCAGGGATCACATCTACCAACTCCATTGTACTTTCCCAAGCGCATAGTACAGTGCTGTATATACAGTGCGCGCTCAGTAAATACCACTGATTGATTCTCAGAAGGAAGTGGCCGGGTTCTTGCATTCTAGGATCAGTGGAGTTCTTTTTATTTTAAATGGTAAACATTAAGCGCTTACTATGTGCCGGGCACTGTTCTAAGCTCCAAGGTAGATGCAGAGTAATCAGGCTGGACACAATCCATGTCCCACAGGGGGCTCACAGTCTTAACCCCTATTTTAAAGATGAGGGAACTGAGACCCAGAGAAGTGAAGTGACTTGCCTGAAGTCCCACAACAGGCAAGTGGCGGCGTCGGGATTGGAACCTAGGTCCTTCTGACTCCCAGGCTCACGCTCCAACCTTTAGGCTGCTTCTCTTTACTGACCCAAGCGCTGTGTCTCTGGGCCTCAGGCAACTTGGAGTGACTTAGGCTGACTCACACCGGGAGGCACCAGAGGCCGTGATGAGAGAAGTTTCAAGAGAAGTTTCAGAGCCTGCAGGAGGCTGCCAGGATTGTTTTGTTTGAGCTGGGTTAGTCACTGTTTCCCTGCACTGGGCACACTGCTATTGTAAGGGTTGGTCCCCCGGCTGCCTTCCAAGGGTCCAGGTAATAAACCCCCCGGGGGGAAACGAGTGGTGTGGTCACGGCCATTAGAAGTGAGGTCACGCTGGCTCAGAGGCCTCCCTGAGCTGGAGCTAGGGAGGGGCATCCACGGCCCGGGTCACCAGGGACGGGCCCCACCAGCTTCCCACTCTTGGCTCTTAGGAATAAAACGGGGGGCGGCGGGGACCCTGAGAGACAAGCGTCACATTCCTCGGGGGTCGTCAGACAGAATGACCACGCTCTTTCGTTTCGGACCGTTGGGTGGAGGTATGCGATAGCCATCTTCTGAGGCAGAGAATCTGTCTCTCCCTGTAGACCGTAAGCAAACACCACAATTACTCTTACTGTTCAGTCCAGATCCCTTTGGTTTTGGTTTTTTTTTGGTGTTGGAGAACGGATCGCTTTTTGCATCAGCCTCTTTGAGAGGCAGTGTGGCCCAGTGGAAAGACCTTGGACCTTGAAGGCAAGAGATCCAGGTTCTAATCCCAGCTCTGCCACTGGCCTGATGTGCGAATCTCCGCCGATAAATCAGTTAACCAGCTGTACTTGTGTGGCACTTATTGTGTGCAGAGCACTGCACTAAGCACTTGAGAGAATACAGTATAGCAGAGTCGGTAGACATGTTCCCTGTCCATAAGGAATTTCGGTCTAGAGGGGGACTGGGAAACACCTGGAGGAAAATTAGTAGTCATGGTCTTTAGAAGTGAGATCAGGCTGCCTTTATTAACAATAATAATTATGGTATTTGCTAAGCATTTGCTATGTGCCAAGCACTGTTCTAAGTGCTGGAGTAGATACAAGGTAATCAGGTTGGGCACAGTCGATGTCCTGGCTTAGAATCTTGATCCCCATTTTACAGATGAGATAACTGAGGCACAGAGAAGTGAAATGGCTTGTCCAAAGTCACACAGCAGGCATGTGGCAGATCTGGGATTAGAACCCATGACCTTCGAGTCTCAGGCCCGTGCTCTTTCCACTAGGCAGGAAAGAGAGAGAAAAGAAAAGAAAATGAATAGGCACACACGTAGGTTGAGTAAAACGAGGTGGAAAGTGTGATATTTCCGTTAGTCCTGGCTTTACCCTTGTTCCAGAAACGTCTGAGCACTCTTAGTTGGGGGCCCTTGAGCGGCCTTATCCTACAGACTGCTTTGGAGGCTGTTAAAACCAACAACGTGGACTGAACAGAAAATAAAAACAAACATCGGAGAAGCCACAGTTTAGGCTGTGTTATTGTTGCCAAATGTAAATACAAATCATTCTAATCCTGTGGGTTCCGGATGGCGGGGGACTTCGGAGCAGGAGTCGACGTTTTCCAGAATCCACTGGGAGGGCTGGCTCGGGGCCAGAGGGGGAACCCGGGCTGCACAGCTACTCCTGAGGCTGGCAATTTTCAGGGGGATCCATTGAGGGAGGTGGTCGGGGGGCCGGTCTGAAAACTGGCCCTCTCCCTCCCAGTCTGGCACCTGTTTGCCGCCAAGAATGAAAAGAAAGGAGAACCAAGCTGGAGGGTCGGAAAATCCATAAATCACAGACAGACTCTGGAGAGGTTATCAATACGGTACCTCTGGTTCTTATTTCAAGGGCCGGGGTGGAGCCGGGTATATGAGAACGTGTTAATGTCCGTATGTGTGTATGGTGTGAATTTGGAAGTGTTAATAACATCTGTGCATGTGTGTTGTGTATATTTGAAAGTGTGTGTGTGTATTGTGTGTATATGAAAGAGTATGCTAATAACGTTTCTCCGCCCCACTAGACTTTAAGCTCCCCCTGGGCAGGGATTGTGTCAATGACCTCTATTTTTTTCTCTTCTCCCAAGTGCTTCGTAAGTGGTCTGCACACAGTAAGCGCTCAGTAAATTCCACTGATTAGTTATCAGCATCTGTAACCTCCAGATCTAAGTGGTTACAGTTAAAGAGCTCCACTAACGTTCTTTTGAGAAGCAGCGCGACCTAGTGAAAAGAGCGGAGGCCCGGGAGTCCAAATGGGTTTTGATTCGGCCCTGCCACTTGCCTGATGGGAGACTTTGGGCAGGTCACTTAACTTCTCCCTGGGCTTCGGTGTCCCCAGCTGTAGAACTGGGGATCATATCCCCATCTGGGGCAAAGACCGAGTCCCATCTGATTAAATTGTATCTATTCCAGCCTTTAGCACAATACTTGACACGTAATAAGCATTTAACACATGACTCTCCCCACCTTCAAAGCATTATAGAAGGCACATCTCCTCCGAGAGGCCTTCCCTGACCGAGCCCTCATTTCCTCTTCTCCCACTCTCTTCTGCCTAGTCCTCGCACTTGGATTTACTCTCTTTATCCACCCCTCTCTCAACCCCACAGCATTTATGCCTATGCCCATAATTCATTCATTTCTATTAATGTCTGCCTCCTCTAAAGTGAAACCTCATTGTGGGCAGGGAACTCGGTTTTATTGTGTTCTCCCAAGCACAATAATACAGTGCTCTGCACACAGGAACCGCTCACTAAATATGATTGATTGATAAATGGAAGAGACTATTATTGTAGTATGTTTCTTCATATCCAAAACAGAACGCACCCTTTATACCCCACTTCGTGGAGACTGCGATTAAAATCTCTACAAAAGTGGCTGTTGCTTGAAGCTGATCATTTAATGCCCTTATATTGCAGGACAAGATGTGGTGTTCAAATGCCTTGGAGATGGAATTCTTGAAAAGGCCTTTCAGGGATATAACGCTTGTATTTTTGCCTATGGACAAACAGGTGAGAAACTGGTTCGTTCCTTTCCCTGATAAAGACTCCTGTCTCTTTAATTGGATCATTAGAAAGTATAAGCAGGCAGACAAAAGTCTGATGATAAAAGGCCTTTGGCTTCACTTGAGTTGAAGAATGTGCCTAACCCCTGCTGTTCTCTCCATTTCCTTCTTTAGCGGATTTAGTGCTGATGAGCAAGTGACAACTTTTATATTTCCTCTAAGTAAAGGACAGCCCTAGTGTTGAAAGGTAGGGGTAGGGAGAAAATATTTTTTCTACTATTTGAAGGGCAGCCATGAACATTCCATGTGGGGCTGTTAGAAATAAGCCTGGGATTGAGGTAATTTTGGGGATGTATTGTCTTTGATTTTTGTATAACAACTTATTTATATTAATGTCTCCCTCTCCACCACTAAGCGTGGGCAGGGAACGTGTCTACCAACTCTGTTGCACTGTACTCTCCCAAGTGTTTTGTACAGCACTCAGCACTCACTAAATGCCTTTGATTGATGAATTGATAGATTGATCATTTATACCCTCCTTGTGCAGGAAGTATGAAAGTGTTTTGACCTCCAAAAATATTTTCCCAGTCTGCTATACGGTTAGCAAAATCCCTGCTCGTCTATTGATAGCTCCTGACCTTAAAAACATAGGGCCTTCTTACCCTGTACGTAGGGGTGTTTGTTAGCATGAGCCTGAAACTCCAAGAAGGAAGACCATGATCACTTAGATTCAAACTCAAAATTCGACATGACCCAGGCTGTTTGAAAAGCTGCATGTAGTGAAATCCAGGAAACTCTGTGTTAACTTTTATAGCGTAACCGCATTTAGTCTCTTTTTTTTTCGATGGGTGTGAGTGGGGAGAAGAGAATGAAATGACTTAATTGAAATCCAGATCATCTGTTTGAATGCATCTCCAGCATGTCCCGCTTTGTCCGGATTGAGATCGTCTGGTGGCACCCTTTGGACCAGTATCACTGACTGTATATATGAGAGTGGGGAGGGGGAGTGAGGATACATATGACCAAGGGTAGGGGGTGGTGGATGTGTATAATGGAGTCTCCCATCTGAAGAATCTTACTTGGATCTCGTCTGTCTCGTATTTATTATGTTTACTATGTGCCAGGCACTGTACTAAGCGCTGGGGTTGATACTAGCTAATCAGATCAGTCGTGGTCCGGGTCCCACATGGGGCTCACAGTCTTAATCCCCAGTTTGCGGATGAGATAACTGAGGTGCAGAGAAGTGAGGTGACTTGCCCAAATTCCCACAGTAGACAAGTAGCGGAGCCGGGATTAGCCCTTCTAACTCCCAGGCCCGGGCTTTATCCACAAGACCACGGTACTGCTCATAAATTACTCAGTAAATATGATTGATTAAATAATTGTGACTTAGTTCTCCTTCCCATCTCCTTTGTCCCCTCTCCGTTTCCAGGTTCGGGAAAATCCTTCTCCATGATGGGCAGCTCAGAGCAGCTGGGACTTATCCCCCGGCTGTGCTGTGCCTTGTTCCAGAGGATCTCCTTGGAGGAAAACGAATCCCAAAACTTTAAAGTCGAAGTATCCTACATGGAAATCTATAACGAAAAGGTCCGGGATCTTTTAGACCCCAAAGGGTGAGTCAGTGCGTTGAAATTAGCACTGTAAAAGGGCTTGACTGGGGATGATCTAGTACTCCCAGGAAGGTTAAAATCCCACTGGTAATTGAGTAAAATCCTGGTTAAAGCCCCTTTCTTTCAACACCTCTTTCAGGGTGGGGCTGGTAGATTTTAAAGCCTTGTAGTTGAAGAACTTTCCCTTCCTTTGGAGTATTTAAACTGCCTTGATGGGGGGGATTAAAGCCCACTGAACATTATTAGATAGTGACAGTGGGTCGCTTTAGCATAGATCCTGGAAGATCTTTGCCTGAATGTGCCTGAGGAGGCTTTGAAGAGTTAGGTGAAGCCTTTACGTATGTTCACAAAAAATCCAATGAAAAAATCTTTCATTATTGACACTTATTTGCCTTGCCCTTTGACCAGGTTCCTGTATTTAGTAGTGATCTCATCTTCGTTTTTTTAAAATTCTTATATTGTTTTGGTCCAATTTGTGGATCTTGGGAATGCACGGTTGCACTTAACACCTTGTTTACAGGGCAAGCGGTATGGACCTTAATGGCTGGTGGAACTGCAGAGAAGTGATGATGATGATGATAGTATTTGTTAAGCACTTGCTCTGTGGCAAGCTCTGTACTAAGCCCGGGGTAGAAACAAGATATCAAGGTGTACACAGTCCCCGTTCCACATGGGGCTCATAAGCCATAAGAGGGAGAGAGAGCAGGTTTTACGGATGAGGAAACTGAGGCCCAGAGATGTAAAGGTGGGGATCACACAGCAGGCTGGGGGGAAGCCGAGATTAGGATCTCAGTCTCCTGACTCCCAAGCCTACACACTTTCCACAAGGCCACCCTGCTTCTCCAGGAAGGGGAGGGGGAGCGAATCTGAGCCGGTGCTTTCTCCCCCATCACGGACCTCCAGAAAAAGACTTCAAGGATGTAAGGGAGGGGACTCTCCCAGACACCCTGGAGACTTAAAGTGAGCAGGGAATGTGTCTATTATATCGTTCTATTGTACTCTCAGCTATCCCTTTTGTTTCTGGATGTATTTGAAGTTCATCTACCGAAGCAAAAGTTTGGTTGGCTTGGATAGAGATTTGGGTTTTTTTGGTTTTGGTTTGGTTTTTGGTTTTGTTTTTTTGAAAAGAACAGGGAGCCATTCTGAATATGGAATGGCGTTCAGTTTGATTCGAATCTGATAAGATTTGGTTAAAATCAGAAAGGCAAATCAGGTGTAGAAGGTGTTTCAGATGGCTTTCTGTTATTCCTTTTTTGAAACGGATGCTTTAACGTGTGTTTGTTTTTGTCTCAGAAGCCATGAGGTCTGCAAAACCTGAAGTACTCAAAGTTGTTTGTTTCTTCCCAAGGAGTCGGCAGTCTCTTAAAGTTCGAGAGCATAAAGTGTTGGGTCCCTATGTAGATGGCTTATCTCAGCTGGCTGTCACCAGCTTTGAGGTAAGTGTGACCTGATGTCCAGAAAGCTTAAACCCTAGGGGGCAAGTTCCTTGAGTTTAGAGATTTAGTACAGTGCTCTGCCCACAGTAAACACTCAGTAGATACCACTGATTGATTAACCAGGTTCTAGCAGAAAAACAAATAGAAGGAGAGGAAAAAGTGTAGCGCTCTGACAAATCAGCACACGGTAGAATTGAGGATACTGACAACCCAGAACCCGTAGCTTTCTTTTCGTAACCCTGTGTGACCTCCCTAGAGGTATCTTAGGATTTCAGTATGAGGAGCAGGATTTTTGATAATGAAGAGCGTAGACATGCTCTCTAAAGATTATGCTTTAGCCAATATTATATGGTGAGAGCCACCGTGATAATTAGCTCACATTTTTTCCCTCCTCAAAAAAGCAAAAGAACAATATAGTTGAGAGGGGGAAAGAAAGCCAGATGGTGGGCTGCATATTTTTGATCCCCTGAAGACGGTGTTCTGTTGCTCTGTGAAAATCAGTTTAATACCTGGATCTCCTCCTTAGCATTTGGAGATATTTAAACACATCTAGTAGGTAGACTTGTTGGGGATTCTCTAAAAATACTGGGGGGAAAATCATCAATAATCAGAATAATAACCGGTATTTATTGAGGGCTCGTTAGGTGCCACACGCTGGTCAGGTCAGACACGGTCCCTGTCCCACATGGGGCTTCCAGTCTAGCTAGGAGGGAGAGCAGGGGTTTCACCCCCATTTTACAGATGAGGAAACCGAGGCAGAGAGAAGTCAAGTGACTGGCCCCAAATCACACAGTGGGCAAGTGGCAGAACTAGGATTAGAACCCAAGGGTCTGTGCTCTTTCCATTAGGCCACACTACTTCTCTTCAAGGAGTGGAACATTAGTCAAGGTGAACGAAAATTAGTTTACCCAACCTGTGTGTCGAGTCGGGAAGTAAGGGTGAATTTGTTGTAGCTATAACGATCGCTTGTCTAGTGGAAAGAACCCAGGCCCAGGATTCGGAGGACTTGGGTTCTAATCCCTACTCTGCCACTGCCTCCTGTGTGACCTTGGGCAAATCACCTCACTTCTCTGTACCTTAGTTACCTCATCTGTAAACTAGGGCTTAAACCGTACTGTCTCCTTCTTAGACGCTGAGCCCCGTGTGGGACCGGGACTGTGTCTGACTTGATTATCATGTCTCTACCCCAGTGTTTGGTATAGTGCTTGGCACGTAGTAAGCGCTTAACAAATACCGCTACTGTTATTATCATTATTATTAGAAGAAGGGCAGCCAGGGGACGGGGAGGAGCACGATGTAGCCAGCGGCTCAGCGAAATACCAGGTGGGGCAAGGAGCCAGGTGGGAAGACAGGATCGATGAGAAGTCAGCAAGGTCAGGCCAAGCGAATGTCTAGTGTCCGCGGAGGAGGAGGAGAAGGGGGCCATTCCGGCCCGGAGGGGACGGGCGCGAGACCGGAAGAAGCGGAGACCGTTACTCCTGGCCTTCGGGATTTTTCCCTTCAGGACATCGAATCGCTGATGTCAGAGGGCAACAAGTCGCGAACCGTGGCCGCGACGAACATGAACGAGGAAAGTAGCCGGTCCCACGCCGTCTTCAACATCATCGTCACCCAGACGCTGTACGACCTGCAGTCCGGGGTAAGGGGTGAGCCCAGGACCCCCAGGGCTGGCCGGAGGATGGGGCGCTGCGGTCCGCTCGCGGAGGGTGGAGAGGGCGCAGGGCTCGGAGGGTCTCCCGGTGACCCCCTCAGTAATCTTTCATCCACATCGGAAAGTGGTCTAGTGGAAAGAGCCCGGGCCTGGGAATCAGAGGACCTGGGTTCTAATCCCAGCTCTGCCAGTTGCTCGGGCAAGTCATTTCACTTCCTTGTGTCTCAGTTTCTTCAACTGAAGCAGTGTGGTCTAATGGATAGAGCACGGGCCTGGAAGTCAGAAGGACCTGGTTTCTAATCCAGGCTCCTCCACTTGTCTGCTGAGTGACCGTGGGCAAGTCACATCACTTCTCTGTGTCTGTTATGTCATCTATAAAATGGGGATTAAGACTGTGAATCCCGTGTGGAACAGGGCTGGGTCCAATCCGGCTTGAATCTACCCCAACGCTTAGTACAGTGCCTGGCACATAGTAAGCGTTAAATGTCACAGTGATCATTATTAAAATGGGGGTTAAAATACCTGTTCCCCCTCCTGCTTAGACTGTGTGCCCCACGCGGGACAGCGACGGTGTCCAACCTGATTATCTTATATCCACCCCAGCGATTAGAATAGTGCTTGGCACTTAGTAAGCACTTAACAAATACCTTTAAAAAGAAAATCCCTCTGGCTTTGGGTGCCGGGTGCTCCGGTTCCCAGTTGCTGGGGTGGTTGGCTGAGACGGCGCCGCAGATTTGGGATTTGGCCATGTAACAGTGGTTCCCCGACCACAGTGTATGGGTAGGCACCAGGGGCGTTCTGGAAAATGGGTTCCATTGAGGGGGCCGGGCCTGCGAGTGTCTCCTTTAGGCCGTGTCACTCTCCTCAAGCCCGCTCAACTTGTCGGTCTGTCGGCGGGGTTGGGATGGGCGGGGAAACTTTGATACTTGTCACCTCTCTCCCATCTCTTTCCAACTAGAACTCGGGAGAGAAGGTCAGTAAGGTCAGTCTGGTGGACCTGGCTGGGAGCGAGAGAGTGTCCAAAACGGGAGCCGCTGGGGAGCGTCTGAAGGAAGGCAGCAACATCAACAAGTAAGTCGGCCGGCACGGGCCACGGCCGTTCGCCAACGTGGCTCCCCGTCCAGACCGTCAGCTCGTGATGGGCAGGGAACGTGGCTGCTAGTTCTGTTGGGTTGGACTCTCCCAAGTGCTTAGTACAGTGCTCTGCACACAGTAAGCGCTCAATAAATACCGTAGATGGATTGATTGATTGACCTTGGCAGCGCAGCAGCCTGCTGGAAACCCGTCTTGCCAGTGATAGTTCCTCTGGGCCGGTGGTCAAGAAAGTGACATAATTGTGGTATTTGTTAAGCGCATACTATGTGCTAGGCACTGTACTGAGCACTAGAGAAGATACAAGGTTATTGGGTTGGACACGGTCCGTATCCCGCGTGAGGCTCGCACTTCTTAATCCCCATTTTACAGGTGAGGTAACTGAGGCATAGAGAAGTTAAGTGACTTGCCCAAGGTCACACAGCAGACACGTGGCCAAGTCGGCAATCCACCCGTGCAATAATAACAGTGATAATGGTAATGATCTTTATTAAGCACTTTGTATATGTCAACTGTTATCTAAGTGCTAGAGTAGGCACACAATCTCAGAGGAGGGGAGAGCGGGTATTGTCCCCATTTTACAGATGAGGAAACTGAGGACCAAAGGGGTCAAGTGACTTATCCAAGGTAGAACCCGGGTGTCCTGACTCCTTGCCCCGCGCTGTTTCCACTAGGCCCCTTTGCTTCCACCTGCGGCTTTGGAGACCCGTTGTCGTCAGAAACTTCTGAAACCCAGGACTGGCCGGGTTTGAATCCTGAGCTTCGAAGGGTCCGGAGCGCCTTTCAGCCCACGGGGGTTCACAGACTGTCCCTCAGCAATGAGAATTTAGTCAGAACAAGAAAAACATGGTCGAATTCAACTGCTTTTGCAGTATCACCGTCAAATACATAATTACCTGTCGCTCCTCGGAGGGTGCAGCCTTAAGGTACCTCGTTTTTTCAAGAAAGTCACCCGCCCAACCGTTCCCAGAGTTTAGCAGCAGGGCCTAGCGGATAGAGCACGGGTCTGGGAGTCCGAAGGACCTGGGTTCTAATTCCGGCTCCTCCACTCGTCTGCCAGACGGTGTCGGGTAAGTCACTTCACTCCTCTGGGCCTCAGTTCCCAATCCGTAAAATGGGGAGGAAGCCCGTGAGCTTCACGTGGGACAAGGACCGTGTACAGAGTGATTAGCTGGTATCTACCGCACCACTTAGAACTGTGCAGGCCGCGTAGTACGGGCTGAAGAAAGCGCTTAGTACAGTGCTCTGCACAAAGTAAGCGCTCAATAAATACTACTGAATGAATGAATGAACAAATACCACCATTATTATTTGCAGCTTCTGCCTCACCCCGGCCCCAGGGCAGAGCCGAACAGTGCACTTGGGAAAGTGAGTCACTTGGGCACTGGCTTCTCTCCAGCCCAGTGTGAGGTCACCACCGATGAATCTCTAAGGGGCAGGATTCTCTCTTTGTGTTCCTAAGGAAGAAATACATCCAGTGACTAAAATTCTGACTCAGCCTATGCCTCTTGAATTCCTTATTCATATTCGTATCTGTCTTCCCCCTTTACACTGTAAGCTCATTGTGGGGAGCCAACGTGTCTACTGACTCAGTTGTATTGTGTTTAGTATAGGGTTCTGCACACAATAAGTGCTCAATAAATATGACCGATTATGCAGGCATGTTTTGTCGGAAGGGTGATTTCTCTGCCTGTTCTTCCTGAAAGATGGGAGAGCGTTAAAGGAAGTCATTTCACGGCCCCGGAATGCTGACGTCCAAGCAGGGAAAGCAGCGTGGCTTAGTGGGAAGAGCCCGGGCTGGGTTCTAATCCCAGCTCTGCCACAAGTCTGCTATGTGACCTCGGGCGAGTTGCTTAACTTCTCTGTGCCTCAGTTGCCTCATCTGTAAAATGGAGATTAAGACCGTGAACCCCGTGTCGGACAGGGACTGGGTGCAACCGGATTACCTAGTATCTACCCGGTGCTTAGAACAGTGCTTATCACATAGTAAGCGCTTAACAAGTACCACAGTAACTAAAAGCATTTTCCAGGGACAATCTGGAGTCGCCCTCCCATTTCCGGAGGTTCTCCATCAAGGTGGTCAGCCTCTGGCCAGTAACCCTAGAGCTGGAGTGACCACTGTGTGACAGAAAGCGCTTCTCCCCTCTCCCCACCCCCGTTTCTCCTCCCCGACCCAGAGGCAACTTGCTTCCAGGAGACCGTACGGCTTCTCGAAAGTACTAAGAACTGGGGTAAATCGGGATAAACCGGATAGACTAAGTCCCTGTCCCACATGGGGCTCACGGCCCAAGGAAGCGGGAAGGAGAAAAAAATCCATCAGCGGCCGCAGTCCGGTTCCTTTGGAAAGTGCTCGCCGTTACGATCCGGGCTAGATTCCCCCTGTTTAAAAATGCCTTCGGGCCCCGTACTCGAACATCTTCAGTTAAAGAATCGGTGGTAATTATTGAGTTTGTACTCTGTGGAGGGGACTGTAGTTTGCATTTGAGAGTGGACAGCGGGGTTAGTGGACATGATCCCTATCTCCAAGGAGCTTGGAGTCTAGCGGAAGCGACAGACCCTGAGATAAATTACAGCTAGAGCTGGAAAATACGGATTTGAGTGCTGGGAGGATGCCTGATTCCTCCAGGGCTAGGGTGATCCCCGGTGTTAGGGTGACATCTCTTTTGGTGAGATACCTATCACCGTGGAAAACGGAAGGTCGTGCTGCTGGTCAGAGGTGAGACGGGCTTTCCTTTGGGACCCGCTAACCAGGAATTTGGGGATGTTCTAAAGTGAACCATTTTGATGCTTTCCCTTGTTCTAAACCCTGTGGCCCTCACAGTGGCGTGAACTCTGGGCTTCTACTGCTTGTCCGTGATGTGGAGATGGTATTAGACGATAAGAAAGAGAAGCAGCATGACGTAGTGGGAAGAACGTGGGCCTGGGAGTTAGAAGGTCAAAGGTTCTAACCCCGGCTCCACCGCTCATCTGCTGCGTGTCCTTGGGCAAGTCACTTTACTTCTCTGGGCCTCGGTTACTTCATCCGTAAAATGGGGAATTGAGATTGTGAGCCCCACGTGGGACAGGGACTGTGTCCAATCCGATTTGCTTGAGTCCACCCCAGTGCTTACTATAGTGCCTGGCACATAGTAAGCGCTTAACAAATACCGGAATTATTATTAAGGAGAGGAAACCCATGCCTCGCTGCGGTTGAATTCTCCCAAGCGAATAGCGCAGTGCCTGGTCCTCAGTTAATACCATTGATTTGTTGGTTGATTGATTATTGGCATTTCTGTGAATTGCTCATAATTGATCAAGTCATTGTGTTCCCTTCTGCACCTTTGGCTCACAGTGGAGTTTTTTTTTCTTCCTGGAAATTTTCACGCATACTCTCTCTCTCTCTCTCCCTCCCTCCCTCCCTCCCCTACAAATGCACCCCCCCCCCCCCCCCCCGCACACACTATTTCATTGTTTCCCCTAGGTCTCTCACAACCCTGGGACTGGTTATCTCATCACTGGCCGATCAAGCAGCCGGGAAAGGGAAGAGTAAATTTGTGCCTTATCGGGATTCAGTCCTCACCTGGCTCCTCAAGGTAAATTAACACTTCTTGGCATCTTGTGCCCCTTACTTAGACCGAGCGGTTCGGCCGGGACGTGGAAGCACAGTGTGCTTGCTTGGGTGGGTGTGTGGGTGTGTGTGTCGGGGACGGGGGATGAGTAGTTTCATCCTTGCATTTCCACGTCTTCCTGCTTATGGACTGTACCATTGGCTGCCCCGGGTTGTGGAGAAAAAGTCCCGTCACTCAGTCGTATTTATTGAGCCCCATAC
This sequence comes from Ornithorhynchus anatinus, assembly GCF_004115215.2. Taxonomy (NCBI): domain Eukaryota; kingdom Metazoa; phylum Chordata; class Mammalia; order Monotremata; family Ornithorhynchidae; genus Ornithorhynchus; species Ornithorhynchus anatinus. The sequence goes on along the minus strand of NC_041750.1, from coordinate 25,456,936 downwards.
TGTATGCAGAACGCTCTACTAAGAGCTTGGGAGAGGACAGTGCAACAATAAACAGACACATTCCCTGCCCACAACGAGCTCACAGTCCTGAGAAATTATGGTATTTGTTAAGTGCTTACTACGCGCCAGGCACTGTACGCACGGGAGGGAACAGAGGTTGAGTCTGCTTTATTCCCGACACGCCCCCTTCCCACCCCACTCCCCCCGTCTTGCAGGACAACTTGGGGGGCAACAGCCAAACTTCCATGATCGCCACCATCAGCCCGGCGGCGGACAACTACGAGGAGACCCTGTCCACGCTGCGATACGCCGACAGGGCCAAGAGGATCGTCAACCACGCGGTGGTCAACGAAGACCCCAATGCCAGAGTCATCCGAGAACTCCGGGAGGAAGTGGAAAAGTTGAAGGAGCAGCTGTCCCAGGCCGAGGTAAAGTGGGGTTCCGGATGCTGCAGCCGGCTTCGTGGGGAGGAGGGGCGAGTGTCCGGGTGAATTAGGAATGGGTTGGTCTGTGGACATCAATCACCCGAGAGGTGTGGCATTTAAAGGCTCAAGTGTGCTAGATTTGGGGGAGTGGAGTCAAGGATCCCAGGTCTGATTCCTCCTCCTGAGTGGGGATGGCCAGTTTCAAGACAGTTTCGAGGAGCAGCGTGGCCTAGCGGATAGAGCACGGGCCTGGGAGTCAGAAGGATCTGGGTTCTAATCCCGGTTCCTCCGCTTGTCTGCCGTGTGTTGTTGGGCAAGTCACATCACTTCTCTGTGCCTCAGTTCTCTCGTGTGTAAAATGGGCAAGAAGACTTTGAGCTCCCTGTGGGACGGGCCCCAAAAGGCACCCGGCCTCCTCCCTCGGAGACCGGCTCCGCGAAGCGGCGCAGCCTAACGGAAGGAGCACGGGCCCAGAAATCAGAGGGCCTGGATTCTGATCCTAGATCTGCCTCTTGTCTGCTGTGTGACTTTGGGCAAGTCACTGCACTTCTCTGGGCCTCAGCTCCCTCATCTGTAAAACGGGGATTCGTTACCCCTTTCCAGCCAGGCACTGACTCCAGATGCTCCAAGAGGGCTCTCTAATTCTTCAACTTATTCTAGAGTTGCCCCTTGAAGCCTCCTGGTATTCGTTTATTCTACAGAGGTCCACATTCCTGTGGGGAACTAGAAAGTGTCTTCCCATCAAGTGAAAAGAACATCTTGAGTTTTTTTCTTCTTTTTTTTTTTTCCTAAATCACCGTCTGCCATCATTTAACACCCCCCAGAGTGTTCTCAGTGAACAAATTCAGGCTCAGATTACTGCCCCTCTCTCCAGGTGTCTGGTTTCTAAGTGAATAATAGCTTGCCAGTAACACCGAGTTATTACAATGAAGGGCCCAGACTAGTTTCTGCAAAGAAATTAAAAGTATTTAAATCTGTAACTGGAATGCCTTTCATCAGTAACATGTGGGTAATATCTGTCCTTGCTTAAAAAAAAAAAAATCATTCCATGTTACCTTTTTTTTCTGCTTGGCTTCTGTCCCCGCAGAGATGAACTCTCTGCATTTATCTTGGAGAAGCAGCGTGGCTCAGTGGAAAGAGCCCGGGCTTTGGAATCAGAGATCGTGGGTTCGAACCCCGGCTCTGCCACTCATCAGCTGTGTGCCTGTGGGCAAGTCACTTAACTTCTCTGTGCCTCAGTTACCTCATCTGTAAAATGGGGATTAAGACTTGTGAGCCCCACGTGGGACAACCTGATTCCCCTGTGTCTACCCCAGCGCTTAGAACAGTGCTCTGCACATAGTAAGCGCTTAATAAATGCCACCATTTTTTTTTTAATCTTTCTTCCCCTGGTCTTTAAAATAAGTGTGAAATTGAAGCTCTCTCCTCACCTTTGTGTTTTGGAATTTTTGAAAGGTAATTTTAAAATCAGGGACTAATTTCCTCCCCTCCGAAAGAGGACCGAGAAAGTTATGTAATTCGGTAGTTCTCGATCCTCGCCCCGCATTGGGTGAAGAAAATAGGAAACGGCACCTAGAAATTGAAGTCACTGCCCGGGATAAGGTGGAGTATCGGCCCCCTAACTTCCCCCGCCCCCCAGAAGAGGGGAGAGTGCTTTGTTCCTCATCGGATGACGGAAGGAAGATTTGGAGAGTGTAATGGCGGCTTTCATCTTGTCCTTAAGGCCATGAAAGCTCCAGAGCTGAAGGAAAAGTTAGAAGAATCCGAAAAGCTGATCAAAGAACTGACGGTCACCTGGGAGGAGAAGCTGCAGAAAACGGAAGCCATTGCACAGGTAAGCCCATTCCACAGGCAGCCTACGGTTCCATTTTTGAGTTTTTCTCTCTTGGACTTAATTCCCCCTCAGAGCTGTGGTGGTTTGGGTTTTTAGAATCTCCCCGACTGACTTCCAACACAGCCTCCCTGCTTGCCAGCACCTCTTGGGGCCTGTGGTCGGTGTGATTACCTCAGACCTCGTAAATACTACCAACCCTGTCATCACAGGGACAAAAGCTTACTGGGTGGTCTCAGAAGAGATAGCAATAGTAGAGGGAAGGGAGTTTTCCAGGGCTGTCTGCCAGGTTTTCCCGGATTTGCATTATCCCCCGGGCTCGTAAGAAATGGCATCCCCTGCCCTGAATGAGAAGGAAGAGAGAGATCGGCAGAGGGGCGGCGTGTCGGAAAGACCTGGATTCTAATCCCGTTTCCCGCACTGGTCTGCTGTGTGGCCTCGGGCAAGTCACTACACTTCTGTGTGCCTCAGTTACCTCATCTGGAAAATGGAAGTGAAGACTGTGAGCCCCATGCAGGAAACGAACTGTATCCAACCTGATTAGTCTGTATCTGCCCCAGTGCTTAGTACTAAGCGCATAGTAAGCCCTCAACGAATACCATTAAAAAAAAATGGGAATGAAGACTGTGAGTCCCATGTGGGACCTGAAGTCTGTCCAACCTGATTAACTTATATCTGTCCCAGCCCTTAGTACAGTACCTGGCACATAGTAAGCGCATAAAAGAAACCAAAAAGTGGCGGAGGAGTATGACTAGCTTTCACTTAACGTGAACGAAAGAAAGCTGGCATCTGGAGTTGACCCATGGCCCCCATGCCGTGCACACAGTAAGCGCTCAATAAGTACCATTGATCGACTGATACATTGATCGAATGATCGGTCCCCGCGGTCGGGTTCCTTGTGCCCACGTGCCAGTGAAAGCTTGGAAAACGTCGCTGAGCCCCAGCTCTCTCCGCCAAAGCCCCTTGCCTCCTGGATCACGCGCGGACGGGCGGACTGCCCCTTCCCTGGCACCCGAGGGTGGTCGCGTCCGCCCGTCGTCGGGGGTCCCGCCCACCCCCCGACGCGGGAGTGTCCGTCTGGCTTGTCCACAGGAGAGGCAGCGGCAGCTGGAGAGCATGGGGATTTCCCTGGAGACTTCTGGCATCAAGGTCGGGGATGACAAGTGCTACCTGGTGAACCTGAATGCGGACCCTGCTCTCAACGAGCTCCTGGTCTACTATTTAAAGGTAAGGAGGCTCTCGTCACGGAGGCCGTCCGTCGCCTCGGTTCCGTTTGGTTTGCGAGCCCAGAGCGGGGCCCGTGTAGAGGTGTCGGGCATCTGTGCCATCCAGAGGACGAACTGGGGCCCCGGGCGGTGACTGTCCCTTACAAAGCTCCCAGCTCCGGTCGCCCCCGAGGAAGCAGGAGCCGAGTTTGAATCCTCACCCGGAAATGAGGGGGCGGTCTCCAGCAGGTGCAGGGGGAAGGAGAGTGTCGTCGCGGAGCCGGTCTTAAGGCTAAGCAGAGGGTTTGGTGGTTAGACTGGTGCCCCCCTTGTGGAGGCTGGAAAAGTTTCCTCCGGGAGGTGAACGGAAGCACAAGAATCAATTTTCCTGCCAGCTGGGGGATGGGGTTTCTTTCAGAGTCCAGCAGTGTGCCCCAGACCACCGTGTCGCCAGGCTTTTAGTCGAAAATCCGTGGCCGCACCCATTCCGCTTATTCGTCGGGTAGAAAATGTTCATTTTTATAATGTCAGTGGTATTTATTGAGAGCTTACCATGTGCAGAGCTCGGTACTAAGCGCTTGCGAGGGTGCAGTGCAGCGGAGTTGGCAGTCACGTTCCCTACAACGAGCTCACAATCTGGAAGGGGAGGTATAACAAGCCTCTTCCAAGGAAACGGTGCGGAGACCGTCTGATCTGATCACCGCGTCTCCGCTCTTTTGTTTAGCATAGAATGCATAATACATTCCATTACTCTCAAACCCCGTCCCCGTCAATTTAATCTCCTCGGTTTTTGCCAGTTTATTTTCAAACCCTGCAGATTTCCCCAGGCTACTCTAAGCTAGAGTGTAGACTACTCTAGATTTTAAGCTCGTTGTGGGCAGGGAATGTGTCTGTTGTATTGGACTCTCCCACGATGGATTGATTGTAACATATCTACTAACTTTGTTCTGCTATACTCTCCCAGGCGCTTAGTATAGTGTTCCACAAACAGCGCTCAGTAAATACAGCTGAGAGTCCTGTTCTCCCTCCTGCTTATGACTGTGAGCTCCCACGTGGGACGGGGACTGTATCCGACCTAATTAGCTCGTACCTACCCCAGTGCTTAGAATAGTGTTTGACCCATAGTTAGCGCTTAGCAAGTACCATAAAAGCAACAAACAAATGCGATCGATCGATCGAAAGGTTTTGGGACAGCTTGGGTTCAGTCGTTGGATGCCGCTCCTGGACTGTAGACTCTCCCTTCTCTTCCCAGGATCACACCAGGGTCGGGGCAGCTACCTCTCAGGATATTCAGCTCTTCGGTATAGGAATTCAGGCGGAGCACTGCGAGATAGACATTGCACCAGATGGTGATGTTTCTCTCACTCCAAAAGAAAACGCAAGGTAAGAGAATGAGGGAGCAGATCAGCGATGCTGGGCCGTGAGAGAAGAGGTCACAGTACTCTGTTTCGACCAAGTTTGACGCCTAGAATGTCATAGTATCATTTTTATTATTATTATGGTATTTGTTAAGCGCTTACTGTGTGCCAGGCACGGTACTAAGCCCCGGACTGGATACGAGCAAATCGAGTTGGACGCAGTCCCTGTCCCACTTGGAGCTCACAGTCTCGATCCCCATTTTCCAGATGATGTAACTGAGGCATAGAGAAGTGAAGTGACTTGTCCAAGGTACACAGCAAACTAGTGGCAGAGCCTGGATTAGAACCCATGACCTTCTGACTCCCAGGCCCGTGCTTTATCCACTACACCATGCTGCTACTTCGTATCTGCTGGGACCTGAAAATAGAATTTCTTCTAATTTCATGGATTTGGAAGAGGCTGGGTCGTTGTGTGAATTTTTTTTCTTTTCAGTGGTATTTGTTAGGTGCTTATTCTGTGCCAGGCACTGTATTAAGCTCTGGGGTAGATACAGTCTAATTAGGTTGGGCAGTCCGTGTCCCACACGGGGCTCACAATCAATCCCCATTTACAAATGAGGTAACCGAGGGCCAGAGAAGTAAAGTGACTAGCCCAAGGTCACACAGCAGAGTAGGGGCAGAGCCAGGATTAGAACCCAGTTCCTTCTGACTCCCAGGACTGTGCCGTATCCACTAGGCCATGCTGCTTCTCTGAAACTTGGGATGTGGAAAAGAGGAGGGCCATTGTATAGTCAGAGTTAAAATTTGGGAACATACTAGGTGAAGGAATGTGGCCTAGTAGAAAGAGCCCAGGCCGGGGAGTTAGAGGACCTGGGTTCTAATTCTGGCTCCATCACTTGCCTGCTGTGTGACCTTGGGCAGGTCACTTCACTTCTCTCGCTTCAGTTTCCTCAACTGTAAAATGGGGATTCAGTACCTGTTCTCCCTCCTATGTAGACTATAAGCCCCATGTGCGACAGGGACTGTGTACAATCCGATTATCCTGTATCTACCCCCAGCACTTAGGCTAGGCCTTGACACATAGGAAGTACCGAATACTGTAATACATTTTAAAAATGATGACATTTTGTTCTTTAGATGATTTTTTTAGTGAAGTGATTTTGAAAGTATTCAGGTAGCAAATGTGCTTCAAAGGTTAGAGAAATAAAGTGCATGACTAAAGTCAAAAATATGGTCAGGCTAAAAGTTTTTTTAGAGACAGGGTGCTTCTAGTTTTTCCTGTTTGTATCCTGTTACAGGCTGGGGTTAGCTCTCGGGAGGAAAAGGGCGTCTGAATATTGAGATGAAAGACAAAAGAGAGAGGAGGTGCAAAATGAAGACTTATAAGTCTGAGACGGTTATGGGAAGAGGGAGGAGAGCATTTCAGAGTGAAAACACCACCTTCATTTTTCCATTAGTTACATAGATTAGTCCCCCTAATCAGTCCCTCTTCCTAAGTGGAAACTCCTTGTGGAAAGGGAATGCGTCGTGCTTCTGTTGAACTCCCCAAGCGCTTAGTACAGTGCATTTCATTGCATGAGCAGCAGCGGTGGCTTAGTAGACGGAACCTGGGCTTGGGACTCAGAAGGTCATGGGTTCTGATTCCGCTCTGCCACGTCTGCTGTGTGACTTTGGGCAACTCACTTCACTTCTCTGGGTCTCAGTTCCCTCATCTGTCAAATGGGGATTAAGAGTGTGCTCCCCATTTGGGACAGGGACTGTGTCCAACCTGATTAACTTGTATCTACCTCAGCGCTTAGAACAGTGCTTGGCACATGATAAGCACTTAACAAGTACCAATATTATTATTATTATTCAATAGGTGCTCAATAAATAGGTAAGACAAGTAACAACCCAAATGGACTGAAATTTCCCACCTAATGCATAATACCTTATCTGCCTTGGTACAGTGCTCTGCACACAGTAAACGTTCCCAGGAAGGGCTCAATAAATAATAATAATGTCGGTATTTGTTAGGCGCTTACTATGTGCAGAGCACTGTTCTAAGCGCTGGGGTAGATACAGCGTGATCAGACTGTCCCACGTGAGGCTCCCAGCTAATCCCCATTTTACAGTTGAGGTAACTGAGGTACAGAGAAGTTAAGTGACTCGCCCACAGTCACACAGCTGACAAGTGGCAGAACTGGGATTCAAACTCATGACCTCTGAATCCCAAGCCCGTGTTCTTCCCACTGAGCCAGATAAATAATATTCATTTGTTTTTTTTGCCTAGCCTAGCTTCCCCTACTTTCCCAACATCCATTACATCTCCTAGGTCCAGACTGTAGTCAGTCAGTCAGTAGTATATATTGAGCACTTACTGAGTGCAGAGCAGTGTACTACTAAGCATTTGGGAGAGTAGATTACAAGAGAGTTGTAAGACGTGATTCCCTCCCTCAAAAGGAGGAGACGGACAATAAAATAAATCACAGAGGAAATGGCGGAATATGAGATTAGGTTTATAAGTGCAGCGGGGCTGAGGGTGGGGTGAATATCAAGTGCGTAAAGGGGGATAGATCCTCTCCAGATACTGAAAACTCTAAAACAAGAGAGAAAGGGAAAGTTTTATTAAAATTTCTTTCCGACTTCCTGTCCAGTCTTCTTCAGACTGAACACGTGGACTTGTGCTGGAACTTTGTGGGAATACCCGAAGCAGTTAATAGTTTGGGTCTCAATTCCTTCCCCCTCAGACCACCCTGCCTCCACCCCTCCAGTCAACCATTGTCCAACCAAGTTCTCCCGACTTAGTCCAGAAATGCCCTCAGCTCTTTCCAAGTAAGGTCAGCTTTCAAATCAGTGGATAGAAAGGGGGGAAAGTTGCATGCTAGGAGGAAAATTCTACCCTGAACTTTCTTTAAAAAAAATATTCCCATCGTGTTTTGTACCGCTCTTCCCACTAGTAAAATGAAGTGCACAATTTCAAACAGATGGGACCCAGGCTTGGGAGGATAGAGTTACAGGGCTGGGAGTCGATCGTTTTGACTGGCAAGAATATAGGAAACGTGTCAGTGGAAAACTTACCTGGCAAAATACATTTTTGTCTTGGGGGTGACTTCACAGAGGTTGAGCGTGGCCTTGCAGGGGTATTTCTCATCAATGTTAGCGTAGTTCCTGGCGTTTCAACGCCATTTGATCTATCTCTTCAAGGTGAACCCTTGCTAATTGTGCGGTATTTACAATATCCCTGTGGATTTCAGAATCCACAAGAACGTCTTCTTGGGGAAAATAACAAATAAGATATTCAACTTCCCACACGCCTCAGAAAACATAGACTCGGAAGTCTGCACCCCCCCGTTTGCTGCCTTCAGTTTGAATTATTCTGGGCACAGGATAGAATTTTCTGTCTAATTTTTTTTATCAGGAGAAAGGACTCATTTCCTTAGCAGAAGGAAAACAGATGTATTGGGAAACTAAATTTGAGACAATAAGCCAGTGGAAATTTCTTTATCGAGCACATTCCGACTCTTGAATAACAATGCCTCGAAAAATCAAAGGGACATGTAAAGTAAAGTACTTAAGCATCTCCTGGGTTGGTGGTGGGGCCGTGTGGTCAGCTTCCGGACAGGCCGGGATCCAGTGGGCAGGACGCACAGAAGCCAGATTTCTTTCGCTTCAACAGCCGCAGGCCTCAAAGCTGGACACTGCCCTCCTCTTGGCTTTAGCACAGAATTGCATTTCCCTCTGCAGAGCCCAGGCCTGGATTCTAATCCCGGCTCCTCCAATTGTCTGCTGGTTGACCTTTGGCAAGGCACTTGGTGACTCTGTGCCTCGGTTCCCTCATCTCTAAAATGGGGATTAAGACTGTAAGCCCCACAGGGAACAGGGACAGTGCCTGTATCCACCCCAGCGCCCAGTACAGTGCCTGGCACATAGTAAGCGCTTAACAAATGCTACAGTTATAACTATTATTCTCGGACTCGTTCGAGAAGCTAAATTAATAGCCAGTTCTGTTGTAATGCTGCGTTTTCAGTATACAATTTAAATAGCCCCCGGTGGAAGAATTAGAGAGCATTCTGCCCAAAACGAGAATCAGCTCTGGCTCCATAAATGCCATTTATTGACTTTTGCATTTTCGTTTGTCTCCAGGTCCTGTGTGAATGGCACTTTGGTGCGCTGTGCCACCCAGCTCTGGCACGGAGACAGAATCTTATGGGGAAACAACCACTTTTTTAGGTAATCTCTCAAGCGGGGAGCTGAACCTCGATTTCTCAGGTCTCTCGCCTTGCTCTAGTGGGTAACGGGCTGACCGTTTTCTCCCTTCCAACAGAATAAACCTGCCCAAGAGGAAACGGCGAGATTGGCTGAAAGATTTTGAGAAGGACACCGGTCCTCCAGAGCAGGATTTGGATGCAGCGAGCGAAGCTTCCTCGGAGCCGGATTACAACTATGAATTCGCCCAGATGGAAGTGATCATGAAGACCCTAAACAGTAATGGTAAGAGCCTGGACCACGGAAAGGGACCGGAGCGAGGTTTGCCCCGGGAGATCCAAGGTTTTGGCAGTGAGATCTCAGATATGGGCGGGAGCGAGGAGCTGGCTTCTCTCCCCTTTCGACTGGAAGCTCCTGGCGGGCAGGAAATATGGTCCTGCTTCCATTGGACGCTCCGAAGCACTTAGTACACTGCCGGGTGCTCAGTAAATAGCACTGGTGGATCGACTGACCCAAGCCAGGAGCACGGCACAGCCGGGCCCGGCATGTCCGAGATTCTCCTTGTCCAGTTTCCTCTCGTTGAGCTGCTTTCGTTCTGGAATCGGGCGAACCCTCAGCTTGAGGTGAATCTAAAAATATCCCCCAAGATCCGCTAGGGTGGCAGAAATGCCAGTTGTGCCGGAGATGTCATCGGTCACTCGGCAGCTCTGAGTTGACACTAGGACAGCTTTTTGCTCGCAGGGTGCAGTGCTCTGAGCACAGTAAGCGCTCGATAAATGCAGTCGATTGATTGAAGGTGACATTTCCGATCTCAGTAACGATTTCCGGGCAGAGCCCCTGAGGCCATTAGGGCAGAGATTCCTACTTCCCAATGATGTGGTGTTATACTCTCCCAAGCGCTTAGTACAGGGTGCACGTAGTCAGCGCTCAGTAAATGCCAGTGATTGATGGATTGATTGAAAGCGAGTCGGGGACCCAGAGCCCTGAGCAAAGATTAGAGCCTCTTTTTCCATGTGCTTAGCAGCCCCCAAAGTGTTCTCCCCTTAGTGGTAGTGATAATTATATTTAAGTGATTATTGTGTGCAAAGCACGGTACTAAAACCTGGCTAAGAATAAGAGGAGAAGGAGGCTGGCAGCAGACAAGGAAAGATGAAACCAAAATAGCACGGAAGGAACCAGCTACAGGATTTCAGGGTCCTCCGGCTCAGATCTTCACTGATGTCCCAGCCATGGGCTGTGAGCTTTTTTTTATTTTTATGGTATTTGTTAAGCTCCTTATGGGCGGCGAATGTGTGTGCTAATTCTGTGGTATTGTACCCTCCCGAGCACTTAGTACTCTGCACTATAGTAAGCGCTCAATAATTACCATGGATCTGTTAAGCACTTACTGTGTGCCAGGCGCAGTTCTAAGCCCCGGAGTCGGGACAGAATAATCAGATTGGACAAAGTCCATGTCCCCCATGGGGCTACTGTCTTGATCCCCACTTTTCAGATGAGGAAACTGAGGCCCAGAGAAGTGAAGTCAAGGTTAAGGGCTTCTTAACTCTGACCTGAGTTGTCCCTTCCTGTGCCGCTCCCTGACCCATAAGCGAGAGGTCCCCGGTCAGAGTCGCGCTTGGAGTCGTCGTCGGGGGTGGGAGGAGAGTCATGGGGGACTTTTAGTTTTTTCTTTTCCTGGGCCTGGGCCGTTGACCCCCGCCCCGGGGAAGAGAAGATGCGCTCCCTCACCGCCGCCACCCTGTACCGGTAGATGTGTTCCCGATCCGCCTGTCGGCCTGGTGGTCTTCCCCGTGGTGGTCCTACCTGAAGATGCTCTATCCTCTCCTGTGGCTTCAGACCAAGTTCCTGCAGGAGCCCGGGGAGGAAGGTCTTTTCACCGATTGGCCCCGGCTTGGTCCAGCGCTCTTGGCCGGTGCTTGAGGGCCTGTCGTCTAACCCCGGGTGGGAAAAAGCTGAGGCCGCCTGCCCGGAAATTGCTGTGTGGGGGGGGATTAGGGTCCTTCCCTTTGTACTTACTCCTCCCCACCCCCGCACGCCTCACCCGTCTCTCTGGATTCAGGCTCAGGGCGTTGTCACCGTCAGGCTCTGTGCACAGGAAAGCGGGGATTAATCGTGGCATAATTTGTTAAGCGCTTACTGTGTGCCAAGCACCGTACTAAGCGCTGGACTAAAGGCAGCCGGCACCTGGGATCAGGCCTTTGAAGCGGCCCAGTGCGGGGATCTGGAAACAGCATTAGTTGGGGTGGCGTGATGCCTGGTTAGTACTTGGATGGGAGACCGCCTGGGAATACCGGGTGCTGTATTTCTCCAGCGCTTAGAACAGTGCTCTGCACATAGTAAGCGCTTAACAAATACCAACATTATTATTCTCCCCACTCCGCCCCAACCTCATGCCCCCCACCTCCAGCCCCCCAAAGTGATCATTGGTTGAGAACAGGCCAGCGGGTTCTCTGTCCGGAGTGACTGCCTCTTAAAGGGGGCAGCGCCCCGATAAAACATCCCACTTCATTCCGTCTTTTTTAAAGATCGTACAGTATTCAGAGCAGGGACTTCCCCAAACTTTTGTTCGCCGATTGGCTTATAATATTTTCCTGCATCTATGGAGAACTGGATAGGAAACAGCAGTGTTCAGTGGAGCCGTGTTCTGTGGAATTCCTCTGGATCCGAGCGCATGCGTGTGTGTGTCTACATGCTTCCTCGCGCTTGACTAGGAAAATTTAAGAGCAGTGAATGGATCCGGGCTCAAAACTGGCGATCCAAACTCGGCCTCCCAGAAGCCACTCGGAGTCGCTTCCTTGGCCCCGCCGGCCCCAGAGGTCACCCGGGATCGGCTCCAAAATGACGGAAAATTTTCCGAGAACCGGCGCTCCCTCCCGGGTCTGTCCAGACCGCGTCCGTTGTTTGTGCCGGCCAGCCTTAACCCGAATGCTGCGAAACCTGGAGGGGGCATCGGCTGGGGACAGCGGGTGTGTCTTAGCCCAAAACGGGAAGGGGGGGTGGTCCTCCTTGGCCTCCCCTTCCCCCTTAACCCCAGAGCATGGTCCTAACTTGTTTCCATCTCTCGACTCCCCGTCGCCGGTGTGGCGTGTGAGTCTGGGTGCGCGTCCCGTCCCGAGAGGTGTGGGCGGAGAGAAGCGGAAGAAGTTGCCCGCTAGAAAGGTGGAGGTCTCCAACTTGTGTATACCCGGGATGCTCAGCTACCTTGTGGGAAGGGAAGGGTATAAGGAAGTTCCGTTACCGCCTGGCAGAGTCGGGGTGTCTCCTCGACGCTTGTGGCGTGGAAATGAGTTCTTTTCAACTTTCCCTCACGGAACTCGTTGGACTGTCGGTCTTGTGCCGGTATTTAACCTTAGATGGAGTTCGCCGCCGGGCCGGGGTGTCGTGGCGCATCTGTCTGCCAGGACGAGGGTGGGGGCGGGGCGGGGGAGGCGTCCCCGGCCCCCGCTCACCTCCCCGCCTCCGCTCCGCCCGTGCCCCGAGCCAGACCCGGTGCAGAACGTGGTGCAGGTGCTGGAGAAGCAGTACCTGGAGGAGAAGCGCAGCGCCCTGGAGGAGCAGCGGCTCATGTACGAGCGGGAGCTGGATCACCTGCGGCAGCAGCTCTCCCCCGACCGCCAGCCCCAGCCCGGAGGAGACGACCGCCTGCTCCTCACGGCCCACGCCGCCCGGCACAAGGTGGCCCTGTGGGCCGAGGAGAGGTGAGGGGACACCCGGGTCCTCATCCCCTGGAAGACTCGCTCCGCTCTTCTGGGCTTCCTCTGGCTGCCGTCAGACTCCAGGGAAGGGAGGTAGCGTCGGGGAAGAGGTCGAGTTGGGGAGGACCGGGTATGCAGAGTGGTTCTTCGAGACCCAGGGACCCACACGACTTCGATTCCTTGCGGAGGAGGAAAGGCTGTGAGGGAAGGGGGCGTGGGAGAGATGCACACCCAGAACAATGCTGGGCTGGGAGAGGTGTGTGCGGGTGAAGGGGGTGAGACCCCAGTTCCGCAGCTCTACCATCATGGAGGCTCCTCTTTCTCACTCAAGGCAGGGGACAGAGGCCACAAGAGTAGATTTCCCAAGTCGGGACAACAGTGGAGCTCTTAAACACCAGGAATTCCCACTGTTCTCTGTAATAGAGAAACTGTGAGTTCTTTGTGGGCAGGAATCCGCTACTGGAATCTCCCAAGCGCTTATTTCAGTGCTATGCACCCAGCAAGCACTCAGTAAATACCACTGATCGATCGGCAGAGATGACAAAACTGGGGCTTGTGGGTAATGGGGAAAGGGGTAATGGGGAATAGAGAAGCAGCGTGGCTCAGTGGAAAGAGCGTGGGCTTTGGAGTCCGAGGTCATGAGTTCGAATCCCAGCTCTGCCACTTGTCAGCCGTGTGACTGTGGGCAAGTCACTTAACTTCTCGGTGCCTCAGTTACCTCATCTGTAAAATGGGGATTCAGACTGCGAGCCCCATGTGGGACAACCTGATTCCCCCGTGTCTACCCCAGCGCTTAGAACAGTGCTCTGCACTTAGTAAGCGCTTAACAAAAACCAACATTATTAGTTGTGGTGGGAGAGGGTCGTTCTGCCCCTGCGGCTTGGGATACCAGCAGCACCGGGATCTTAGGGAGAGGCTTCCCCTTTACACTGTAAACTCCCCGGGGGCGGGGATTGTATCTTTGACCTCTGCCTCACTCTCTCTAGTGTGCGGTGCGGTGCTCCTCACACAGGGCTCAGGGTTGGTGGACATCAAGCAGGGAATTGATGCCAGCCTCGCTCAAAGACCGGAGATTGGTCCCGTCCCTCTCTCGCCCAGCCCGGAAAGCCCGTGATGTCTCTAGGACCCAGGCCCAGGCGCCGCTGTCCTCTGGACAGTCACTTTGTGTCCGGTGGCCCCGTCCAGGCCGGGATGCCGGGCAGAGTAGGGTCCCCGGTCTGACGTTCTCGCCCGCTGTGCTCTCCGCAGAGACGGACTGTTCCGGCAGAGTCTGGCCAAACTCCGGGAGCAAATTGTCAAGGCCAACACGCTGGTGAGGGAAGCCAACCTCTTGGCCGAGGAGATGAGCAAGCTCACGGATTACCAGGTCACGCTCCAGATCCCAGCCGCAAACCTCAGCGCCAACAGGAAGGTGGGTAAGGGGGAGAGAAAGAGGATAGAGAAAGAGGAGAAGAGAGGAAGTAGAGAAGGGGGGAGAGAGAGGAGAGAAGTAGAGAAGAGAAAGAGGAGAGAGAAAGGTGAGAAAGAGAAGGAACAAGAGAGAGAATCTGTCTATGGACATGGATGTGGAAGGGGATGACTGGGCGAGGAAGGGGTGAATGTGTATTGTGCTGGGGGAGAGGTGTGTGTGTGTGTCTGTGTTGGTTCAAAATTCATTTTCTTTCCCCCCTGCATTTTCCTTTCTAGAATTGTGGAGGGCGGGGATGGGGTTGGTCTTCTTGAAGGGCCATTTCTCATCATCGTTTCCCATTGGGCTGCTGTGAGCCACGGAGCCTGAAGCGGGACGGGGTCCCTTCCGTGGCCCGGCCAACAGAGGGTGGGCAGACCAGCCGGGGTCGGGGCCGGCTCCCCGCCGGGCCCTTGGCTCTGGGGACCGTCCGGAGAGAATGGGGAGAGGAGAAGGCCCTGCCTGGCCTGGCACCCTCCTCGTAACGACTCCGGGCCGCGGGGCAAAAGTCATGGCCTCAACACCCGGGGTCTTCAGCCACTTCACTGTGCTCTCTGTCTCTCTCTCTGTTTCTCTCCTGTTTTCCCCTCGCTCATCCTCTCTTCTTTTGCGTCTTCTTCACCTCCCTCTTTCCCTTTCTTCCTCCCTCCCTTGTCCCCCCTCCCCTTCTATCTCTCTCTTCTCCTTCCTCCCCCCCCCATCCTCCTGTTCCCCCTTTGTCTTCATTCTCTCTCATCCCCTTCATTTTCCCTCTCCCCTTACTCTCTCCTTTTCTCCTTCTCTCTTCTCCCTCTCTTCCTTGGTTCTCTCCATGTCTCCTCTCCCCCTTCCCTCCATCTCTCCCCCGTCCTTCCGTCCCCGCCTTCTCACCTCTGCCAAGGCAGAGGGGAGCGATAGTGAGCGAGCCGGCCATTCAGGTGAGAAGGAAAGGAAAAAGCACCCAGGTGTGGACCATCGAGAAGCTGGAGAACAAACTGATCGACATGCGAGACCTCTATCAAGAGTGGAAGGAGAAGGTCCCCGAGGTGGGTTCCGGCCGCCCGGAAGAAGGCGCCCTGCCGCGGCCTGGGTCCGAGCTGAGCGGGCGGATTGGGGCCGGGCCCGGAGAGAGCCACCCTGCGAGAAGCGGGGTCGAGGGGAGCGGGAGAGGGAGCTCGCAAAGCCGGGCTGACCGCTCTGGGCCTCGGTATCCCGAGAAGCGCAGAGAAGTGCAGACATCTGCACGGGGCACTTGGACGGTACATCACCCTCGGCGATTTCCCTAGGGCAGTGGGTTTGCTCGTGAGGCCACCGGCCCGTTTCTGGGGTGAGCCGAGCGAATCTCCCCCCATCCGACGTCCTTCGTCTTTGCCCCGTTTCCTGGCCGAACCCAAACAACAGGCCACAAGGCTCTTTGGGAAGCGAGGGGACCCTTTCTACGAAGCCCAAGAGAACCACAACCTCATCGGGGTGGCCAATGTGTTCCTGGAGTGCCTCTTCTGCGACGTCAAACTTCAGTACGCGGTGCCCATCATCAGCCAGCAGGGAGAGGTGAGTGCACACAGACTCTGACCTGACCTCCCTTTTTGGTCCTTCCTAGTGGTATCTGTTAAGCGCCTACTCTGCGCCAAGCACTGTGCTAAGCGCCGGGGCGGATAGAAGCTCATCGGGTCGGACGCTGTCCGTGTCCCACGTAGGACTCACGGTCTTCGTCCCCATTGTACAGATGAGGGAACTCGGGCACAGAGAAGCCAAGCGACTCGCCCAGGGTCACCCAGCGGGCAAGCGGCTGAGCGGACATTAGAGCCGTCGTGGCGTGAGAGACGGCGTGACGGAGTCGCTAGAGAAGCAGCGGCGTGGCTCAGTGGAAGGAGCCCGGGCTGGGGAGTCAGAGGTCATGGATTCGAATCCCGGCTCTGCCACGCGTCAGCTGTGTGACTGTGGGCAAGTCACTTCACTTCTCTGGGCCTCAGTTCCCTCATCTGTAAAATGGGGATCAACTGTGAGCCTCACGTGGGTCAACCTGATGACCCTGTATCTCCCCCGGCGCTTAGAACGGTGCTCTGCACGTAGTAAGCGCTTAACAAATACCAACATTATTATTATCATTATAGAGCATGGGCACTTAGCAGATGCCACGAGGAGGAATCGATTTCAGCCCTGGCAGTTTGCCCGGCACCTCTCGCTCTCTCATCCTTGCCCGTGGGGTTCCCTCAAGGCAGGCAGTGGCACAGCGCAGGATGAGCGGGGAGCAAGCGTTCGGGGGTCCCATAGCTGACTCAGCTGACTCCGTCGAACAGTGGATTCATTGAGTGCTTTCTGTAATAATGATAGTATTTCTTAGGCGCTTAATGTGTCCCAAGAACTGTACTGAGTCCTGGGGGAGATATGAGCTGATCGAGTCGGACACACCGTCTGTCCCACACGGGGCTCACGGTCTGAGGGGGAAGGAGAATAGGCACCGGATCTCATTTTACTGACGAGGATACTGAGACCCAGAAAAGTGAAACAGTTTGCCCGAGGTCACACGGCAGGCAAGTGGCCAGAGCCGGGATTAGCACCCAGGTCCTGGGACCCCCCCGGGCCCATGCCCTTTTCACGAGGCAACACGGCTTCCCACAGCACTAAGGTCGCGGGAGAGTACAGTAAAATAGAGGTGGCAGGCACGGTCCCTGATCACACCTTCCCCATCCTCACTCCGAGATCAGAGAGTCAAGTCTAATGGCTCTGCCAGAGAGGATTTTGTTAGCGCCTACTATGTGCCAGGCACTGTGCTGAGTGTTTGGGGTAGATACAAGCCAGTCAGGCCGGATACAGTCTGCATCCCACATGGGGCTCATAGTCTTAATCCTCATTTTACAGATTAGGTAACTGAGGCACAGAAATAATAATCATGAAAACAGTTACGGTATTTGTTAAGCACTTTCTATTTGCCAGGCCCTCTATTAGAGAAGCAGCGTGGCTCAGTGGAAAGAGCACGGGCTTTGGAGCCGGAGGTCATGGGTTCGAATCCCGACTCCGCCACTTGTCAGCTGGGTGACTGTGGACAAGTCACTTCACTTCTCTGTGCCTCAGTTCCCTCATCTGTAAAATGGGGATGAAGAGTGTGAGCCCCACGTGGGACAACCTGATTCCCCTGTGTCTACCCCGGCGCTTAGAACAGTGCTCGGCACATAGTAAGCGCTTAACAAATACCAACGTTATTATTATTATTACTAAGCGCTGAGGTGGATACAAGCAAATGGGTTTGGACACAGTCCCTAAGTAAAGTGACTCGTCCAAGGTCTCACAGCAGACAAGTGACGGAGCCGGGTCTTGAATCCAGGTCTTGTGACTCCCGAGCCCGTGCTTTATCCACTAGGCCACGCTGCTGCCCGAAACAGATTATAGATTCTGTCCCGCTGCCCGGATCCTTGTTCTACCGTAACCCCCTCCCCACTCCACCCTCCCCCGGCAGTCCATCCTCGAAGTGGAAGTGGCGATTTTTAGCCCGTGTTTGGTCGGGGAAACCCCCCGTCACACTTTCATCGCAGATGCTCAGTTCCGTGCCCGGGTTCGCCGACGGCGGGGCCGGTCGCCCTGCTCCACGGTCCCCCGCGTCTCCTTCGTTCCCCCCAGGTGGCCGGCCGTCTCCACGTCGAACTGATGCGGGTCACGGGGGTCGTCCCGGAGCGGGTGGCGGAAGGGGACGACTCCTCGGAGAACTCCTCGGAGAGCGGGAGCCTGGAAGTCGCCGACGGCAACGGCGAAGTCCTCCACCGAGCCAGAAGGCTGACCTGCAGGGTGAGCAGCGGCCGCGCAAGGACGCGAGGAGGGAGGCTCACCCTTCCGACCGCTCCCCCGCCTCCTGCTTGCATTAATGTCCGTCTCCCCCTCTAGACTGTAGCACACTGTGGGCAGGGAATGTGACTGTTTACTCTGGTAGTCTAATAAAAATAATACTGTGGTATTGGTTAAGCGATTACTACGTGCCACTCACTGAACTAAACGCTGGGGTGGGTACAGTCAGATCAGGTCGGACAGAGCCCCAGTCCCCCTGGGGCTCACGGTCTCATTCAAATCAACGTCTCCTTTTTGTTTTTTGGTATTCGGTCAGTGCTTGCTATGTGCCAGGCGCTGTACAAGACTGTGAGCCCCACGTGGGACAGGGACTGTCCAACCCGATTTGCTTGTATCCACCCCAGCGCTTAGTACGCTTCCTGGCACGTAGTAAGCGCTTATTAACAAGTACCACAATTTTTACCATCGTTATTCTAAGCACTGGGGTAGATACAAGCTTATCATTTTGGACGAAGTCCTCTCCCAACAGGTCTCTGCTCACAGTGAGCGCTCAATAAATACGATTGACTGAATGAATTTGCTTGGTCCTTACTCTGGGCCAAATTCTGCGGCATCCCGTCTCCTAATTCTGCCGGTCTCCCCAGACAGCGCTTAGTACGGGACTCGGTGTGGAGTAGGCACTCAGTAAATATCACTGATGGATCGAGATCAATCCATCGTAGTTATTGAGCAATTACTGGATATTTTAACCCCACTTTACAGGTGAGGAGACTGAGGCACAGGGAAGTCAAGTGGCTGTTCAAGTTTACACGGCAGGCACGTGGCAGAGCCAGGATTAGAAATCAGATCTCCTGACTCCCAATCCTGGCCCTTCCCATCCACACTGTTTCTCCATGTTCTTTTCTCTTATAGCAGAGACACCGGTCGATCAGTGGTATCTCTGCAGCGCTTACTGTATGCGGAGCACTGTGCCGAGCGTCTTTTATTCACTCAGTCGTATTTATTGGGCACGTACCGTGTGCAAAGCGTTCACTCATTCATTCGGTCGTATTTATTGAACGCATACTGTTGCAAAGCCCTGTACTAAGCGCTTGGGAGAGTACAATAAACAGACACATTCCCTGCCCACAACAAGCAAAGCGCTGTACTAAGCGCTTGGGAGCGATTACTAAGCGCTTGGGAGCGATCAGTACCACAGAGTGAGTAGACACGCTCCCCCAGCCCACCGGGGACATCTAGACTGTGAGTTCCTTTTGGGCAGGGAACGTGTCTGTTTATTGTTACATTGTACTCCCCCAAGGGCTTAGTACAGTGCTTTGTACACAGGAAGCGCTCAAGAAATACGATTGCGTGAACGAATGAAGGAGCGTGTGGAGAAAAGAGAATTTGCACCGAGACTTTCGCGGAACTGAAGGCCGCCGGTTGTGTTTTTGCTTCTCGCCCTTCAGGTGACGATTAAAGAAGCGACGGGGCTACCGCTGAACCTGTCCAATTTTGTCTTCTGCCAATACACTTTCTGGGACCAGTGCGAATCCACGGTCGCGGCCCCGGTGGTTGACCCGGAAGGGCCCTCCACTCCCAGCAGAGAGGCCCAGTTCACTGTGACGTTCTCTCACTGTAAGGTAATCAGCAGTGGCATTGGAATCGTGGTGATAATCAAGCGCTTACTGTGTGCCAAACACTCGTTAGTAGAGTGGTGGGTATCCCCGCCAGTCACGCGGGGAGACCGGGGTTCGATTCCCTCACGGAGAGTGATATATTTCCCTCTAGACTGTACGCTCGGGGCAGTGCAGTATAACGATAAAGACACATTCCTTGCCCACAACGCTCTGTAGTCTACGATGATAATGATGATGATGCTGATGGTATTTAAGTGCTTACGATGTGCCAAGCTCTGTTTTTAAGCGTTGGGGTAGAAACAGAGTAATCAGGTGGTCCCATGTGGGGCTCACAGTCTTAATCCCCATTTTACAGGTGAGGTACCTGAGGCACAGAGAAGTTAAGTGACTTGCCCAAAGTCACACGCAGCTAAATGGCGGAGCCGAGACGGTCTGCAAGCCGAGTTACCTGGGGGGGGAGGCTCAAGGGGAGTTTGAGGGCAGCTGGTTCCCGATGCCTCCGCCTTAAAGCCGTGACGCAGGCGAGGCTTAAAAAGCAGCTTACCGGAGGGAAGGGTCAGGAGGCGTTGAGATGCATCAGCAGGGTAGGAAGCAGATAAAATGTTCCCGGCGGGTTGTTGGAGGGAAATCGCGAGGCGCCTAGACGTCCGTGGGGTCGGCAGGGAAACTACAGTAGCCGAGGCCTTCCCGAAGGAGGATGTTCAGACCCTGTCCCACCGTCTCATCCCCAAGCCACTGCAGCCTCAGGAGCCTCTGCTGCTTGACGGCTCCTGACCCAGCTCCCAGTTGGGGAGGACGACCACCGGATGGGGAGGCCCACGTGATCCTCTACACCTTGAGCTCGTTGTGGGCAGGGAATGTGTCGGTTTATTGTTGTATTCTACTCTCCAAGCATTTAGTACGGTGCTCCGCACACAGTCAGCGCTCAAAAAATACGATTGAGTGAACTGAAATGAACGGTCCGGCCCAGCGTTTACCGGCTGAAACCCGGCCCGTCTGCCGCATGTTGCTGTCTTTCATCTCCTCCCTCTGATTCTCCCCCCTCGCTCCGCCCGCCTCCGCGGGTTCCAGGACTACGTGGTGAACGCCACCGACGAGTTCTTGGAGTTCATTTCCGAGGGGGCCCTGGCCATCGAGGTGTGGGGTCACAGATGCGCCGGCAATGGCAACGCCACCTGGGAGGTCGATTCTCTGCGCGCCAAGACCAGGACGCTTCGGGACAGGTCTGTTGGGGTCGGTCCTCCCCCAAATCGTAATCGTTGTCGTAATCGTTTAGCCCCTCCTTTGTACCGAGCACCGTACTGTACTAAGCCCTGGGGTAGATACGAGATAATCAGGTCAGACACGGTCCCTGTCCCACAGAGGCTCTCGTTCTAAGGCCGGGGAGTACAGGGTATTTTATCCCCGACGTACCGATGAGGCCCTGCGAAGCAAAGTGACTTATCCGGGGTCATATACCAGCCAGGTGGAGGAGCCGGGATTAGAATCCAGGTCCTCCGACTCCCAGGCCCGTGCTCTTTCCGTTAGGCCAGGCC
Organism: Ornithorhynchus anatinus; assembly: GCF_004115215.2. NCBI lineage: Eukaryota > Metazoa > Chordata > Mammalia > Monotremata > Ornithorhynchidae > Ornithorhynchus > Ornithorhynchus anatinus. The sequence continues at coordinate 25,435,874 of NC_041750.1, read as the reverse complement.
CGGGTTCTCCGAGGGTCAGGATCGGGTTTCATCTCCTCCCACAGGTCTCCCTCTTTCTCCTCAGGTGCCCAAAGTGTTCTCTGACACAATAGGGCCTCCGTCTTGGGGCGGTGCTGGTTTGGGTTTGGTTGTGGGGCGGGGCCCGGTGTGGCGGCCGGGCCTCTCGGAGCAAACCCCGGGGGTCAGGGAGGAAAGTCCAGGCAAATGAGGGAGACGGGCGAGCGCATCGGACGCTCCTTCCGGTCCGTGCAGGTGGAGCGAGGTCACCCGCAGGATAGAAATGTGGATCTCCATCTTGGAGCTGAACGAGATGGGGGAATACGCGGCGGTCGAACTTCACCAGGCCAAGGATGTGAACACCGGGGGGATCTTTCAACTGAGACAGGTGACGCTCTTCTTCCCCCTCGTCCCCCCCCCGCCGACCCGCTGCCCACCTGCTCCCCTCCTCCTCCCTCCAGATAACTTTTGTCCCCTCTGGGCTACATCTTAATGTTTCCCACACTCTTCCTCCCGCCCATCCGGACAGGGTCATTCTCGGCGGGTTCAGGTCACGGTGAAGCCCGTGCAGCACTCTGGGACGCTGCCCCTCATGGTGGAGGCCATCTTGTCCGTCTCCATTGGCTGCGTGACCGCCCGATCCACCAAGCTGCAGCGGGGGTTGGACAGCTACCAGGTGAGCCACCCTGGGGGACCCGGGGAGCGGGTGAGGACTGAGCCGAAGGCCGCACGTAGCCAATGCCGAAGAAATTCGATTTGCCAGCTGAATGAGCTTTACCGGCGCCACGCCTCATCGTCATCAGCGGTACTTATTGGGCGCTTACGGTGTGCAGAGCACTGTACTTTCTAAGCGTTCGGGAGAGTACAGTGCACCTGAGTTGATAGACACGTTCCCTCTGTCCATCTTGAGCGGCAGAAGGAAGCCGCTCGAGGCTGACAGGTGCTACTCGAGTCCGGCCGCCAATCAAACAGCTTTGCCAAGGACCTTCCAGGCGCGGGGAGAGGCGGGTTGGGACCGGGACTTAGAGGGAGACCCAAGGGAGATCAATAACCACGATGAGGGTAGTAATCCCTGTCTTTCGTAGAGCGGCGGGACACGGCGTGGCCCAGTGGAAAGACCAAGGGCCTGGGAGTCGGAGGGATCTGGGTTCTAATCCCAGCTCTGTCTGCTGGGTGACCTTGGGCAAAAATCTGGGCCTTGGTTTCCTCATCTGTAAAGTGGGAATTCATTACCTGTTCTCCTTCCTACTTAGACTGTGAGGGACAGGGGCTCTGCCCAGCCTGATTGGTTTGTATCTACCCCAGCGCTTAGAACAGTGCTTGGCACATAGAAAGCGCTTAACGAATACCACAGTTAAGGGGCTGACATTCCAGATCAGAATTCAGAGTACCCAAATCGATTTTTGTCCTGAACGACACCCTGGAATTAACAGGTCCGATCCTGTTAATTTGACTTTTCAGAGAATGGATGCGCCCCTTTAAGAACGTCGTGTGCTTGCATTAAAGATTTTTCTTCTCTCCCCCCACCCCCGCCCGTTTGTCCTGTTTGAGAAAAATGCATGTCCTTTGTGTTTATTTTCTCCTACCAGAGAGAGGATGAGGATGGTCATGATATGGATAGTTATCAGGTATTGCCGCTGCCTCTGCTGCTGTTGCTAATGCTGCTGTCAGTCCTCCGTGGCATGGGGCAGGTCTCTAGGCGTGCCAGCAGTTGCCGAGGGAGAGGGGCAGGGAGGAGGAAGAGAAGAAAGCAACTCTCCGATGCTTAGGGCTTTGGGCAGCTCTGGGCTCGGTAGCATTTACTGAGCGCTTACTGTCTGCGGAGCACTGTACTAAGCCCTGGGGATTTCCCTGCCTGTTCATTTTAACCGCCAGTTCAGAAGGGCCGGTTAGGGGAGACAGTTACCCCTGTGAGCAAACCAACGAGCCCTGGAATCAGAAAAACGGAAGCGTCTCGACGTCGGCTGCCCCGGGGTCTTTTGTGGATGGTGGGAAGGTGCATCTAAGAGAATGGGTTGTTTTTTTTTATCCCACAAGTCGGGCTGACCCTCCAAAGACAGCGTAGCTTGACAAAACCCGTGTGGGACCTGGAAACTGGAAGGTCCTGAGCTCTTGGGGTTACGCTCCCCGATTCGGAAAAGGTGGATTTTCCTATACCAAGTCGGTTTTAAGACCTGGGCGATCCAGATGTGAAAAAGCGCAGCACTGAATCGTGAAGTGTCACTGACGACTGGCGTTTATCGATCCCGTCCCGTTGGGGGGAGCGGAGCAGAACCAGGGTGCTCCGTGGGGTTAGAACAGCCCAAGGAGAACCAGAGACCTGGATTCAGTTCTCAGTCACGCTCTTTCTCCTCCATTAGCTCCCGGCAAGTTACTTTGCCATTCTGAGCCTCCTTAGCTGAGAAATGCAGGTGCCATCACTGGGGGAAACTGCTGGAGCCCATCTGGGGTCGGGTAGAGAGAAGGCGGGCCCGGCAAAGCATTCTGTGGGAATCTTTAGCCCAACTTAGGAGAGAAACCAGGATACCTTAGAGGGACACACCAGCGGCTTTCTGAGGGTTCGATCATCTCCGCCATACCAGTTAGACCACTAACTTCCCATGAGCTGCTTAGGCGTCATGGAGGACCTTCAGGCAGATTTCCTCAAGCATGACTGTGCGTTGGCTTTTGCATGGCAAGATTTGGGGTGGCCCTATCGGGAGCGATGGGGAGTGGAGTATTGGGGGCTGGTGTGAAGCATCCCCTGGCTAACCCGCCTTCCCCACCCGGGCAACATGAGAACCCCCTCGGCCCCACACAGCCCTCCATCCCTGGCCGCTCTGTGATTTTTGCACCCGCCATATCTGCTTGCTTGGAATCTCAGCTCCTGCACACAAACAGCTAGCTACACCTCGATCATTTTCCTAAATGAAAAGCTTAAAACCCCCCCGTCCGCCGGCACCGTTTGGGTTTTCCAGTTCTCCGGTCTAATTGTCCGTTGGAATTAAGGGCGCTCTGATTTGCAGGAAATTGCGGTCTCTGATCAGCGGGCATCGTTAATGACGCCTTCTTGCTCTCGTGCACATTAATCCCACAACACTGTTTCTCGCCTTGTCTAACGAAGAGTCTTTGCTTCAAATTACGTACGTCCCCTTACCTCCAAAGTTGATTGCAATCAACAGGATAGCGTTTTCCCTCCCTTTCCCACAGGAAGAAGATTTAAACTGTGTGAGGGAAAGATGGTCTGATGCGCTCATTAAACGCAGAGAATACCTAGATGAACAGATTAAAAAAATCAGCAATAAAATCGGTAGGTGAGCTCGAAATGATGCCCTTTCGCGAAAGGGGGCGGTGGGAATCTTTCTCCTCTGTCGGACAGTGGGATAGCATGAACCACTAGAAAGCTAGATGAATACCGGACGCGGGTGTCGCGCGGGACACACCCAGAGCTTCCGATCGGAGCGTGTGCGTGAGGATCAGAGGTTGGGGAGAGAGGCGGGGGAATGACAGGCCTGGGGGAGAGAGAAAGAGAGTAAGCAAGCGCACACAGTAAGCGCTCAATAAGTACGAATGACTGACCAGAGAGAGGTGTTGATAAGAGGCAGTAGCGGTGGGAAGGAGCAGGTCATCGGGAGAAACTAGGTGCCGATTTTGGGTCATTTTCCAGATAAGGTTTCTCTTGATGACTGGGGACAGTCCAGTAGTTCAAACGAATGAAATCTAAACCCCGGATTAGTTCAGCATCAAATCAGCCGAGTTTCAACCTGTAATTTTATCTGCGTAATAGTAATATGAGCATATGGCCATCCAGAGGGGAGATCATCCAATGATGTTCATTCATTCAGTGGTATTTATTGAGTGCTTACTGTGTGCAAAGCAGGGTACTAAGCGCTTGGGAGAGTTCGCTGCAACAGAATTAGCAGACAGGTGTCCCTGCCCATAAGGAGCTTACAGTCTAGAGAGGGAAAGCAATGTAGAACTGGCACCGTTTGGAGCTTAGAGATAAGATTCCTGGCCTTGACCCTGACTCACCCTGTCAGGGTCTTTCCTAAGACAAACAAGACTCTTGGAAGTGAAGAAAACATCCCCTGTCCCAGGCTCCTCCGATGCTCATGGGTTAGTTAACTGGGCCAGTCTCTCACTAGATATTGAAAACTTCCTTGGGCTGAAAAAGACAGCAAAGACACAAAGACAATCTGGGAGCCAGAAGTTCAGGTGTGGACAGGGGCTGTTGCCAGTCTAACTAAGAGGTGTTCCCATTCGGCCGATTTCTTACCTTCACTGAGCTTTGGTTTGCCCGACCCTCAGTGGGAGGCTGGTGGCTCGGTTGTTTCTGTCAGTGGACTAAAGGGTCTTTTGGTAGTTGTTGACTTTCGAACCGACTCGCTGATGCCCCATTTCCTGCCCCCCCTCCCCCCCCCGGCCATCTTGCCCCGCAGAGAAAACCGAGGATGACACGGAGCGAGAAGCCCGGCTGGTGGAACAGTGGGTGGGGCTGACGGAAGAGAGGAACGCCGTGTTGGTGCCCGCTCCGGGCAGTGGGATCCCCGGGGCCCCGGCGGATTGGTAAGTGCCAAGTGCCAACGGGCAGCCTCCCGCCACGGAGCCGTCCCCGGCCGCCCCCTGGGCAGTGATGACCGGAGGGAGAGCTAGCCGTGGGAGGTAGCGGAGGGGCCTCCTCGTCTGAGGTGGGAGAGGCCTAGGGGGAAGGCAGAACGATCAAAACTAGGGACGGGGCTCTCCGTCTCTGCTCCCTGCCCTTGCTTAGTTCATGTGCTGCCTGATCTTCCCGCCCTAAAGCAGAGGGAAAACTTCCAAGGACACAGAGTCCTGTCGTACACCTTCTGGGGGTCCACAGTTCAGATAAGGTGGAGAGGAAGCTCTTATTTTTCCCTTTTTCTCTCGCTCCCCCCCTTCCCTCACCAAATATATATAGATGGTTAAGAAAATACATTGCCATGTTACCATGAAAGCATTGAGGCCTAGTGGATAAAGCATGGGCCCGGATGTCAGATGAAACCGGGTTCTAATCCCAGATCAGTCACGTGTTTGCTCTGTGACCTTGGACAATTCATTTCACTTCCCACCTCAGTTACCTCATCTGTAAAATGGGGATAAAGACTGTGAGCCCCATTTTGGACCGGGATTATGTCCATGCTGAATACCTTGTGCCTGGCATATAGTAAGTGCTTACCAAGTACCATAAAAAATATATGTCTCTATTACTAGCAGCAAAGAGTGAGCAGAATACACTTACATATGTATCCACGAGTACGTGTTCACGTGTATATGTAAAATGGGTATGATGCCGTATACCCATTCACAGACCCTAGTTTAAGTGAGTGAAGCCAATCATAGCTGTCAGTAGTGGGTCTAGATGGTGGGTGGGTGGAGTATTGCTTTTCATTCATTCAACTGTATTTATGAGCACTTTTTGTGTGCAGAGCACTGTACTAAGCACTTGGGAAAGTACAGCACAACAATAAACAGTGACAGTCACTGCCCAGAACGACCTTACAGTCGAGAAAGGTCTATCTGAGTACATTAGGAACAGCGAAGTCAAGACCCTTTCGTTGTGGGAGCCAAAGCCCATAATCTTCCTAAATCCATTCAGCGCCAACTCCGCCCCCCCAAGCCTCTCTCTTCTCCCTCGTGGAACCTGTCTGCCCCTCCCCATGTTTGATATTCACCCCACCCCCACAGCACTCACCATACGTCTCTTTAAATCGTATATTATAAATCATTTATTCATATCACTGTCTCCCCCTCTAGACTGTAAGCTCGTGATGGGCAGGGAACGTGTATTCTCTCTTAGTACCTGTGCCGTGTACAGAGTAAGCGCTCAACAAATACCATGGATTGACTGATCTTTTTTCCCCCCCAGGACTCCACCAACTGGAATGGAGACCCACATCCCCGTGCTGTTCCTTGATTTGAACGGTAAATCCATAGACACTCCCTTCCCCGGGCCCCGTGGTGATCTTGCGATCAGCCAGTGCTTTGGGGAGAGTGGATGGAAGAGAAGAGAGAAGGGGAATTTTGATCCTTTCACTCAAATAAATCCCTGAACCAGCCGAGCGGGACTTGGAAAGTCGTGTTTTGGGTGACTGATCTGAGGGGTGGAGTGAGGTCAGGGGTCAGCGAGAAGCAGGTTTCTGCCGAGAATAAGTAGAGTATTCGTTCAGCACCTACGGTGCCAACCACTGTGCTGAGCATTGGGCCGATAGAGGATAATGTAGTGACAGTACTTCCTTCCAGAACTGTTTCCAGGGGCATTATGTTCGTAACGTTCCCAAAACGACACTTACGTATCTCACCACCTAGCGAGCACTTTTTTCCTGTCGTCGTCGTGGTCTGGCCAGGCCGACTAACTTTCGCTTCCCTCCTTGCCCCTGCCGCGGATCGCGTCAGCCGACGACCTCACGGCCAACGAGCAGCTGGTCGGCCCTCACGCCTCAGGGGTCAACTCGATCCTTCCGAAGGAGCACGGGAGTCAGTTCTTCTACCTGCCAATCATCAAGCACAGCGACGACGAGGTGCTACAGCGGGGAAGGTTCTTTGGGGAGAGCTGGGGAAGGGGAGCGAAGGCCTGGGCTCGCCCTCCTGGGAAGAACTGCAGTGTATCTGCAGCTGAAGTCGTCTGCCCCTTTGCCCTTGGGTGTGGAGGGTCATGGAGGTTTTAGAACGGGCCGACTCCCTTAGGTCCCGTCTCCTCGGTTCCCATTCTTCCATCTTGGACGTGGAAGTGTCGGTCGGCGGCCGGGCGACAGATAGGATTGGTGGCTGCTGGAGCTAAACAGGGACTGTGGGCAGGGAGTGTGTCTGTTACATTGTTAGAACAAACTCTCCCAGACGCTTAGACGGGGCTTTGCACGCAGTAACCGCTCAATAAATTGGACCAACTGACGGACGGCAGTGGAAGCCCTATAAGAAGTGCGGGTTTTGCCCCGGTGCCTTCTCCTCCCCTCACCCACCCTCCCGCCCAAGGGTCGTTGGTTCATTCATTCACTCAGTCGTATTTATTGAGCACTCACTGTGTGCAAAGCGCCGTACTAAGCGCTTGGAAAGTACAACTGGGCAACAGGTGGAGACAATCCCTACCCAACGACGGGCTCACAGTCTAGAAGTGGGGAGATAGACAACAAAACATAACAAGTAGACAGGGATCGAAACCATCAAAATAAATAAAAAGAATTATTGATATAGACACAATTATAGATATACACACACCATTGCGCCTGCTCCTAGTCGCCTCCCCTGTAATTCTGAGAAGCCGGAACCGGGCCCCAAAGCATCTGCCGCTCCAGGACGGAGGCCCAGCCAGCCTCGATGCCCACCCGGGCGCCGGTTTGGGGATGCAAGTCCTGTGTCAGGGGACGGTCCCACCCACTCACCGGAAACCGGCGGCTTCTCCCCGCCCCCTTCACGTCCCTCTCCCCAGGTGTCAGCCACTGCCTCTTGGGACTCGTCGGTCCACGATTCGGTGCACCTCAACAGGGTGACGCCGCAGAACGAGCGGATCTACCTGATCGTCAAGGCCACGGTCCAGCTGAGTCACCCTGCCGCCATGGAGGTGGTGCTGCGGAAGAGGATCGCCGTGAACGTTTACAACAAACAGGTGAAGCGGGGGGTCCGTCCCTGCCGCCGCCTTCGGGAGCCTCGGCTCTCCCTGAGGGGATCTTGGAGCCGAAGCTCCTTAAGGGCAAGGAACATCATGATAATAATAATAATTGTGGTATTTGTTAAGCGCTTACCGTGTGCCAGGCACTGCTCCTAGTATTTGGGTAGATACGAGCTCATCCGGTTGGACAGAATCTAACCATTAGGCAGCACCGCTTCTCCAATGTGCCTACCAGTTCTATTCAATCATACTCTCCCAAGCGCTTTTTTAATTTTTTAAATGATGTTTGTAAAGTGCTGCCAGACACGGTCCCGCGTGGGTTGTGGACTAAGTCCAACTTATTTTGTATCTATCCCAGCGCTTAGAACGGTGCCTGGAACCTAGTAAGTGCTTAACAAATACCATAAAAAAAAACCAACTGTACTAAGCACTGGAGTAGGAACAAACTAATCAGGTTGGGCACAATCCCTGTCCCACAGAGGGCTCACATTCTAAATCCCCATTTTACACGAGGCAACTGAGGTACAGAGAAGCGAAATGACTTGCCCATGGTCACATGACAGACAGGTAGCAGGGCCGGGATTAGAACCCAGCTCCTTCTGTCTCCCAAACCCTTGCTCTATCCACGAGGCCACAAGTAAGTGTTCAGTAAATACGATTGATTGATGGATTGATGTGGACAAGACTTTTCCTTCCCAGGCATGCTTAGTTAGTGTTGGTATTTGTTAAGCGCTTACTATGTGCTGAGCACTGTTCTAAGCGCTGGGGTAGACACAGGAGAATCAGGTTGTCCCACGTGGGGCTCACAGTCTTAATCCCCATTTTACAGATGAGGTAACTGAGGCCCCGAGAAGTTAAGTGACTTGCCCAAAGTCACACAGCTGACAAGTGGCTGAGCGGGGATTCGAACCCGTGACCTCTGACTCCAAAGCCCGTGCTCTTTCCACTGAGCCACGCTGCTTCTCTAATCGGATTTCTCATGGACCCAATGAGTATGAGTTAGTCTATCAAATCAGTCGATCGGAGGTACTTATTGAGCGCTCACTGTGTGCAGAACACTGTACTAACTGCTTGAGAGAGTACTATAGAGTTAATGGACCTGATCCCTCCTCACAAGGAGCTTACAGTCCAGAGGGGGAGACAGACATTAAAAGAAGATAAGGGAAATGGCAGCATTTATGGGCATGTATGTAAATGCTTTGGGGCTGGGAATAGGGTGAGTGTCAGATGCTTAAGTGTTCAGTCAAGTGCGGAAAGTCTCAATTGTTTGGGGGTGATATGGGCAGGAATGGCCTGGGTGAAGGGAATCCAGAGATGATTCCCAAACCCACTTCCAGAGTTGCAGAATCGAGTGGGTCAAGGGCCTAGTACAGTGCTCGCCACACAGTAAGTGCTCAGTAAATACCATCGATCGATTTCTAGAGTTACTGCCTTTTTCCCCTCCCCTTTCGGGGGTCCCTGGGGGGAGATACCAGAGAACAGTGAGTGAAATTCCCAGAAGGCAGAAAGGGTGAGAGTAGCTTGAGGTAATCTACTGTGCTCCCTTTGGCCAGGCTCAGGTCAGAAGTCTGTATACATTAGGTGCTCAGTCAGTCCTGTGAATTGATTAATTGAAAGTAGGAGGGCAGGGGAGGTGAAGCAACTGAGAGTTGACTGTCTTAACTTCTAGTTGCTAAGCAATTGGGTTGAGTCGGTGTCTCCCCTCCGCCCAGTGAGCGTTTGGGGGCAATCAAAGAATCTGAACTGCTTACGATTTCCACGGTCACAAATCTATAAAGCTATATGTTATATTTTGTACTTGTTCAGTGAAGGACAGACAGCGTGACCTAGCAGAAGGAGCTCAGACCTGGGAGTCAGAGGACCTGGGTTCTAATTTCGGCTCTGCCAGTTGCCTGCTGTGTGACTTCGGGCGAGTCATTTCTGGGCCTCGGTTTCCTCATCTTTAAAAAGGGGATTCAATACCTGTTTTCCTTCCTGCTTAGACTGTGAGCCCCATGTGGGACAGGGACTGTGCCCAACCTGATTAACTTGCATCTACCCCAATGCTTAGGACAGTGCTTGACACCTAGTAAGCTCTTAAATATTATAATAATAATAATTATAATTTGTGCCACTGAAAACTCTCTCTTCTCTGTCCCTCCTTGTCTCTCTCTCCCCCACCCTCCTTTTCTCGGTCTCTCTCCATCCAGAGCTTTACACAGAGTTTGAAGAGAAGAATATCCTTGAAAAATATTTTTTATTCCTGTGGTGTGACGTACGAAATCGTATCCAATATACCAAAGGTAAAATTCAGTCCCACTTTAAAGCCGGCTTCGTGCAAAATCCCTGTTCGTACACTGAGTCCCTTTTAGACCGTAAGCTCGCTTCGGACTGGGAACGTGTCTATCAACTGTGTTATATTGTACTTTCCCGAGGGCTTAGTATAGAGCTCTACACACAGTAAGAGCTCAGCGGATACCATCGATTGATCGATGGATCTGAAGTGGCCCGAAAGGCGTCTGAAGTTGATACACGGCAACCACCAATTTAAATAATTATCCGAGCAAAAGCTCTTAGTGTAGTAGACGAGATTCATCTGAAATTCGATTTTCCCAGCTGGGAGCAGTGTTTAGACTTCCCCATTCATGTTGGATTTAAGTTCTCTGCCGTGTCTGATCAGATTTTTCAGAAATGGTTCAAACCCATGTTCTGGTTCCGACCCACAGAGAGACACCGGAAACTCCGTGTCAGTTGTAATTCGGCAAAACGGGCTCACTAGAAGAAGGCCCAAATAATGTCCTCTGATGAATTAGACTCCACCGGTGCCCTACAAAAAAGCTACTCGGTCCCGTCGAGAGGGAGATGAGGCTGGGGGCTCCACTTCTGCAGAGATGGGCATTGTGAGATGGCTTAAACTACACCAATCCCGTTCTCTCACCCCGGCAGTCATGTTTCCGCTGGGGCACGGAGGGCGACGAGCGAGTAGGCGGTCGGGGGTGCAGCACGCTGCAAAGAGCCCGCAGAGGTCTTCTTTCACGAAGGACTTATTTGCAGCCTAAGCGCCCGCAACCCAGCGCCGATGGCGTTGCAGCGAGCCGTGACGTGGACCCGGCCGGCGGTGGCTTGAGCGGTTTGGCCGCTGCTGGCCCAAAAACCCGGGCTTCACCCCAACGCTCGCTGCCACCGTCATCTCTCTGACCCTTGTAGGCGACGGAAGAGATCGAGGACCGGGAAACGTTGGCCCTCATGGCGGCGAGGAGCGAGAACGAGGGTTTGTCGGATGGGGAGACGTACATCGAGAAGTACACGCGCACCGTGCTGCAGGTGGAAAACAGTCTGAGCCTTGAGCGGCTCCGGCAGGCAAGTAGCGGGGACTGATTCGGCGGGGCAAAACGATCCCCCCGTCAGCCCCTCTCCTCCCGTGAGCCGGAGGCTAATTACCCAAACCCCTCAATCGCCTGCCAAAAGACAGGCTAAACATGAGACCCTGGCAAGACTGTGGAAGCAGTCTTCCGTCCAGATGGACGGAATATGTTCACGGATTTGCCAGACGATAATGAGAGTGATGGTTATGATGATAACTGTGGCATTTACTAGGCCCTTTCCGTGTACCAAGCTCTGTGCTGAGCACTCGGTACAATCACATGAGACACGCCCTCCAGTCTCACCTGGGGCTCACAGTCGAAGAGAGAAGGAGAACATGGCTCTCATCCCCATTTTACAGATGAGTAAACTGAGAGGAGTCAGCGGGACTTGCTCCCTTTATTCATCCCCCCTCCCAGCCCCACAGCACTTATGTACATATCCGTAATTTATTTATATTAATGTCAGTCTCCCTCTCTGGAGCGTAAGCTCGTCGTGGGCAGGGAATGTGTCTGTTCTCTTGTTATACTGTACTCTCCCACATGCTTAGTTCAATGCTGCTCACACGGTAAGCGCTCAGTAAATATGATCTACTGACTGACTGACGAAGAGCAGGAATTTGTGCCTTAAATTATGAAATTGTTGTTTCCATCCATAACAAGCTTGCTCTTCTGCATTTACAGGCGGTCACGGTCAAAGAAGCGCTCTCGTCCAAAGCCAGGCATATAAGGAGGAGCATCAGCACACCAAATGTCCACAACGTAAGCCCCGGCCTCCGCCCCGCCTTGGGCCAGCCTGAATGGGGACGGCGGGGGGCTGCACCAGCCCCAGGAGTAGAGGGAAGGACCCGTCGGGGATGCTGTGGGAGAAGAGGTGGAAACCGTCTCCTCCCCAGGCCTCCGCTCCGGGAAGAGAGTAGAGGAGGATGAGAGAGGAACTGTGGGCTCTCGGTAGGAGGAGCGGGGGCTACCTTCAAAGCTGGTGGCCACGGGGTAAAGCCGTGGGTCCTCCAGGCCACGGGAGAGGGATTTCTGGACCCTCCCCACCCGGCCCCAGGCTCCTCTCTCCTCCGGACCGACCTCACTGCCCTGCCTGACTCCACACCAGTTTTGTAAAAAGGCGCCGGGGGCTCTTTGGAGGGTGGGCTTTCATCTCTCCTGTCCCCGGGGTGGGGTCTTGTCGGGGGGGGGGCAACCACGGTGAGGGACCCGGCGGGCTCCCCGTAGCTTGGCGGGGCCATCGATAGCCCACACCAGCTCAGTCGGAGCCGTTGCTGTCTCCCACAGCTCGGCGGATGCAGCTAGGGAGGGAAAATGGGAAGCGGGGCTCAGCGTGTCGCTGGTAACGAATCGCGGGGTTTTCCGAGGGCCGGCCGTCAATCAGTCGTATACATTGGGCACTTAACTGTGTGCGGAGCACTGTATGGGAGAGAACGGTATCACAGAGTTGGTAAGACTCGTTCCTTACCTACAAACATGCTTCAGTAATAGTACTTGGAGGTCAAGGATTGTGTCTGCTAACCATTATATTCTCCCAAGTGCTCAGTGCTGTGCCCAGAGGAAGCACTCAATAGATACTGTCGGTGGTATTTATGGAGCACCTCCTGCATCGCAATAGTGCCTGGGAAAATACAGCAGAAGTGTTCACTGCCTATAAAGAGCTTCCACTATACCAGTGGAGATTTATGTACGTTTGTGTGAATTAAATCCAGGCAGTCCACCCAGTCCTCCCCGAAACCGAACCTGGGCCGTCCAGGGATGCATTCGTATTGGGGCGTTTCAGCTGCCCGGCGGTGTTCCCAGTCAGTGGTATTCACGAAGCTGTTGCTCTCCCCTAGGCATCTTCCGGTCGGTTGGACCTCTCCGGCTGTGATGAAGATGAGAAGGTGAGTCGAGGCGGTTGTGGGCGAGAGTCAAGCGTCCCGGGGCTCGTCCCGACCTGGGTGTTGGGTGATGGGATCGGAAGCTTTTCCCTCAGCTCCCCTGTATCACCTGTGTGTTAAATTACATATTATATATTATAAATTATTTTTTAGGTATTCATATTAATGTCCGTCTCCTCCTCGAGACTGTAAGCTCGTAACGGGCAGGGACCCTGTCTGCTCATTCTGTCGTATCGTACTCTCCCAAATGCTTAATACAGTGCTCTGCACGTAGGAAGCGCTCAATAAATACAACTGATTGATTAGTTAAGGAAGACCCCCTCCCCCCCCACCGCCTTCCCAGGATGGCCCGCAGTGCTTGCTGACAGTGCCTCGTGCCGTATCCCGGGAGATCGGTAGTGTCAAGAAGAGAAGCGGCGCGGCCTAGTGAAAAGAGCACGGGCCCGGGAGTCAGTGTGGGCCTGGGTTCAAGTCCTGGCTCTGCCACATGTCTGCTGTGTGACCTTGAATAAATCACTTCACTTCTCTGTGCCTCAGTTCCCTTATCTGTAAAATGGGGATTACGACTGTGAGCCCCAAGTGGGAGGTGGACTGTGTCCAACCTAGTTAGTTTGTATCTCCCCCGGCGTTTAGTACAATGCCTGGCACATAGTAAGCGCTTAACGAATACCATTAAAAAAAAGAAAGAAAGGTCTCCCCTCATTCCCCGGCAGAGTTCAACTCTTCCCGCTAGACCACACTGCTTTCCTGGGTTCTCAGAGGGCAGCAAGTTTCGTGTGCATGGCTAACAGGGTGGTTTTAGTGTCTGCCAACTTCCACTGAAGCTCGGAGGACACGAGAGAAATTTTTAAGAGAAGCGACAAGAAGGACCCTCTCCTCTTTTAAGTTGCTGTCTCGGTGCTTGTTCGTATGCGGCCCCTCAGCCCGGAGCTGTTCGTCTTTGCACTGGGGGAGCTGACCCCGAGGTCCCCCGTTACCTTCGTTCCGCAGGGGTGGTCGGAGAGCCGTCTGGACTCGTCGGAGTGCACCTCCAGTTTTCAGGATGTCTCGTGCTATGGCACTTTACCCCGGGATTCACCACGCAGGAGTAGAGACGGCGGTGGTGAGATGGGCGGGGGTGAAGGCTGGGGGAGCGGGAGGGGAAGCCCTGGATTTTAAGGGCGGTGAAAGATGGGAAGGGTCAGGCTTCAAAGAGTCAAGCTAACAGGCCAGGATGCCACCATTTTGGAAGGTCTTTTGAGAGATAAGGGCGGGGGCCGTCACCCCATCCCTCCGGTCCACTCTCTCTCCGGTCCACTGAGGTCCCCTCCCCTTCGTCCCGCTCCTCCCCTCCCCTTTTCCTTTCCTTGTACAACACAAGCCATCCGTGTCTTGCAGTCTCAATCGGCTGGCGCATGAGAGGAATCACCGCGGCTTCCCAACCTCTGCTTTCGTCCTTCTCTTAGGTGCCCCGTCAGAGACTCCTCACGCCTTAAACATCAGCCCCTTTAAAGCATTCTCTCCTCAACCACCCAAGTTTTTCAAACCCTTAATGCCCGTGAAGGAGGAACATAAGAAGAAGACTCCCCTTGAAACACGGCCTCTGCTAAGCCAAGAGGTAAATGCATCGTGTTTCGGAAAGGGGGCCCAGCGCAAGCGGGCCCGAACCGTGGCCCATCAGTGATGGGGAACCTGTGTGTGTTAACTAACACGCCATTTACCGCACGTGTCAGGGTGGGCTTCATGTCCACACCCGCACGTGGGATTTGGAGTGGGGAGGACGTGCCTTTGAGAACAATGGGAGGGTGCCAGTGTTTTGAGAATTGCCAAAAGCGCCGTTAATCTTAGGTCGGGGCCGTGGCGAAATCGCCCTCGGCTTTGACATTATAAGCACCCTCGTCGGTCACGTCAGTCTCCCGTGGATGTCTCGTCAATCTGTAGACTGCGAGGAACGGCTGCCGCTTGATTTAGGCCAGTCCCGCTCGGCTCCCGGTGTACCCGTTTGGCGGGTGCGCCGGCCATCCCCGCCTTCCACGTGTGATGTGTCTGTGTGTCTTAACCTTTGCAGAGCATGTCTTCACCTCAGTTGCGTAAGGCTGGCTTGGTTGTGCCCTCGGGACGCAAGCCCACCAGCATGCCCGTAGAAAACAATAGCGTTCGTGCGGAGAAGACTGTAAGTTTTGTCTCCGTTTCTCTGTCGTGATGTCTGGTGGTGGGTTCCGGCCCTTTCCCGGGCCATTGTGCGAGAGCGCAGGCGATGAAGGTGTGCGTCAGGTGGCCGCTCTTCTCCTTCGGTCCTCCCGAGGGGCTTTTGCATGGTGGCGGCTTCCACTGGTGACGGGGACCGGTCGGGCAGCCGAGAGAAAACGGCCATGGCGGGGTCGACCTCTTCACGGGCTCGGTCCCCTCACGAAACAGCTTGGCCTTCTGGTTAAAGCCCGGGCCCGAGAATCGGGAGGACCTGGGTTCTAATCCCGGCTCCGCCACTCGTCTGCCGTGTGTGACCTTGGGTGAATCACTTGGCTTCTCTGGGCCTCAGTTACCAGATCTGGAAGATGGAGATTAAGACCGTGAGTCGTACCGTGGGACATGAATCGTGTCCAACCTGGTTAACTCGTATCTACCTCGGCGCTTAGAACTGTGCCCGGCAAATAGTGAGCGCTTAACAAATGTCATTTTTAAAAAAAGGCAAAGGAGAGAGAGCAGATGAAAGCCGGCCATCTGAAAAACCAAACCTCTCAGCGACCAAAGAATCCGAAAATTGAAATGGGGCTTTCAGCCCCGGCGGCTGCCTGTCCGGTCAGTTAGTCTTCCAGCATTTCCGACGATTTGGCTTTAGCTGCTTGGCTTTTGGTGGTTTGTGGTCAGACCGAAAAGGACAGTGGATCCTTAGGCGGACAGATGCCGGAAGTTTCTAACGAACCCGTACCTGTACCCAGGTTCTGAAGTTATTCTACCTAGAGGACTTGAGCTTCCTTGGAGTAAGTAGCCCCGCATCGAGCTGGGAGTTGGTCTGAAAGCTTCAGGCTGCCGTTTGCCTTGGCCGTTGACCCTTCCGTCCCCCCGCCAGGGTCTCCTTCATCTGCAGAACTCGGGGGCCTCCACTTCAACATGGCTGCAGGATGACTCCCGGGACTTTGGGGTGCAAATCCCCGATCCGGATGTCATCCTCTAGACCCGCCCCCGGGAGTGGGAGCCATGCTTTTGATTGAGCTTTGCTGTGTTCTTTCCCGTGTGACTACCAGGGGGAGAAATGGGCGTGGGGTCGAGCTGGCCCTTACTAAGGGGGGCTTGGCCTGCCGTAAGTAGAGGCCGGTTTCCGGGGGGGACTGTGCCACACGCTGAGCCCATGACAGGACCCTAGGCTGGATTGTTGGGAGGTCATTTTAGCAGTCCTGGGATCCGCTGCGCTGCACGGCGTTGTAGATAAACTGACGTGTGTGACCTCAGGGTGCAGTTCGGCTCCTCGGACGTTCCCAGCGACAGGGGTGGGGAACCTGAGGTGTTGGGTGGGGAAAAGAGGGGTACCGTGTCCCCCCCCAACTCCACCCTGCCACCATCATTCTGGGAGAGAGGAGCGGACGAGGCTCCATTCCACTGGAATACCCTGCCTCACATCCGCGGCCCCTCCCTACCTTAGTCAGCCCCAGCTGCCTAATCCGTCCCTCAGTCCTGACCCGGCTCCTTCCTGCCTGAGCAAACGGGCGAGGCCGAGGGGGCTGGCTAACGGAGCAGGTAAGTGGGCTCGGTCTCTCTCTCCTCTCTGCCCTCCCACCTCCACCACTCCATTCCCTCTATCTGTCTTACTCTTCCTCTGTCGCACACTTTCTCTCTGGAGATGTGAATTCATCGGGGTCAGAACCTGTACCTAGCATGGCACCCTAAAACATGGACGCTAAATTAAAACTGATTTTTAAAATATCTCATGGCAGGAAAGGTGGCGCAGCGTCAGCTCAACACCGTTGTGTCCTATCTACCATAACCTTTTTTTAATGGTATTTATTAAATGCTTACTATGTATCAGTCACTGTACTAAGCGCTGGGAGAGATAAAGATAATCGGGATAGACACAGTCCCTGTCCCATATGGGGCTCACAGCCTTAATTCCCATTTTACAAAGTAACAGGCCCAGAGAAGTGAAGTGACTCGCCCAGGGTCACACAGCAAACAAGTAGCAGAGCTGGGATTAGGACCCAGCTCCTTCTGACTCCCGGACCCATGCTGTATCCACTAGGCAGCACTGCTTCTGAGCAGCTTCCTTTAAGAACTCATTCCCGTGGGTTCTGAACTACCATGGTGGCCTGGAAGAACCTTCCTTAGAAGTCCTGAATCCCCCACACTGCAGTTTGAGACCCTTTGCTTGAGTTCCGACTCGAGTCATCCTCGGTTAATGGATTATACGCATAGTAAGCCACATAGTAAGCGCTTAACCAGTATTATTTTTTTTTTTAAAAAGATATATTCTGAATCCCCCAGACTGTAATTTAAAGCCCTTTCCTAGAGTTCTGAGGATGACTCAAGTCAGAACTCGAGGAAGGAGCATGAAAACTGCCATCTGGGGGGATTCAGAATATATATATATATATATCTATCTATAGATATATAGAGAGAGATATGTATATCTATAGACATATATAGAGAGACCTCTCTCTATGTAGGTACAGATGGATACGTTTGTCTATGGATAGATCTTTCTTTATATATTGATATGGCTAGATATATCTCTCTATAGATAGATATATCTATATAGATCTCCTCTATATATATCAGTATATGTCTTTATATAGAGATAGATATTTTAAAATGGTTCTCAGAGGATGACTCATCCTCTGTATGATATATTATACAGAGAATGACTTGTCAGAATTTGAGGAAAGGGCCTTAAACTGCCTTAATCTGGGGGATTCAGACTATATATATATATGTATATTTTTAAATGGTTAAGTGCTTACTATGTGGCAGGCCCCGTTCTAAGCACAGGGGTAGGTACAAGATAATCGGGCAGGACACAGTCCCTGTCCCACATGGAGCTCACAGTCTGAAAGGGAGGGAGAACAGGTATTGAATCTCCATTTTCACTGATGAGGTAACAGAGGCCTAGAGAAGTGAAATGATTTGTCCTAGGTCCCGCAGCAAGCAAGTAGTCGGACTGTGTTCAACCCAATTATCCTAACTACCTCACACCGAGTATACAGTACCTGGCACATAGTAAGCGCTTAACAGATACCGCAAGTATTATTAAGTGGCAGAACTGAGATTAGAACCCAGGCCTGTGCTCTTTCCACTAGGCCAGGCTGCTTTGAATTCTGTTGGATAGTTTTCCCTCAACTTTTTCTTCCCCAAGCAAAATTGTCCCAGCTCCTTTAACCGTGCCCCAAAAGCTATTTGTTATTTTCCAGCTGTCTGTGGGACTCCCCTCTAAACCCTCCTCTAACCTTGTGGCTACCCCAGCCGGGCCTGGTCGACCGGTAAGGATGGAGCCAGAGTTTGTGGGTTTGAAGGAGTGTCTTCACTGAGGTGACGCTTTTCCTCGACATTTGGATCTGTGACATTTGGTCACTTGGTATTCACCCGACCCTCAGCGAAACAGCACTCCCGGGCGCATCCGTGACAAATTTATTCATAGTGATGTCTACCTCCCTCTCAAGACGGTAAACTCATTGTGGGCAGGGAACATGTCTACCGACTCTGTTGTGTCGTATTCTCCCAAGTGCTTAGAGCAGTGCTCTGCGCACAACAGTGAGTGCTCAATAAATGAAAATTGACTGATGGATCGATTTGCCCCTGACTCTTGCTGTATAACGACTGCAGGCTTCCTCTCTAATGAAGAGCATTCCTTCGACGACTAGTGGTCTACGGTGATGCTGCCCTTTTTTTCTGCCCATAATCATAGTTTGCTGCTCATTCCACCGACCTTGAGGCATTTGCACCCAGGTCATCTTGACTCCCTGGCAGATGCTCTTCCCCTAGGTCATGCTGCTTTGCGCATGACAAAGGAGAAATATGTCATGCGCACTCCTCCCTCCAACCGTACACCGACCCCCGTTCTAATTAAAACGCGAAAAAGGTAAACACTGAAATGAATGTTGGCAAATCCCTTTAAAACTTGTGCTAGAAAAAAATCGGCTGTAGGGAGCTAATTCATTCGTTCAAGGGTATTTATTGAACACCTACTAATAATAATGATTGTGATATCTGTGAAGCGCTTACGGTGTACTGAGTGCTGAGGTAGAGACAGAGTAATCAGGTCAGTCCCTGTCCCTCATGGGGCCCCGTCTAAACGGGAGGTAGATCGGTTACTCGATCCCCGTTTTACAGAAGAGGAAACCGAGGTACAGAGAAGTCAAACGACTGGCCCGAGGTCACCCAGCAGGCAAGTGACAGAGCTGGGATTAGAACTCAGTGCACTGAACTATAGGGTCCGGAGACCGTAAACCCACAGGGAGTTTACAGTCTAAGGAGGGAGTCACAGACAGTAATCCCTTAGTAGTAATCTTCTAGTGACAGTAGAAGGAAATAATGGGATTTATAATAATGGGAGCAGGAGGAAGGTGTATTTTTTTCCCAGCGCTTAGGACAGTGCTCCGCACACAGTAAGCACTTACTAAACACTGTTACTACTATTGCTCGGTCAGGATGAAATAGCGAAATAAACAACTGAAACGAGCTAACCACCACTCTGGCCTCCCCTCTCCAGGACTCGGAAGAAGAAGACAACGAACTGGAGGCGATGAACAAGAAGCTGAGCAGCCCCCAGGGTTCCCCCCACTTCCGGCCTTACGTCCCCGAGGAGTTCGCCGACTTCAGCGTCTACAACGCCGGCCTGGAGAACCGAGAATGGTTCTCGCCCAAAGCAGACTTGGCGAACTGTCGGGCCCTGGAGAAGGAGGTCTCCCGGAGCCCGACGGCTAGCAGCATCACCAGCGGCTACTTCTCCCACAGTGCCTCGAACGTCACCCTTTCCGACATGCTGGTCCCCTCCAGCGAGAGCACGGACCAGCTGGCCGGCCACCCGGCGAGGGAACCGGACTCCACCGACCATCCCGGCCCCCCGCTCGCTCCCGACTCGAGACCTTCCCCGAACAAGGAGCCGACGGAGCCGGAGAGAGACTCGGCGCAAGGGCGGGCGAGCCCGCCGCCCCGCGGAGAAAACAGTGCCTTAGTGCCGCCCCGAGGTGCCACGGAAAAAGCTCCCACGACGCCCTGCAGGACCGCCTGGGGTTCCGGGCCGGAGCCCCGCCCCTGCCACAGCCGGCACGCGGCGGTGGGCTTCCCCCCCAGGGGAGTGACCGTGGAACGCACCTCGGACGTGGTGGAAGACCATTCGTTCACAGAGTTCATGGGGGCCTCGGACGCCAGAGGTTTTGACCGGGGGGTGGGCCCGGGGCTCCCCTCCCCCAGAGAGGCTCCAGCAACCCCTGAAGCTGAGGGGAGGCCTGCCTCGGACGCGTCCCGTCCCCCCGGTGCCTCCCCCTCCGTTTGTTCCGGTCATCCGGACCCCGGGGCCGACAGGAACCGGCTCTCCGACGCAGCCCGAGAGGCCCCCGAGCCCAGCTGGGCGACAACGGTCCCTGCGGCCCCCCGCCCCGACGACTCCCTCGGAAGGAACCACGAGGACGTCTCCGACGGGGAAGACGGCCCTGCGGAGCAAGCGCAAGCCCTCCCCGGGTGGCTGGCGGTCGGGGAGCAGGTCTGCCTCGGCGGGAACAAGAACGGAGCGGTGCGATACATTGGGCCCGTGGATTTTTTATCTGGCACGTGGGTCGGTGTCGAACTGAGTGTTCCGATGGGTAAGGAGCGGCAAATATTCGACCGTGGGTCTTTTAAGCCCGGTGCGGGGCACTGGGGTAGAGACCAGATAATCAAGTCACACGCAGTGTCGGTCCCTCTCGGGACTCACAATCTGAGGTAGCCCCATTTCACAGACCAGGAAACTGAGGGGTTGAGAGGTTAACCGATTTGCCCAAGACCACCCGGCAAAGCCAGTGGCTGAAGGACAGCAGATTTTCTGCTGGGCAAGTTGGCAGGATCAGTATGTGCTATTTTATAATCGTCTGGGGCCCGGGTGGCATTGGCTGACATCCCTAATCAATCGATGGTATTTATTGAGCGCTTACTGTGTGCAGAACACTATAGTAAGTGTTTGGGAGAGTACAATGCAACAGATTTAGCAAACACATTCCCTGCCCGCAACGAGTTTACACTCTAGAAGGTTGAAAGTCAATCAGGGGTATTTACTGAGCACTTACTGCGTGCAGAGCACAGTACTAAACGCTTGGGAAGCTACAATATAATGGAGTTAGTAGACATGTTCCTTGCCCACAACGTGCCAGCTCCATTCTGCCTCTCCTACCCCACCTCCCCACCACCGATCCTGTTACTGAGCTGGAGACCCCCCCCCCCCCCCGCCACATATCTGCTGGGTGACCTTGGGCAAGTCACTTCACTTCTCTGTACCTCGGTTACCTCATCTGTCAAATGGGGATGAAGACTGTGAGCCCGATGTGGGGCAGGGACTGTGTCCAATCTGATTAGCTTGTCTGTAGCCCAGCGATTAAGACAGTGCTTGGCACATAATAAGTACTTAACAAATGTCGTGGGGAAAAAAAGATGCCTGAGGAGCTCCCTCTTCCCCCCAGGATCCTCAGGTAGAGGGATGTTCTTTTTTCGTCACCGAGTTCCCTGGCACGAGCCGGGCTTCTCTCCCCAGGCTGGGTTGGGACAGAAGAATCCCCCCGGCCCTTCCCTTGAGCTTCCAAGATGTGCCCTTTCTCCTTAGGGAGCTGCCATCCCCGCGGCCCCGTAAGGTTTCTCTCTCCACCCCCAAAAGAGGCAGACGCCGTGTGTCCTAGTGGAAAGAACACAAGACGGGCAGTCGGCAGACCCGGGTTCTGCCGCGGGATCTTAGGACAAGTCATTTGACCTCTCCGGGCCTCAGTTTCTTCGTCGGTAAAGTGGGGATGAAATACCTGTGAACCCCAAAGTGGACAGAGATTGTGTCTGATCGAATCGTCGTGTATCTACCCGAATGCCTATTAAAAATAATAATAATAGCTTTATTATTGTTGTTGTTGTTAAACATTAAGGTAGATACAGTGGTATTATTTTTATTAGTAATAATAATCATTTATTGAGCATTTACTGTACTCCTTGGGAGAGTACAGTGTAATATTAAACACATTCCCTGCCCACGGCGAGCTCACAGTCTCTCTTACGGTAGCACTCAAATACCGTAATGCTAATATGTACCCCAATATTTAATAATAATAACGATATTTTAACTATAATCCGGTCACGGTATAGGTATTATTATTAAGCATTAGGCTAGATTTTATTGTTATTATTACGATGATATACTTGGGTGCGTACTGTGTGCCAAGCAGTGTACTGAGCCCTGGGGTAGATTCAAGATCATCAAGTCCCACATGGGGCTGACAGTCTAAGTAAGAGGGAGAGCGGGCGTGGAGTCCCCGTTTAGCGGATATTGGAACTGAGGCCCAAGGAAGCGAAGCGACTTGCCTAAGGACACCCAGCAGGCGAGGGGCAGAGCCGGGAGTAGAACCCAGCTCCCCCGACTCCCGGCCCGTTCCCCTAGGCCACGCTGCTCTCCCAAGTCCCACCGTGCCCAGCGCAGTGTCCGGCACCTGGCAAGCACTGAACAAAAACCACTCATCACTGCCCCTGGGAGAAAGGTCGGGGGGCGGGCGACCCTTGTGCGGCAGCAGCTGACCCGCCCTGGACCTCTGCCTGTTCGTTGCAGGGAAACACGACGGGACGGTGAAAGGGAAAGAGTACTTCCACTGCCAGCCCCAACACGGCCTCTTCGTCCGCCCGGCCCGCCTCGCCCCGGCCAAGATGAGGAGCGGCAAAACCCCCCGACCTCAGGGCCCCCTCGGCTCCGAGAAGAGGAAAGACCCCTCGTCCCCCGGGCCGTCCCCGGCCTCCTCCGGGGCAGGGACGGCAGCACTTAATCCATCCGGGGACACCGCCGCCTCTGCCTTCTCCAGGAAGCAGGAGAACAGGAAATCCTGGATCAACTAAAGTCCTCTCCTTCGCACTTAACTCCACCGCGCCGGACCGCTCTGACCGACTTCTCCTCATACGTTTTTAATCAGTCCCGACTGAATGTGTCCTCGGTGGAATCACGGACCCGACGCTCTAGTCTTTTTTTTTTTTATAAATAAGATATATATATATTATATATATATATATTTGAATCTGTGTATCTAGGGTTTGTCAGGAGGCAGACGAGGCTGCACGCTAAAACGCAGATAGAGCTGATCTGTAGATAATCGTAAGGTACCGGACTCTCTGTTCCAAGGCAACTCTGGGAGAGCTGTTTTAAACGAGCGAGGCAGCGGCAGAAAAAAAGTTTTTATTGCCGAAGAGAAGGGGCGCGAAGTCCCCGTGTTCGGAGACGGCGACGGTGTGCCGTTCTTTATAACCAAAGAACTTGTGTTCTGCCGAGACCCGTGCCGTCCCGTCTCATTTCTCCTGTATATATCCGTTTGAACTGCTGGCCGTACTTCTCTTCAGCAGAGCACCACACGACCTTATCTGCCCTCTGTTTAAGCACATGGAAAAGAGCTGACTGCTTTTTTATGGGGGGGTGGGAGAGGGCGGGCGAAGGGTGAAATGGGGGGGTTTTTTAAGCGTTTTGTCACCGGGCCGGCCGGGCCCCATGTGGCGTGGTTGGACGACAGTGCCTGAGGTCGCGTGTTGGACGTATGCGCTAGTAGGAATCCGGGCAGCCCAAATGCAGAGAGCGGTATTCCTCAGTGGAGGGAGGTAGGGGAGACCCGCTGTTTGGGATTTGTTGGGGGGTGGGGGTGGGGACTGGGGAGAGATAGAGACGGAGGTAGCGGTTTTTGTTTTGTTTTTGTAGTTGTTGAAGCGACTCCGGGGGGGCTGGGGGAAGTGTCAGGGCGGGGGATTGAATCAGCATTAAAATTACCCACCGGCCCCCGCTGCCCCCCCGGGCTTTGCAGGAAACGATTGGGTACAAGCTGCATCGCCACCTGGCGTGGCTTCCGCAGGGAAAATCCTTTTGGAGATGGGAATGCAGGATGTGTGCGTGTGTGCGTGTCTGTGTGTGTCTGTGTGTGTGTGTGTCGGGGCCAGCGTTGGCTAAGATTCCTCCGTGTATCTGTTCTGCGGATAGCTGTAGAAACGTCCCGAGTGTCAAACTACAAATGTCTTGCGTGTGTGTCTTTTTAAAAAAGAGAGAGGGCGAGTGTATCCTGCTGTGTCTTTCCCCGACCTCCCTCCGCCCCCGATATTTTTTCTTATAACAGTAAAATGTGTGCGATACCTGGGACCTTACTGAAAAGCTGCTGTCTGTCTTACTGATTTTGGGTCGAGCAAGATGACCGTAGTATTCTACAATGCTGTAAAGAACTGTAATTTATATTCCATTTCAGCCATACCGTATTTAATTGGTACAGAAATTTTGTGTTTTAGAATACAGTCTGTTTTCTTCAGATTTTACCAAGGTGGTTTGGTTTTTCTTGATAACCCTCCGACCCCAGGTAGGAAAAGTTTTCACGAGTAGGCTGATTCACGGTAGGAGAGAAAGAAGGGAGGTGTGAGTGGTCGGGGGAGGAGGAGGGATTCTTTCCGTGCCTTTCTTCAGCGTTCTTTGCCTTTCGACAGAAGAATTGGGTGTCTGAAACCGTGATCAGTTAATCAGTGGAATTTATTGAGCGTTTACTCTGTGCAGGGTACTGTACTAAACGCTTGGGAGGGGACGGTACGTCAGAATTAACAGACGTGTTCCCTGTCCATAACGAACCTAGAGGGGAAGGCAGACATGAATATGGAAAACAAGTAATTTATAATATATAATTTAAAGATGTTTACGTAAGTGCTGCGAGGTTGGGGGTGGGGAGAGTATCAGGTGTCCAAAGGTCGCAGATTGAGGGGCAAAAACGATGCAGAAGGGAGAGCGAGCCGGGGAAAGTGGGCTTAATGGGGGAAGGCCTCTCGGAGGAGATGTGATTTTAATGATGCTTTGAAGGTGGAGAGGGTGCTGGTCTGGCATATATGGAGAGGGAGGGAGCTCCAGGCTAGGGGGAGGATGTGGGAAAAGGGTCGGCAGCAAGATAGACGAGATCGGGGCACAGTGACTAAACCGACGCTAGAGGAGCCGAGTGTGCGGGCTGGGCTGGAGCAGGAGGTTTAGTGAGGTGAGATAGGGTGGGACCAACCGATTGAGTGCTTAAAAGGCAATCCAAAATAGAGGCTGGAATAAGGCCTGCATGCATAGGGACACTGCACTTAAGAGCCGCAGCATGGCTCAGTGGATAAAGCACGGTCCTGGGAGTCAAAAAGACCTGGGTTCTAATCCTGGCTCTGCCGTTTGTCTCCTGTGTGACCTTAGGCGAGTCATTTCACTTCTCTGGGCCTCAGTTACCTCATCTGTAAAATGGGGATTAAGACTGAGAGCCCCACGAAGGACATGGACTGTGTCCAACCTGATTACCTTGTATATACCCCAGCACTTAGAACAGTGCTTGACGCATATTAAGCGCTTAACAAATATTATCAACACTATGGGGCGTTACCTAATCAGGAGATGACAAACTTCATAAAAGTTTTTATCCAACTGTGGGTTTATTAGGGTGCTTAATTTATTCCTTTGCAAAGCGTAGGGCTAGTTCTTTCTTCCTTCTACTCAATACAATAATAATATAAAGGAAATGTGTTCAATGCTTGCTATGTGCCAAGCACTGACTAAGTGCTGGAGAAGATTTAGGATAAAATCAGATCAAATGAAATGTTTTAATCGTCTTAGCGCAAACGCCGCCGTTTTAATAACCGCGAACATTTTTTTTCCCCCATAGCACCTACCCAAGACCCGCTCAGTGCAGAGAGGATCGGCAAGAGGAGAGAATTGTCCCAGGTTTTAGTGACGGAGCCGGGAGCCGAAGTGAAGCCTAGTTATTCTGAGCACGTGCTACGCTCCCTCAGAGGCTTGAAAACCGGCTTCGGCCTCTGCTCATCTAGGCAGCTCGACCTGCCCCGGCCCGGCTCCTGGGCCAGAACGGTCACCGGCCGGCGGTTGAGGGGGGGCAGAGTGTCCACTCAGAGACAAGCCCCCATCAACGCGGGACAAGAAGCCAACGATCGGGGTGAGAGGGTGGTGCGGGCCAGAAAGTCGATCCCGGGGTGAGGAAGCCGAGGTGGGTGGGAACAGGAGTCACTGGCGATTGAAGCTCTAAGTTCGGACCGGCCATATTTTAGAGAAGGCGACTGACCAAAGTCCCCTCGAGTTCAGGAAAGTCACGTGAAGACGTCCAGGGCCCCTCTCCGGAGTGTCCGTAGAGAAAGAAGCCGGTTCTCCCTTCTCAGAACAGGGAGCGCCTTGGAAACTAGAGGCTTCTTCCAGTGAGGAGAGACGGATCCCCCGGGGCCCACGTGAAGATCAGATGCTCCGTTGCCATCCCAGTTTTCGATGCCTATTTTGTCACGCTGGTGCGTCAAAAGCATGCACGGCCCTAGATTCCTCTCCGGGGAGGCTCCTGACCCCCTCTTTGCCTCAGGTTCATCGCGGTCCCCTCAAAGGCCCCTCTGAACACGGGAGCCGCTTCCAAGCCGTGCGACTGGCGGCAGGAGACGACGAGAGGCCGGGTGCTACAGGAGGCCCCAAGTGCCAGATTTGGACCTCGGGGATGAACGGACAGATGCAAGTCAGAAGATGTGGGATCCAATACCGGCTCTGCCACGTCGTGTCTGCTACGCGACCTTGGGCAAGCCACTTTAACTTCTCTGTGCCTCAGTGACCTCGTCCGTAAAATGAGGATTAAGAATGTGAGTCCCCTATGGGGGCAGGAACTGTCCCACCTGATTATCTTGTAACTACCCCAGGGCTTAGAACAGTGCTTGGCACAGAGTAAGTGCTTAAATATTATTATTATTACTCTTAGTGAGGCACTGGTTGGGAGTCACTGTTCTAAAGAATGCCTTCCCAGGGGAGCCCCATGGGAAGGAGAAGCAGTGTGGCCTAGTAGATAGAGCACAAGCCTGGGAGTCAGAAGGACTTAGGTCCTAAACCCAGCTCTACCACTTGTCTGCTGGGCGACCGTGGGCAAGTCACGGTAAAATGGGGATTAAATCCTACTCCTACGTAAACTCTGAGCTCCATGTGGGACAGGGACTGTGTCTAACTTGATAAACCTGTATTTATGGAATAGTGCTTGTCATATAGCTCTTAACAAATACCTTCAAAACGGGGGTCAGGGATTTGGGGCAGGGGGTACTTTTGGCTTCGATGCGAACAGGTCAGACAATCACCATCTTGGGACTTTTCGGTCCTGATGGGAAACTTGTCAGAGACCGGGATGAATAAGGCTGAAGGTCCAGGTTAGGGATGGGGAACCAGGGCTAATGACTGTTATGTAAGCGTTGGCATGACCAGGGGTGGTGGAAATGAGCCAGGGAAGGGTTTTTTTAATGGCATTTGTTAAATTCATTCATTCGATCGTATTTATTGAGCGCTTACTGCGTGCCGAGCACTGTGCCGAGCGCTTGGAAAGTACGGTTCGGCGACAAATAGAGACAATCCCTACCCAACAGTGGGCTCACAGTCTATGTGCCAGGCTCTGGGGTAGATACAAGCTAATCAGTTTGGACACAGTCCAAGTACCCACAGGGACTCAGAGTATTAACCCCCATTTTGCAGATGAGGTAACTGAGGCACAGAGGAGTTAAGTGATGTACCCAAGATCACACAGCAGACAGGCGGTGGATCCGGGACTAGAACCCGAGTCCTTCTGACTCCCAGGTCCGTGCTCTATCCGCTAGGCCACGCTGCTTCTCCTGCTGGAGTAAGGGGCTCTACAGGAGGGCTTTGAAGAGGCAGAGAAAAATGGTCTGGAGGATTTGACTCTTTCACTCCCAAACTCCTGGTAAGTTATTACCGACGATGGTATTTACTGAGCGCTTACTAAGTCATCTAGGCATCTTGAGCATTTAATAATGATGATGTCAGTGGTGATGGTATTTATTAAGTGCTTGACGCAACTCAGTTAGATCAGACACAGTCCCTGTCCCACAAGAGGCCAGAATCTGAGAGGGAGGAACCTCACACCCAAACCACCCCACGTTTGGGAGCCGCTTCACCCTTTTTTGTCCCTCCTCTTCCTCCTCCTCTCTCTTTCTCACCAGGTCCTCACCACCCGCCCCAGGCCCACCTACTGCCCCTGGGCCCAGACTGTAAACCAACCTATAGCAGATTTTCTGTAGTAGCCCACTCCCCTAATGGTAACAGGCTAATCAGAGAGCCTGGATGCCGTTAACAGCTCCTTCACGGCGTCTGCAGTAAAAAGCCTCGAATGCAACCCACAGATCAGCTACAAGAATCTTAAATTTAGCAAATGATTTTCACCTCTTATCCACTTGTAATGAAGCCAAGTGGGATCATCACATTTCCCCTCCCTCCTCATCACCACTCTCTGTCCCACAGAGCAGTGAACAGAGGGATTTCCAAAAGGCAAGGAACAAGAGGAGAAAAGAAGGAGCCTGCAAAACCAGCAACCGGACCAACGAGAAGCAACGTGACCTAGTAGTGGCACAGACCTGGGAGTCAAAAGGACCGGGCTTCTAATCCCGGCTCCGTCACTTGTCGGCTGTCTGACCCTCGGCAAGTCACCTAACTTCTCGGTGCTTCGGTTAACTCACCTGTAAAATGGGGATTAAGAATGGTGAGCCCCATGTGAACCCTGATTTGTTTGTAGCCACCCCACCACTTAGTAGAGTGCCTGGCACTTAGCGCTTAAATACCACAATAATTATAATTACTACTTTTTAAAATTATTATCATCGTCATCATCATTGAGGGTTTGGTGGCTGGAGTCACAGGTTCCCCCCCGCAGCAACTCCTGGCCTGCAGAAACACCTGATTGTCACTGTCGGAGTTGCACTTTGGGGATAGAAAACCAGATTTCCGTGTCTAAGGGTCCAAAATCTCTTTCATCCCCATTTCGATAGCCCCAGGTCCTCTGACCTTTGCTTAAATCAACTACCTCTAGTATTTAAGCCTTGATTTACCCCCATCTTCACCTACTGGGGAGTTGTGTCTATATAACCGAACACTCGATTGTTCAATGATTTCGTGTCTGTTTCCCCAGGTAGAGTGTAGGCTCCTTGTGAGCAGAGAAAGTGTCTTGGGTTTTGGTTGTACTTTCGCAAGCTCTTGGGCTACCTACCCCTTTAGTCCCTTAGTACCCCTTAGTCCCTTAGTCCCTTAGTATCCCTACCTACCCCTTTAGTCCCTTAGAGAAGCAGCGTGGCGCAGTGGAAAGAGCACGGGCTTTGGAGTCAGGGCTCATGAGTTCGAATCCCAGCTCTGCCACTTGTCAGCTGTGTGACTGTGGGCAAGTCACTTAACTTCTCTGTGCCTCAATTCCCTCATCTGTAAAATGGGGATTAAGACTGTGAGCCCCACGTGGGACAACCTGATTCCCCTGTGTCTACCCCAGCACTTAGAACAGTGCTCGGCACATAGTAAGCGCTTAACAAATACCAACATTATTGTTAGTAACCCTCCTCGGGGACTCTGGTGGCTAGCGAAGTTTCTCTCTGATTCTTGATTAGACGACACCGTAAGATAATGTCATGTTTCATAAGGGAAGTAGCTTAGCCTAGTGGAAAGAGCACGGGTCTGGGAGTCAGAGGACCTGGGTTCTAGTCCTGACTCTGCCGTGTGCCTGCCGTGTGACTTGGACAAATCGTTGAACTTCTCTGTGCCTCAGTTACCTAATCCATCAATCAGTTATATTTATTGAGCGCTTACGAGGTGCAGAGCACTGTACTAACCGCTTGGGAGAGTACAGTACAACAGGATTAGCAGGCACTTTTCCTGTCCATAACGAGTTTACGGTCTAGAGGACTCTGTAAAATGTGGACTAAATCCTACTCCCTCCTAGTGTGAGACTGTAAGCCTTGTGTAAGGGACTGTGTCCAATCTGATTAACATGAACCCCAGTGTTTAGAACAGTGCTTGGCACGTAATCATAATTATGCTTACTATTATAGCCTCCATTGTTGAGTTCACCCAAACCTAGAGCTGGTTCCCTGCCAGGGCACTTTGAACTCCCAATTGCTCTGGAGTCTTTGCGTATTTCCTAAGCGCTTAGTACAGTGCTCTGCACACAGTAAGCGCTCAATAAATACAATCGAATGAATTCTCCCAAATCCTGATGGGAGGACTCCTCGAGATTTGTAAACTAATCCTGTGGGCAGGGAAGGGCTTACCAACGCCGTTATATTACACTCTCCCGAGTGCACCGACCACACTAAACACTAAATACATCTGAGTGATTGAGAAGTCAGGTGGAGCATGCAAGCTGTGGAACTCGAGGTGCCAAAAAGGAGGTTAAAAAAAAAAAGGAAGGATTTAAAAGTAGCTGGGACCATAATGGACAAGCCAGCCGAAAACCAGACAGCTGCTCTTCTTAGCGTCAACCCTGAAAAAGCAAAACGGAGGGAAAGGAAGAGCGATCACGTCACGAGGAGCGTCTTGGGGATTAATTAGTTGCTCTTTGCAAAAGGCTTTGGAGACCAGCTGGGCCGTGGTGTAGTTTGAAGGGGTGAGCGGGACCAGAGAAATCAAAGGGACTTGGGTCAGCAAAACGGATTTGGCTTACAGGTAATAAACCGGAGAATAAATGGAGTATCGAAATTTGATATACTGCACTGCTCATAACGTGGTGCTGTTCTTTAGAGGTCTAGTAGTGTGTTTCACTACTAGAGAAGCAGCGTGCTTTAGTGGAAAGAACCTGGGCTAGGAGCCAGAAGGTCCTGGGTTCCAATCCCCATTCTTCCACTTGTCTGCTGTGTGACCTTGGGCACATCACTTAACTTCTCTGTGCCTCAGTTACCTCATCTGTAAAATGGGGATTAAAAATGTGAGCCCCAAGTGGGACAACCTGATTACCCTGTATCTACCAGCGCTTAGAGCAGTGCTTGGTACATAGCGCTTATCAAATGCCATTATTATTATTATTTCACCGAGGAGAAGAATGTTACGTGAATCTCACGATGCTTAATGGAACCTAAACTTAAGTTCTCCGGGGAAGCAAGCTTCCACAGAAGGTCAGGTTTCCAAGCGCGTCCTGGGACCTGTTTGCGTCCCTTCGGATTTCCGGCCCTGCCTCTCCCCGCCCTGCCTCCTTCCTCCCGGTTATTACTGGGGCAGCGTTGCGATGATGTAATAATAACTCTTGACGCACCACCCGGTCATCTGGGCGAGACGGTCCGATTTAAAAACATCGACAATCATCCCAGTGGGTGGTTCTTGGTAGCATCACTTCAATGGAAGTAGCCCCATGTGTCATATAAATCACCAGCTAAACCCACCCCTCCTGTTATTACTGGAGCAGCATTGTGATGATGGGATAATAGCAACTGATGCGCCACTGAGTCACGAGGGCAAAACTGGACTGATTTATAAACCTCAACAATCACAGCCGGTGGCTCTTGGTAGCCCCACTCCAATCGGAGTAGCCCCCTGTGTCTTATAAATCACGGGTTAGGCTCCCCTTCCCCGCTCCCTCAACGACCACTGATAAAAATAGGGGTTTGACTGAGCACTTCTAATCTCTTTTGGAATGACGTGAAAATGCGAGGAATTGCGTCTTAGCAGCCATCATTATTCCAGGAGAGATCTTTAAATTTTCCAGCACATAATAATTGTGGTATTTAAGTGCTTACTATGTGCCAGGCCCTGTACTAAGCACAGGGGTGGATATAAACAGCATGGTGTCGTGGATAGAGTCTGGGCCTGGGAGTCAGAAGGTCATGGGTTCTAATCCCCACTCCACCACTGGTCTGCTGCGTGACCTTGGGTAAGTCACTTCACGTCTCTGGGCCTCAGTTACCTCATCTGTAAAAGGGGGATTGCGACTGTGAGCCCCAGGTGGGACAGCGGGTACCCAAACCTACCCGATTTGCCTGTATTCACCGTAGCGCTTACTACAGTGTTTGGCACATAGCAAGCACTTAACAAATACCACAATCATCATTATTAGGGACTGAGCCCCAGGCTGCACGCTGTTATGTCGTCCCCTCACAGGAGTCGCCATGGCAATAATGGGTGCTGGGGGGGAGGATTTACTTATTATTTCTAATTATTTATTATTTATTATATCCCCCTCTAGACCGTAAACTCGTAGTGGACTGAGAATGTGTCTATTGTTGTATTCTACTCCCCCGAGCGCTCAGTACAGCGCTCTGCACACAGTAAAGCGCTCAATAAATACGACCGACTGACCGACCGAGGGAGGCGTGAGAAAACTGTACCTTTGAGAGAGAAAGTCTCAGAGAGGGGCAGGAAGTGCTGGGAGCCAGAAACGACAAGGAACAGAGGAAGTTACTACAGGGAGACTCACTGAGACCTAGTTCCTCCTATAAATAAGTTATTTGTTGTTACCAAAAGGCTCGGTGACCGACTTGGTTGTGAGCGAAGGTTCTGAAAGGCGGGGAGGGGGAGGAAATGGCTGCCAGGGATGGGATGAAATGCCAGAGAAGTGGAACGAAGTGCCAGAGGAATTTTCAAGTTAGTTCCTCAGGACTAGGGCCAGGGAGGCTGCGCCCTAAAATAACAGCCGGGGCCTCGGCCTAGGGAATCCCAGAGGTGCACAAACTGAGCAGTTGAGTCTGCCTTGTCCCCACGTCTTGGTGGGGTGGGTGGAGAAGGAGAGATGGGAGGTAGAGGGGAAGAAAGGAGCAGGGAGGGATGGACAAGAGTCCTTTCCACACACTCCTAGACCCATGATAGTAATTGTCATACCAGTTAAGCGCTTTCTATGTGTCAAGCACCGTACTTGGTGGTGGGTTGGGTGGTGGGGGGGACATATGGGGCTCACAGCCTAAGAAGAAGGGAGAACACATTTGAAATACCCATTTTAGAGATGGGGAAACTGAGGGCCTAGCGAAGTGACTTTTCCAAGGTCACTCAGCCGGCGAAAGGCGGAGGCAGGATCAGAACCCCGATCTCTGCCTCAAATTACATTGAGGTAATTGGAAGTCCCCCTCCCGCCCCCCCCCCCCCAAATTCTCCCTCCAAATATGTTCCTGAGGCCTTTCATGGCTTAGTGGAAAGAGCACGGACTTGGGAGTCAGAGGTTGTGGGTTCTAATCCTGCCTCCACCACTTGTCTGCTGTGTGATCTTGGGCAAGTCATTTCATTTCTCTATGCCTCTGTACCTCATCTGTAAAAGGGGGATTAAAAATGTGAGCCCCACGTGGGACAGCCTGATTACCCTGAATCTACCCCAGCGCTTAGCACAGTGCTTGGTACATAGTAAGTGCTTAAATACCACAGTTGTTACTTTACATTTGAGCTGATGAGCCGATACGATTGATCTGTGAGTCATTTTCTGAGCCCTCCACTGGAAGCGAAGCGTTTCTTCCTTAACTTCAGCATCTGCTTTTTTTGGCTTCATCCCTCAGAGAAAGCACAAGCTGAACATTTGCAGATTGTTTCCTCCCAGATGATTAAGAGGCCACCAATTCAGCACTTTTCCCCCACCTCAGGGGTTGGACCAAGGAGTAGGAGCAGATGGGTTGAAGGCTGCTTTTAAATAAATCAGCTACCGGGTTGGGGAGGGGCGGGGGAGGGAAAGGTTGGAATTAAAAGTGTGTGCGAGGTGAAACCCATCTAGTATCCTTGACAAGTTTTAACAGATAGTATTCAGAAACCGTAACAAAAAACGTTCGCACGGCATAATCAACCAACCTAAGGCAGGGTTAGGGGAATAAGGGATTTAGACGTGCAAAGTCCCTACAGTTCTAAATTGCAACGAAATCACCAGTTGGTAATAGTGAGGCGCTTGGAGCATTAGATTACTTACTGGGCTCTTCATTATTTATGGTCTTGGTAAACAATACTCTAAGGTCCAAGAGCAGAACTGACTCATCTTCCCCTGCTTTCGCCTCGCTGTGGTGGGGGCCCGGGAAGGTGGTCTGACTTAGCCTGAGAATTGGAGTGGGGGAAATGTGAGCGGTGAGTTTGGGGTCGAGGGTCGTTTAACCGGGAGAGGGTCTTTCAGGGAGCAGGATTGAGGCCCGTGAGTTTTGACCTTTAAATTTCTTGATCTTCCTCGCTGTCCTCTCTTCCGTGTAATGCCCTTCCCTATCCCTCCTTTACTTTCAAGTTAGACTAAAACCCTCCGATCTGTCTATAAATCCGGCGTACTCCCCGAGTCAGACTTTTCTCTTTCTTTCAGTTTCCTCAGCAGCAGTGGGGTGAAAAGCGTCTGCTCTCCTCACCGACACTGTGGCCTCTTAGAAAGAGCACGGAGCTGGAATCAGAGGACTTAATAATAATAATAATAATAATAATAATGTTAGCATTTGTTAAGCGCTTACTATGTGCAGAGCACTGTTCTAAGCGCTGGGGTAGACACAGTGGAATCAGGTTGTCCCACATGGGGCTCACGGTCTTAATCCCCATTTTATAGATGAGGTAACTGAGGCACAGAGAGGTTAAGTGACTTGCCCACAGTCACACAGCTAAGTGGCAGAGCTGGGATTCGAACTCATGACCTCTGACTCCAAAGCCAGGCTTTGCTTCGTAGGAAGCTTGCAGGGGGCTTGGAGGCAATCAATCAATCTGAGAAGCAGTGTGGTCTAGTGGATAGAGCACGGGCCTGGGAGTAGGAGGAGCTGGGTTCTAATCCCGGCTCCACTGGTCTGCTGCGTGACCCTGGGCAAGTCACTTTACTTCTCTGTGCCTCAGTTCCCTCATCTGTAAAATGGGGATTAAAGCTGTGAGCCCCATGTGGGGTATGGATTAATCTTAATAATAATGATGGTATTTGTTAAGCTCTTAGTATGTGCCACACACTGTTCTAAGCGCTGGGGTAGATGCAAGGTAATCAGGTTGTCCCATGTGGGGCTCAGAGTCTTAATCCCCGTTTTACAGATGAGGGAACCGAGGCACAGAGGAGTGAAGAGTCTCGTCCAAGGTCACACAGCAGAGAGCCGGCAGAACTGGGATTAGAACCCAGCTCCTTCTGACTCCCCAGCCCGTGCGCTATCCACTAGACCGCACTGCTTCTCGGATCGATCGATCGCCTCCAAGCCCCCTGCAGGCTTCCCATTAGGCAATGCCTGGAGGTTTTGGTGGTTGATACCTAACAGCTACCATCAGGAGCCGATATATAATGACTTCCTCTCCTGCTACCCAATTATTTCCTCCCCAGAGTTGCGTATGTTCTGTTCTCACCCCTGGGGCTGCCCGCTGGCCAGATGGGCGCCGGATGATGTTAAACGGGGGCTGCGAGGGGGTCTTTGCTCCGTCTTGGGAGAGATGGAGGTGAGCGTCTTCCCGGTCATGTGGTTCTTCTGGGCGGGGAGGTGGATGAGAAGTGGGTTTTAGTCGATCCCCAGAAGAGCGGGGTCTGTCCGCTCGTCGAGCCATGTGATGACCTGTTGGAAGACAGTAAGCTCCTTGGGGGCCGGGAACGTGTCCCTTGCCAGTTTTGTACTTCTCAACCATGAAAGTGCAGCTTGTTTTACCCAGCGGGCACTCAATAAATTCAGCCACCTCTACTACTAATAATGAATGATAGTTATGGTGGTATTGATTAAGTCTTGCCATGTGCCAGGCACCGTACTAAGCACCGGGGTAGATACAAGCTAGTCGGGTTGGACACAGTCCGTGTCCCACACGGGGCTCGCAGTCTTGGTCCCCATTTTACAGGTGAGGGAACTGAGGCCCGGAGAAGTGAAGTGACTTGCCCAGGGTCACACAGCAGACAAGCGGCAGAGCCACGACTCTCAGGCCCGCGCTGGTACTAATAAGCGGGTCCTGGGAAGCAGCGTGGCTCAGTGGAAAGAGCCCGGGCATGGGAGTCAGAGGTCAAACGACTCCCGGCTCTGCCACTTGTCAGCTGTGTGACTGTGGGCAAGTCACTTCACTTCTCTGTGCCTCAGTGACCTCATCTGTAAAATGGGGATTAACTGGGAGCCTCACGTGGGACAACCTGATTACTCTGTATCTCCCCCAGCACTTAGAACAGTGCTCTGCACATAGTAAGCGCTTAACAAATACCAACATTATTATTAGAACAGTGCTTTGCACATAGAGCTTAACAAATGCCATCATTAATAATGACGGCATTTGTTAAGCGCTTACTATGTGCCAAGCAGTTACCTTTATGGCTTTTCTTCTAGTTTTGAGTCAGAAAAAAGGTGAGGGAAGCTATGTATTGCTTTGTTTGGGTCATAATGGTGTGTTGCCTTGTGGGACTAATTACATTTCTTAATGACTGATGGTGTGCATAAAAGGGTGTTTGAATGTAATCAAGGCTTGTGGGCTAGAATTAGTTTTAGCTACCTGTGACTTTGACCTGTCTGGGGTCACCTGACCCAACTTCCAGATTAAGACTCTGAACCCCGTGTGGAACAAGCTGATCTACCCCAGCGCTTAGAACAGTGCTTGGCACTAGACAAACACTGTCATCGTCATTTATAATGATTCTTCTTCTTCCATGGCTAGCAGGTTTAGCTGAGTTCTTGTCACTGTTTTATAATCATTGGTTTAATCCCGGCTCCACCAAGTGCCTGCTGTCTGACCTTGGGCAAATCACTTAACTTCTCTGGACCTCGATCCCCTCATTGATAAAATGAGCATGAAATACTTGCTGCCCCTGCCCTTTAGACTGTGAGTCCGTAGAGAAGAGGGACTGTGACCCCGTATCCACCCCAGTGGTTAGAACAGTACCGGTACTCAGAAGAGCGCTTGACACATAGTAAGCGCTTAGCAAATATCATCATCCTCATAATACTGCGCTTAACAAATACAGTCGTCGTGATTATCCTACTTTGTGGCTGTCTCAACCGTACCGTTCCAAGATAAATGAGGAACAGTAGGACTTCTTATTTCCAAGATAAGTGAGGATCAGTAGGACTTCTTATTTTCCCACCGAGCCTGCAGAATATGCTTCTCCCTCCTGAACTAATCCAAATCCCCATCACTTATTTTCCCACCAAGCCTGCAAAATACGCTTCTCCCTCCTGAACTAATCCAAATCCCCATCGCTTGCAGAACCCAGAGCCGGTTTTACCTTGTCAGGGATAAAACCGACAAATTCCCAACACCTGTGTCACGCCAACGTGACAGCCACCCTTGGCTCTTTGGCGTTTTATATCCTCACCTCCGAATGTAGATACCTATGCGTATTTCTTTGTATAGTCAATCATTCGGCTATTTCATCGTGACGTACCTGCGAATATACAGGCGTACAGCCGACTTCCATCCATTGCCCCACCCCTCTCCTACTCACCATCCTCTGCACCAGCCTCTCCTTGCCTTCAGTTGAACCACTGGTATCCACTCTTCCCAACTGCCTTGGCATCCAGCCTGCGATGATTTCGAGGGACCCTTTCACGCCCGGCAGATAAGCATCGATTGGACGGTTCTTTCATCCGGGAAGGAACCCAGGCAGCATAGATCAAGGAGACCTACAAAAGAAACCAATTCAAATGAATCCAAGATCCGAGTGGGCCAAAATCTCCCCCTCCGCTCTTAACAGACAGTTGCAAAGGGATGCTAATGGGAAGCATGGAAGTGACTTCCTGAGAGCTTTTGTCCCCTCTTACTGTCTCTTATGGCGATTCTGCTGGCAAGTGGAATCGCTGGAGATCCACAGCACTCTACTAAGCGGTCGGGAGAGTACAACAGTTCTGACAGGCCCTTTCCCTGCCCACAACGAGTTTACAGTCTAGAGAAGTAAATAAGGCCCCTCTAGGAGCGGACAGAGAACGTGTCTGCAAATTCTGTTGTAGCGTACTCTCCCCAGTGCTTAGTACAGTGTTCTGCGTGTAGTAAATGCTCAGTAAATACCGTCGATTGATCGATTGATGATGAAGCGGAGAGGTGGGTTACTCTGTTGCTGGAATAGGCCAAGTGGATGGGAGCTCTTACGCTTTCCACATTTCAATCGATAAGATTTTTTTTTTCCTTCTCCTGCCTAGAGTTTTCCAGGAATGGGATGTAGGGTTTAGGAAATTATTTCCTTCAGCTTTTAGATTGGGTTTAGATGAAGTGCCATAATTTTCCTCAGATGACGGCGGGTGCATCTGTGTGCATGCTAAGAAATCTGTACCCGGTGAAGAGCTGCTCCTGTTCACTTGGAGTGAAAATCAATTAATACATCCGTGAAATGGTGGAACACACAATGGAAGTTGGTCAGTGGGTTAGAGGGGAGGGTTATTTAGTATCTAAATGAGATAGGGTGAGGAGAAGGGCGAAAGGAGCAGTCAGGTGAGGAGCAAGTGAACCCCAACTCAAAAACCAGATCAAAATCACCCCTTCTAAGGTGCTCTCTCAAGGGAGAGGACCTTGGTCTATGTCACGCCTGTTAGAGTGGAAATTTAGTGGAAAGAACACGGGTTTGGGAGTCAGGGGACCTGGGTTCTAATCCCGGCTCTGCCAACTCTTCAGCTGTGTGACTGTGGACAAGTCACTTAACTTCTCTGTGCCTCAGCTACCTCATCTGTAAAATGGGGATTAAGATTGTGAGCCTCACGAGGGACAACCTGATTACCCCGTATCTACCCCAGGGTTTAGAACAGTGCTCTGCACACAGTAAATGCTTAACAAATACCAACATTATTATCCCGGCTCTGCCACTCGTCAGCTGTGTGACTGTGGGCAAGTCACTTAACTTCTCTGGGCCTCAGTTACCTCATCTGTAAAATGGGGATTCAGATTGTGAGCCTCACATGGGACAACCTGATGACCCCGTATCTCCCCCAGCGCTTAGAACAGCGCTCTGCACATAGTAAGCGCTTAACAAATACCAACATGATTAGCATTATTATTATTATTAAATCCCTGGGAGAGTTAGAAGATTCGATCCCTGCTCTCATGGAGCTTAGAGCGCTCTTTACCCCGGAGACGCTCAGTAAATACTGGTGGCAGCCAGCTCAGTAAATGCAATTCATTCATTGAATAGTATTTATTGAGCGCTTACTATGTGCAGAGCACTGTACTAAGCGCTTGGAGTGTACAAATCGGCAACAGATAGAGACGATCCCTGCCCACCGACGGGCTTACAGTCTAATCGGGGGAGACGGACAAAAACAAATGCAGTGACTCGACTCTAAGCTTGTTGGGGGCAGGGAACGTGAGAGCCAACTCGGTGGTATTTTACTCGCCCGAGCGCTTAGTATGGTGCTCTGCCCCTAGTAAGCGCTCAATAAATACTGTTGATGAGGACTGGGGCTTGGGCGGGAGGTTCATTCATTCAATAGTATTTATTGAGCGTTAACTATGTGCAGGGCACTGGACTAGGTTTAGAATGAGGCTGGGCAATCTCTGCCTCTTCTCTCCGCACAGCCCAGCAGGCTGATGTGCTACATAATAATGATAAAAATGGTATTTGTTAAGCGCTTACCGGGTGCAGAGCACTGTTCTAAGCGCTGGGGGAGATACGGGGGAATCAGGTTGTCCCACATGAGGCTCACAGTCTTCATCCCCATTTTACAGATGAGGTCACGGAGCTGCAGAGAAGTGAAGTAACTTGCCCAGAGTCACAGAGCTGACACGGTGGTGGGGCAGGATTAGAACCCACGAAGCAGCGTGGCTTAGTGGAAAGAGCCCGGGCTTGGGAGTCAGAGGTCGTGGGTTCTAATCCCGGCTCCGCCACTCGTCTGCTGTGTGACCTTGGGCAAGTCACTTCACTTCTCTGTGCCTCAGTTACCTCCTCTGGAAAAATGGGGATTAAAAAATGTGAGCCCCACGAGGGACAATCTGATTACCCTGTATCCACCCCAGCGCTTAGAACAGTGTCCTGCATCTAGTAAGCGCTTAACAAATACCATAATTACTATTTCCCAAGCCCGGGGTCTTTCCACTGAGCCACGCAGCTTCTCCACTTCTCCATAGCAGTGGTTCACCCTCTTTAGCAAATACGTTAAGCACTCACTATGTGCCAAGCACCGTCCTAAGCGCTGGGGCGGATACGTGATAATCAAGTCTGACACAATCAGACGAGGGCTCGCTAGTCTAGAGAAGCAGCACAGACTTTGGAGTCGGAGGACCTGGGTTCTAATCCCGGCCTCTGCCAATTGCTTGTTGTACGATAATAATAATGTTGGTATTTATTAAGCGCTTACCAGGTGCAGAACACTGTTCTAAGCGCTGGGGTGTGCAAGGTAATTAGGTTGTCCCACATGAGGCTCACAGGCTTCGTCCCCATTTTACAGATGAGGTCACTGAGGCCCAGAGAAGCAAAGTGACTCGCCCCCAGTCACACCGCTGACAAGTGGCAGAGTCGGGATTCGAACCCATGACCTCTGACTCCCAATCCCGTGCTCTTTCCACTGAGCCACGCTGCTTGGGCAAGCCTCAGTTCTTTGTGCCTCAGTTTCTTCAACTGTAAAATGGGGAGTAAATCAATCCCTGTCCCCCCTTCTACTTGGAATGATTATAATAATAATAATGTAAGCGCTTAAATGCC
Source organism: Ornithorhynchus anatinus (assembly GCF_004115215.2). Lineage (NCBI taxonomy): Eukaryota > Metazoa > Chordata > Mammalia > Monotremata > Ornithorhynchidae > Ornithorhynchus > Ornithorhynchus anatinus. Next base: position 25,395,604 of record NC_041750.1, on the reverse strand, counting down.
AACATTATCATTATCGTCTATATGTATTTAGAGAAACGTGTAGCTCTATAATTCTATTTATTTATAGTGAGGCCTGTTTACTTGTCTTGACGTCTGTCTCCCCCCTGTTAGACCTGGAGCCCGTTGTGGGGTGGGGTTGGTCTCTCTTTGTTGCCGAACTGTAGTCTCCCAATAATAATAATAATAATGGCATTTGTTCATTCAATAGTATTTACTGAGCGCTTACTATGTGCAGAGCACTGTACTAAGCGCTTGGAATGAACAAATCGGCAACAATGTCGGTATCTGTTAAGCCCTTACTATGTGCAGAGCACTGTTCTAAGCGCTGGGGTGGATACAGGGTCATCGGGTTGTCCCACGTGAGGCTCCCAGTTAATCCCCATTTTACAGATGAGGTCACTGAGGCACAAAGCGCTTACTAATGTGTAAAGTACCGTTCTAAGCGCTGGGGAGGATACAAGGGGATCAGGTTGCCCCACGTGGTGCGCACAGTCTTCATCCCCATTTGACAGATGAGGTCACTGAGGCTCAGAGAAGTTAAGAATGATAATAATAATGGTGGTAACCGTTAAGCGCTTACTAGGTGCAGAGCACTGTCGTAAGCGCTGGGGAGGATACAAGGGGATCAGGTTGTCCCCCCTGGGGCTCCCAGTCTTCTTCCCCATTTTCCAGACGAGGTCACTGAGGCCCAGAGAAGTGAGGTGACTTGCCCACGGTCACCCAGCGGACAAGCGGCTGAATCAGGATTTGAACCCTTGACCTCTGACTCCCCAGCCCGGGCTTTTTCCCCCGAGCCACGCTGCTCCTCCCAACGCATCCGTTGGCAGGCGGAGACGTAGTTAAGCAGTGTCATAAAGCTGGTCGTGGGTTCGAATCCCGCCTCTGCCACGCGTCAGCTGTGTGATTGCGGGCACGTCACTTCACTGCTCGGGGCCTCAGTTCCCTCATCTGGCAAATGGGGATGAAGACTGGGAGCCTCACGTGGGACAACCCGATGACCCTGGATCTCCCCCAGCGCTAAGTACAGAGCTCTGCACACAGTAAGCGCTCAATAAATACTATTGAATGAATGAATAGTAAGCAATGTTATCTCTCTGTTGCCGAATTGTCCATTCCAAGCGCTTAGTCCAGTTCTCTGCACGTACTAAGCGCTCAATAAATACTACTGAATGAACAAACCCCACCATTAGGATTATGAGCTTCTCTAAGCCTCAGTGACCTCATCTGTCAAAGGGGGATGCAGCCTGCATCCCCCCCAGCGCTTAGAGCAATGCTCTGCACCCGGCAGGCGCTTAACAAACCCCACCATTAGGATTTCTAGCTTCTCTGAGCCTCAGTGACCTCATCTGTCAAAGGGGGATGCAGCCTGCATCCCCTCCAGCGCTTAGAGCGGTGCTCTGCACCCAGCAGGCGCTTAACAAGCCCCACCATTAGGATTACTAGCTTCTCTGAGCCTCAGTGACCTCATCTGTCAAAGGGGGATGCAGCCTGCATCCCCTCCAGCGCTTAGAGCGGTGCTCTGCACCCGGCAGTTGCTTAACAAGCCCCACCATTAGGATTACTAGCTTCTCTGAGCCTCAGTGACCTCATCTGTCAAAGGGGGATGCAGCCTGCATCCCCCCCAGCGCTTAGAGCAATGCTCTGCACCCGGCAGGCGCTTAACAAACCCCACCATTAGGATTTCTAGCTTCTCTGAGCCTCAGTGACCTCATCTGTCAAAGGGGGATGCAGCCTGCATCCCCTCCAGCGCTTAGAGCGGTGCTCTGCACCCGGCAGTTGCTTAACAAGCCCCACCATTAGGATTAGTAGCTTCTCTGAGCCTCAGTGACCTCATCTGTCAAAGGGGGATGCAGCCTGCATCCCCTCCAGCGCTTAGAGCGGTGCTCTGCACCCAGCAGGCGCTTAACAAGCCCCACCATTAGGATTACTAGCTTCTCTGAGCCTCAGTGACCTCATCTGTCAAAGGGGGATGCAGCCTGCATCCCCTCCAGCGCTTAGAGCGGTGCTCTGCACCGGGCAGTTGCTTAACAAGCCCCACCATTAGGATTAGTAGCTTCTCTGAGCCTCAGTGACCTCATCTGTCAAAGGGGGATGCAGCCTGCATCCCCTCCAGCGCTTGGAGCGGTGCTCTGCACCCAGCAGGCGCTTAACAAGCCCCCACCATTAGGATTATATAAAAAAAAGGAAACAGAGGGGGGTGGGTGTGTGTGTGGGGTTGTGGGTGGGTTAGTGCCATTGTTCTTGTCTGTCCGTCTCCCCCGAATTAGACTGTAAGCCCGTCAAACGGCAGGGACCGTCTCTATCTGATGCCGACTTGTTCATCCCAAGCGCTTAGTACAGTGCTCTGCACATAGTAAGCGCTCAATAAATACTATTGAAAGGGAAGGGCCTCTGGGCGTGTGTGTGTGTGTGGACTCCAACTCCCGGCGGCCCCCGCGCGCGGGCGGGAGCGGACTCCAACTCCCGGCGGCCCCCGCGCGCGGGCGTCTGCGGACTCCAACTCCCGGCGGCCCCCGCGCGGGCGGCGGGCCCCCGCGGGCGTCTGCGGACTCCAACTCCCGGCGGCCCCCGCGCGGGCGGCGGGCGGGGCTTCCGGCGGGGGGGGGGGGGCGCGTCGCGGGCCGCCGAGCGTCGGGGCGCCGGGCGGTGACGCGGGGGCCTGGGCCGGCGGCGGTCGGAGCGGCGGACGACGAGGAGGAGGAGGAAGAAGAAGAAGAAGCGGCGGCGGCGGCGGAGGAGGAGGAGGAGGAGGAGGGGGTGGTTTCCATAGAGACGGGGGCGCGCCCAGAGGCGGGCGGGGGGGCCTGAGGGGCGGCGTCGGGGGCGCGCGCGCGCTCCCGCCCTCTGTCTCTCCCTCCTTCCTTCGCTCCCGCCGGCGCCGTCGCGGCCGCCATGGCCTCCGGAGGGGCGGGGGCCGGGCCCGGGCCGGGAGGAGGTGGAGGAGGGAAGATCCGAGCCCGCCGCTGCCACCAGGCCCCGGCCAAGCCCTACCCGCGGGGCCGCCGCCCGCCGCCCGCGCACCCGCCGCCGCCGCCGCCGCCGCAGGTGAGTCCCCGCCGCCCCCCGACACGTGCGCCAAGGGCGGCGCCGCCGCACCGCGGGACACACGAGGCCCGGACACGTGGGAACGGACGCCCTCCCCTCCCCCTAGGCCGGCCGGGGCCTTCTCTGGGGCCCCGTGGTCCGGCCCGAGCGCTTAGCCCAGTGCCCTGCTCTTAGCGCTCACTCAAAATGAAGGAATGAATCCCCTCCCCCTAGGGCGGGATGGGCCTTCTCTGGTGCCCCGTGGTCCATCCCCAGCGCTTAGCCCAGTGCTTTGCACTTAGCACTCAATCAGTACGAATGACTGAATGAATCCCCTCCCCCTAGGGCGGGATGGTCCTTCTCTGGTGCCCCGTGGTCCGGCCCGAGCGCTTAGCCCAGTGCTCTGCTCTTAGCGCTCACTCAAAATGAAGGAATGAATCCCCTCCCCCTAGGGCGGGATGGGCCTTCTCTGGTGCCCCGTGGTCCATCCCGAGCGCTTAGCCCAGTGCTCTGCACTTAGCGCTCACTCAATACGAATGAGTGAATGAATCCCATCCCCTTCCCCTAGGGCGGGGATGGGCCTTCTCTGGTGCCCCGTGGTCCACTCCGAGCGCTTAGCCCAGTGCTCTGCACTTAGCACTCAGTCGATACAATTGATTGAATCCCATCCCCCCCACCCGCCGTGGGGCAGGGATGGTCCTTCTCTGTTGCCCGATTGTCCGCTCCGAGCGCTTAGTCCAGTGCTCTGCACTTAGCGCTCAATCGATACGATTGAATGAATGAGTGAATCCCATCCCCCCCCCCCCCAGTTAGGACGGGAAGCCCGCCATGGAGCAGGGATGGTCCCTCTCTGTTACCCAATCGTCCGTTCTAAGCGCTTAGTCCAGTGCTTTGCATTTAGTAAGCGCTCAATCGATACGATTGAATGAATCCTATCCCCCTCTCATCCCATCCCTAATTTTCCCCCCGTCCCCCGTTAAGACGGCGAGTCCGGCGTGGGGCAGGGATGGTTCCTCTCTGTTGCCCGATGGTCCTTTCCAAGCGCTCAGTCCAGTGCTCTGCACAGGGTAAGCGCTCAATCAATACCATCGAATGAATGAATGAATCCCCCACCCCCCGATCGCTGATCTCCCCCCCACCCCCCCAATCCCCCGTTTAGACGGTGAGCCCGTTGTCCCTCTCTGTTGCCCAATGGTCAGTTCCGAGCGCTTAGTCCAGTGCTCTGCACTTAGCAAGCGCTCAACAAATACGATTGAATGAATGAATCTCCCCGCCTCCCCCCGATCCCTGATCCCCCCCCCGCCAATCCCCCCCCCCCCCCCCCATCCCACATTTGGACGGGGAGCCCATCGTGGGGCAGGGGTGGTCTCTCTCTGTTGCCCAATAGTCCGTTCCAAGCGCTCAGTCCAGTGCTCTGCACAGGGTAAGCGCTCAATCAATACCATCGAATGAATGAATGAATCCCCCACCCCCCGATCGCTGATCTCCCCCCAATCCCCCATTTAGACGGTGAGCCCGTTGTCCCTCTCTGTTGCCCAATGGTCAGTTCCGAGCGCTTAGTCCAGTGCTCTGCACTTAGCAAGCTCTCAACAAATACGATTGAATGAATGAATCTCATCTCCCCGCCTCCCCCCGATCCCTGATCCCCCCCCCCGCCAATCCCATCCCCCCCCCCATCCCACATTTGGACGGGGAGCCCATCGTGGGGCAGGGGTGGTCTCTCTCTGTTGCCCAATAGTCCGTTCCAAGCGCTCAGTCCAGTGCTCTGCACAGGGTAAGCACTCAATAAATTCGATTGAATGAATGAATGGATCCTATCCCCCCCCCCAAAATCCCTAATTTTCCCCCCGTTCCCCGTTTAGACGAGTCCGGCGTGGGGCAGGGATGGTCCCTCTCTATTGCCCAATTGTCCATTCCAAGCGCTTAGTCCAGTGCTCTGCACAGAGTAAGCGCTCAATCAATACCATCGAATGAATGAATGAATCCCATACACCCTCCCGCCCCCCCGGATCCCTGACACCCCCCCCCCCCCCCCAAATCCCTGATCCCCCCAATGCCCAGGCAGCCAAAAGATTCACCCGCTCTGTCATCTTCCTCCAGCGCTCACTGTGTGCGCAACACTCGACCGGACCTTCGTCCACTCAGCCTTACTTATTGAGCACTTACTTGGTGCAGAGCACTGGGCGCTCGTCCATTCAGTCGTATTTATTGAGCACCTACTCAGTGCAGAGCCCTCGGCTCGGCAATCGGCCGTATCTGTTGAGCACTTACTCGGTGCAGAGACTGGGCATTCATTCATTCAGTCGTATTTATTGAGCACTTAATCGGTGCAGAGCACTGGACATTTATTCATTCAGTCATATTTATTGAGTACTTAATCGGTGCAGAGCACTGGACATTCATTCAGTCGTATTTATTGAGCACCTACTCGGTGCAGAGCCCTCGGCGTTCATTCACTCGTATTTATTGAATACTTAATCGTTGCAGAGCACTGAGCGTTCATTCGTTCAGTCATATTTATTGAGCACTTACTCGGTGCAGAGCACTGGACATTCATTCAGTCGTATTTATTGAGCACTTAATCGGTGCAGAGCACTGGACGTTCATTCAGTCGTATTTATTGAGCACCTACTCGGTGCAGAGCCCTCGGCGTTCATTCAGTCGTATTTATTGAGCACCTACTCGGTGCAGAGCCCTCGGCATTCATTCAGTCGTATTTATTGAGTACTTAATCGGCGCAGAGCACTGAGCGTTCATTTGTTCAGTCATATTTATTGAGCACTTACTCGGTGCAGAGCACGGGGCATTCATTCAGTCGTATTTATTGAGCACTTGATCGGCGCAGAGCACTGGGCGTTCATTCAGTCGTACTTATTGAGCACTTAATCGGTGCAGAGCACTGGACGTTCATTCATTCAGTCGTATTTATTGAGCACCTACTCGGTGCAGAGCCCTCGGCGTTCATTCAGTCGCATTTACTGAGTACTTAATCGGTGCAGAGCACTGAGCGTTCATTCGTTCAGTCATATTTATTGAGCGCTTACTCGGTGCAGAGCACGGGGCATTCATTCAGTCGTATTTATTGAGCACTTGATCGGCGCAGAGCACTGGGCGTTCATTCATTCAGTCGTACTTATTGAGCACTTAATCGGCGCAGAGCACTGGGCGTTCATTCATTCAGTCGTACTTATTGAGCACTTAATCGGTGCAGAGCACTGGACGTTCATTCATTCAGTCGTATTTATTGAGCACCTACTCGGTGCAGAGCCCTCGGCGTTCATTCAGTCGTATTTATTGAGTACTTAATCGGCGCAGAGCGCCGCGCGTTCATTCGTTCAGTCATATTTATTGAGCGCTTACTCGGTGCAGAGCACGGGGCATTCATTCAGTCGTATTTATTGAGCACTTACTCGGTACAGAGCACTGGGCAGTCGTTCACTCGGCCGTATTTATTGAGCACTTACTCTGTGCTGAGCACTCGACTGGATATTCATTCATTCAGTGGTATTTATTGAGCAGTTACCCGCTGCAGAGCCCTGGACTGGACGTTCGTCCACTCGGTCGTAATTATTGAGCACTTATCCGGTGCAGGCCACTGGACCGGGCGTTCGTCCTCTCCGTCGTTTTCCTCGAGCGCTTACTGTGGGCAGAACGCTGTACTGGGCATTCCATCGTTCTCTCAAGTGTATTTATTGGGCGCTTACGCCGTGCAGAGCAACGTACCGGGCAGTCATTCACCCCGTTGCGCTTAAGGAGCAGTTGGTGCAGAGCAGCGATCTGGGCATTGATAAACTCAGTCGTATTTATCGAGCCCACGCTGTGTGCAGAGCCCGTGGGCCGAGTGGAAAGAGCCGGGGCTTGGGAGGGAGGGATCTTGGGTTCTGATCCCGACTCTTGCCAGCCGTGTGACTTGGGGCAGGTCCCTTCTCTGTGCCTCAGTGCCCTCATCTGTCAAATGGGGATGAAGAGTGTGAGCCCCACGTGGGACAACCCGACGACCTCGTATCTGCCCCGGCACTTAGTGCTTGGCACGTGGTAAGCGCTTGACGGATAATACCTTGATCGTGTGCCGAGCACTGGGGTGGGTACAAGCGGATCGGGTTGGACGCAATCCCTGTCCCACGTGGGGCTCACGGTCTCGACCCCCATTTGACAGATGAGGAAACTGAGGCCCAGAGAAGCGACTTGCCGAAGGTCACGCGGCAGACGAGGGGCGGAGTCGGGATTAGAACCCTCGACCTTCTGACTCCCAGGCTCCAGCCACCTCGCCGGGCTGCTTCTCTTCCTGCCTCTGTACTGAGCGCTTGGGAGAGTACCAGGTAACCGTTGGTAGACCCGTTCCCTGCCCCCAAGGAGCTTGGAGTCTAGAGGGGGAAACGGGGAAGGGAGGATTTGGCAGTTTTGTGTTCCTCTGGGCAGGGGCAGCGTGGCTCAGTAGCAAGAGCCCGGGCTTGGGAGTCAGAGGTCGTGGGTTCTAATCCCGGCTCCGCCACCTGTCAGCCGGGGGCAAGTCACTTCCCTTCTCGGTGCCTCAGTTCCCTCATCTGTAAAATGGGGATGAAGACCGTGAGCCTCACCTGGGACGACCCGATGACTCAGTAGAGTGCTCGGCACAGACTGAGCGCTTAACAGATGCCAGAATTATTAATTGTTAGAACAGCGCTCGGCCCGTAGCAAGCGCTTAACCGATACCCTCGGTTCCCTCATCTGTAAAATGGGGATGAAGACTGTGAGCCTCACGTGGGACAACCTGATTCCCCTGTGTCCACCCCAGCGCTCAGAACAGTGCTCGGCACATAGTAAGCGCTCAACAGATACCAACATTATTATCGTTACTGACATTATTATATAGGGTGCATTTCAAGAAGCCGCTGTGCTTGGGCATCTCGTGAGCGCGTGCGGCCTAGTAATTTAAGAACCATCCGCATTTCCTGATGTTCGCGATCCCGGAGTGGGAAAACCGGGCAGACAGACAGCTGTTGGGTGCCCCCCCCCCCCCCCGCATCCCCGGGGAAACCAGTCTTCTTTCTCTCGGGCCTGAGGGGTTGCCTTTAGGCTGTTGGCCTCGGGGACCGGACCGTAAATTTTTATAAACCCGGGCGCGGGGTGGGACTTGGTGCGGCGAGGACGGTATCGCTCTGCCCTTTCCCGGCCGTTGAAGTCGTCACAGGCCGGCCGGAGGTGAGATGTCTACGGAGAGTGCCTCGTTGTCAGAGGCTCGGCTTTCGGGTCTAAGTAATGCGTTTTCGTCCTCGTGACTCAGTTTACCTAAGCCCCCCCCCCGGACCCCCTTAAACCCATCTTGGGGGGAAGTGGATGGGAGGTAGCAGTTGTTTTTGACAGCGAAAGAACGGAGGGGCACCGCGAGAAGAACCGGGGTCCCGGGCCCTTTCCCCGTCCGGTCATTTTGTAGCCGGTCATTTTGTGGCGAGCGGGCGGTGTTCATAAAGAACCTCACGACGCAGAAAGTTGCACGGTTCTAGCCGCGCCTCGACCGGTGACCCGCAGCCGTGCGAAGCCATTTTTTTGTCGTCCCCCCCACCCCCCCGCCGCCACATCACGTCGCGTACGCAGAGTTGTGGTTGGTGCAGAAGAGTCACCGAACCCCCCGACAGCGCTCCGGCTCAGGCGTGCGACGGAAACCCGGGCCGTAGAGGAGCCGGCTGTAATCTTAAAATCGCAGGCGGTGCAGGTGACGGCTTTTCTGAAAGAATTGATGGTGGAAGTACCGAACAGAAGGCAGCGAGGGAGACGGCCCCCTCCCCCAGCCCTCGATGTTAGGAAAAAGGAGGAAACCTTTCACGAAGCGACTCGCCGGCTCCTCGCGGCCACTAGAGGATTTCCATGTCACCCATGCAGGGAAGAACAGAAGCCGAGAGACCCCGAGACGCGGCCTTGCCGCTTCTCCGTTTGTCGTTAAGATGCCGGCAGCGTTTCAAGCCGTGGCTACCAAAATGTTGTGGCCACGGCGAGATTTTTTTTTACTTTTTATTTCTAAGAGCCGCCGAATCTGAAAGGTCAGCGTCGCGTTTGAGGTTCAGAGAATTTGCATATCCTTTTTTTAAATGATTGAATCGTTTCCGCTCTCCACATTTCGTGGGTGCTTCGCCCACTCAGGAAAATGGCAAATCTTCATTGCAGATGGATAACAGAGAGGGCCACCGGCCCGGGGGATTTGTCCAAAGCCTCCAGGTGCCTCCGAGAAAGCAGCGTGGCTCAGCGGAAAGAGCCCGGGCTTCGGAGTCAGAGGTCTTGGTTTCGAATCCCGGCTCTGCCCCTTGTCAGCTGTGTGACTCTGGGCGAGTCACTTCACTTCTCTGTGCCTCAGTTACCTCATCTGTAAAATGGGGATCAACTGTGAGCCTCACGTGGGACAACCTGATGACCCTTGTATCTCCCCCAGCGCTTAGAACAGTGCTCTGCACATAGTAAGCGCTTAACGAATACCAACATTATTTAATCGTGGTCTGGATGGCCTGACTCAGAAAAATAACCTTGCTTCTGTCTTTAGAAAGGTAGTGGACTAATTGTTGGGAGGGGTGGATTCTGACTTCACCCCTGTCACCGCCTCACCCCGTGACCTTGGGGAAATCACTTAACCTCTGTTTTTCCCTCTCCCATCCACAAAATGGGCATAATTTAGGCTGTGGCCTGTGGCCTGCGAGGTGCTGCAAGCGGGTTTTGAGGGTAAAAGAAAACCTTTAAACTGCTTTCGGAAAGAGTTAGACTCTCCGCCCCCTGCAACGTGTTACTGACTTTTTCATTCACTTCGTGGATCATTTCTTAAATTCTTTTGTAATCGAAACGTGGTTTGAAACTCCACACAGACCCGCAATCCTGGACCCGGCCCACCCGGATTGATCCTTGTTTGAGCCTAGCCCAGGCCCAAACGAGCTCTGGCATCCTTCAGTCAATTAAGGGTGTTTATTGAGCGCTTAACTCTGCGCAGAACACCGTACTAAGCGCTTGGGAGAGGACAGTTCAGCCGGGGGTGGGTAGACATGTTCCCCGCCCACAAGGAGCGGACAGTCTAGAGGAGGGAGAGAGACATCAATAAAACATCGAACTGGAGAAGGCCCAGAACCTCTTTGCGCAGGTGAAAGCTCCTGAAAGGGAAGATTTTTTTCATTTCCGTGAAGTGCAGCGCTTAGGTTCTGGACAAGCCCCTGCCTCAAGGAGAACTTGGTAGGGTGCATACCCGGGACGCCGCCGCACCCCTGTTTGCGCACATTTTCACACCACGTTTCCTCCAACACCAGAGTCGGGCTCTGCCCAGGCAGACCCTTGGGCTCGGAAGACCCCCAGGTTCCCGACAGAGTTCTGTCCGAAAGGCCCAAGGAAACCAGGCGTTATGGTCGCTGTCTTTACTAGCGCAAATGGGGGAGGAGGGTATTGCGTATGAAATCAGCGTTCGCCTCCCCTTCTCTATAAATCGATGAGTGATTGCAATGTCTCTTGAGGCGTTGGCTGGAAAATCTTGCTTTAATAAATTCCCCAAGGCCTGCGGGCGTGTCATTTCTTATAAGACACTTTCACTACAGTTCCTCTAGACCGAAGGACATTACGGGCAGGGAGCGTGTCTGCCGATTCTCCCGTATTGTACTCTCCCAAGCGCTTAGTAATAATAATAATGTTGGTATTTGTTAAGCACTTACTGCGTGCAGAGCACCGTTCTGAGCGCTGGGGTAGATACGGGGTAATCAGGTCGTCCCACGTGAGGCTCACAGTTAATCCCCATTTTACAGATGAGGGAACTGAGGCCCAGAGAAGTGAAGTGACTTGCCCACAGTCACACAGCTGACAAGTGGCAGAGCCGGGAGTCGAACTCATGACCTCAGACTCCGAAGCCCAGGCTCTTTTCCACTCTGCACGTAGTAAGCGCTCAGTAAATACCGTTGATTGAATGATTCGTATGAGAAGCAGCGTGACCTAGGGGAGAGAGCACGGGCCTGGGAGTCAGAGGACCCGGGTTCTAATCCTGGCTCTGCTCCTTGTCTGCCGTGCCCTTGGACAAGTCCCTTAACGTCTGTGTGCCTCGGTTACCTCATCTGTGAGATGGGGATTTTTTTTTTCTGGTTTTTGTTAAGCGGTTACTACGTGCCAGGTACTGAACTAAGTGCTAAATGCAAAGTGAACAAGGCAGTCAATCCTATGTGGGACTTGGACTGTGTCCAACCTGAGTGCATGGCATATAAGCGTGTAACAAATATCATTTTATATATATATATATATATAGGTGTGTGTGTTGGAATACTCTACTCAGAATCCCAATGGCTTAGTTCTTTGGTCCTTGGTAGCATCTTTGCAGATACCATCCGATGACCATATGAACTACCTTGATGGTTCCTTTGATGGCCCTTCGTGGGCATGAATAGCAAGGTGCTTCATGATGTGGCATGTGCTTCAGGAATTTTAAACTCAACCGTGTCATAGAGTCAGGGAGTCCCGGAGTTTCTAAGTCCTTACGTTGCGGGGGAGGTGGACGGCGCGGTTGGAGGATGTTGTCCGTCTTGCCGTTATCCCGAGAGCCAAGACCAAGGAGCCCGATCTTTCCGTCCAGTCGGTAGATCCAAAAAGCCGGAGACTTCTTGAGGTTGTTTTCTAGAACTCGTGTCTTTACCACACAGCTCCAAGCACTTAGGGTAACTGCCTGGACTACCACAGCAGCCTCCTCATCGACGTCTCTGCTGCGTCCGGTCTCTCCTCTCTGGTCCATACGTCACTCTGCTGCCCGGACCATTTTTCTGAAAAAGCTTTCAGCTTATACGTCCGTACTCCGACCGATTGCCCCTCCAACTCAGTTAAACAAACTCTTCACCATCGACTTTAAGGCACTCAATCACCTCGCCTCCTCACTGATTTCCTTACCTCTCTGATTTCCTACTATAAGCCAACCTGCACACTTCGCTCCTAATGCCAACCTTTTTTTTTTTTGTGGTATTTAAGCGCTTACGACGTGCCGGGCACTGGTCTAAGTGGTGGATTTATTCTCTATCTCAGTCTTCATCTATGCCACCGCCGACCCCTTGCTTCCCTCGGTCAGGCCTGGAACTCCTGACAATCCAGTGCTCCCACCTTCCAAACCCTCCTAAAATGGCATCTCCAAGAGGCCTTTCCTGATTTAAGCTCTCGTTTTCCCCTCTCTGCCCTGCCCTTTGCGTCGACTATGCACTTGGCTGGGTACCCCTTAAATACTTTGGTACTCACCCCGACCCCACCACACTTTTATGTACTATTTCCCCTAGCTGTAGTTTATTTTAATACCTGTCTCCCCCTGAAGACTGTCAGCTCCTGGTGGGCAGAGGTGACATCTCCCAACTCTGTTGTATTTTGCTTAGTACGGGGCTGGGTGCAAAGTAGACCCTCAATATATACCCATGTTGGATTGATTTTTGCTCTCTTGAGCATGTAGAGCCACGGGACTCTTGTTACATTGTACTTTCTCAAGCGTTTAGTACAATGTTCTGCGCACAGTAAGCGCTCAGTGCATACAGTTTATTTACTGAGTTTTTCCCCATGGAAGATGCATGGTAATTCAGGATTTCTCTTACTTTCAATAGCCTTCCAGATAGAGAGTAGTTAGGCTTCTAGTGATTATCATGGTCCATTTTTCACCTCCTGCCTCTATTGACCGCAGAGCTAGAAGAACAGGAGATGAATGGCGGGCGGCCAGCGGAGACGGTCACCTCTTTTTTCCCGGCCAGTTGAGTGTAGTGACCGCGCCGCTCGGAAACATAATGGCAGTCTTTCTGACGAGGGGGATGAGGGGAGCTTCCCCGGAATTGGAGAGCTCCCTAAACCCCTGCAGAACGTTTTGTTTGGGAAAGGGGCCGAGGACCAGCAAAGTGGGGATGTGGTCGCCACTAAGCCTCCTCCTCTAACCCTTTGGTATCGTAATTAGTACCGTGCTCTGCTCACGGTAAGCACTCACTAAATGCCGCTGATAAGCTTGTTGCGGGCAGGGGATGTGTCTGTTTTTATAATTATACTGTACTCCAAGTGCCACAGCAAGCGCTCGGTAAGTACCACTGATGAATGATGGTGTAGGGGAGCTTCCTCTGCAGGAAAGGTCAGCAAGCAGAACTTCATTTACTGAAGAGGAAAGTCCCATGGGACAGCGGCGGCTAAGGACCTCCTTTATGGAGACCGGCCAGGCGGAAACTTAACGACGGGAATCGTGGAGGGGCTTTCTCTCTTGTTCCCTCCCGTTTGACCGAGGGATTCAGAAAGGTTCCCCCAGCTGCAGGGAAGAGATGGTCCTGTTAAGCCGGGAATGGGGGCCTGAGGAAATTGTTTGCAAAATGCTTTAGGCTTTCCACTCAGTAGGGCCACCCCTATGCCCCCCTCCACCTCCCTCCTCCAAATCAGTATTCTCATTTTAGGGGAAGTGAGATCCAGAGAGGTTTTTGAAGGCCAGCTACTAGAAGGTGGGAGATCGCGAGGTTCTAGGTTTTGGAGTTTTGCCCCACAAAGAGGCCACAGAGATGAACTATCCTTTCCTTGTCTGTAGGTGCTTCCTTGGGCTTGCTACTTAGTGGAGCATTAGAGTAGATGGGGCTTTATGTGGAATCTGACCTGACCGTTCCTTAGGTTTCCCTTCAGTCCACTCATGATGAGTGGTAAGAAAAGGACCTAGCTCCTGTTTAGCCATGTGTTCTCTGTTATTTTTGGTCGCGACCCCAGTTGTAAACCATATGTGTTTTCCTCCTACACCCAGACCAGTGGCCGCATCATTTGTGGCGAGCAGTTGCAGGCATCTGGGAGAGAATTTGTGAGAGAACAAGAGAATAGACGCCCGTACTCTGCCCCTAAGGAGCTCTATCGTGAATTTTTGTTTGCAGGTAGATTACTCTGAAAAAAGAGGCAAAACCAGGTTAAAAAAAAAACAGTAATCAAATCAGTGGTATTTATTGAGTGCTTACTGTGCGCAGAGCACTCTACTAAGCATTCAGCAGAGTACAACACGGCAGAGTTCCCTGCCGTCGACGAGCTTACAGTCTACGGGGGGCAGAATGGTGCTAAGCCTTTGGCAGGATGGCAATAACCAAACCATTTATATTTAAGTTTATGTGAAGAGAGTTTGGAAAAGTTGGGGAATCGATTTTGTAAAAGGGACTCTTAGTTCTTGCTTATTTGGAGGATTTCATCATTCAGTTGTATTTATTGAGCGATTAATGTGTGCAGAGCTTGGGAGAGTACAATACAACCGTAAACAGAAACAATCCCTGCCCACAAGGAGCTTACAACCTGGAGGGGGGAAACGGCAGTCAATACAAATAAATAAATTACAGATGTTATTACTATGGTATTTGCTAAGAGCTTACTATGCGTACATAAGTGCTATGGGACTGGGAGGGGTGGGAAGAACAAAGGGAGCAATTCAGGGTCTTGCAGAAGGGAGTGGGAAAAGAGGAAAGGAGGGGTTTAGTCCTGGAAGGTCTCTTGGAGGAGATGTGCCCTCAATAAGGCTTCGAAGGTGGGGAGAGTCACTGGGGGATTTGAGGAGTATTTGTTAGTTTGGAAAGCGTGACCTTTCTGGGCTAAATTACTCGGGTCAGCCCCTTATTTTTAACCAGTGTGTGTGTGTGTGTGTTTTAATATTCATCTGAATGCAGATCATTCCTATCCTGTTTATGAGTTGTTAGATTTTTATTACACCTTTCCTATAAAAGAACTTAGGGTGTGATATGGGGAATATTTAGTAGTCAAAAAATGAATTATAAGTCCAGTATTGTGAATGAGAAAACACTCACCTAAAAAACTGATCCTAGAAGAAAATGTCTGAAGCAATTCCATTTCGGTTTAAACGTGCAGTGCTTATACCTAGATTTGAAACATATTGAAAGGATAAAAATCTCTTAAATGGTTTTTTGTAATTTTAGCATTTTTGCCTCCCCCAAGGAAAATTACTGGACGAATGAAAGAACCAAGCCCTGTACTTACCGTTTCGGTCAGCGTTCGTCGACGACGAATTAAAGATCAGAACTAGTTCAAGGCTTCTCATTATTTAGTAGCTAAACTGTATGTGGAAATACAGAAGTTAGTTAAATCACAGCCTAGATTCTGTCCCAAGGCCTCAAATACAAATTTGGCAAAACAGACTCTCCTAGCCATTGGAGAAGGTTGCTCAAATCTCGGAGGCTCGATTTCTTCCGATCTGCCCTTTCTCTTTCCCTTCCCCTTTTGTGTGCGTCTTTTGTTGGGAAATGCACTTGAAATACATCTCTTCCACCCCGCCCCCCTGATCCCAGGGAAACATATGGACCGAGGAGATGTTCAGAAAGATTCTGGAGGGAGCGGGTGGCGAGCAGTGTGGGGTTTAGAGGGCGGTTAAGTGTGAGCGACAGCAGAGGCCCGAAAACAAAGGGAGCCAGCAGGCAGGGCAGGTAGGTGGGGAGGAGGAGGAAGACATCACAGTAGGAGTGGTGGCTGGGACAGTGGGCTCCAGGGGGACGTCCCCTGGAATAAGCAGCGTCACGGAGAGAAAACGAGGGGATTTGAAGGAGAGGGGGAGAATGCTTTGAGGTCCCCCCTTTCAGAAGAGGCCAAAACGTAAACCAGGGGGAAAGGGGGAGGTAGCCGGGAGAGGCAAGGACCATCTTGGGGATGTTTGAACTTTGCACCCAGAGGAAGAAAGGTAGTTTTTTTTTTTTTTAATAGAAGAAACGCGAGGCGGTGTTCGTGGTATTTGAAGGCGGGTGGAAAGGGATCTCAAATCGCTGCCATTCTTAATGAGGGGTAGAGGGGAAAGGGGGCGGTTACCAGCGGCCATATTTCAGCTCATTTGACAGCAAGTCAGGTCTGCCTTGTCTTTGGTTGTCATTGAGAACGTAAAAAATTAATCGGGTTAATGAATTCAAGGCTTTCGAGGGTCCTCAAATGGTTGAAATTGAGCCCGGAGAAGGCAGTGGAATTTCGTTAAGGGGGAAGGGCTGTGGTGAAGCTGCGGTACCACCCAAAGGTAATTAGGGAAATAAAAGAAAGAAAGCCACCGGGCTTATCGGAGAGGCCTTCCAGGGAGGCCGGGGACGGCAGCTATGAGAGGAGGGGCTTTAAAGTTTCTCGTGGAAGGAGAGGGTCCGCAAGCGCTTACTACAGTGCCCCGCACACCGTAAGCGCTCAATAAATGCGATTGAATGAATGAACCGAAGAGTTCACCTCTAAGTTGTTCAGCCCCGCGAGCCGTAAAGTGTCGACATTTTGACGCACCTTCCCTTCAAGGAGTACCAGTCGAAGGGCTTAACCCAATCAAGATGTGGTCGAGGGGAGGGTGAAAGGGGACAGTTAGTTCATTCTGCCGAGATTAACATCGGTGTGATTTCCTTCCTACGAGCTCCAGCCGTGCATATACAGTTCAGGCTACTGGCAGTTGTCTGTCTGATACTTCTCGTTCCCTCTCCCGCTCCCACCTCCCACCCTAACCAGCGCCCTGGTTTCGCTTGGTTGCTGGATGGCATCGTGAGTTTGCTTTTTCTGTTCGCTGGATTCATCATCAGTTTTGGTGCAAAACACGCAAATAGCATCATCAAAAGATTTTCCCAACAGTAGGATTTGAGGTGTTTCCCCTTCCAAATTAGTTAGATGAACATCACCCCTCGTGTCGACAGTTCATATTTATGGAGAGCCTACCGTGTGCACACCACTCTACTAAAAGCTTGGGAGAGTACGGTATAGCAGTAGAGAGACGCATTCCCTGCCCACACGAGCCAGACTTCAGAGCCTCAAGGAATACATTCCTCTGATTTGGTTTTGATAGCCCGAGAGAGGTTTTAAAACTAATTTGTTGTTTCTTTTGGATTTTGAAACTGGGGACTTTTGGAAATCCAGGTCTGAGCACTTTCCGGGGAAAGACGATTCAAGTGTTTTCGGCTCCCCCGCCATTTCTCGGACCGCAGTGTTTGTGGTGCTGCAAGATTTGTTGGTGGGGAGAGTGGGTAAACAATTTGAAAGGAATACAGAGGGTAATGGAAAGATTAGGCAAGAACTCTTCGGGGTAGCCTCCTGTCTCATCGTTCTCGGCCTGCCATTTGCCTGCCCCCACCCCCCCCAAACCAAAATGCAGATTTGTTTGCAGTTTTTCAAGCAAGACTTGCTAAGTCTCAGCTTGCTGCTGGAAAGCTTCATAGTAAATGGAAAACAGAACATGTTATTTAAAGGGGAAGCCGTGCTAGATTGACTACAACATACTGCTTTTGTCAGCCTCGAATGTTCACGATAGAATCCAGAACCGTTATCGCCATCCATGCCGTGGAAACTGCCGTCATCAGTTGCCCAGAATTGGGCGGGGAATGAGGGCTTATGGTAGGAAACCAGTACTTTGATTTAGGAACGTGGTTCTGAGGATAGCTTGGATGTTACGGGCCTTTGTTTAAGCCATTTAATGTTGTTTCCTTGTTAAGGAAATAGCGACAGTAGTGGCTGGTACCTCACAGAGATGGGGTGAAGTCCACATAGGCATATATATATATATATACATATATATATATATATATTCTGTGATGGGATCAGAAGTGACTGAAAAGTGCAAAATATAGTAGGGTTGAAAGTGGAGCGGGGGAATTAAAACCGCACAAGTCACAGACATATTCTAAACCTGAAGAATTGGAGAACGTTTTGAGATTTTGATGTTTAGCATTCTTTAAGGATGGGTCGGTACTAGCTCAGTTCATTTTGGCAGCCCCAGAATTGTTTTACCCTGTCATTAGGGCCCAGGGTCCCATAGAATTTGTGGGAAAACTATGGGTCAGTATCCAAAAAGGCGTCAAAACCAAACCCAGATTGTGTGGGGAATATAAAATTGTATTTACTGTAGATGATGGAGTGTGGAGCCAGTCTACCTGGTGATCTATATTTTTAAATGCAAGTTTAGGATGAAATCATAGTTCCCATTTTCCATTCCAGTTATGATATAAGACATTTTAAGTGTGGATTTAAAGTTGGTTTATTTCTTTTTTTAATTGTCTTGATTCAAGAGAAGCAACGTGGCCTAGTGGATGGAGCACGGGCCTGGGAGTCAGAAGGACTTGGGTTCTAATCCCAGCTCTGCCACTTGTCTGCTGTGTGACCTTGGGCAAGTCACTTAACTTCACTGCGCCTCAATTACATCATAAAATGGGGGATTAACTGACTGAGCCCCTTTGTGGAGCAGGAGCTGTGTCCAACTTGATTAGATTGTATCTACCCTACTACTTAGAACAGTGCTTGACACATAGTTAGGGTTCAGTACCATCATCATATACTATAGTTTCTTGGTTTGGTCTTTGGAGTTTCGATTGTGAAAGTTGAGAAAAGAAAGAGCATTTTTTTTTCAGGGTTTTGCCGTGATGCAGGGTAAGTTTTTTTTTTTAGCTGGCATTAGGGTGAGGCCCGTGAGCTGTGGAAGTATCTTAATGAGGCTAAAGAGTTTTGACTAAAAACCCAGCTTTGTGTATATAGTTAAGTATTTATATAATCAGTCTAACACTAATAACACATTCTAATTTAAGGACTGCTTGCCTCTGAAAAGAGTTGTGCTAACTTTTTATTTGGGTGGACTTCTCCCCTCATTTTCAACAACTAGAATGGATTTTGAAAATTTGTTGATGAAAAAGGATGCTTTGAGGATCCTCTCTAAGCCAATTCACAGACGGAAAAATTCTATTTGAAAGTTATTTCTAGAACATCTTCGTCTGCATTGTGTTAACTGCAGCAGTTCTTACAGTGCCTACAATAATATACTGCCGTGCCAGATTTTTCTAAACCTGATTTTCTCAAGTCAGTGAGGTTCTAGCGGAGGTAGTGGACTCTCCTTTGAGAAATAAAACTCCAGAAATGTAAATGTTCCATAGTTTTTACTGGGACATTGCTGCATTCATGATGGGCATTTTTGGGTCTGTACTTTCATCTATGTTGACCCACTTTCATTTGGAAATTCAGCTGTCATTTATCATTTCTTGTGTGTTTCTTTCACACACACACACACACACAATTGTCTAGTGACAAGAACAATTTTTGGCATACATTTCTGAGGGAACTAACCAGCATCGCTAGCCCTGCTCTACGGGCATTTCTTTTTTAGAATTTCGAACTCATCTCAGGAACATTGATCTTGAAGCCTGACGCTTTCACTTAAAATGTATTTGTTTCTTTGAGTCTGTTTTTGCCCAGTGAAAGAAATACAGTTTCTTGTTCCCTTTCTCTTCCCACGTAGCTCAGTCATGGCCGCTTTGCCCAGCAACGCTGATTTAGTGTGAGGTAGTAGGTTCATTCATTGTCGTATTTATTGAGCGCTTACTGTGTGCAAAGCACTGAACTAAGCACTCTGATTTTTTTCTTTGAATAGGTTTTCTTAAAACAAGCAGTTTAAGCATCATCAGGGTCGATCGGCAGGTGCTAAGTATAGGTCACAGTTTGATGAAGAAGTGTAGATTGCAGTTCACTGCCAGTTAAGCCTGCACTGCTTATTAACTAACTGTTTCAAGTTGGAAATAGCAGTTTCCTTTTGGAGCTTTTAGCAACTGCCTAAATCCAGGAGTACAAGATGAGGGACGCCCCCCCCCCCCCCCCCCGACCATTATCACCTAGAGGCTTGGGAGTCCCCGGCTAGGCGACGCCCCTTTTGTGTTTGGGGGGGGAAGAGGCTCATCGTGGGCAGGGAATGTCTGTTGTATTGTACTCTCCCAAGCGTTTAGTACAGTGCTCTGCACACGGTAGGTGCTCATAAATTCGATCAACTGAGGCTGCGGGGGGAATGCCAGCCCAGTCCAGGCCTCCTGGGGACCCGAGCTCTTGCCCCTCCCTCTAGAGCAGGGCCGAGCGAAACTCTGAAAACCAGAGCAGAGATGATCCATCGTTCACTTGGTGACAAAGTGCACCCGATTCAAGCTAATGCACTGACTGTTGTTCTTGTGGAAGTGCCTGCCCTCTGCCCGAGTGGTTGGGCGTTCTGCTTATTCTCCAAGTCTTTCTCTGCTTTTTGCCGAGGCCTCCCCCGCCGACCTGTCTCCTTGGCTCCTCGTGCTGGTCTGCGTACGTGTCCTCGGCTGGAAACCTCCATTAGAGCCAGAGAAGAGTCTCGTAGGGCTCGGCCGGGCTGTGAACAGTTCAGGCTGTTGGTGGTTGTCCGTCTCATGCTTCTTTCTCCGTCTCCTGCTCCCGAATCCCATCCCACCCAGCGCTCCGGTTTGAGCCAAAGAAGAGAGTCTTTAGGGTTTGGCGGGGCTGGTTTCAGTGCTTGACCCAGTCGTGTTCCAGTGGGTCTCAGGCAGAGGACTCCTCTTCCGTCCTCCTTTCTGCCTTTCCTGCCTTTCCGTCCATCCTCCCTTCACCACCCCCGACACCCTCCTCCCCGGCCTGGAGAAGAGGGATGAAGGAAGCCTTTACCCCTCCTTTGATCTGCTTCCTTCATCCACCGAGCCGACCCAAACGAAAGTGGAAACGAATGCTCCGCTGCCTGCTGCCGCTGCCTTCTGAATGGTCAGTGGCAGGGCAAAGCACCGGAGAGATGGTGGAAAGGGTCACAGCCCCGCTAAAGTTAGCCCACCCAGCTGTGCGAGCTAATATGAAAAACCTCAGCGGGGCAGGTTGTCTCTCCGGGCTTCAGGTGCCTTTTGGACAGGGAGGGCCTGGGTTGGAGATTCTTGCAGAGCTCTGGTCTGTCACTGCGGACGATTCAGCACGTCTGAGCGTGCGGATGCCCATTCGTCACCTGGGTGGTCCCGACGGGGTGGGAGAGGACTCTGGACGTCCAGCTCGTTGTGGGCCGGGACTGTGTCTGCTGACTGGATCGTATTGCTTTGTACTCTCCCAAGTGCTTAGTCCAGTGCCGTGCACTTGGAAAGCGCTAAGTAAGTACCAACGGGCCTCATCCCCCCCCCTACACAAATGGGAGGTCGAACAGTATCGAACAATAGTTCTGACTGAGCGCTTGCCGTGTGCAGAGCACTGGTCTAAGCACTTGAGAGAGTACAGGGCAGTAGAGTTGGTAAGCACGATCCCTGCTTGGGTCAGCCCCTTGATGGGAGGCATTGGGAAGCTGAGGGAAGGGAGGAGGGGATTTGAGAGCGAGTCTTTGGTGCCCGCTCAAGGGAGTCTTTTCCATATCCCCCAAAAAGCGGCAGGGAACCTCTGCCCTTCTGGGGTTTATATCTGCCACAGGCCCCGCACGGGCGATTCTGGAGAAGGATATTTTCCCACTTGGGAGTCCTCCGTGTTTACAGAGCTGAGGGCAGGCGCTTCCTCTCGCCTCCTCTTTTGACCAGGGAATCCGGTGGTCATTCCCGTTCCCAGGACTTACACCTGTTTCATCTGCTTCCCGTTGTTTCGTCCTTTACCTTCTTCGCTCCCTCATCCATCCTTTCACGGGGGCTTGCACCTTTCACCTAGATAGTCTGAAACGGACAGCTAACCACACCTCAACATCAATGCAGCAAAGATGCGGGCCTTTTGTAAGTCCCTGCGGCCCGGCAACCTTCAGTTGCCAAGGGGAGGTGGCTCTTGAGAGCTAGTCCCAGCCTTCGTTAGCTTCCCATTGTCCTCTCCCTGTCTCTGCTCTCCGCTAGTCTGTCCACTCTGGTCAAATCCTGTTGCGACTCGGGTTCCCTTTATTATCCCTCTTCAGAATGAAACCTCTCATCTCCATAGCAACGGTGCCATCCATTTGTCTTTTATAAACCGAAAGCCGTGGTTCTTCTTTTTCTTTTTTTTTTTCCTAACGGTATTTAAGCACTTACTGTGTGCTAGGCACTGTATTGAATGCTTGGGTAGATAGAAGCTTATCGGGTCAGACACAGTCCCTACCCACCTGAGGCTCACAGTCTTAATCTCCATTTTAGAAGCGAAGCGACTTGCCCGAGATCTTAGAGCAGACAAGTGGCGGAGCCAGGATTAGAACCCAGGGTCTTCTGACTCCCAGAGCAGTGCTCTCTCCACTAGGCCTCACCGCTTTCCCAACTTCCCGAGCTATTCTGGGGGGATTATTTTCTGGAGAAACCTTGTAGAATTTTGCATGGTTGCTACTTCTTCTGAGTTTAGATCACAACTCGGTGGGGTCCCTGCATATTATTTAACTGTGAGCGTCCGTTAGACATTTTGCCCAAATGGTGCGTGTGCCAGTTTGTGAAGTTGTTTTTGCCGCATGGGCACCGAAGGAAGAAGCCAGTAGCAATTAAAATAGCTCTTCAGGACCCACTGGTTTTATCTTTTGTCGTGGTTCTGTTTGCTGTCGAGGCTGCAAAGCATGGAGAATACAAGCCTAGAGATCATTCTTCGTTGCATTAATACGGAAGCGCCAGCCGAGTTGAGCCGGAATTCTTCTAAACGGCAGAGTGCTGACACGGCACTCCTTAACGGTGGCTGCCCGGAGAAACTTAATTGTTTCTTTTGCTCAGCAGCTGCTGCTCTGCTGCCTTAAGATCTTTGCCGACTTGTTTTTTTTTTTTTATTGGAAGTTTAAAGTTGAAGCACATCTTTTAAAGCTCTTGGCGATGAACCCACTTTGCGATTTCTGTCCGACAGGGAATCCTCAGCAGAGTGACCGAGTCTGTCAAGAACATCGTACCCGGGTGGCTTCAGCGGTATTTCAACAAGAACGAAGATACCTGCGTGTGCCCCACCGACACGGGGGAATCTAGACTTTGGCCAGAGAATGCGGAAAATGACCACCTCATCTACTCAGACGAGGAAAGCCCTGTAATACATGATGGCAGGATCACTCCTGAACCCGCAGTCAGTAGCGAAGAAGGTAACCGAAAAAAGCGTTTTTATATTTTGCTTGTCAGTGCTGGAACGGTTTTTTTGTGTGTGTTTTTCTGGTATATTTTAAGCGCTCACTTTGTGCCAGGCACTGCGATATTAGATACACGCTAATCAGATTGGACACGGTCCATATCCCTCATGAGGCTCACAGTCTTAATCCCCATTTTACAGATGAAGAGACTGGGCACAGAGAAGTGAAGTGACTTACCCAGGGCCACACAGCAGACGAGTGACGGAGCCAGGATTAGAACCCTGGTCCTTCTGAATCCCAGGCCCTTGCTCATCTGTACTAAATCCCTGCTGCTTTATTGTGTTGCTGTGTTATGCAGAGCGGGTGTTGGGTATCAGAAAGAAACTCCTGAGCATGTGCAGAAGTTGCAGGAGAGATGGGGTCAGGGCCATCTTGGTTCTGCTATCTCTCCTCCCCCATGTTCCTCATGTTCCCCCATGTTACTCCCCTCTCTGGACACAGTTTTCCCCTCTGACCCCTTCCAGAGAGCAGTTTCTAGTGGATGTGGTCTTGGCTAGGTTATTAACAGGAATTAAATAGAAATGGTTTCTTGGCATCAAAATTAGGTGTGCGTTTCCTGAAAGCCATTCTCTGAAAATACCATTTTTTCCTAGGCATTTTTTACTGTCTTCTTCACGAGGTGTAATTTTTACGCACATATGTAGTGATTGCTGACTTCGGGTTTTATGAGGTGCTAAAGCCAGGTCAAGCCTCTCCCTTGGGGTTCGCGTACACTAATGATACAAACCCCCCAAGTTTTGCTTCTCCAAATGGGATGGGATCGTACCATTTTGTCAGTGGGTTCTGATTCCACTCAGTGATAAGAAGCCACCCCGGTCAAATTGTGGGTCTCGGAGGAAAGGTTCTAGTCCCTGCTCTGCTCACGGATTTTGAGCAAATCTCCATTCCTCTTTAGGTCTCGGTTTTCTCAAAGATAACAGGCGGGTACTATCTGCCCCTCATTTATGAGGACAAAATGAAGGAAGTAATTGTTAAATAGCATTTGAGGAAGTGAAGGTCTTGTGCACATTCGCCATTCGTTAGAAGCAGGTTTTAGGGTTGCTCAGCCAAAGGCGAAGAGGAATGCTCTTCTCAGCTTCTGCGGCCTTCCTTCGCCCAACATTTTCTGGAAACGACCTTTTCAGAAATTTCTCCAAATTCATAGAGGTGCTAGAAGAAAGAGGGGCAGTGGTTGCCTCTTGGCCTCTGGATAGACAGTAGCCCCCAAGGATGCCCAGTCCGTGGGGATAGAGGAGTGGCGGAAGGGACCTGAGGTGGCCGTCTGCGGTTTCCTCCTTTCGCCCCCCTCTTTCGGGGAGGATGGGCCACCCGGAGCTTCCACACAGCACCCACGTGGGCATAGCTGGTCCATCCGGGGCCGGACCTCAGCCATCTGGACCTACCGGTGGTGGGAGTAGCCGACCGTGGATCGGAATGGCTCGCCCTCCGTCATTAGGTCGTATTTATTGAGTGCTTCCCATGTGCAGAGAACTGCACTAAGCTCTTGCCACGGCCGGGTGGGGGACCTGCTGTTAAGGGTTGAGCGTTTACTCTTTGTGAAACTCCGGGCTGAGCGTCCGGGGTAGATGCAAAACAACCGATTCAGACCCCTCCCCCACGTCCCCTTCCAGACTCCCAGTTGGAGAGGTAGGGTAAGCAGATCCCCATTTTGCGGAGGAGGAGAGGTGGGGTGACGAGCCCGGCATCACCTGGCAGGCAGATGACCAAGCTGGGATTAGAATCTGCTTCTCCCAATTCTCATTCCGGTGTCCTCTCTGCTGGGCTACCCCATTCTACCTTGTCACGTGACGTAAGTAATTCATTGACCTCCTGCTGTGTACAGACCACTGGGAGAGTTCAAAAAGAAGGAAAGGGCAGTTTCAAGTGCCCTCTGACCTTCCTCTCTCCCTTCCCCTATCTCTCTCTCTCTCTCTCTCTCTCTCTCTCTCTCTCTCTCTCTTTCCCTCATCTCTCCCCTTCTGACCCCCTCTCAACGCCCTGCCCTGCATTCAAAATGCAAAGTCCCAGCCTCCCATCCCGTGGTGCGTTTGGATAAATCCTGGATGAGAGAGATCTTAGTGCATTACTATGAGGGTTTGGGACGTTAGCTAGGACACGCAAACCCACCCGTGAGGATGGAAGACCAGGAGGGTGCCCGTAATACTATTCTTCCGAAGCACCCCGGTGCCGCCGTCAGCCCTGGGCTCTGGGAAACGGTTTTTGATGACTGTCCATTGTCCGTGACTGGGGAAGGGACAGGTGACTGCCACCTAATCAGTGGTATTGATTGAGTGCAGTCAGCGCGAAGGTCAGCACGAACACCGTAACTCAAACTATACGAGGCAAACCGCGAAGGGGGCTGTTCCATTTTTCCACCTCTGGTCCCGGGAGAAAGGGTGCTGTAGTGGAAAGAGCATAGTACTATGAATCTGGAAGCCAGGGTTCTAGTTCCAACACAGCCCTTGGCCTGCTGGATGGCCTGGCACAAGCCATTCGATATTTCTAGGCCTTAATCCTGGCTCCGCCGCTCGTCTGCGGTCTGGCCTTGGGCAAGTCACTTCACTTCTCTGGGCCTCAGTTACCTCATCTGTAAAATGGGGATGAAGACTGTGAACCCGGGGCAGGACAAGACACTGTGTCCAACCTGATTTGCTTATATCCGCCCAGCGCTTAGTAGAGTGCCTGGCACCCAGAAAGCACTTAACAAATACCATAATTATTATTATTATTGGTGTCATCTTTAAAATGGGGACTGGCTACCTGCTCACCTTCCCTCTTAGATGGAAAACCTAGTGTGGGATGGAGATTGTGTCCCATCTAGCGATCTCGCATCTGCCTAAACCCTCAATTCAGAGCTCGGCACCTAGTAAGCACTTAACGAGAGCTCTGATGGTAATGTGTTTCCTCTAGTTCCGTGCTTCAGCTTTAAAACTTCAGGGTTTGCCCCAGCCTTATACGCTACTCACCTGTGCATTAGATTCTCCTCCAAAAGAAAGGGTCGGAAAAGGCGTTTAGGTTCTTGAAGGCAAGATACTGTAGCGTGCCAGCAGTTGATTTTATGACAGAGAGAGTTCCTGTCCGAGTCGCCTCTTTGATGATAAATCTGGGGCCGGGGTAGGCAAACGAGCTCCTGAAATAGGCCAGTGAAATCAGGGAGAGAAAGAAAAATTAAACCCAGTTCCGGAGCCGCGGTTGCTAGTACGCGTTTGGAAGGACCTTTTGGTGTGATTGCATGGAGTCCTTAATAAGCTGCGAGCTAACTGGGAGGGTGATTTTCCTTTTCAGAACCCTCGACAAGTAGGTCTGCTCTAAATTTCCCCGATGTGTTAACGAGGCCATCCCTTCACCGGAGCCACCTGAATTTCTCCGTGCTGGATTCCCCGGCCCTGCACTGTCAGCCTTCCACCTCCGCTGCATTTCCCATTGGCGGTTCTGGGTTTTCCCTCGTAAAAGAAATCAAAGATTCTACCTCTCAACACGATGATGATAACATCTCAACAACCAGTGGCTTCTCTTCTAGAGCTTCTGATAAAGGTAATCTTCCTTTCCAAGCAGAGTTCGTTGCTTCCCTTTTGCAGTTGATCTCCTGCCCCGTCTTGGCCCAGAACCCCGGTGCCTTATGTGCTGCGTTTCTGTAAATTGCTAGACGTTCGACAGGTACGCTTTCTCAATCCTTGCGAGGCCAGTGGTTGGGGGAAGAGTAACGTTATTCTCATTTTACATTTGGAGAATCCGAGGTAGTGAAAACGTATCCTTTTTTCGGGTGGCATTTCTTAGGCGCTTCCTCTGAGCCTAGCACTGTGCTAAGCCCTGGGGTCAGGACAATCAGATGAAACAAACAGTCTTTGTCCCACAAGGGACTCACCGTCTAAGAGGGAAGGGAAATGGGTGTTGACTCCCCATTTGACAGATGAGGAAACCGAGGCACAGAGAAGTAGTCCCTGCCACGGTCACCCAAAAGGCAGGCGGTAGAGCTGGCATTGGATCCCAGGCCGGGGCTCTTTCCACTGGGCCATCGTGGTCCAGCGTGACTCCTAAGATGTAAATCAGTGGTGAAGCTCCGTGGAGAATGTGCGTGTTTGGGCTCTCCCGCCAAGGAATGGACGGGTCCCAGCCCAGAGTCTTCCGGACGGAGAGCCTGCAGAAGGAGGAGATGATGACAGTGAGAGTGGCTCACAGGGTGCCACTCTCGTTGTCTGGCCACCGCCGGATGTGTGTCCGCCGAGGCCTGCTGAGTGCGGCGAACGAGCAGGCGGGGAGGCCTCGCAGGTCTTTGCGAAGCCCCCGTTTAAAGCCCAGAGGATTAATCGATAACTGTGCCCCCCTGCCACAACCCACTAGGTGTTTGCTTCGAGAGTCTCTGACATCCCCGCGTGGTTCTTCGGTCAGAAACTTTCACCCCCGAGGGCACGACGGCAGTAGCCATTCCCCTACTTGCGGAGCCGAGGCTCGAAGCAGCATGGCCTAGTGGGTAGAGCCCGGGCCCGGCAGTCAGAAGGTCACGGGTTCAAATGCCGGCTCTGCCACCTGTCTGCTGTGTGACCTTGGGCAAGTTGCCTCACTTCTCTGTGCCTCATTTCCCTCATCTATAAAATGGAGATTGAGACAGAGCCCCATGTGAGACAGGGACTGTGTCCAGCCCCATTTGCTTGTAATAATGTTGGTATTTGTTAAGCGCTTACTATGTGCCAAGCACTGTTCTAAGCGCTGGGGTAGACATAGGGGAATCAGGTTGTCCCACGTGGGGCTCACAGTCTTCATTCCCATTTTACAGATGAGGGAACTGAGGCACAGAGAAGTTAAGTGACTTGCCCACAGTCACACAGCCGACAAGTGGCAGAGCTGGGATTCGAACTCATGAGCCCTGACTCCAAAGCCCGTGCTCTTTCCACTGAGCCACGCTGCTTCTCTGTATCCACCCCATCGCTTAGTACAGTGCCTGGCACATAGTAAACGCTTAACAAATATTATTATTATTATTATCATTAGAATCCAGGTCTCCCAGTCTGCCCAGCCATGCTCTTAGGACCAACAGTTGGGCTCTTAGTTCAGGAATACCTGGGTCTTGTGCTTCTTTCTGCGGAGACCTTAACTCATAGGTCGAGAGAGCGCATTTTGCCCTGGCTCCCGGTAATTTCACATTATCTGTATTTAATCATTCTCGTCGTGCATCTCTTGGCCGAAACCTTTAATAATACATTTATTTTCCAGATCTAGCCGTTTCAAAGAATCCATCAATGCCACCCCTCTGGTCCCCCGAGGCTGAACGTCCTCATACGCTTTCACAACATACTGCCGCCAGCTCAAAGAAACCAGCGTTCAACTTGTCCGCCTTCGGAACCCTCTCCCCGGTGAGCATCTATCTCACGGCACGGTTGTAATCGCGTTAACCTCGTCTGTTGTCCTCTTGGCTCATGGGCTCCCGTTGTGTTTTCCTGCAGTCACTTGGAAATTCTTCAGCCCTGAAGTCAAGTCATTTTGGCGATTCTCCTTTTTACCCCGGCAAAACAACTTACGGTGGTGCAGCCGCAGCAGCGAGGCAGTCTAAAGTTCGAAACACACCCTACCAGGTAAAGACCCCACGGTGGGGTGGCAAGCTGTGGATGACGAGGTCGGTCTGTGTAACCGATCGCCATCTAGACGGCCTTTTGTAGCTGCAAGAGCCTTAAAAGGAAAATCAAAGCCAGGTGCTCGGTGTTGTAATTGGTTTCGGTGCAGATGGCTCTCTGGGTCCTACTTAAGTCGTGGTTCAGGAAGGGACTTTGGAATAGAAGCCACGAGCGGGAACCCAGGTGAATTTAGAGGGATTTTCTAGGCAGTGGAAATTTGGGTAGAGGGACGGGGGAATGTTCGAAGCCACAGGATTCCTAGCTAGGTGTTTGAAGACCGATACTTCCTCGGCTACTGAAAGGCGTTTTCAAACTGGGCTTGGCCATCGGCGTTCCAGATTTTACGGTCCTATTTATGATTTGGCCTGGCCCCACATTTCCTAGAGAAAAAAAGCAAACAAAAGCCTCCAATATTGGTTCTGTGTGTAATTGCCAGGGTTGCATTTTGTCTGTTTGCGTTTTAGATTCCATTATTGAGCTTTTGGAAATAGATGTGGGCGGATCAATGTTTCCGTCTCATCGAGAGAAAAGCCAAGAGTTTGAAGGTGTATGTGGGAATCGCTGTGTATGTGGGAATAGCTTAGGAGTGATTTTGCACACTAGAACGTTTCCTGATTTCATTTTTAAGCTTTCCCCAGAGAAATTCGTTACCGTCCTATAAAGGCCGGCAGCTGGAAGAGGCAGTTCTGGTGGGAGAGGTGGGTTTCCTGACGGCGGACTCTCAGACTGTGAATATCTTGATTCGGGGCGGATCCTGCATTTCTAGCCTGAATTCTCCAAAGCGTGGAGTCGGACAATAGTTCTCCAAAGGGAGGTAGAAGGATGAGCCGGAGGGTCACTAGAGGCACTTACCTTGAGGACCTTGACCCTCCAGAGCTGAAAGGAGCCGGTAGGGGGTGGTGGGAAGGTCTGGGGTTTGAGTTGGAGCTCCCTGACGGACTGAGCCCGCCCCAGAGCCGCAGCATCGAAAACCACCCCCAAAAGCGCAGTGTCCCAGGACCCCCATTGGTACGTGGGGCATCTTCGGGTCCTCCTGCTTGGAGTTTCATTATACAACAGATGACTGTGCTTCCCACCTTCAAAGCCTTATTAAAATTACATCTCCAAGAAGCCTGCCCTGACTAAGCGCTCATTTCTCTCACTCCCTCTCCCTCTGCCATTGCCCCATTGCCATTGCCATTGGATCTCTACCCTGTTCAGTCAGTCAATGAATGGTACTAATTGAGTGCTTACTCTGGGCAGAGCACTGTACTAAGCGCTTGGAAGTGTGCCAATAAACAGAGTTAGTATTCCTGGCCCATAGCGAGCATACAGTCTAGAGGGACTTCATATCAACCCATCCGTACCCCTACAACACTTACCTATATATCCATTTTTTTTTTGGTGCCTGTCTTCCCCCTCTAGACTGCAGGCTCTTTGTGGGGAGGGAACATATCTACCAACTCTGTTGGATTGTATTCTCCCAAGTGCTTTAGTACAGTGCTCTGCACACAGTAAGCGCTCAGTAAATATCTTTGATTGAGTAATTGATTGGCCTAGTTGCAAGCACAAGGAGCTGTAGGCAAGATAAAAAAGCAAACCAAAGATGGTGGCCCACTCCTGAGTTGAGGTACTTTAAGGCCCCAATTTAGGAAGAAAATCATCAGTCAGTAGGCATCTTATCAATATGTCAAACAGAAGGATCAAGGAGAGTTTAGTAAGCGCTCAGTAAATACCTTTGATTGATTTCCAGGCATAGTTGCAAGCACATGGAGCTGTAGGCAAGATAAAAAAGACAGACGAAAGGTGGTGACCCACTCCTTAGTGGAGATACTTCATAGTAAAGCCCCCATTTAGGAAGAAAGTCATCAGTCAATAGGCATCTTATCAATATGTCAAACAGAAAGATCAAGGTGAGTTTAGGTAAAGCCATGGATAGTAGTTATGATATTCATTGAGCCCTGACGGTTTGCTGAACACTGCTAAGTCCTGGGGTGAAGAGAGAATAAAGAAGAACAAATTCAGACCCAGTCTCCTGGTACCCCCAAAGGAGACACACCCTCCTAAAGCCATTTCTCTCCCTGGTTCGGGTAGACTGCAGTCGGAGAATTAGGAAATCCTCTTCTGACCAACCGCTGTCCGGATCCCGAGTGACGTCACGTTGGAAGATACACTTTGCACGCTTGCTTGTGCAAGTGGGCTTTCCTTAGCATGGTGTTCTTTGAGGAAACCGCACTCACTTTAAGGAAGATGGGCGAAAGTATCCTCCCAGGCCTCCCCTTCCCTGCCCTCCATAGCAAGACAGGGTTCCAAGAAAAGCCCTTACTTTGCTTCTGGACCATTTCAAGGATTTCTCACCTTTCATGCAAGTTGACATATCCTGGATTTTGGCGGGGGTTCTGCTAGTAACAAGAGTTCTTTTTCAGGCCCCAGTGAGAAGGCAGGTGAAAGCCAAGCCAGTCAACTCGCAGTCCTATGGAGTGACCAGTTCCACCGCCCGGCGAATATTGCAGTCCCTGGAGAAGATGTCCAGCCCTTTGGCAGTGAGTGACTTGTATGTCTGAATCTGTTTTCGAGAGTCCGGTGAAACGATCGTTTATCTGATCCCCGACTTTAATATTACTTAACAGGATGCAAGACGGATTCCGTCTGCTATTTCTTCTCCACTGTCTTCTGTAAGTTAACTTGTACCTTGTTTTTACTTGTGATACGCCTGTGACTGTGCTTTGAAGAATTTTCCCCATCTCTGATGGTCTGGTCTTTTTTCAGCCCTTCGACAGGAGTGGGTTGGACACCGCGGACCTGCAATCCAAAAGGAAAAAGGTACGCCCTCCGAATCGATCAGCCTTGGGAGACGTTCATTTCTAATTCCACTAATTTGATAGTTCTACGGTGTTGAAACACTGGGAGAAAAATTCCTGCCAAGATGCTGCTCGTTAGAATGTATTTAAAATGGAAAAACTCTTTATAACCATTTGAACAGAAGAGGACACGGGGCCTCTTCGGCTAGTTTTTTATGTGATTTCTGGGCTTCCAGAGCTTCCAAAGGAAGCTTTGTGGCTGTTTGGGGAAGACAGTAAAGGCAGTTGAGGGAAGGCTGCCGGAGGGCTGTCATCCAGAAAAAAAGAAAATTGCTTCTTGTACTGACTCAGGGGTCCGGTCTCGGGGTCCAGCTGCGGACCTCGTTGACCTGCCCAGCCGGGTCACTTTGCCCTTCGGCTCTGGAGTGTGAGCGGGGTACCGATGAGCCCTTCTGGGGCCACACCTCGCACAGCACCCCCCTCCCTCCCCACAAGTCCCACCTCTCAGAAAAGCGGAGGGAAAAGAATTGAAAATGGGCACCCCATTCTCAACGGCAAAAATCGGCAGTTGGGGGAGACGTTGCCTTTGTCAGCAAAGTCAAGAGGTGAGTTGGGAGTGGGTGGTTTCCCCCTCACCCCAATCTCCACTCATGTTTGTGGCCTTAGCCTATACCACCCTGTTTAGATGGGTAGATTAACCTGATAGAAGGCACCCCCCTGGTTTCACTGGGAAATTTCAGAATTTAGACCTTCTCTGCCAGAAAGAGTAGATCAGAACTTTATAGCCCTATTCTAGCCTCCAAGCAAACCAAAGAAGAGCCCTTTTTCTTCAGCCCCTCCCTTTCCGCAAACATGCACTCTGCCTAGATGGGGGGATGGAGGGTGGGGGGTTGGAATTGGAAATTGGATTGGGGAGGTGTGCAAGACCAGGAGGCAAGTGTTTGTCCTGACCTCCCTGATGCCCCCTTCCGCCTACCCACTTGCTCTGTGGTGACTGCTTGGATGTAATATGTTGTATTGTTCCCTCCCAAGCGCTTACCGTAGTGCTCTGCCCACAGTAAGTGCTCAGTAAATAGCATTGAAAATTCCATCGATGATGGTATAATTGCCCACCTCCCCACTTCTCACCGCCAGCCCCCAGGGCACCAATCCAACAACCAAGATGATTGAATTTCTAAACTGGGATTAAACCAACCCGAAAGTCTGGCATTATGTTGGAGGAAGCCACATGAGCAGATGGTTTCTGTTCTACCCAGCCTTCCCAACAAAAGGGACCGGGCTGATTTGCTATTGCTGGAGCCTTAGGAGAAGAGGCTTCCGAAGAGTCGGCCGCTTTGTGTCCCTTCCTGAACTCACTTCAGCCTCGTTTCACAAAGTGGAACCACACTCCCGGACGTCGGCAGAGGGCTCGAAATTCCTGAAGTGGTACTCCAGATAGAAAGCCGGTCCTCCTTCAGTGGGTGGGTCCAAGCAGCTGCCCGTCGGAGATAAGAGGCAACTGGCTCTCTGGGCATCCTGGCCTAAGGACGGCATAGCCCGCTCTGCAGAGAGGGCTTTGCTGCGACGGAGCACCAAACCCGTGGCGAGGAATTAGGAAAAAGCCATGCAGCTTGACGCAGAGCCCAGGACCTGGGCCCGAAAACCAGGCTCCCAGCTGTCTCTGGGTAAAAGGAGCCTATTCATGGCCCCTTCAGTCCAGGCCAGAGTGGGGAGGCCCGGGCTGTGGTGATCTTTGGCCAACACAGTACTTTCTTCTGTGCTTTGCAGATGGAAGTGGACTGTTGACAGAACACTTGTGGACTTAGATAAAGCCAATTAGTCTGCGGTTGATAGAATATGTTGGTTCGTGTGGAGGTCTGTCTTCCTCTTGGGCCCGGTATCGTCCTCTTATCATCGGTGCCATGTAGTAACATTAACCCGGGAGAAAGTTTTCTCAGAGATGAGGACCACCATTATTTCCGCTCAGACCTCAGAAAATGAAACCCAGGCCCTGGCGTATTTCTGTAGATTTTTCTTATCGATCCCAAAGCTGGGTCGATCTAGGTCTCAGCTCTAAAACTTCTATAGTCTAGGGGCAGCATAGGCAGCAGCAGCTCTGGGCCCTAGTTTTCACTGGGCCACCCAGTGACTCAGTTTCTCCCTGTAAAGTGGGAGTGACAGAAACTGTTCTTCCAGCCTCACGGGCACATTAAGGTTAAAGCGAGATCATAGATGAGAAAGTATTTTGGGAAATGAAAAGTGGGTGGTAGAAATTGGGTTCCGGGAGACAGTGAAGGGGGAGCCAAACCTGCGGTCTGGTTTCCCAACCTGGAAAATGCAAATTGTAGACCAGTATCCACTTGGGCCGTCCCCTTCTCCGCTCGGTGCTCTTGGTCCGGACCAAACGGGAACAAGCGTTGGATTCAAGTTGTCTCTGCTTCCTCCAAAGGTGGACTCCCGCACGCCGCCTGTTCAGAGACTAATGACCCCAAAGGCAATTTCTATTGCAACCAATAGATCTGTGTATTTTAAACCGTCTTTGTCTCCGGCCACCGAGTTGAGGAAGACCAGTCAGAGAATAGATCTGAAGCACAATGTGAGTATAAGCTCGTTTTTACTAATCTTCCTTTCTCTGAGGAACGCGTGAGGTCGCCAGGTCGAGTAATATGTTGCATTATACTCTTTTCAAGTGCTTATTACAGTGCTCTGCACACAAGCGCTCAATAAATACCATTGATGATGGTATAATTGACACCTACTGAAAGAAGCCAGCCATTATAGGTTTTCAGCCCGCTGGCTGTATTATCTTTTGCTTCTGCCTTATCGTGGGCTGGAGTTGGCAGGAAACTGCAGGGGCCACCGGGTTTTAAGAATCTTTGAGGCCTGGTGTGCATTAAGAGTGGGGCAAAAATTTCCATCGTTTTACGTTTGTCATCTTTGGCATACTTTTCAGCTAATGTAGGCTAGAAAATGCAGACTTTTACTCAGCAGAGTCAATTGGAAAGCTGATGGGGTCATTTTGAAGTTACTAGGTGGAAAAGAATCAAGCTTTTCCGTGTACTGTGACTGGGCACGGGGAAAGTCCGTTTTAGGTGGAGCCCAGCTTTCTGAAACATCGGGTGACTGACAGAATTCAAGGTGGAAAAGACCTCGCCGATCTGTTCATTCTGGGGCGGAGGGTAGGTGTGCTCTAGGGATTGTGTTTTAGTGGTTTAGTTGAATAAATTCCAACTAAAATTAGGCTTAGTTATGCAGATACTGTCATTGAAATAGTTATATACCGTTGAGGAATTTACACGAACATTTTCAAATCTTTAACAGCACTTAATTGGAAACATTAGAATGTTCAATTACTCGAAAATTTGATTTTAATAATTTCAAGTTGTCCTGAAGAGGCTTCTGCCAAGAAAAACGTGTGCCGGCAGCTGCGAAAGTAATTCAGTGTAATAAGTTAATTTATTTTAATGGAATTGTGCTTTAGGCATTGGAAGTATTTTCCAAATAGAAACCGATGTTTGAACAGATCGAGAAGGCTAGAAAGAACTCTTCCCCCCCATCTTCTCCCTACGAGGTAGGAGTAGGACTCGTGAAAATGATCCTTTGGTGGCATAGGGTCTTTTAGTGGTTAAAGTTTTTTAAAAGTGCACACGCTTACACGTACACACGAACAAACATGTACCGTATATCTCTGGGGATGAGCTCCAGTGATAAATGATTTCCATATGGGTGAAGGGAAAGCCAATGTTCTTTAGAAGCATGAGAAGCCATAATAAACAATATTTATTGAATGTCACTTTTTGAGTGAAATCCCGTACTAGGCACCAAAGGAACCCTGCCTCTTCCCCCGCCTCAAAAAAAGTAAAAAAAAAAGATACGATCTCAACTTTCAATCTTAGAATTACATGCTGAAATTAAGAAATGGAAGAGCCAATCCCTTTGACAGCGTTTGCCTCTAGCAAGCTGTCAGTTGAGATGTGACCGAAACTGGAAGACCAGGCGTAGGTATTTTGATCTCATTTTGGGAGTTAGCTAGTCCGAGGCCGTCCACAGAAATAGTGAAGGGATATTTAAGGAAAGTAAATCTTCCCTTTTTGGCAGGTGGGGGAAGTGTCGGAGAGAGGGATAATGTTCTGAGTAGGAGTTCTAACCACACAGGCTTCTATTCTGGTTTTATTAGAAATCTCCTTTTATTGCGAGCTCCGTGGGGTGACCGGGACCTGTGTATTCTCTCCGAGCACTGAGTACAGTGCTGTTCACACAGTAGGTGCTTAATAAAAGACTCCAACTCCTACGGAAGTTTGGGCAAGATTTTAGTGAGCTGAACGTTATTAGAATTAGAGAAGCAGCATGCAGTAGCACGGGCTTGGGAGTCAGAGGACCCAGGTTCTAGTCCTGGCTCTTGCCAAATGCTCGCTGTGTGACTTGGGGCAAGGAACTCAGCTTCTCCATGGAGTCGCTATGAATCGGACACGACTCGACGGGACTTAGTAATAATAACCTTTCCTCACGTCCCGGCATCCCCTCTACCCCCTCGGGCTGCTGACCACCCAGTAGGATAGCTTCTCAGGAGCTGGGTGACTCCATCCCGTTTTGGAAGGAGTCCAAGCTAGACGAGCAAAGGATGGCTAGTTGGAAGAGAGTAGCGTGACATAGTGGATGAGGCACGGGCTTGGGAGGCAGAAGGACCTGGGTTCTAATCCCGGTCCTGCCATTTGTCTGTCTGTGTGACCTTGGGCAGATCCCTTCACTTCTCTGGGCCTCAGTTACCTCACCTGTAAAATGGGGATTAAGATGGAACCCTCTGTGGGACAGGAACTGTGTCCAAACCTGATCAACCCTTATCCCAGCAGTTAGTACAATGCCTGGCACATGTAAGCACTTAACAAATACCATTAAGGGAAAAAAACAGTAAAAAGCCACCCCCTTAGTAGGATTGTAAACCACGACCAAGTCTCGATCATGGACAGCGGAAGTTTCGTGTCCTTAGGGCTTCAGAACCAGCCCTCTAGTCACCTACACTGCAACATCTGCAGTCTGCCAAAAAGTGGAAGTTCTTTCCAATCGTGATTTACCTTACGAAGCCTGGTCCCGCCAGTCGCTTTCCTTGCACCCCCTCTTCTATTTTGCAGGCTACTACTGTACCCCCTTTATTAGCTTGGAAATTAAGAGTTTGGTTGAATAGAAAAGTGCTCCCCGAAACCTGGTGTTGCATTTGCCTGACATCACAAAAACCAAAATGTCCTTTATCGTGCCCGACGGCAGCAATCTGTAGCCGTGAAAAGTCGGAAGGAAGTCCAGCCTTTCAGAGAACCGTACTAGGAGATTTTGGTTCTTGGAAATTACCATATCTGTCCAATCAGGTAAAAAGTGGAGGAGTATAATGCAGTTTAAAAAAGGGTGTGTTCTCTTGTATTGCAGGTCGGGCGGGAAAAAGCTCTAACCCCGGGGCAGAAAGCAGAACAACACGAAAGGTAAAAATGACTCTGGAGTTGATGTAACCTAGCTACTGTGCCCTCGTGGGTTCCTAACCGGTTTCTGAGAAAACAATCCTAAACAGCAACCTCTTTCACCTGTTGTGAGAGAGAGGCATCTCCCTCTCACCGCTGACCTCTTGCTCACACCCTCCTTTCTGCCTGGAACTTCCCCTTCGCATCTGTCACCACTGTTCTCTCTATGTTCAAGGCCCCTCTCCTCCAGGAAGCCTTCCTTGCTCAGTCAGGCATCTCCCCACCCTATTTCTCTCTCCCCTCCCCTGCCACTTGAGCATTTCCCTATCTAAGCATTGGCAACTACTCTGTACTCTGCTAACCGCCCCCACCCCCCCACTTGTAATTCATTTTAGTGCCTGTCTTCCCCCTACTAAAGTATAAACTCCTTGAGGGCAGGGATAGTGTCTACTCATCCTCTTGTGCCCTGCTCGAGAGTAGGTGCCCGGCCGATGCCATTGATGGATGTTGCAAACCTTTCCCATTCAGTATTTTTCTTCTCTGACTCCTGGCAGCTTTTTGTCTGTGAATCTCAGAGCCACTGGGTCCGAACAACCCAGCTGGGTTCTTCACCCCTCTGCCATGGGGTTAAATTACTGAAACGAGAAGAAATTGGACCGAGGCTTTCAAGGTATCATGTCTTCTCCCCCTTAGTTCAGAGAGAGTGTCTTTTATTTGTTTTAATGGTACTCGTCAAGCGCTTACTGTGTGCCAGGCACTGGACTAAGCGCTGGGGTGGGTACAAGCTAACAGAGAGCTGAATTTTCCCTCTGGTCTTGTTGCTCTGACTGGTTAAATTTCCCAAGGGGTAGACAGAACTGGAGCCTAAGATGTGGAGCCCACCATTTAATCCTGCTTTTCCTTTCCTCCATTCAGCAATTTCTCCTACCCAGACATCAGCACGCCAGCCAATGGACTATCCTCCGGAGCAGGGGGCGGCGGCAAGATGAGGCGGGAGAAAACCCGCCCGGGGACGAAGCCTCAAGCGCCCGAGGTGAGACCGCCCACCGTTCTTCCCGTCTCTGGTGGAGGGTGGGGCAAGCTGAATGTGTGGGGAAAGGCAGAGGCAAACGCCGATTGCTTGTTGGCGACCCTCTGTTACGACGTTTAGTGTTTAAAGGGAGAGTGTGGATTTAATATCTAGCATAAGCAGTCGTGGGGGACAGTTGGCCTTTCGAAAAACTAATTGTAAATTCCAGATGCCTGGTAAAGAAACCCCTCATTGGAAGTTCTGGGTGAATGTTTTGGCGTTGCTCTAGATTCGCGGCAGGATGTTTAGGGTTGCCTCCATCTGGAGGTGGGAATATAACTGGGTTAGCGGTTGATTCGGAAATATAAGATGCCCTCAAAGTAAGACGTTTAGCCTGGAAGGAGTTAACCTCTCACAGCCTGGCATATGTGTCTGTGGGCTAAGGGATCAGGCAGTGGTATTTATTGAGCGCTCACCACGTGCTGAACATTGTGCCTAATTCACTCTTGGGGATTTTTTTATAGTGCTTAATACAGTGCTTTGCATACAAAAAGCACTTACTATCACTACTGCCGTTGCTACTCGTCCTACAACTACGTGTGTGAGTTCATTTGTAGTGAGGATGAAAAACCAATTCCAGAGGGCCAGCCTAGAAATTACACTTTTGATATCTATCACTAATAGAGTAATTTTGATCTTTACGGAGTTGTGGCTTTGTCACGGTTTTAAAATTGTCATAGGGAGGTTGCTTTAAAGTAGACCAGTTGACGTGTACAATCGAAAGCAGATTGAAGCGTGGAGAGTTTCTTGAAACCCAGGCTGGGGGGGCTCCAAGATGTTGGAGAAAAGTAGTGAAGGAAGTATTGAAAATAGGATATCTAGGCAGATTGATCCAGATCATATAGTCATCTATAGAGTCTTGACAGTTAATGTAGATAGCTCTGACTTTGCTCTTTCTTCTGCTCCAGGAAATAACAATCCAACGGGGAGAGTGCCTAAGAATGTTTAGTTAAACATGGAGGGACACTAGGTTAAATTGATCTTAATTTTAGTTTTTAAGCACATCACATGAGTTAGGACTTTTGCAAAGGCTTCTATTAACTGGAGCAGTTTTGCAAAGGCTTCTATTAACTGGAGCGGCCCCAAATTCTTCCTCTGTTTTTCGGCGTATTTGTATAAACACTGTTTACCAAAGGAAAGCTCGCTGTGGACAGGGAAAGTGTCTGCCAACTCTGTTGTGTTGTGCTTTCCCAAGCGCACAATATAGTGCTCTGCACATGGTCCTCAATAAATACCATTGATAGACATTGATTTACTGTGGAAAGGTCACGTGTTGGTCTGGAGTAAAAGGAAACTTTTCAGCAATTAGAAGATGGAGCGGTGGGGTGGGGTTCCTCTTACAGGATAGCTGAAAATCCTGGCCTGTGGAAAGTCCTTGGGTGATGTGATCATCACTCTCCCATAAATTTATTTGATGGCCTCAGCTTTTATTCGGTTCTGCTGCTTGAACTCATTTTAACTAGTGGACTGGTTATTGGAAGTTAAAAACAGGAGCGATGATGATTGAATCTAAGTAAATATAAATATATTTATACGTAAGTAAATATATAAATAAGTCAATATAAAAAACGATGCAATGAATAATTATGTTATTTCAGGATGTGGAGGTACCAGTGCTACCCAAAATCTCTCTACCAATTAGTACAGCTTCACTGCCCAGCTTCAACTTTTGTTCCCCTACTAGTTCTACTGCCTCTTCATCACCCATCAGGATGGCACAACCATCGGCAAATAAGGTAATCTTGCACACCTTGGGTGAAAAGACGAAGCAGAATAAAGCTTACCTTTCTCCCTCCCCCCCCTGCCCCTTTTATCATATATTTTTTGAGTCACTCTGAACAAAAGAATGTTTCACACTTTTATTTCAGTGAGGATCAGTCCAAATAGGCTCTTGGGAAAGAGGAAGCGGGAGGGTTTTGGTCGTATGTTCTTGGTTTTGTTTTGAATTTTTTTTTTCAGCGTGTGACTTGGGTCGTACTTTAATCAGCAGTGGGGTAATATTGGCTAGGTACTCCTCACTTCCTCCTGGGAGTAAATCTAAGAAAATTAAAACAAGCTAGTGAAAAGGGAAGCCAGTCTCGAAACGGTACTCAGAGAGGTAGGGTACAGACCCAAAGTGTAGATTCAAAATGGTAAAAGCAGGAGTTTTGCAAGCAATTCAGTTTTAAAAAATTGAGTGGGAAACATTTAGCTTTTGGGGCCTCCATTGTCTCTGCTCTCTCTTGAAGAGATAACATAAGGATATATCATTCGCAGAGCATTGATGCACTAATGCAGCATGGCCTAATGGTAAGAGCCCGGGCTTGGGAGTCAGAGGTCGTGGGTTCTAATCCCGGCTCCACCACTTGTCTGCTGGGTGACCTTGGGCAAGTCACTTCGCGTGGAGAAGCAGCGTGGCTCAGTGGAAAGAGCACGGGCTTTGGCGTCAGGGCTCATGAGTTCGAATCCCAGCTCTGCCACTTGTCGGCTGTGTGACTGTGGGCAAGTCACTTAACTTCTCCGTGCCTCAGTTCCCTCATCTGTAAAATGGGGATTAAGACTGTGAGCCCCACGTGGGACAACCTGATTCGCCTATGTCTACCCCAGCGCTTAGAACAGTGCTCGGCACATAGTAAGCGCTTAACAAATACCAACATCATCATCATCATCATCGTCTCCAGGCCTCAGTGACCTCATCTGTAAAATGGGGATTGAGACTGTGAGCCCCACGTGGGACAACCTGATTACCTTGTATCTGCCCCAGCGCTTAGAACAGTGCCTGGCCCGTAGTAAGAGTTTAACAAATACCGTTATTATTAGTAGTAATAGTATTATTAATGGACCACCTTGGGGGATTGCTTCTGAGCCGAATCCTACATGCCAAAAGTGGTTGGGAGATCAGGCTTCTGACCCCTAAAAGTGAACAGTGCAAGGTAGTGCTGTCTGACTCAAAAGGTGAGGTTGTACTCCTTGCACTGGTCAATCAGTCATTCAGTGGTATTTATTAAGCACTTACTGTGTGCAGAGTGCTCTACTGAGTGCCCGCACTCCTCCATCCTCTCTTCGTACTGCATACTGGATGCCAGCGACATTGCCAAGTAGCTGGAAGATGATAATCTAATTATCGTCAAAATTGAAAAACTCTCCCACAGCTGAATCACTCCCAGGGGAAAAATGATTCCTTCCAGGCACTGCTACGTTCCCACGAAAGGGCCATCGAACCCCGGCTGATGAACTTTCCAATCCAAAAGCGCAGATTATTCCACTGATGGACTGGGCAGAGCCTTACAGCATTTTGCTATTCCAAAGAACTCTTACAGCAGACATTCCTCAAAGCCACAAAACGAATGGTCCCTTTGGCATGTTCTTTCCTACATAGTTTCCTCCCCCACCCCTCATAAATTTTTTATTCCTTTTGAAACCCAGGTACAGGCAACCCCTCCAAGTAATCCTGGCAGTCCTGTGTTCAGATTTTCATCTCCTATAGTAAAATCCACCGAGGCAGAAGTGCTACCTCCGTCATCTGTAAGTAGCGGTTCCCGGAGCGCAAGCGATGGGGAAGGGAGAGAGATTTGTGCCAGCTTGGCTCTTGGCAACCAGCTTAGCACTTTTCCCTTCTCTTCTTCCTCGTAACCTGATTGATTTTAGTATGTCTCGTCCCTGCTAGTTCAAGAAGCTTAAGGGCAGTGATCAGTCTACTCAGGCTGTTTGCCTCTCCCTAGCACCTAATACAGTGCAGAGCAGTCAACAGGCTCTCCGCAAATAGAATCGTTTGATTTTTTTTTCCATCCACCAGAAGTTGTGCCAGCACCATACCTTCCTTGCCACTTCTCCACCGTCTTCCTACTTCCTTTAGCATGGCAATTTGAACAGTGTCCTGCCTGCCCTTGGTGTGTGGTTTTTGTGGCTTCATTTGGAAGCATTTTAGAACCTATTCGTGGTCAGTCAGGCGCACCGAGACTACATGGTGTGGGTGTGTCTGCGAGGAGGCATTTAATATGTGCCAAGGGAGTGGGTATTTATGAGCTGACAAACTGGTACTTTGCCCTAAGGGAGGGGTAGTCCTGGCCGATCCTTTCCCTAGTGAAGGGTCCTGATAACTTGTGGCGGGGATGGCGGAGAAGCAACCCACCACCCCTCTCAAAGGTTTACCATTGGACGGGTTTTTGTCATGCCCTAAGGTGGTCCCGTGGCAGATGGGGACTCCGCTCAGACTTTCATTCATTCATTCAATAGTATTTATTGAGCGCTTACTATGTGCAGAGCACTGTACTAAGCGCTTGGGATGAACAAGTCGGCAACAGATAGAGACGGTCCCTGCCGTTTGACGGGCTTACGGTCTAATCGGGGGAGACGGACAGACGAGAACGATGGCACTAAACAGCGTCGAGGGGAAGAACATCTCGTAAAAACCGATGGCGACTAAATAGAATCGAGGCGATGTACAATTCATTAACAAAATAAATAGGGTAACGAAAATATATACAGTTGAGCGGACGAGTACGGTGCTGTGGGGATGGGAAGGGAGAGGTGGAGGAGCAGAGGGAAAAGGGGAAAATGAGGCTTTAGCTGCGGAGAGGTAAAGGGGGGATGGCAGAGGGAGTAGAGGGGGAAGAGGAACTCAGTCTGGGAAGGCCTCTTGGAGGAGGTGATTTTTAAGTAGGGTTTTGAAGAGGGAAAGAGAATCAGTTTGGCGGAGGTGAGGAGGGAGGGCGTTCCGGGACCGCGGGAGGACGTGACCCGGGGGTCGACGGCGGGATAGGCGAGACCGAGGGACGGCGAGGAGGTGGGCGGCGGAGGAGCGGAGCGTGCGGGGTGGGCGGTAGAAAGAGAGAAGGGAGGAGAGGTAGGAAGGGGCAAGGTGACGGAGAGCCTCGAAGCCTAGAGTGAGGAGTTTTTGTTTGGAGCGGAGGTCGATAGGCAACCACTGGAGTTGTTTAAGAAGGGGAGTGACAGGCCCAGATCGTTTCTGCGGGAAGATGAGCCGGGCGGCGGAGTGAAGAATAGACCGGAGCGGGGCGAGAGAGGAGGAAGGGAGGTCAGAGAGAAGGCTGACACAGTAGTCTAGCCGGGATATAACGAGAGCCCGTAATAGTAAGGTAGCCGTTTGGGTGGAGAGGAAAGGGCGGATCTTGGCGATATCGTAGAGGTGAAACCGGCAGGTCTCGGTAACGGATAGGATGTGTGGGGTGAACGAGAGGGACGAGTCAAGGATGACACCGAGATTGCGGGCCTGCGGGACGGGAAGGATGGTCGTGCCATCCACGGTGATAGAGAAGTCTGGGAGAGGACCGGGTTCGGGAGGGAAGATGAGGAGGTCAGTCTCGCTCATGTTGAGTTTTAGGTGGCGGGCCGACATCCAGATGGAGACGTCCCAGAGGCAGGAGGAGATGCGAGCCCGAAGGGAGGGGGAGAGGACAGGGGCGGAGATGTAGATCTGCGTGTCATCTGCGTAGAGATGGTAGTCAAAGCCGTGAGAGCGGATGAGTTCACCGAGGGAGTGAGTGTAAATGGAGAACAGAAGAGGGCCGAGAACTGACCCTTGAGGAACTCCAACAGTTAAAGGATGGGAGGGGGAGGAGGCTCCAGCGTAGGAGACCGAGAATGATCGGCCAGAGAGGTAAGAGGAGAACCGGGAGAGGACGGAGTCCGTGAAGCCAAGGTGAGATAAGGTATGGAGGAGGAGGGGATGGTCGACAGTGTCAAAGGCAGCAGAGAGGTCAAGGAGGATCAGGATGGAGTAGGAGCCATTGGATTTGGCAAGAAGGAGGTCACGGGTGACCTTAGAGAGAGCAGTCTCGGTAGAGCGGAGGGGACGGAAGCCAGATCGGAGGGGGTCTGGGAGAGAATGGGAGTTAAGGAATTCTAGGCATCGATCGTAGACGACTCGTTCTAGGATTTTGGAAAGGAAGGGTAGTAGGGAGATAGGACGATAACTGGAGGGGGAAGTGGGGTCAAGAGTGGGTTTTTTTAGGATGGGGGAGACGTGGGCATGTATGAAGGCAGAGGGGAAGGAGCCCTTGGAGATTGAGACTTCACTTTCTAGCTTCAGGCCTGGGTTTCGTATTCATTGATGCGTTTTCTGTTCTAGGCTTTCAATTCTTATATCTACGGAGACTGAGAATGGTGCCCCATATCGTTACTTATCTGCTCTCTCTCTCCCCCCCCCCCCCCCCGCCCCCACCTTTCTCACAGATTGGATTTACATTTAGCGTACCCGTTGTGAAGTCGGCCGAACTTCCTGGCTTCGGGAATTCGTCACAGCCAACTAGAAGTAGTACAGGTAATTGGAGAAAATCCTGCCCACGTCCCCATTTGAAGCCCGTCGGAAAATAGTTTTGGGTACTTAAGCAGTCGATCTTCCTCTCTTCCCGACCCAAAAAATGGTTTTGAGAAATGCTTTACCAGCCAGAGCTTTACTAGGCATCCACCTCGGAGGCGAGTCAGTCTTGGACGCCGTAGAGCTAAACGTCCGTCGGTAAATGCGTGGTAACCTTTCTGGATGTAAGGACCGTCGGTGAAAACAGGAGTCGTACAGCCACGGATTTCCTCCCGGTGCTCACGATTGAAAGCCGACGTGGCATTTTCCCTCCCTGAGAGGAATCCATCACTTAATGCGTTTACGGGCAAGCAAGGAGCAAAGCGCACTGGCCTAGGAGGTTTTTTTAATTTGGCAGTCACCGGAGTCTGCTGTTTTTCCCTCGGGGTCCCCGCGAAGGTCTAGGGAAGCAGTGGTGGGGTCGTCTGTGGTGTTCATGGAGGTGAGAGGTGAACACCAAGTCCTGGCCTTCTGGCCCACCTGGGACTCCTCATTCCTTCGAATCTTGCAGAAGCCTCATTCTACTGCCCCAGGGCTTGAAATGCTTTCCTTCGGGGATGCTCCTCTCATCGATGGATGAGATGGCAAGTGGAGCGGCTCATTCCTAGGACTGAAAAAGAGACGGGGGACCTCAGTCTTTCCCATTTTGCAGTGGAGTGATGGGAGTATTTTTTGAATCCGTTCATAGGTTCCATCCACTTGCACGTGTTATTCTACGTCTAATCGAAAATTCTCTTCTAAAGTGACCTTGGTGTTCAATTAAGCCCCTTCCCAGCAGGCTTCTGGACCTCTTCCTGTGGATAGGTAGTCCGAAAAGTTACATCCCTCTGGAGAGTCGTAA
The DNA here is from genome assembly GCF_004115215.2 of Ornithorhynchus anatinus. Lineage (NCBI taxonomy): Eukaryota > Metazoa > Chordata > Mammalia > Monotremata > Ornithorhynchidae > Ornithorhynchus > Ornithorhynchus anatinus. The sequence continues at coordinate 25,350,813 of NC_041750.1, read as the reverse complement.
AAGAACCCAATGGCCTTTGCGGGAAAGTGGCGTAAATGGGAGCCGAAGGGTCAGCGTTGTCTGCTGCTGCCGCTGTCCCTCTCTTAGACTATCCGCTCGTTATGGGCAGGGAACGTGTCTACTAATTCTGATGGATTGCGCTCAGTACGGTGCTCTGCACGTAGTAAGTAAAGACTGTCGACCGACCGATTGCAGAGGGGGTGCAGAGATAGCCCCAGGCGGCACCTCGAACCTGACCAGCCATCTTGCAGAACATGCAAAGAAACAGTTCCTCAAAAAATATCCCCTGAAACTTGTTGTCTGCCTCACTCTATTCCAACCTTTATTTTGCGAGGAAGGGAGCGTCACGTTCCAAAGGCGTTGGTCACTCAGCCGCCCTCTGGCCACACTTACGCGCAAAGATGGGCTCTCCCCAGACGTACAAATGCTGTGTCATACAAATGCTTGTACAGTCAGCTGTGCCATCCCGCTTCTTCTCACGACATTTTTGGACTAGAAGGCGGGCAGAGTTAGGAAGACTTGTTCTGATGAGGCACGCCTGCCAGGATACAGCGTGAGGCAGCGGCAGAAAAAGAAGAAAGCGTGCACGAGCAGACTCCCCAAGATCGCAACCCGAAACTGTGGGGCTCTGGTTGTGTGTGTAGATAGTTCAGAAAGAATGAGGTGTATGTACTACTAAGCCCATGCCTGTGAAAGAGAAAGTCAGTTCAAATCATTTCCGATCTTCGGGGAATATCAGAGGAATGATAACTGAGTGAGTAATGCTCATTAGTCTAAACAGCTGTGTTCCATTAGAACTGGGATCCTTTCCCAGATTCTTTAGGAACTCATGATGAATGGCATTTACAGAGCTGCGTGTTGCTGCCATGACAGCTCTGATTCTCACCATTTCCGTCAGTGAGATGCTGCTATAAAATATCTGGCAACGGTGTTTGATAACTCTGTGAGCGGCGAGTCCAATCCCTCCATATCCCTCCTCTCTTCTGGAGCCTCCTGAGTATAATTCTGTAATGAGAGTGAAAAGTCAGCGGATTGTTTTAACCATCAAGACTTTCTAAATTCATTTATTTTCACAAAGGGAAGTCAGAATGACTCCAGAATATCCGCAGATGCCAGGTTTTTTAGAAAGTTATTTCCCAATCAACCTCGAAACAGATTTTTTTAAAAATCATTTTTATGGCTAAAGAGATGCAGTCGCACGCCCAGTGATCAGGTTGCTTTGGCAGCAAGAAGCCGTCCAGATCTTTTGAGACACCTTCAATGGCAAAATCTGTTGGCATTATCAACCGCAAACCAGGATAAAGATCCTTTGCAATTCCTTACCCGTCCCGACTGCCCTCCTTTTCCTCCTCCCCTTTTCTGCTTCTCCTTCAATCAGTCGTGCTTATTGAGCGCTTAGTGCAGAGCACTGTATTAAACACTTGGAGAATACAGTATAACTGAGATGATAGACAGGTTCCCTGCTCACGAGTTCTTCAGCGACGTCTCCCACTCCCCCTTCCTCTCCTCCCTATACCTGAAAATTTGATGTGATGCTGGCCTCGCCCGCCCTAATTGAAACCCAGGAATCATTTTACTGGGGACAGTTCTCTCTCACCTTCTGCATCCGTTATTGCTTTGGAAGGAAGGCCAGGCAGATTCTGTGTGTCAGAGAGGATCCCAAACAAAATCCTTCCCTCTGTCTAGAGGGAAGCTCGTTCAAGCTCGTTGTGGGCGGGGAGCGTGTCTAGGGGAGCGTGTCTACCGAATCTGTTGTACTGTACCCTCTCTCCACACAGTAATCGCTCAGTAAATGCCCTTGATTGAGTCTAGGAGGAAGGTGCTTTTATCCTGATACCGTTTGGTTAAACCTCTTGAGCTCCCTGCCTGTGACAGTTCTGGAAATCCCCATCTCTTCCCGCTCCTCCTCTCCCTCCTCCGATTCATGCCCTTTAGTCAGAGGTTAAGGTTAATTACTGCAGGTAAAGGAGTAAAACTCCAAAAAGTTCACCCGCTGAAAGGCCCTCAGGGTCTGGAATAGAACTACATTTTGCATAGTGCAACGTACGCCTGCGTCTGCTGTAATTCTAGATCCAGGCCTTTCCCATTTGGAGAAACTAAGGGCAGGATTCTTTGCTTTGCAACTTTTCTTGAAAGGTCTGAGAGGGAATGTAGTTCGCCCACCCATCCCCCGGGATTTTGTGTCTTTCTCACAATCAGATTTCCCCTCGTCGATAATATTCAGTTCCCTTTCCGGGAGCTTTTGTTCCCTGCTCAGCTCTGTAGTATGGGTTTTCCCCTCAGTATCCTTGCCGCCTCCCCGCCCCAGGCCAGGGTGCTCTGTAACCCGGAATCTGCCCTCGGTTTCTCACCTCTGCCCGAAGACCTCCTCACCACGGTTCTCCACTGGTCACCTGCTAGCTTTAGCGGGTGATTTTCCTTGCAATCTATAAGCGTGTTTCCATTCCCGACAGATGTAACTGCTGTAAATAGCACAAGCAATAAGAAAGAAAATGAAGATTATGAGGGGCCTTTCAAGCCTGCAAAATCTCTGAAAGAGGGGAGTGTGCTGGATATTCTGAAAAGCCCAGGTAAGACCCAACAAAATGGCCTCGGTGATGGAAAATGCTTATATTCAGAAGTGCACTAATACAGTCCTGTACCTAATAAAAGCCACCCATCCAACGGGGTCTGGCCTGGAGTTGAAGCAGTGTTTTGCGAAGTGGGTACCGTGGTACCGTCTGTTTCTAGCTACCTGTATTCGAGCATCTTCCCGAGAGGACACAGATGTCGATCAGGGTGGGAGAGAGGAAGCCATTTGAAGAATAGAGAAGCAGCGGGGCCTAGTGGATAGAGCTCGGGCCTGGGAGTCACGAGGACCTGGGTTCTAATGCCGCTCCCGCCACTTGTCTGCTCTGCGACCTCGGGCTAGTCACTGCTCTTCTGTGCTTCAATTATGTCATTTGTAAAATGAGGATAATGATTGTGAGCCCCAAGTGGTACGAGGACTATCTTGTATCTACCCCAGCGCTTAGTACGGTACCGGCACATAGGAAGTACTTAAATATCATTTAAAAAAAAAAATGAAGAACGGAGGAGCGGATTCGGGGAGGTTCACTGGTGCGGGGAGGGGGTGGGCTACGGTTGGGGGAAGTTGAGCCTCGGCTGGATGGAAGGGTCACGGGTGCCTTACCCTACGGTTCCGTTTTCAGGCTTCACCTCTCCGAAGGCGAGCCCTCTCCCCACTGCCCAGCCCCCAGCGACAAGCACAGTCGTCTACACGAGACCCGCCATAAGTAGTTTTTCTACGAGCGGAATGGGTTTCGGAGAGAGCGGAAAAGCCGGCGCTCAGTGGCAGTGCGACACGTGCCTGTTACAGAACAAGGTCACGGACGGGAAATGCGTCGCCTGTCAGTCTGCCCGAATGCCCCCGAGAGATCCCGCCAAGCCCGGCGGAAGCGCCGCTCCCAGCAGCGAGGCCAAACCAACCCCTCCCGCCACCGGGACGGTTGGCTTCGGAGACCGATTCAAACCAGCGGCCGGAACGTGGGATTGCGACACCTGCTTAGTTCAGAACAAACCCGAAGCCACCAAGTGTGTGGCTTGCGAAACCCCAAAGCCCGGGACGGGTGTAAAACCCGCCCTCACGTTGCCGGTGGCTTCGGAGAGTTCGGGGGCCGTGACGACCTCATCCCCCAGGTGCACGGTAACCTCCGGGACCTTGGGGTTTGGAGACAAGTTCAAGAAGCCCAAGGGATCTTGGGAATGTCCAGTGTGCTGTGTGCAGAATAAGGCAGAAGACAGCAAATGCGTGGCCTGTAGTTCCGAGAAACCAGGTAAGTGGTCCGGGCGCCGTGGTGTCTAATCGGTTGGTCAGTAGTGTCGATTGAGCGTCTGGCGGGTGCAGATCACCGTCCCGAGCGTTCGTATAGCAGAGCTGGGAAACTGTCCGGTTTATCGTCAGCAAGCCTTTTGACGCCCAGTGTTCTGAGCTCCTCCAAGAGACACTGTAAGAAATGTCGAGTGGACTCTCTTCCAGCCTGGAGCTACCGGCCAACAGCAAGGAAATTACGTGAACGGGCTGGGAGCGGAGTGGTATAAATCACTCGCGGTCAATAGCTAGTCGGATTTCTTTACAGCTTGTGAAGGACTCGAGTAGAGGCCAGGGTTCCCCCGTGCGCAGCCAGCCAGAAAGAAATGTGCACGGTGGAGTGATTCATGAAGAGACCTTTGCTTTTTATTAGCAAAGTGAATTCCACCCTTCCAGCGGGAGAATGGTTGGAAGTCAGAGCCGTGGCAGCCAGCGTTCGTTTCCCTCCGCGTCCTTGGTTGGTGGGGGCGGTGCCCTCTCTTTTTCGGAGCCCGAATATGAGTCGTTTAACAGAGAACTTTGCCAGTCCAAGGGCCAGGGGAATGCGGAGGACCTCCACCTCGGGAACGGTTAACCTAGCTCAGTACCCTCATCGATCAGTCGTATTTATTGAGCGCTTACTGTGTGCAGAATACCGTACTGAGCACCTGGAAGAGTACAGTGTGACAGAGTTGGTGGACATGGTCCCTGTCCACAGGGACTTTACAGTCTAGAGGGGGAGACAGATCCTGGCTCCACCACTTGCCTGCTGTGTGACCTTGGGCAAGTCACTTTCTTCTTTGTCCTCTTCTGTAAAATGGGTGTTAAGAGCGTGAGCTCCACGTGGGACAGGGACTGTGTCCAACCTGATTATATCGTGTCCACCCCAGTGCTTAGAACGGTGCCTGACACATAGTAAGTGCTAAACAAATGCTATTATTATTATTACGTGTTAGGGATATGTACATAACTGCTGCGGGGCTGAGGGTTGGGGGAATAAAGGGTACAGATCCATGTATAAGGGCGCACAGGAAGGAGAGGGTGTAGGGGAAGTACGGGCTCAGCGGAGGAAGGCTTCATGCACCCCTTTCCATTGAGGAGGAGAGACGTTCTGATCCTGTCTCGATTTCCGAGCGGGTCAGCAGCGGGAGGTCACTTATCTGTGTCTTTGACGCCTGGCACTCTGCCACGCTACTCACATTGGGCGCCCCCCGGTACCAGGCGGTCTCCCCTGTGAATGGGAAAGCGGAATAAGGAAAGGTGGACGGGTAGCGGCCGGCGGAGGGCACGACTGAAGGAAACCCCTTCTGCCCTAGTAATATGCAGCGTCGAGGGGATCCAACAAAGCGAAGCCGGTAACCGAAAGGAGACAGACCCAAGAAACAGGAGAACGGTGGGTTCCTTCATTTGTAAGGGAGCCCCTTGGGACTTAGTGCTCGGCAGGGGCCGGCTTCTGCCCCTTGGCTCTCCGGGACGCTTTTAGGAGATGTTGGAAGTTCAGGGGTGGAACAGCTGGGAGAAAGCAGAATGGCTGGGCGGGACCACCTGGAACCACAAGTCTGTGACGAGCCGCCTCACGCGGGAAGGGGTCTTAGGGCTCTCGGTTCGAATGGGACCTGTGAAAACTGGCAGAGGGAGGCATGAAATGGAACGGAAAAGAACGAAAAGAATCCATTCATATCGAACTTATTCCAAACGCCAGGCGGAGCAAGTAGTTTTGCCACCCTAGTGCAGGAAGTGCCTCCCTGAGGCTCTCCCCCCTTCTTCTAGTTACCCCATGGGGTAGGAGGAGGATGGAATGTCGGGTGCCGTGAAGCCCCCTCTCTTTTCCAGAGAGGTAGCCGGTGGTGTTGCAGTGACGGCCCCAGGCCCAGTCAGTCATCAGAGGTCTTCACATTCTCAGAGTTTTGAAAGTTTCAGCAGCATCATCCTTTATCAGGAGAGACAAAGATCAGTTTCCAGATTTTCCGAGCTGGCAGAGTCCCCGTGAGTGGAGCTGGCGGGCCGAGGGGAAGCGGCAAGTGGCGTCCAAACGACCCAAAAAGAAACGAGATTGCTATTTTCCATGAGCAGATGTCTTGCAGGACAAAGCGGACTCCAAATTCCTCGTGCGGAAGGGCACGGGGAGCTCTTTGTTAACCGGTGGTATTTAATGAGCGCTTACTGTGTGCAGAGCACTGTTCTAAGTGCTCTGGAGAGTACAGTAGAACAACAGACAGACACATTCCCTGCCCACAATGAGCTTACAGCCTAATTGATGTGCCCTGTCATTAACACGGCACTGCTCCCTTGAGTGTGTGGTGTTGGTTGTCAAATAATTATGGTATTAAGCGCTTACTACGTGTCAACTTCTGTACTAAGTGTCGGGGTAAATACAAGCTAATCAGGTTGGACACTCTCTCGCACATGGGACTCACAGTCTTACAGATGAGGTAACTGAGGCACAGAGAAGTGACTTGCCCAGTAGTGGAATAGCAGACTAGTGGAGGAGCTAGAGATTAGGAGCCAGGTCCTTGTCACTCCAAGGCCCGTGCCCTATCCACTAGTCCGCGTAGCTTGTCTCGAAGCAGGGAAAGCAATCCGGTGGGAACGCCAACCTCCCGATCTACCCGCTTTTCTAACCCAGGCAGACGTCCCGACGCGCGTTTCATTTCTCCCCTTCTTTTCCTTCAGGAGGGTCAGCCCCCGTGGCAAGTAACAGTTCTCCTGCTGTGTCCGCCCCTTCTGGAGGATTTCTAGGATTCGAAAAATTCAAGAAACCGGAGGGCAGCTGGGACTGTGAGGTCTGCCTGGTGCAGAACAAAGCGGAGGCGACCAAGTGTGCAGCATGTGAAAGCGCAAAGCCGGGCACGAAGCCCGAGGTTAAAGGTAAAGAGTTGACAAGGCGCCGGTCTCTCGTGATTGACTGCCCGCCCTTTGGTTGGGACAGGGTGAGGCAAGAGACCGGAACCTTTTCCCTGCAGTTTCCTGGGGTGGAAGGGCAGTCCGTGGCTTGACGCTCCCTCCCTCCTGGCAGCGGGAAGACAGGATGAGGCAAAACTCTGGAAAACCCACAGTTAAGACCGGTGACCTCCATGAAAGATCATGGAAAGGCAGTCGTTGGCTCCGAGCCACTGACCCGCTGCTCCAGGGCAAGGGCTCCTTCATGTCGGGCCAGCTGCGAAAGACACGCGCTGCGTGGATTTAACTTCCTGTTTATCTCCGCGGGAGGGGAAGGGAGGGGAGTAAAGGGGTTTCTTGGTTCTCTGAAAAAAGTCTGAAGGCTTGGTAAAGCATTTGAATTGTCTGCAAGGCTCCTGGAGACAAGGCAGCGAGGCAGTCAGACTTCTTGCGTCTCTAATTTTTTGCTTTGAAGAAGGGTGCGTGGGACTTCCTGCCCAGTTAGAAAAGGGATTCAGATTTTGATCGCTGTTATACTACTTTTTCGTCCCTCCTTTTTGGAAAAACTTTTTTCTGAGCTTCCCGGATGTACGTATCCCTTTCACGACCAGTTTCCGCCCCGCTTAACGGTTCCCGAAATCCCCGTCTTCAGTATCATTTCAGAAACCGCTTCTGCCTGCATTCTGAGCCGCACAGAGCGCCCCAGCTACGCCGCTCTCTTTCCCCTTTGGAGAAAACCAAGCGGCTCGCTAATCAATTTGGCCGTAGTTTTAACATCCTAGACCGGTTAGGGTCTCGGTGCTGTCGGAAGCCAAACAAGACCAAAAGTCATCCGTGAAATGATGGGTTACCCAGCCCGGGCAGGCCTGAAAATGAAAGACGGGAGGGTCCAGAGGGCGCCTCGTGGCTAATGACCTCGTTGCTGGCAAGTTGCCATCTTGGTTGCCGCTTCCTTTAGGATCTGGCACGAAAGGGCCTCCCTCCCCAGACCCGCTTCCCGCCTAGCAGAGAATGTTGGGGATGCGATTTGGTGCCCTTTTATGATCACTGCCGGTCGGATGAGGGCCGGGAGCGGGGAGGGATCGTTCTCCGTATCGAGAAGGGTGATTGTGAGCGCCTTCGTTCTGACCCATTCGGCTGAGCGTCCATTTGTTTTTCCCCTCCGAAGGCTTCGGCACCCCCACGACCTCCTCGGCCTCCTCAGCCGCCCCGGCCCCGGCCTTCAAGTTCGGACTTCCGCCGTCGTCCTCGGAGCCGCCGCCGCCGCCTCCCACAGCCCCCGCCAGTTCGACCGGGTTCAAGTTCGGGGACCCGGGGGGCTTCAAGTTGGGCGCCTCGTCGTCCGACTCGGCCATCTCCAACCCCATGAGCGGGGGCTTTAAGTTCTCTCAGACTGTCGGGGACTTCAAATTCGGGGTCTCGTCCTCCGACTCGAAGTCAGAAGAGGTGAAAAAAGACAGTAAGGGGGACAGCGGCTTTTCTTTCGGACTGGCATCCGGATTAAGCAATCCTCCCCCCACGGCCGGGTTTCAGTTTGGGACGCCCAGCCTCGGGCCGCAGGAGAAGAAAGAGGAGCTCGGCAAACCGGCCCCGGGCGGGTTCGCCTTCGGGACGGGGTCCGTCTCCGCCGCCCCCGCGCCGCCCACCGAGAACAAGACCGGAGGGGGCGGCTTCGGCTTCGGAGCGGCGGAGGCCAAGCCGGCGGCCGCGGCGGCGGCCACCACCCCCTTCTTGTTTCCGAAGTCGGAGGGGAGTAAGGACGGAGGCCCCGCGGCCCAAGGAGGCTTCAGCTTCGGCGGCCTGGAGCCCGCCGCCCGCCTGCCCTCGGCCCCCGTGTTCGGCCTGGGAAGGACAGAGGAGAAAAAGCCGGAGCCGGTCACCTCCGCCACCGGTCTGGTGTTCGGGAAGAAGACGGGCGGCGAGGAGCCCAAGTCCCAGCTGCTGTTCTCGTTCGGGAAGCCCGAGCAAACCAAAGACGAGAGTCCAGCCAAGCAGGCGTTCAGTTTCAGCCTGGCGAAGCCCGCCGAGAAGGAAGCGGACCCGCCCGCCAAGTCCACTTTTGCTTTCGGGGTCCAGGCCGCCGCCCCGGCCGGTAAGCCGCCGCGCCGCTTGTCGAGTAACGACCGCGGTGCCCGCCGAGGATCGAGCCAACTGCCAGGGTGGATGGCGGGACCATCGAGTCGGATGATTCTAACGATTGTTATTTGTTCAACGTTTACTATGTGCCGGTCACTGTACCAAGGGTTGGGATGGAAACGAGCGAATCGGGTTGTCCCGCATGGGGCGCTCGGTCTTGATCCCCATTGTACAGATGAGGTCACCGAGGCGCAGCGAAGTGAAGTGACCTGCCCAGGTTCGCACAGCAGACAAGTAGTGGAGCCAGGATCAGAGCCCAGGTCTTCCTGACTCCCAGGCCCGGGCTCCATCCACTAGGCCACGCGGCAGTCCCTGTCCCACGCGGGGCTCACGGTTTACGAGGGAACGGAGAGCACCTGTTGAACCCCCATTTTACAGATGAGAAAACCGAGGCACAGAGAAGGTCGACGACTTTGCCGAGGTCAGGAGGCGGGCAAGCGGCCGAGCAGAAATGAGAACCTAGGTGTTCTGACTCCTAGTACTGAGGCCTTTCCCCATCCTACTGTGGAAGCATCCCGGGATTGGTGTTCCCCATCTTAGCTGTAGTCAGTCTCCCAACCTGGGATCAGATGTCGGGAAGAGGGAGAGGGTACGGTCCATTTTCCCGAGAGAAGGTGAACGGATAGGAGAAGGATTTCTGACATGAAGTCGATTTGGCTTTGTGGGGGGGACGGGAGGTGCCGTCTTCAATCCCCCTCAAATCAACCAACCGTGACCACCCCAAAAAGGGGAAAAATGACCCCAGAGAGCCGGGAAATGGCCGGATGTCTTCCGGGCAGGCAAATACAGGAAGTGTGCGTCTCCGGGTCGGGTTCCTCAGTCTCTTTCTCAGGCCCGCTGCGGACACCCGGTGGCGTGCTGGTGCCGGGGCGGACCGCGAGAGCCCGAAGAGACCCGTTTTTTCAGAAGCGCTGGGCCTCTGGGCTGCGCGGCGGGGCCGTGCTTAGTTCCGGGCTGGTGACCGTCGAGGTCAGAAGTGGAGAGAAAGCAAGCGTCCCTCCTCCGTTCACGTGTCCCGTGGTCGTGACCGGGGCCTCTCCGCAGTCTCCTGCGGGTGGATGAGCAGGTGGTTGGGTTGGGTCTTTTCTTCTACCAGCCCGGCGGGGATCTCTGCCCAAGAGGGCCGGAGGCCTAGTGCGCTAAAGCCTCCGCTTCCCGCCGAGAGACCCGCTCACTGCCCGACGGGTGGGCTTTAGAGTAGGAGCCGGAAAGGCAACCGCACCAGAGTCTCCTCCGTAGTGGGCACCGGCCCGCGGCCGGCTGATGGGATTGCTCCTCCGAGCCCTCGGGGGCCACGGGAGGAGAAGATCCTGCCCGGGGTGAAGAGGCAGACTACCTGCGGACCCGCGCTCCCTGTGGACAGGCCCTGCCTTTCCCTCGTCTGTCAAAACCCGGGAGGGCCGGGGCGTCCAAGGGCCCGCGCGAAGCACTTAGGGTAGCCCGCGCCTGTGCACAGCCGCTCCAGGTGTGCCCCCGGTGAGTCCCGGGGCCGCCGGCCACCAGCCGTTAACACGCTGCGTCCTCCCTTCTGTCTTGCAGATCAAGGAGCGGGAAAGCCGGCGTTAAGTTTGTTGAGCAGCGGCTCCTCCAACCCCAGTGTCCCGACCACGGGGGCCACCGGCACCGGCGGCGGCAGCCTGTTCGGCGGGGCCGCCTCTGCCTCCAACCCGCCCGTGGCCACCTTCGTGTTCGGACAGACGGGGAACGCGGTGAGCGGCTCCGCCTTCGGCAACCCCTTGGAAAGCGGCGCCCCGCAGCCCTTCTCCTTCTCTCAAGAGAGCAAACCGGCCGCCGCCCCGGCCGCCGCCGCCGGGGCCGCGGTGGCCCCGTTCGTCTTCGGGCCGGGGGCCGGGGGCGGCGGTAACCCGGCCACCTCCACCTTCAGCTTCGGCGCCTCCACCACGGCCAGCGCCGCCGGTACGTCTCCGAGGATTGGGGGTTGGGCTAGGTTGTGGGGGCCGCCCCCGGGGTGGACGCCCAGCCGGGGCACCGGCTCCCCGGGAACAAACCACCTCGCTTCTCGTGCGCTTGGGTTTTTTTTTTATGGTACCCGTTAAGCGCTTACTGTGTGTCAAACACAGTTCTAAGCACAGAGAGAGATTCAAGTCGATCAGTGAGTCGGTCGTATTTATCCAGCGCTTACTGTGCGCAGAGCACTGAACTAAGCACTTGGGAGAGTACAATATAGCAGTATAACACGTTCCGTGCCCACGACGAGTTTACTCTCCCTCTTGGGGGCTCACGGTCTTAAGTAGAAGGAAGAGCGGGTGTTAAATCCCCCGTTTCACAGTGTGAGTGAACGTGTACGCCGTGTTGTTTGCAAGGAAAGGGGGATTTTAAAAACATTAAAGGGCCCGGGGGGGGGGGGGCGGTGTGTGTGTGTGTTTCCACCTAAGCATGCATCCTTTGTAATAATTGTATTATTTAAGTGCTTAACTGTGTGCCAAGCATGGTTTAATCCCCGGAGTAAATACGAGGTCCCACGTGGGGCTCACAGTCTAAGTAGGAGGGAGAACAGTGTTGAATCTCCACTTTGCAGATGGGGGTATCGAGGCCCAGAGAAGTGAAGGGACTCGGCCAGAGGTCACAAAGCAGACGCGTGTCGGGTCCGGGATTAGAACCCAGGTCCTCCGACTCCCAAGGCGGTGTTTCTCTGGGACGTGGAGCGGATTGTCCGTATTAAGGAGTTCACTGTCGGGCGCGTCACCGCACGATCTCCTCCCTTCTGGGTGCTCCGGTGGTTTGACCGAGCCCGAGGGGCGGGCGGGGAGGCAGGCGGGCAGGTCGGCAGAGACGGGAGCTGACCCCGCAAGCTCCTCTCTCCGAGAGCCCGCCGAGGGCCGGGAGCGGGATCGTGACACCTCTCGGCTCCTCGCTTCCCCAGGTTCCTCCTCCTTCGTCTTCGGTTCCGGGACTGCGGCGGCTTCGGCCAGTCCGGTGTTCGGCGCCGGCCAGACCCCGACCTTCGGACAGAGCCAGGGGGCCGGCCAGCCCAGCGGCCCGGGCTTCGGGGCGCTGCCGTCGTCGACGTCGTTGTTTTCGGCCGGCTCCCAGCCCCCCCTGCCCACTTTCGGGTCCGTGTCGAGCAGCGGCCAGCCCCCGGTCTTCGGACAGCCGCCCAGCCAGCAGGCCGGGTTCGGGTCTGGCTCGGCGCCTTCCGGCTCGGGTAAGCGAGCCCCGATTCCCCTTTGGGTCATCCGGGGGGCAGGGAAAGGGAAGCGGGGGGCGGCCTTCTGGATTTCGGCACCTTCGGGTTCGGAGCCGTGGGTCCCGCTTCCGGTCGGAGCCGGCTTTTTTGGCTCCAGCCTTCTTCTGGGGCGGCCCGCTTCCTGTCGGGGGGCCTGCCGCTGGGCTTTGAGAAGAGAGCCCCGATACCCAGGGGGTGGAGCCGAGGGTTTACAGGGGAAGCGTCACCGAAGGCCCGAGGGTGGGGAAGGGAATGATGGGCACGCCCCTGCCCTCCCCCGAAACGGGTAGGTGGCGTTCGGAGCGAGTTTGTCCGGGAAGCGGGGACGCGATGCCCTTCGGAGAGAAATCAGAGGGGTCCCGGGCCCAGAGGGATTCGTCGTTGCTGGGGAAAGCTAGCAGTGCTAAAACCAGGCCCCCCGAGTACCGAGATTCCGGAGGGAAGCCATCTCGCTGCTCCTCCAAGACCACTTCGATGCCACCCGCTGGGGAGGGGGTCCCGGGCCGGGAGGGGCGTCGAGTCGGCCGGATGCGCTGTGCGTTCTTCCCGTGTCTAAGGCCCCTCTCGGGCGTTCCCCGAAGCACGGCTCTGCTTCTACCAGCCCGGCCCGCTTCCGTCTGCCCCCCCCCCTTCGCTAATTCGAGGGCTTCCGCGGGACCGGGGGACTGTATCTTCAAAGCCGGGGACGGGGCGTCCCAGTTCGTAAACCTCAGAAGGGCAAGGCAGGGGATGCCTTTTGACATGGTGAGCTCAGCCCGGGCGGGGCGGTGCCGTGAGCCCGGAGGAAATTTCTGGGTTATTCTTCCGTCCCAAGAGGCCGTCTGAGGCCTGATGTTACTTCTGCAGAGGCCCGGAACGTCCGTTCTTGGACCTCTGTTCACTCACTGTCGTATTTACTGAGGGCCTACTGTGCAGAGCGCTGTACTAAGCGCTCGGGAGAGTAGAGTATAACAAGAAACAGACACATTCCCCGCCCGCAGCAGGCTTACGGTCTCAGGGACCTTGAGAGCAACACAGTGGACCGGGCCAGCGACTGCCCGGGGAAAGCAAAACCTGCAGCGCTTCTGCCTGAACCTTCCGTAGGTGGCGTGTTCCAGTTCGGGAGCAGCACGACGAATTTCAACTTCACGAGCAACAACCCGACAGGCGTGTTCACCTTCGGTGCTAACGCCGCCCCGCCGGCCCCCTCGGCCCAGCCTTCCAGCACAGCGGGCTTCCCCTTCGGTCCGGTGCCGGCCTTCGCTGTAGGGTAAGGGGTCGCCCAGCCCGGGGGGGCAAAGGGGCACCGGTGATGGAGAGCGGGAGTGAGGAAGCGTCGTTTGCTTTTTTTTTAATGGTATTCGTTAAGCGCTAATTCATTCGATAGTATTTATTGAGCGCTTACTTTGTGCGGAGCACCGTACTAAGCGCTTGGAAAGTACGAAGGGGCGACGGATAGACAGTCCCTGCCCACCGACGGGCTTACGGTCTAATCGGGGGAGACGGACAAAGACAGTAGCAATAAATAGAATCGAGGGGATGTACATCTCATTAACAAAATAAATAGAGTAATGAAAATATATACGAATGAGCAGATGAGCACAGTGCTGGGGGGAGGGAGAGGGGGAGGAGCAGAGGGAAAGGCGGGGGGGGGGGGGAAGGGGGTTTATCTGGGGGGAGTGCGGAGAGGCGGCAGAGGGAAAAGGGGAAGCTCAGTCTGGGAAGGCCTCCTGGAGGAGGTGAGCTCTCAATAGCAGCGCTTACTACGAGCCAGGCGCTGTCCTCGGCACCGGGGCAGATACAAGCTAATCTGGTCGGACGCAGCCCGGGTCCCACGCGAGGCTCGCCGTCATAATCGATTAGACTGTAAGCCCGTCAAATGGCAGGGACTGTCTCTGTTGCCGACTTGTTCATTCCAAGCGCTTAGTACAGTGCTCTGCACATAGTAAGCGCTCGATAAATGAATGAATGAATGAATAATCCCCGCTTGACAGATGAGGTAACCGAGGCCCGGAGAAGTGAAAGTCTCCTGCCCCAGGTCACAGAGCAGACGGGCGGCGGAGCCGGGCTGAGAACGCGGTACTTTGTGACTCCCGGGCCCGGTTTTATCCACTAGGCCACGCTGCTCAGGTTTCTTCTGAGGACTGGAACTTGTCCGCGTTCACTTAGTTACTTACACACACGCACAGACGCTCTCCGTCTCTCTCTTCCCTCCTCTCCCCTGGACCCCTTTCTGACTCCGCCTTCTCTCCCGCAGGACGAATGGCAAAAACGTCTTCTCCGCCTCCGGAAGCTCAGTCTCTGGACGGAAGATAAAGACTGCCGTCCGGCGCAGAAAATAAACGTCCGAGCTTAGCAGAGACAGCCGTGTCGGCCACAGCCGGTGCCCGCGTCCGCTCCGGGCGGGGGGGGGCCGCCCAAGCCTCGGCGGCCGAGGACGTCCTTGGGGTTCCCCGCCCGCGCCCCGCCTCCCCCTTTTAAGTTTTTCTTTTTTTTCTCTTTTTTTTTTGGGATTATGTTCTGTTTTTAAATAGCTAGAGCCGGTGACAGGAGGTTCTTAAAGCAGAGTTCTTTTAGGATCCAGCAACTTTATTCACTGACTCGGCACGGCGTGGCTAGAAGCGACCGTAGCCCGAACAGCGAACGGCTTTGTATCATACCTCTTGATGTGCGCCCGGCCCCGCGGGAGGCGCCGACCGCGGAGAAGTTGTAATTATATCCGCGAGGGATTCTGTATAGACTTAGCGAATGGGGAAACGAATGGTTTCTAGGCTGCGTCCGTGCTGGTGTATGTGTGAAGTGAGTGAGGTGGATGTATTGTGCTCTACACTTTTCCGATCGAGGAAGACTGATTTAAGGAGAGCGACCCGGGCCCCGGCCCCGTTCGCTCTCGTGGCCCATTTCCTGATTAGACGCGATTTCTATCTTTTCACTCTTACGGCTCTCACCTGTCTTGCCTTCTCGTTATTTTATTATGAACTTCGTGTAAATACGATTTGGTTCCGCTGCGTCCGATTTTTTTTTTTTTTGGCATAACATAAATCTGTGAACTTGAAAAATTTAATTTTGTGTGTTAATGACATATTTTTTTTTTGTTTAGTATTGTCTCAGATTTTATTATGTAAATCCCATTATTCAAAGTTGCCTAAATCCATTTAGAAAATCTTTAAAGAAAATTGGGAATTCTTAAAGTGAGTTTATTGGCTTTTCTGATCCATTTTTGTTTGGACCAAAAACCAGTATTGTACAAAGTATTAAGTATATATTTTTATATTTACTGAAATGGACTGTGGTGACTTTGGATAATAAGGAAAAGTTTAATATTAAAGCCATGTTTATTACAGTATAATTAACATGTTAAACCATGGGATAAATGCCATCAATAAAAATTATGAAATACTTTTTGGTGAAGTTTTCACTCGGGGCGGAGTTGCCAGGCACCTCTTCGCCCGTTGGTTTTCGGAGGCGCACCCGCCCTCCCTGCCCCTGCCGGGCTTCGGCCAACGCGGGTAAGTGACCGACAACATTCATCAGAAACTAATTCTGACCCAAAGTGACTTAGGTGAGACGGCGGATCGTCCCGCTAACCTGACCCGGCTAAGCGGAGGATTCACAGAACCCCGGTTTCACGCGATGAGAGGATCTCTCCCCATCCGAGGTATTTATTGAGCATAGAACTGCACCTCAGATCCTGCAAAGAGGTTCTGCCCGCTCCAGGAGGCTGTCGTCCCCGACTCCACCTCAGAAGATTACCGGGACCCGTTCGACTTTTAAACGGTGCGTAATTTCCGTCTCTTTTGATTCCTCCGAACGGCAGCCCCGTTTTCCCCGACGGCTAGATCTTCCTAGAAAACGGGCAATTAAGACTTTTCTTGTATTAGAATCGGAGCCGGCTATTGCTTCCAGGGAGAGGACACACGCAGAACGGCTGAGGTTAGATGAGAGTTTTATTGACACGGGGTGGGGGGATTTAGTTCCAAAGCCGGGGCCCTTGGAAGGAACACTCACTTGCCTAAATCTTGGGTGCTCTCGCATTTTTTTGCAGGCTCTAGTCAGAGCAGATTCAACTGCTTTTAAGTTGACTACACACTCATTCCCTCCCCCACCCCATTTCAGCCAATTTTCAGTCTCTCCTCCGCCCTCGCAGGGGAGGCAGCTGAAGGGTTTCACATCTTTCACCTGTCTGTTCTGCGATGCAAATGTTAGCGTAAGAAAAAGTAACCGTTTGACACAACACTCCCTCTTCAATACTAGGTGGGTGATGCGTGTCTACAGTAGAGGAATCAGTCTGGTTTTTTATTTAAAGTGAACGTGACCTCGCTTAGGTTACGGTCTGAAGTTAGAGCTATTTAAAAAGTTTTAAGGACATACTGCAACTGGGGGGGTGTGGGGGAGAGACTCGGTGCTATTGTTCTTACCGTTCTTGTAATACTGGCAGAGTGACGGGATGCTGGGAAGTGGATTGGCAGGGTTTTCTCCTTGAGGGTTAGTAAAGGGCCCTAATGGTAAAAAAAGGGAGATAGAGAAAGGACGCCTTTTCTTCCTGGACCTTGGTCTGCCTCTGCACAGGCTGTTTCCAGCCCTGCCTCAATTGAAGCTTGTCATTTATTGAGCGCTTACCGTGGGCCGAGCACCGCCTGGAAGCGTACCACAGTGCAGAGTCGGTAGACGCGTTCCCTGCCCACAAGGAGCTTACAAATCGGGCGGCCTGCATCCGGCCAAGATCAATCGAACACTTGGTTGAAGAGGCTGGGCCCTAGGTTAAAAGGTGGCGGCTGCCTCTCGGGAATACGCTTATAGCGCGGGGTTTAGGGAGTTGCAGGCATGTACTTCACTCACCCGGGCCCCTTCCTGCAGAGGGTGGCAGGCTGGGGTAGCTGGTGCTAGCGGAACCCCTCTAATCACTCGCTCTACTGACCCATCCATCCCATCCTGGATCTTCCCCGTAGCAGCAAAGGACGTAGTGAGCGACCCTGGAGAAATCAGATTGTACGGACGGTGGGACGAGCTGACCGAGACAATCACAAAAAGGAAGTAGTTTAAAAACAGATTATAGATCAGACACGTGGACTTGGGCTCCCGTGAAGCTCTGGCTGCCGCTCAGTTCTGAAGCCAAACGGGGATTAGTTTTATACTAGAAAGGTTACAGAAGAGTTCGATATGCCTATCGAGGGCTTAGAAAAAATGTAAATATTTCAAGTTACATTAAACGGATACAAGTCACCTCTTCAAAACTGATGCAGTGGAGTTGGCTCGGAATTCATTTGTTGGTCACCACATACGAGGTTGACCAACAAATCAAAGTTTCTGGGGGTGAGAGAGTTGCCAATCCGCCTGGTTGCTACAACTCAATTGCCAAAAGGGGAGTAAGGAAGCCCCACCACCACGTGACCCATTTTGTCACCTAGAAATGCCTTTCAACTGCAGTACAAAATGCAAGCATTCTGGAAATCGCTGTCCTTTAGTAAGTGTGAAACTCTGTCTTTATTCAACATCGATGCAGGTCAACTGCGACTTTGACTAGGCAGCTATATAGAAAGTAAAGCTGCCTGTTTCAAATGCTGAAATGCATTAAGAACATTTTCCTCGTGCTTCAGTACACCCTTGAATATTTTATGTATTAACGGTATTTTTTAGGTGCATCAAAAGTAATTCACCATTAAGTACAATCCTTAGTGTTCATTTTAGGGCCCAGAAAACACTTGTACATCAATTTAAAATTCGGCTCAAGATTTAAGTTTACTTGTCCTCTAAAAAAGTCATCGATAAACGTAATACATAAAGTTTTGATCAGTATCATGCAAAACTCCTCCAAGTACATATTTGGCAAAAGTGTAGAGAACAGTGGTAAAGGTACACTCGTTCTGGAATAAAATGCTTAAAACTGCTTTCGGGTGAGGTAACGGGCTCCCTCTTTCCCTCTCTTGGTTCACCTTCCTCCCCTCCCACGCCCCACGGGACAACAAATACTGGCTTTAACACAATCTTCTCTGTTGGCATTTACCTTTTTAGGCGAATTCTGCAGGTGTTTACGAAACACAACTGGGCCAGCCTCCATCATTTCTTCCCAGACACCAAAGAAACTGTAGAAATTTCACCGAGTTGAAATTCCTTCCAGATAATTACCAGTTCTTAGACCGTGAGGAAGTAGGGCCGTAAAGGATTGCGAATCCACCGTCCGACGGCCCGAGGCCCGCTGCTCTCCTAGGGGAGAGTTCTTTGGCATTCCTAAATGAAATCAATACTTTCGGACAGAGCCCGGCATCACGTGGGAGTCATTTGAATTTCAGAGCTTTCCGCCTAACCCCCGGATACTGAGGACCACGTGACAAAACTGGAGTTCTGCAGCTAGTCCAAGAGAGTGGAGTTTGGGGTCACTAGGGAGGGTTGGCATCATCTAACCCCATTCCTTTTTACCACGATGGTTCCTGCCACGATGTCATAGGCTGTTCGGTTGTGCTGGAAGAACAGCAGTGTGATGAAAGCAGGAAAAAAGGAAGCAATAGAAAAATTCTTGATCAAGGCTCGTATTGTGGACCTAAATGAGTAAAAAAGAACAATTAGGCGACTCGGCCTCCTCCTAGCTTCGTACCTGCAAATGCAATTATGACTCACTGAGATTCTCCTCAGAGGATCCCAAACAGGGTTAGTTACTAGACCATCGCTATTAGTCGGTTGGTGATTTGAATGGATTTTCTCATCTTGTAGAAAGGCCAGGGGAACTCCCAGTAAAAGGATTAGGTGGCTGAACAAACATTATTAGCATTTCACAGTGTTTCACCTGATTGTTGCGTGTCTTGGCCAGAGCTATTCTTCATTTCAGGGGCTTTTAGCATCCCTTCCTGGAGAAAGAAAGCAGCCCCGCAAGCAGCCCAGGCTCTGACTGCTGCATCCAGTGCTTTTATTCAATGCCACCCTTGAAGGCAGGCTTAGAAGGAAGAGACCAGACCCTGTCTTTGGCTGCGTGATTTCTGCTTTTACACTTAATGCTGACTGAAGGTACAATTTTGGGAGCTCGTGCACTTCCGGGCAGGGCCCGGGGATGTGCCTTTTCTTTCTCATTCTGGCACAATAAACACAGCCTTCGGTTTGGGCTAATAGGGCATTTTCTATATTATCTGTCATCTATTGAGCGCACACTGTACTTCAAAGCGCTTGAGCATACAATAGACACGGTAGACACGTTCCCTGCTCACATTATACCGAAGAAGCAATTCAATTCAGCCTGAAATTGAACCAACCGTCAGAATTAATTTGAAAGTCTTGCGAATTAAACTGTGAAGATAACAGGAGACAAGTAAATGGGAATTCATTTTAAGGCCAGACTATCTCCTTTATGTAATTTATTTTAATGGCCATCCCTATGGACAGGGATCACATCTACAACCTCTACTGGACTTTCCCAAATGCTTAGTAACTGTGCTCTG
Organism: Ornithorhynchus anatinus; assembly: GCF_004115215.2. NCBI lineage: Eukaryota > Metazoa > Chordata > Mammalia > Monotremata > Ornithorhynchidae > Ornithorhynchus > Ornithorhynchus anatinus. The sequence goes on along the minus strand of NC_041750.1, from coordinate 25,331,375 downwards.
CCAACACTCAATAAAAACACTTCACGCCAACCCCAAACTGCAAGCTCCATTCAGTTGTATCTGTTGAGTGCAGAGCACTGTATTAAGTGCAGGGGAGAGTACAATATAACGATAAACCGACCCGTCTCGCCCACCGTGCCGGACAGTTTGGCTTTACTTGTACCAATCTGCGAACGTTCCCCTTTCGTGCTGCTGCCCGATCTTTATCTTGGATGATCCTTTTACCATAACACTACTTACCTAGGGCTAACCACCCGCTCTCCAAGCATGGCCATGAGCCCAGGGAGGAGGTTTTCAGTCCCTCCATTATGGACCCAGACTCAGTTTCTGGCAGCTTCTGGAGGCTGGCGCAGCAGGCCTAGCTCGGGGACTTACGTTTGCTGGCTGCCTACTCTGTGTGTCTTTCCACTCTGCCATGAACAGAAAGAAATAGCTGCAATCTGGCAGGGAAAGAAGCCATCATGGTTTTTTTTTTACTGCTGTTTTGAGATGGTATAATAAGCACGTAGATCATCCTTCCTCAGAGTTCATTGCAGAAAAACTGCAGCTTGCACAATGCACAGTCCTGCCTCCTCTTAGCTTTAAATCAGAGACAGAGGACATTATGACCAAAAGGCTCCACCAAACCAAGCAAGTGGGTGTTAATCCTGAAAAACGTGTTTGGCAAATGCCCATCACACAGTTTGATTAGAAGAAAGGTGTTTCCTTAATTTACACCTTCCCTGATGTTTATATTTAAATAACTTCCATCTTTTCCCCAGTGGGAAAAACAACTAGAATGAGGAAAGACAATCCCAACTAATGGTTACGATTCACTCCATCCCAAAACATCAATGGATGCGGAACTAGAATGGATCATCTCTGTACTCTCTCCGACCTAATTAGCACTTAGAACAGTGTTTGACACAAACAAATTTGCCTAAGGAAACAGTGCTCGGCACATAGTAAGTGCTCAAGAAATACCATCGAATGATAATTAGACATTTGATTTTAAGGGCTTAGATTCAAGGTTTGTTTGGGAGGAGGAATTTGATGGGTCAAAGATATGCCAGCCAAAGACTCAAAAAGAAAGGTGCTACAGCATTTGCATAACAATCTTCATGACTTGGAACTGCAGGGCCCTTTCCAGCAACTAGGTGGTTCTGCTAAGAGATGACAGCTTTCCTCTATGAGAAAGTCACTATTCTCACAGTTTACTATTGTTTTCATCAATGATGTGTAATTTATTTTAAAGTCTGTCTCCCCTTTCTAGACAGTAAACGTCCTGTGCGCAAGAAAGGTATCTACCAACTCTGTTTTAGTGTACTCTCCAAAACATTTAGTACAGTACTCCGCAAGCACTCAACAAATACCACTGATTGATTGGTCAACAAGTATAATGCAAAGGTAGGAAGAGAGGAATCTTACGTTGTTATGGTAACGTTGGAGGAAGGAATCACTAGAACCCGGTTTGGAGCGATCAATACAGATGTGTCACACGTCACGACGCGAAGGCCCAGCAGAAATTTCCCTGGCGTGGCTCCTCCTGCTCCCCATATGCAGATGATCTGAAAAGAAAGAAAAATCTAAGCTCTGCATTTGTTCTAATGCTTCTCTCAGCTGATTTTTGACCTCAGCCATGCTGTAAAATATTTGGCCAGTATCACCTACATAATATCCCATCATATCTCAAAGACTTAGGTCACCCCACTTCAGCCAATAAATCCCACATCATTTCCTCCTTCCATAAAGCCTTTGTAAATCCTCTCCCAAGTTCTTCCACATCCCTTAGGGTACAGGGGACTAAAAATGTGCTAGTGTGCACCTGGCCAGAGCCAGATGTGGAGTTCTTCCCAAAAATATTCTGCAGATATCAAATGAAAGCCTAATGTACCATTTCTTACTCATTACTAAGAAAAAAAAAAGTTTTAGCAATTCTTTCTAGAAGAATCAAGTGCATTTAAAATTCATTTGACAAAGCTTTGTAGAGGTTTCCCACAAGTTTATAAAGAGCCTCTCCACCCTGAGACCCAAAATGGAAAGAGTATCAATAGGGTAAAAATGGCAAAAAAAAAATGGGGAAATAGATAAGGATCAGGGGGAAACTACCAGACCTTTTATTTCAGAAAAGAACATACTTGACACAGTCTCAGTTCACCAACACTGTTGAAATGAAGGGAGAGTAAATGCTAGGCACAAGGTGGCAAATAGATTTTTTCTCTCAGCCCTGACATGGAAATTGCAGGGGCCCCAGTAATCACAGAAGGTACTAATTCTGTTGTATTGTACTCTCCCAAGTGCTTAGTACAGTTCTCTACACATAGTGAGCACTCAATAAATACAATTGACAGATACCAAAGTAGGGAAAGGTAACTACTTAAAGGGATTTAGGAACCAAATATGGTGGGTGGGGACAGTACAATGAATTGGGACAGATCTGCAGTTCTGTGCTCGTGGTTCTGCCCCACCCAGATGAGCTCCTCCAGAAAGCTTTTAGCCACTGGTTCCGTACCACTTCGGAAAGAGGGATACGCCGCCTCTTTGACACCAGGAAGTGTTCCCAAACAAGGAGAGAAGTGTTTGACCAAGGGATAGCAGCAGGGAAAAAGCAGGGTGTAATGTTTATGTCTTAAATGTCCCTGATCTGAAAACATTCAAATGAGCATTTAAATTCTCATTTTTAATTTGGAGCCAACGAAATTTTACCCTGTGCGAATATTCATTCATTCAATCATATGTGTTGAGCGCTTACTGTGTGCAGAACACTGTACTATGCGCTCGGGAGAGTACAATATCACAACAAACAGACACATTCCCTGCCCACAATGAGCTTTCAGTGGGGGAGACGGACGATAGAAATAAATATGGCAAAGACTAACCATCTTTGGACATCTTGGTAACTCACCTCGTAGAAGCAAACTAGTAATCGGTATATCAGAGCCACCACCATCATTTTCTGCAAGTCTTCCATTGAAGTGTCTTCATCGATTTCTTCTATTATATAATGCATAGCGAACTTGGAAATGTCCCTGCAACAAAAGAAAGGGTGTCAATCGGGGACCAATGAGGGAACCTTTTCCCATTCCATTCTAAAAGATGACTCTCTGACCAGTTCCAGCTACCTCTTCTAGGAAATTAGGGGGCTCTCCAAGGGCCTGGGATAGGGGTGGGAGCAGCAGGGAGGAATGTGCCTTCTTCCCCGCTACTGAGGCAGCGGGGCCTAGTGGGAAGAAGGTGGGCTTGGGAGTCAGAAGACCTGGGTTCTAATCCTGGCTCCACCAACTACTTCCTGTGTGAGCATAGCCAAGTCACTTAACTTTTCTCTGCCTCCATTTCCTCCACTGTGAAATGGGGATTAAATCTTACTCCCGGCTACTTAGACTGTGAATCCTCCAAAGGAAGGGACTGGGTCCAACCTGATTACCTTGCATTTACCTCAGCATGAAGAACAATGTAAATGTAAATGCTTAACAAGTACAACAAGAATAATAATACAATTCTTATCCCAAGTCCACTGCAGACCCCAGCAGCACCTGGCTGCCATGCTGGTCCCCAGAGTTTAGCAAAATCTTCCGCTTCGGCTTCATCCCCACCAGAGCCGGCAGTGGTACCCTGAGCATGAGAGCAGGGAGACTGGAATAACAACAACAACGGTACTGACTGTGGTCTTTGTTAAGCACTTACTATATACCAGGCACTGTAACAAGCGCTGGGGTGGATTCAAGCAAATCGGGTTGGACACGGTCCCTGTCCCTCAGGGGGCTCACAGTCTCAATCCTCTTTTTACAGATGAGGTAGCTGAGGCACAGAGAAGTGAAGTGACTTACCCAAGGTCAAGTGGCGGAGCCGGCATTAGAACCCAGGTCCTTCTGACTTCCAGGCCTGAGCTATCCACTATGTCATGGTGCTACCACTGGAAGTTAGTAGGCGCTCACCCCACCTAACTGGGTCCCAAGGTAGGGGCCTGGGCAGGTGGTGGTGGCAGGACAGCATCGATCCAACAATCGGTGGTATTTATGGAGCCCCTACTGTGCACAAAGCATTGTTTTGTGTGCTTGGGTCAGTACAATACAAAGGAGTTTAAAGACTGAGGAGCAGGAGATTATCCTGGTCAGGTTGCAGCACTGAGCTGACAATGGTTTCGAAACAACTGCTTCTGGGCAGCAACTCTTTCTGTTCCTTTCCACCTTCTCACAATTCCTACTTCTGTTAGTGAGTTGGTCAGCCATATTTACTGAACAGTGGAGGGGACGGAAAGATACGAGGAAAGGTATCTAATGGTTTTCCTCCTTGGGGAATATAGGTAACATCCCAAAAGGGAAAGTTTGGCTGTTGGGTATAATAAGAAAAAAAACAACCCAAAATTCCTATCCTGTTATATTTGCACTTGAGACTCGGGGCCTATTAATTAACGAAAAAGCAACACGATAATTAAAGCCATGGCAGCTTCTAAGGAAACAAACTAAAGGATACAAAATTTGTGATTATGTACACACTTAGGCCTCTTATAGATATGTTGAACCAAAATGGCCTAAGGAAAATGGCCTAAACTCCTCTAACATTGACACCAAAAACATTGTTTTCACTTCCTGACTGGGGAGTTTAACATAATTAAGATGTGCTTGAGAAGGTGTCGTGTTTATAATAAACAGGCCTACTGGTTCAATTTAACAATTCATTGAGTTGACAGGCCATATGAGTCACAAACTATGACCATACTATGTGATTCTTAGCTACTGCTTTAAACAAAAGGCCCATTTCTCCAGCTACAGAGCTATTCTCTGTAGTCCTCAGGAAAAGAAAATAGCCACGAAGAGTAATTATATTACATATTATCATCCTGACCCTTCTTTCCACCTCCAATTCATCAACCAAAATGATAAAGAGTGCTCTCTGGAAACCTCTAGTAGATTTCAAGAATGAACTAGTTTTTACACACTCCTTCGACTTACTTTATCCCACTGAGATGCATAATACTTAGGACAATACTGGCTTTTACGAAGAAGAGAATAAAGAAATCCACCATCTCTGCTATGAATCTGTGTGCCAAGGACGGAATAGCATACTCTCGACCTGCAAATAGAAAAATACTAGTTAGGAAAATGGAATTATTCCTCTAATAAACACCTATCTGAACACCCCAGACACCTTAAATTGAGGGGTAGGGAGATACCAAATAACCCTGCTACAGCAGAGCCCCAATTTTCTAAACTAATTGGGACCAAGTTCAGGTGATACAATGTTGCTATTGACCTCAGCTGCGCAAGAGGGAACATCTTGGTGTCTGTTTCTTCCTCTCTACAAACCCCGGGTTTGTTGGAAGCAATTTCCTCTCTCTCATTTGGCTGGCAAGGTTGTTTGGTCACCTCGAAGTTTCACTTTGTAAAGGAAGTGGCAGAGAGGGCTAGAAAACTTCAGATTACGGCTTCCTCTTCCTTCCCTGTTCTGGTATTCTGCTCCCATGAGTGACTGCTCACCTATTGGCCAGGTTGTTTAAAGCGCTTTCCCTTTTGCTTACAATGTCCCCTTTGTAATTTCATTCTCTAATGTGCTAAGTGTGTCCCCCAGAGTTCTGGGCAGGCACTGATCCCAATAACACAATGCACCTGTGCATTCGGCACTTCAGCACACCTGGGTTCAGATGTGCTACTTGAGTTTTGACAGATCATAAATTCCACAGATAAATTAACTACATCTCAAGTGGATACCAGTAATAGTGAATGACAACACGAGTTAAAATTCTGAGTTAAATTCAAAGATGTATATGCATTTACTGACACCTCATATTTGTGCAGATCAAGGAATGAATTCTTGGATGAGACAACTTTGGTGTCTCTGAGAGGAAGTTCTGCAGTGTGAGTTGGTTCTCATACAAAAGAAAAAAAATCACAAGCTGGGACATAAAAGGCCACGTACAAGTGAAAGCCAGTTCCACGATGGTAACCACTAGGTTCTCACACTTGGTTGTCAAGCTCTTAATTTATTCTACCAGTGCATCTCAAATTTTTCCAAAACCCCGTTTTCAGAAGATATGTTTCTCTAGGGTTATCACCCTTAGGCCACCAAGTTGTGCCAAAACTGTGAGGTGCATGGTTTTCCTTTCGCGGACACTTTAAGAACAGAAAGCTTAATTATCAGGATGCTGAACTATTAAACAGCCATGGTGCCCCCTGCCCCTCAGGAACTCAGTGGAGAAGTGCCTTGGGGTCTGCTGTTTCCCTCCCTGCTCTCCCTCATGTGTATCCTGTGTCCTGAGCTGTCCTGGGGAGGGTTTTTTGAATCTCTAGTTCAGATTTTGAAGATCAAGCTTGGGAAGCAGGGTGGTCTAATGAATAGAGCCTGGGTTCAGAGGGCCTGAGTTCTAATCCTGCCTCTGCAATCTGTTGTGTGAACTCGGTCAAGTCACTTCAATTCCCAGTGCTCCGGGTCCCCCTTCTGTAAAATGGGGATTAAGACTGTGAGCCCCATGTGGGACATGGACTGTGTCCCATCTGATTAGGTTGCATCTACCCCAGGGCCTAGTACAGTGCCTGTAGTAAGCACTTAACAAATACCATAAACGAAAAAAGAAACATGGACTGTGTCCAATCTGATTAGCCTGTATCAACCCCAGCGCTCAGTCCGGTGCCTGGAGCATAATAAGCACTTAACAAATACCATAAACAAAAAAAGGAAACATGGACTGTGGCCAACCTGATTAGCCTGTATCTACTCCAGTGCTTAGTACAGTGCCCAGCCCATAGTAAATGCTGAACGAACACTATAAACAGACAAAAAAGAGATACAGACTGTATTTGACTGATTAGCTTCAATTTACCCCAGGGCCAGGCACACAGTAAGCACTTAAATATCAAAAACAAAAAGAGACACGGATTGCATAGAGAAGCAGCGTGGCTCAGTGGAAAGAGCACGGGCTTTAGAGTCAGAGGTCATGGGTTCAAATCCCGGCTCGGCCACTTGTCAGCTGTGTGACTTTGGGCAAGTCACTTAACCTCTCGGAGCCTCAGTTACCTCATCTGTAAAATGGGGATTAAGACTGTGAGCCCCACGTGGGGACAACCTGATTCCCTTGTGTCTACCCCAGCGCTTAGAACAGTGCTCGGCACATAGTAAGCGCTTAACAAATACCAACATTATTATTATTATTGCGTCTGACCCGATCAGCCTTCATCTACCCCAGCGCTTAGCCCAGTGCCTGGCACATGGGGTGATGGATACAGCATGGGCTTGGGAGTCAGGTGGTCATGGGTTCTAATCCCAGCACACATCGGCTGTGTGGGCAAGTCACTTAATTTCTCTGCGCCTCAGTTCCTTCATCTGTAAAATGGGGATTAAGAATGTGAGCCTCACGTGGGACAACCTGATTACCCAGTGTCTACCCCAGTGCTTTGCACATAGTAAGCGCTTAACAAATACCAACATTATTATTCCCATATCTGTAAAATGGGGATTGAAGCTGAGCCCTATGTAGGACAGGGACTGTGTCCAACCCAAATACCGTATATCTCCCCCAGCGCTTAGAACAGTGCCTGGCACATAGTAAGTGCTTAACAAATACCGTAATTATTATGGATCACAAATACCACAATTATTATTATTAGTGAGAAGCAGCATGCCTCAGTGGAAAGAGCCCGGGCTTGAGAGTCAGAGGACGTGGGTTCTAATCCCGGCTCCGCCACTTGTCTGCTGTGAGACCTTGGGCAAGCCACGTAAGTTCTCCGTGCCTCAGTTACCTCATCTGTAAAATGGGGATTAAGACTGAGCCCCAAGTGGGACCACCTACCTTGTATCTACCCCAGCGCTTAGAACAGGGCTTGGTACATAGTAAGCACTTAACAAACACCACTGTTATTATTACAAGCGTCGAGCAAACACCTTTAAAGAACCAGCAGTAACTGCTTGGTGAATATGAGATGGGGCTCAGTCTAGGGGGCAGGCGGGGAGGAATTTTATCCCCATTTTACAGGTGAGCTAGCTGAGGCGCAGAGCGGGGATGGGAGGCCACGCATCCGGTCCCCGCGGCCGCTCTCACCTGCCGGCTGACCGCTGGAACCCGGTTGGGGTGAGGGCCGGGGGTGGCCGGCCGCCCCCGCCCGAGTCCCCTGGGGGAGCCTGGCGTCCGGGCCCGTCCAGCTGGGGGGCCGGGGCCCCGCGGCGGGCTGGCCGGAGGGCCGGGCGGCGGGCGGCGGCTCGGCCGGGAGGAAGAAGAAGGGGTTGTAGTAGGGGGTCTGCGGCGGGTCCGGGGGGCTGCAGTAGCTGGGGGGGAAGGCGAGGAGCCCGCCGTGCCAGGTGAGGTAGCCGCAGTAGGCCTGCCACAGCCACTCGTGCACCTGCCGCGAGTACTCGCGGGCGCTCAGACGCTCCTCGGGACAAGGCCGGACGCCCTCCTCCGCCTCCGGCCCCTCAGGCCTCGACGCCTCTCGCTCCTCCGTGTCTGTCCCCTTAGGCCCGGACGACTCCCGCCCTTCCTGCTCCTCCGTGTCCGTCCCTTCAGGCCTCGACGACTCTCGCTCCCCGTGCCTCGGCGGCTCGAGCTCTTCCGATTCCTCCGCGTTTGACCCCTCGGGCCTTGACAGCTTGCGCTCCTCACGCCTCGGCGGCTCGAGCTCTTCCGGTTCCTCCGCGTCTGTCCCCTCAGGCCTTGACATCTCGCGCTCCCAGGAGCCCTCGCGCCTCAGCGGCCCGCGCTCCTTGGGGTGCTCCACGTTTGTCCCCTCAGGACTCGACGGCCCGCGCTTCTTGGGGTCCTCCATGTCTGTCCCCTCAGGCCTCGCCGGCTTGCGCTCCTCGTGCCTCAGCGGCTCGTGCTCTTCCCGCTCCTCCATGTCTGTCCCCTCTGGCCTCTTCGGCTGGCGCTCCTCGGGGTCCTCCTTGACGGTCCCCTCAGACCTCGCCGGCCGGCGCTCCCAGAAGCCTTCGCGCCCCTCCTTGACCGTCCCCTCAGGCCTCGCCGGCTGGAGCTCCCGGAAGCCTTCGCGCCCCTCCTTGACGGTCCCCTTGGCCGGCGCTCCCAGAAGCCTTTGCGTCCCTCCTTGACAGTCCCCTCAAGCCTCGATGGCCAGTGCTCCCAGAAGCCTTCGCGCCCCTCCTTGACCGTCCTCTCAGGCCTCTCCGGCTGGAGCTCCCAGAAGCCTTCGCGCCCCTCCTTGACGGTCCCCTCAGGCCTCGCCGGCTGGAGCTCCCAGAAGCCTTCGCACCCCTCCTTGACGGTCCCCTCAGGCCTCGACGGCCGGTGCTCCCAGAAGCCTTCGCGCCCCTCCTTGACGGTCCCCTCAGGCCTGGCCGGCTGGCGCTCCCAGAAGCCTTTGCGCCCCTCCTTAACCGTCCCCTCAGGCCTCACCGGTTGGCGCTCCCAGAAGCCTTCGCGCCCCTCCTTGACGGTCCCCTCAGACCTCGATGGCCGGTGCTCCCAGAAGCCTTCGCGCCCCTCCTTGACCGTCCCCTCAGGCCTCGCTGGCTGGAGCTCCCAGAAGCCTTCGCGCCCCTCGGGGGTCCTCCCTGTCGGTCCCCTCGGGGGTCCCGAGGCGCGGGGGCAGCTGTCCCCAAGGGCGGAGAGGAGGAGGAGGAAGAAGAGGGGAAGGAGCAGCGGGGGCGGCGGGGTCAGCAGGCTCGGGCCGGGGCTCCCTCAGGCCCCTCCGCCATGGTGGCCGAGGCCGTCTCGGCCGCGCGACCTGTCAAAGCGCGGCCCCGCCCGCCGCCCGCGTGACGTCATCGAGGCACGCCGGAAGCGGAAACCCCGCCCCTCCCCGCCGTCCTGGGGGGGGGGGGGAAGGAGCAGGCCTCTAAGCCTATTCTTGATTTTTGGCATAATAATCATCAAAATAATGATGTTGCAGGCACTGGCCTAAGGGCTCTGTGGTTGTAATAATGGCATTTGTTAAGTGCTCACTATGTGCCAGACACTGTTCTGAGAGCTGTTGTGGATAATGCTAATAATAATCATGATATTTCGTAAGCGCTTACTATGTGCCAGCCACTGTACTAAGGGCTGGGGTGGGTAATAATAATAATAATGGTATATATTAATAATAATAATAATGTTGGCACTTGTGAAGCGCTATGTGACAGCCACTGTACTAAGGGCTGGGGTAGGTAATAATAATAATGGGGATATATTAATAATAATAATGTTGGCACTTGTGAAGCACTTACTATGTGCCAGCCACTGTACTAAGGGCTGGGGTGGGTAATAATAATGGTATTTATTAATAATGATAATGATGGCACTTGTTACGCACTTAGTATGTGCCAGCCACTGTACTAAGGGCTGGGTAATAATAATAATGATATTAATAATAATAATGATGGCACTTGTTAAGTGCTATGTGCCAGCCACTGTAGTAAGGGCTGGGGAGGGTAATAATAATGGTATATATTAATAATAATAATGTTGGCACTTGTGAAGCGCTATGTGCCAGCCACTGTACTAAGGGCTGGGGAGGGTAATAATAATGGTATATATTAATAATAATAATGATGGCACTTGTTAAGTGCTATGTGCCAGCCACTGTAGTAAGGGCTGGGGAGGGTAATAATAATAATGGTATATATTAATAATAATAATGTTGGCACTTGTGAAGCGCTATGTGCCAGCCACTGTACTAAGGGCTGGGGTAGGTAATAATAATGGTATTTATTAATAATGATAATGATGACATTTGTTAAGCACTTAGTATGTGCCAGCCACTGTACTAAGGGCTGGGTAATAATAATGGTATTAATAATAATAATAATAATGATGGCACTTGTTAAGTGCTATGTGCCAGCCACTGTACTAAGGGCTGGGGTGGGTAATAATAATAATGGTATATATTGATAATAATAATGTTGGCACTTGTGAAGCGCTTACTATGTGCCAGCCACTGTACTAAGGGCTGGGGTGGGTAATAATAATAAAGGTATTTATTAATAATAATAATGATAACACTGAAGTGCTTACTATGTGCCAGCCACTGTACTAAGGGCTGGGGTGGGTAATAAAAATAATAATGGTATTCATTAGTGATAGTAATGATGGCATTTGTTAAGCACTTACTATGTGCCAGCCACTGTGATAATAATAATGTTGGTATTTGTTAAGCGCTTACTACGTGCAGAGCACTGTTCTAAGCGCTGGGGTAGATACAGGGTCATCAGGTTTTCCCACGTGAGGCTCACAGTTAATCCCCATTTTACAGATGAGGTAACTGAGGCACAGAGAAGTTAAGTGACTTGCCCACAGTCACACAGCTGACAAATGGCAGAGCCGGAATTCGAACTCATGACCTCTGACTCCTAAGCCCGTGCTCTTTCCACTGAGCCGGGTATTGTACTAAGGGCCTTGTGAGTAATAATAATAATAATGATCATGGTATTTGTTAAGCACTTACTAAGTGTTAGGCACTGTCCTAAGGGCTGGGGTGGGTAATAATGAATGACTTAATGGAAAGAGCATAGGCTTGGGAGTCAGGGGTCGTGGGTTCTAATCCCGACTCTGCCACCTGTCAGCTGTGTGACTTTGGGGAAGTCATTTCACTTCTCTGGGCCTCATTGACCTCATCTGTAAAATGGGGATGAAGATGGTGAGCCCCACGTGGGACAACTTGATTACTTGCCCCACGTGGGACAACTTGATTACTTTGTATCTATCCCAGCACTTAGAACAGTGCTTGGTTAACAAATACCAACATTATTATTATTACCCCAGTGTTTAGAACAGTGCTTGGCACATAGTAAGCGCTTAACAAATACCAACATTATTATTATTACCCCAGCGCTTAAAACAGTGCTTGGCCACATAGTAAGCGCTTAACAACTACCATTATTATTATTATTATCCCAGCGCTTAAAACAGTGCTTGGCACATAGTAAGCACTTAACAAATACTATTATTATTACAAATCCAACCCACAATAAAATCCTCTAACACCAACCTACCTTGATCTCATCTTACTTGCAACTGACACCTTGCTCACATATTCCTGCCCGTAATTCCCTCTTCCTTCGTATTCATTCAATTGTATTTATTGAGCACTTGCTGTATGCAGAGCACTGTACTAAGCGCTTGGGAGAATACAACAATAGACACATTCCCTGGGGCTCCACAGCACTGGTGCTCACGGCCTTACACTCTGCCACTGCTCCAACTGTAATTTATTTGCGTCTCTTTCCCCCACTAGATTGTGAGCTTCTTGCGGTCAGGGATTGTGCCTCCCAACACTACTGTACGTTTAGTACAATGCTGTGCACTCCATAAGCACTCAATAAATACGACAATGAATACTGCATCGTAATCTCTAAAGCGCTTAGTACGGTGCTCCACACACAGTAAGTGCTCAGTTAATACCACTGGTTGAAACACATCACAGAGAAGCTGAATAATTGAGTGAACAGATGCATATCTACCTAAAAAATACACCTGTACATGAATAAAGTACACAAGGGCTACGGGGTGGCATTGGGCTTTTATGTACGAATCTTTTCATTCTGTTGCTTCCCCCATCTGTAATTTATTTTGGAGCTTGTCTCCTCCACTGGATTGGAAACTCCCTGAGGGCAGGGATTGTGTCTGTCTATTGCAGCCTCTCTAACACTTAGTGAGATGCTCTGCTCAGAGCCGGTGCTCAATAAAAACGACTGATGGATCGACACGACTGAGGGGTTGTGAATTATTTGGGACAGGTTTCTGGGCCTTTGCTGTGCTGTCTGCCTCTCCATTAGACAAGGAACTGCTTCCCAAGCACTTAATACAGTGCTCTGCACATAGTAAGCGCTCTATAAATACCATTAATCGATTGACAGGGGTCCATCCTAGAGGGTAGGATTGCAAAAGTGAGTGAGCCCTGTGGTCTAGTGGAGAGACTACAGGCCTGGGAGTCAGAAAACCTGGGTTCTGATCCCAGCTCCGCCACTTGGACAAGACATTTAACTTCTCTGTGCCTCAGTTATCTCATCTCTAAATGGGAATTAAGACTGTGAGGCCCCATGTGGGGCAGGGACTCTATCCAACCTGAGGGACTGGCTTCTTAACATATAACTTCAGGGACCACACACAAGAAAATAAAATACAGTGCCTGGCATATAGTAAGTGCTTAATAAATCCCATTAAAAAAAAAAAAACGCAAAACTGTGGACCTGCTGTCTTCAGAACCTCTGCCTAGTTTTCCCAGTCTTATAATTATAGTAATAGTTTTAAGCACTTACCATACGCCAAGCACTGAGGTTTATACATGGTCATCAAATTAGGCACAGTCATACCAATATGGAGTTCACAGTTTTAAGAAGGAGGGATAATTGATATTTCACCCCCATTTTACAGATGAGGAAACTGAGCTACAGAGATGATAAGTGACCTCCCCAAAGTCACCCAGCAGGCCTGGGACAGATCTGGGATTAGAACCCCGGTCCCCTGACTCCCAGTCCCGTAGCCCACATCCCTTTCATGAGATTGAAAACGAGGTTAACACTAGTTTAGACGTCCGTGTTTATCTGTTTTGCCACGATTGACAAAGAAAGACAGGGAAGGGATCAGGTGTGGTGATGAGGATGCCCAAGCAGAAGAAAGTCATTTTCAGTGTTCTGGTTATGCAGGGAAAAGAGAGCAGATTCACTTTGTGGGAATGGAGATGTCCTAGTGGGTAAGGAGGAGATGGAGGTAGAAAGGCTGGGGAATAGCGGTTGACGGTGGGGTTTAACTTCATCTTTGACAGTCGGAAGCTACTGAAGGTGTTTCTAAGAGGCGGGATGGGATCAGCAAAGATGTTTGAGGTAAGTGGGGCAGGTAGGATGGTTTAGACTGTGAGTCCATCACTGGGCAGGGATTGTCTCTATCTGTTGCCGAATTGTCCATTCCAAGCGCTTAGTACAGTGCTCTGCACATAGTAAACGCTCAATAAATACTATCGAATGAATGGAGGGGAAGGAAGCTAGACGGGAATCCAGGTACAAGATGATGAGGAGTTAGGCCAGTAATACGGCCTTGACGGCTTGGGATTGGAGCCCCAAAATATTATTGACCTCGAAATGGCCGGGCTTGGTTTGTGGGTGATGTAAGAGAGGAACTCAAAAAGGCTTTAAGCCATAGGGGCGCGTGTAATTGGGGCTTGGTGCTATTGCAGTAATTGGTGCTATTTTTTGAACACCATGTTCAGAGCACTCTATTAAGCACTTGGGAGAGTACAACACAACAGAATAAGCACATTCCCAACCTCTTCCTTGAATTATTTCATTACTGACCTGGTAGTCGTCTCAATGGTGTGGCTGACTCCAAAAAGCGGGTTGGCTGCTGAAAGCTTCCTTTCGTCCTGCTTGCCCTTTGCCTATTTAATTCTTCGACAGAGGTAGTCACACGCCTCTGGTCTCCTTGTTTCCACCAAATGCACAAAACACTGAGAAGCAGTACGCCCCAGTGGATGGAGCACAGGCCTGGGAGCACGGCTCGGCTGTGTGACCTTGAGTAAGTCACCTCACTAGGCCTCAGTTTCCTCATATGTAAAATGGGGATTAGTACCGTGAGGTCCGTGTGGGACGTGGACTGTGTCCAAGCTAATTAGCTTATACCTACCCCAGTGCTTAGTATAATGTCTGGCACATTGTAAGCGCTTAATAAATACCATCAATTGATCCCGACTCTGCCCCTTGTCAGCTGTGTGACTGTGGGCAGGTCACTTCACTTCTCTGTGCCTCGGTTCCCTCATCTGTAAAATGGGGAGGAAGACTGTGAGCTTCACGTGGGACAACCTCATTCCCCTGTATCTACCCCAGCGCTTAGAACAGTGCTCTGCACGTAGTAAGCGCTTAACAAATACCAACATTATTATTATTATTATTATTATTAATAAATATCATTTAAAAAAAATCCATCCAAATGAAACCATCCAGGGCAGTCACCCCTAGATGGCAGCGCTTCCTAAAAAGTATTAATAATTGTGGACTTTAAGTCATTTGATCTTATTTATTGAATGCTTACCATGTGCAGAGCACTGTACTAAGCGCTTGGGAGAGTACAATAGCATAATAAACAGACCCATTCCCTGCCCACAACGATCTTACACCAAGCCTCGAACTAAGCCCTGGGGCAGATACCAGATAATCAGGTGGGACACGGTCCCTGTCTCACATGGGACTCAAAGTCAAGGTACTGAAAGCCAGCTGAACTCCTATTTTTCCCCACGCTACAATAAATAACAACTGTGGCATCTTTAAGCACTTATTATGTGTTAAAAGCTGGGGCAGTACGAGGTAGATGAGACTGGTCACTGTCTCTGTCCCACATGGGGTTTATAATCCATTCATTCAATCGTATATGTTAAGCACTTACTGCTTGCAGAGCGCTGGGTTAAGCGCTTGGGAAAGAACAATACAATCTGATTCCCATTTTACAGATGAGAAAACTGAGGTCTCGAGAGGATAAATGACTTGTCCAAGGTGACACCTTAAGCTTTTGAGGAGCTGGGACTCTAAAATCCAGATCTCCTCACTCCCAGCACCAGTATTTAGACAAGTGAAGGAGAATTTACTTAAAAATCTACAAAAATAGAAAGGGCTGGTGTACCCCTTTTTACTGCTCTAATTCTACTTTGATGGGGAACTGTGGACCACTGGCAAATTTTATAAAAACAATTTTCCTCACATCTTACCAGAACTTAGCAGAGAAGCAGTAGTCTAGTGGAAAGAGCACGGGCCTGAGAGTCAGAGGACCTGAGTTCTAATCCCAGCTCTGCCAGTTATTTGCTGTGGGATCTTGGGCAAGACACTAAATTTCTCTGTCAGTTTCCTCAATTGTTAAATGGGGATTAAATACTTGTTCTCTCTCCTATTTGGACTATGAACCGCATACGGGTCAGGGGCTGTATCTGAAATAATTAATTTGTACCTAACAGTGTGCATAGTAAGCACTTAAACCCCATAAAAACCTCTATAAAATCCCTAACAAAAACCAGGTGTTAAAAATACCCACCACAAGAGGCTACTACTCCCTACCAGAAAACTCCACTTTAGTTCCCCCGCAATATTTCTGCCCTTTGGGGATTTAGAGAAAACAAAATTAGTAATTGCAAATCCCAGTGGCAAATTGGGTCCTTCCCCTTCACCCTTCATGTAGCCAAACCCCCAAGACTTTGGATCCATAAAGAGTCCTTTGCAAGAAGATATTTATGATTACTGGTCCAGATGACAATATCATCATCTCACAAATAAGGCATAAAGGGGGAATCCTCAGACATGTTTTTGAGAAACCACCGGATGTAGTGAAATGCTTCATTGTTGCCCTTGGGTTCCAATCTGGAAATCAAGGGCAGTTACCACATTTTCTTTAACTCTGCTGTGGGGAGATTGGCAGAGAGTGAGGGAATTTTTTTGAAAGTAAATAGGTCCTAAATTTTATGAAAGCTCTGAGTCTAACTGCAGGTTTGGGACCCAAATACAAGACTCAGAGAAAAATTCTTGCATCTAGTTTAGAAGTTAAAGACTTAGGATCTAGTCGATTTTCCTGGTGTTCTCTGCAGTAAACAACAAAGTCATTGATTGGGGATCTTCTTTTTAGCTCTTTGAAGTTTCTCCATCCTAGGCATGGGCTTAAACAGGTTATTTCCTCCTGCTTTCTGAGCCCTAAGGGCAGACCGCCATGGCACAAAGTGTTTTGTGATTCTTGGAAGAACCGAATACACCAGGTTTTGTTACCCAATATTTGAGTTGTTTTATCCTGGACTCTACAACCAAGAGAGAGGTCATTGAAGGCATGAAAAATGGTGACTTTTTACGTGAAGTGGTCCGAAGAGTTTCTGGGGTTCTGGGTCTTTGTTCTACTTCTAGTTCCATTCCAGAAAGCTTCCTGATTTGGATGAGAACAATAATAGTGAAAATGATAGTATTATTATTACTACTAATAATGATGATGATATTAAGTGCTCACTGTGTGCTCAGACCCAGTCCCTATTCTACACAGGGCTCACAGTCTAAGCCGAAGGGAGAACAGGTATTTTATCCCCATTTTACCGTAGGGAACTGAGGCACAGAGAAGTCAAGTGACTGGAAAAAGGGGAATTTTCCTCATTTTCCCAACCTGATTCCTTGCAAAAAAAAAAGAATAAAAGTACAGTACCTGCATTTACACAAGTATAGTTTCATTTTTATTTCAGAACAAGTCTACTGTTGAAAAATGGTATGTACTAAAGCCACAACATAGAGACAAAGCAGTTAGTAAAACTTTGTTAGGTGATCACGGGTTGTGGTTGTTTAGCTTAAATCGTGATGATATTTAAAAACCTGAAGTTTGAACTTTGGGGCAGAATGTATATTCACTTTAGTTTCTGAAAGCAGAACATCGTGATTTCAGTGCCTCAAAGAACTGCATGTGAGCCAAGATGTTTGTAGATTTTCAGGATTGAGTCTCAATGTAAAAATGCCTATCATCTTGTCTAGTTTAGGCCTAAACAAGAAATAATTCCTTTAGTTGTGAGAGGAAATTTGGAAGCAAAGTGTATGGCTTTTGTGTGTGCTTTTGAAGATTGTTCTGCAAGTGGAAATGCAAAATAATTCTCCAAGCAAATCTAATCAACAACATGCAAATCTTTCCAAAATGTCATTTTCAAGGCATCTAATAATTAATGGGTACCAAATAAGACAATCCTACCTTATTCCTTAGAGGGAGAATTTAGATGTGGTAAACAAATGAAACTCCCCCTATGCATAATTAAAATCTTCAGGTGATGTTTTAGAATGTTTTGTTTTGAAAATACTTTCTAGAAAAGCCCACCCATTTTAAGTCTCCTAATCAAGCAGTTTAAAGACAAAACAGTGAAGTATAAATGCAGGCTTTCCCCACATAGTGAAGATGAGAATAACACGGCTTTTATTTTCCACTGGCAGATATGCTGCTAAAACTGGTGTTCTCGTTACAAGAGAGGAAAAGTTCAAACAATCAATAGCCACACTTCCTAGGGCAACGGTTTCACTGCATCATATATAAACTGCCTAAAAGAGGTAAAATAAACATCGAGTTCTCTCTTTTTCTTTCAGCCAGCAGAAACAAAGGAATGCAACAAAACATGATTGAATCATGCATTATTCTGGCTTCTTCGTTGCTGGGTGAAAGCCAGCCATGGGAGAGGAGTGGAATTCTACAAAAAAAATAAAATTCTACTCACATGGCATGATGTAGAATCAAAACTATAAAAGAAAGCAAATTGAGGGGAAATGGAAAGGATTTCAAAATGCTCGGTGGAGCGGGCCAGAAAACCCTCACTCCTTGGGGTGTGGAGCGGGTTCTTAAAGTCCAAATACCACCCAGCTGATGCTTGTTCTTTAACACTGTTCTTTCTCGACTGGGGCAGGGCGGAGGTGGGGGGCAAAGGGGGCTACCCCACAATTTCTGCAGGTTCGGTGACCAACTTGGATCCATCCCATGCTGTCTTGAACTGTTCAGGAACAGGAAATTCTCTCTGGTAAGAGGCAAAGAAAAACAGCACCGGTTGAGTAAGCAGAGGCTTTATTAGGGAAACAGGCACAGGGTTATTAGTGAGACCCTCCCTGGACAAAGCCTTTCTGACTTGGGCAAACTGGGATCCCAAAGAGAATAATGGCCCACCCTTTGTAAAGAGTGAATTATAGAGCTCTTTGAGTGTCCCAACCGGGTCCGTTCCCTAGCAAGAGAAGATTTGAAAAGGAACCACGATGGTGGTGATTCCAGGAGGAGAGCTTGACAGGAAATAAGCAAAGATGTTGAGAACAAGGAGCCCAGGCATCATATTTACTTCTTAAAAAAAGCTACCCCAACATTCGTGACTTCTCTGGATTTAATCAGAGTAACTAGGGCAAACTCTAAGCTGCCAATCCCAATGGAAGAATTTTCCAGGGAGAACTCTCATCTCCAAGAGCCTCAGACACAGACATGGGAATTTCCTACTGAGTGGTAATTTCCATCGGGAAGCATCTCCTCCTCACAACAGGGTTTGCAGCTCCACACAAAGCAACGTGGCACAGTAGATAGGCCTGGGAGTCAGAGGGACCTGACTTCTAATCCTGACTCTGCCACCTGTCTGCTGTGACCTTAGGCACATCACTTAACTTCTCTGTGCCTCAGTTACCTCATCTGTAAAATGGAGATTGAAACTGTGACCCGCAAGGAGGAAAAGGACTGTATCCAACTTGATTAGCTTGTATCTGCCCCAACACTTGATAGAGTACCTGGCACAGAGTAAGCACTTAACAAATAACATAAAAATGCAAATTTGGAGGGGTTTGGGTGCTGACTGAGGGCAAAAATCTGAAGACTCCACCTTTGATCCATCAAAGTTCACTCTGAGACTGGGGCCATGATCTGATAGAGGCTACCAATGATGATCAATTAATCACTTTTTGATTGATTGATTACTGTGTGCAGAACACTGTACTAAGTGGTTGAGAGAGTACAACACAACAGAGTTGGTAGACATGTTCCATACCCACAGTGAGCTCACCGTCTAGAGATGATAATCATATTTAAGTGCTTTCTGTTTGCTAATCACTGTACTAAGCACTGGGGCAGACACAATCCCTGTCCCACAGAGGGCTCACAAAATGAATTTTCCCTGTTGAAAATTCCAGATGATTCTGTTTCCTCTTGATATTTTGGAAGAAAAAGCTATCACTAGGTAGATCAGATACAGTGGGGTTCTTTAGGATATTTCCACAGGGGTTCTGTCTCCAATCAATAAGTCGAGGGTGTTTATCGAGTGCTTGCTCTGTATACAGCACTGTACTAAGCACTTGGGAAAGTAAAATATATCTGCCTTATCTGCCTAGCTGAGGGAATGACCTGAATGAATATGTTAGCTAGAGCCATATGATAAGCTTATTTAATACCAAGTTGTGTCCAGTGGTTTTTTTGGAAGCAAAAGTTGGCCTTGTTGCCCATGAAGGTGATTCCTCAATAAAAGACAACTCTTTTAAAGCAGGACCTGAGCTGTTTGACTTCTGCTTTTGACTCAGTCCCTTGATCCCAAGATCACCCTTAAATCAGTCAGTCAGCCAATCATATTTGTGGAGCACTTACTGTGTGCAGAACACTGTACTAAGCACTTGGGAGAGTACAGTAGAACAATCTAACAGATTCAGTCCCTGCTCACAATGAGTTTACAGCCTAGAGGTCAGCCATTTTACCTCTCCCATTTCTCCTGCAGAAACTGGAATGACTTTTGTGTAAAATCCTTCGAAATGCTGCTGCTACTAAGGGTATTTGTCAAGCACTTACTGTGTACTAAGCGCTGGGGTAGATATAAGTTAATCAGGTTGGACACAGTCCTTGTCCCTCAAGGGGCTCACAGTCTAAGGGAGAGGATGAACAGGTATTGAATCCCCATTTTACAGATGAGGAAACTGAAGGCTAGAGAAGTTGCCCAAAGTCACCCGGCAGGCAAATGGTGGAGCCGGAATTAGAACTCAGGTCCTCTGACTCCTGGGCCTGTGTTCTTTCCCAATAGGCCACACTGATCCTCTACGGAAGAGCTCGGATGATTCATGCAGTGTTGATAGCAGCTGTGCTGACTAGAAAAGAATATGGCAATCCTTGTTTGGCACGTGTTCTGTCTGGGAGGAATTATGTTACTTTAGCTCTTAGCTGAACAATTGATTAGTCAGATTTGCACAAAATACAATTGACGAAGAGGGAAGGCAAGAAAAGCCTTGCCACCTTTTGAAAATACACTTACATAATCACCATCCTGAGGGATAAGTATGTTCATTTCAGATGACTTGGCGCTCACAAACTCACAGTCTAATGATTCTTCGCTGAGGTAGATGTGACAGCCTTCTGTTTTATTAATTGAAATCGTTGGCACTTTCCCCATAACCTGGAGGAGAAAAAACCCCAAAAACACTTAGTTCCCACGCTAATGTGTAGCTGATAAATACAGCCTTATCAGTTCAATCAATCAATAGTATTTATTGAGCACTTACTCTGGGCAGAGTACTATATTAGGCAGTTGGGAGAGTACAATAGCTAATAGACATGATCCCTGACCACAAGGAGCTTTCGATGTAATGGACCACTGCTCGCACCATATTCAACATCCTTCTGAAATCCCATCTTCTCTGGGAAGTCTTCCCTGATTCATCACCCGTCTACCCACCCTTTAACCCTTCACCAACTGCTACCTCAGTACATCCTCACCCCCTCAACCTTTGGGTACTTAATCCCCACCATAGCACATATGTCTATATCTTTAGGTGAGAAGCAGGGAAGCCTAGTGGAAAAAGCATGGTTCTGGGCCTCAGAGGACATGGGTTCTAATCCCAGTTCCACCACTTGTCTGATATGTGACATTGGGCAAATCATTTCACTTCTCTGTGCCTCAGTTCTCTCATGCGCAAAATGCCCGTTCTTCCTCCTACTTGGACTCTGAGCCTCATGTGGGACCTGATGATCTAGTATCTATCCCTGAGCTTATTAAATACTAAGCACTAGGGTAGATACAGGTCCCGCATGGGACTCATAGACTAAGAAAAAGGGAGAACAGGTGCTGAATCCCCATTTCGCAGATGAGGGAACAGAGGCCCAGAGAAATTATGTGACTTGCCCAGGGTCTCAGAGCAGATAAGTAGCAGAGCTGGGATTAGAACCCAGGTCCTCTAACTCCCAGGTCTGTGTTCCTTACGCAAGTCCGGTTCAGTTAAAAATATTTTTACCAAAAAAAAAAAAATCCTCTGTGATGATAAATGAGTTCTTGAAGACAGTTTGAGTCTCTTGGGAAGAAGGAAGAAGAGAACTGTGGGACAGTGCCATAATGTAAGAGAGACCTCCCTCACAACTGCAGATGAAAGTCTGGTGAAAAACTGAGATTTTTCTGCCTCGAGATCCTGGGAATCAAGTTTTCGATCAGCAACAGTTGGCAGGATGGACATTTTTACCTTCCGCTCACACGGAACTCTGTCCGTCTTTCTCCCTGGGGTTGGGGCTCACCTGGATTTGAATATCCTTGCAATTGATGATTTCCACAATGCCAACAACATTATCAAACACGAGGCCAAACTTCTTGCAGTTGTCTAGGAAAGCAAACAAAAACACACAAAAAATATGCAATTGAATGCATGAAATCAAAGCAAGGAAGTCCGATGAATTATGAGGTGTGTGTGGTGGAGGTGGAGGTGGGGATTCTGCCCCCACCTTGTTCTCATACATAGGGTCTTTTTTTTTAAATGGTATTTGTTAAGCGTTTACTATGTGCCAGGTACTGTTCTAAGTGCTGGGGTAGATTCAGATCAGGTTGAAAACAGTTCAAATCCCTCATCAGGGCCACAGTCTTTTTTCTCCAATTTACAGATGAGGTAACTAAGAAATGAAGTGACTTGCTAAGAGTCACATAGCAGACAAGTGACGGAGTCTGGATTAGAACTCTGATCCTTCTGACTCCCAGGTCTGTGTTCTATCCACTAGGCCACACTGCTTCCCAGGATTGCTAAGTGGCATTTCAAGCCAGCTGCCCTTTGACCTTTCCCAGGGGAGATGGGTGACTTGTCCATGCTGACGGTGAAACCGTCAACACCGGGACAGCAGTCTCCAAGATTTTGCCCATGAGACTTTTTTTTTTAATAGTATGTGCTAAAGCATCTATGTGCCAGGGACTGTACTAAGCACTGGGGCAGGTACAAACAAACCAATCAGGTTGGACACAGTCCACGTCCCATGTGGGACTCACAGTCTTAATCCCCATTTTCCAGTTGAGGGAACTGAGGCCCAGAAAAGTTAATTGACTTGCCCAAGGTCAGACAGCAGACAAATGGTGGAGCCAGGATTAGAACCTAGGTCTTTCATTCATTCATTCATTTATTCATTCAATAGTATTTATTGAGCGCTTACTATGTGCAGAGCACTGTACTAAGCGCTTGGGATGAACAAGTCTGCAACAGATAGAGACAGTCCCTGCCGTTTGACGGGTTTACAGTCTAATCGGGGGAGATGGACAGATAAGAACAATGGCAATAAATAGAGTCAAGGGGAAGAACATCTCGTAAAAACCGATGGCAACTAAATAGAATTGAGGCGATGTACAATTCATTAACAAAATAAATAGGGTAATGGAAATATATACAGCTGAGCGGACGAGTACAGTGCTGTGGGGATGGGAAGGGAGAGGTGGAGGA
Organism: Ornithorhynchus anatinus; assembly: GCF_004115215.2. Classification (NCBI taxonomy): domain Eukaryota; kingdom Metazoa; phylum Chordata; class Mammalia; order Monotremata; family Ornithorhynchidae; genus Ornithorhynchus; species Ornithorhynchus anatinus. The sequence continues at coordinate 25,308,299 of NC_041750.1, read as the reverse complement.
GCAGAGGGAAAAGGGGAAAAAGAGGGTTTAGCTGCGGAGAGGTAAAGGGGGGGTGGCAGAGGGAGTAGAGGGAGAAGAGGAGCTCAGTCTGGGAAGGCCTCTTGGAGGAGGTGAGTTTTAAGTAGGGTTTTGAAGAGGGGAAGAGAATCAGTTCTGACCTCCAGGCCCATGCTCTATCATTAGACCACACTGCTTTTTGTAAAGCCAGACTCCCAATCATGGCTTGGAGTCAGCCCACCCCAGATTTCATCTCCTGAGTTGGGGGTCCCTTCTGGAACACAGAGCCATTCAGATAAGCCATTGCAGAGCTGAAGCTGGGTGCAGGGCTGGGGAGGGGGAAATCCAGCTCAAAATCGAATCCAAAACCACACACCACCTTACCAATTGTGATGGAATTAATCTTTCCTTTCAGTTGAAGGGTCGACTTATTGCACTGGAAAATGTAAGCCACTTGCTTCAGCTCCGTGTCTGAGATCACAAGGTCGTTTTTGTCCTCTTGATATTCCTGAGAAGAAAATAAACAGAGGGTGCAGATAATAAAGGGTGCAGAGGTTCCCATGATCCTTGGCACTGTGGTCTCTCTGCCAGAGACATTTCCTTCCCCACCTGTAAATTACTAAGGCAAATTACTATGGCAAATGACTTATCATCACTGACTTAGATTGCTAGCCCTGTGTGGAACAGGGACGGTGTCCAACCTGATCAGCTTTTATCTTCCCCAGTCCTTAGAACACAGAATAAACGCTTAACAAATACCACAGTTATTACTGTCATTTTTAGAAAAGCCGACATCATTTTAGCCTGACTCCAAAACGGGACACTGCCAGTCCTGCAGGGAGCGACACTGGCATGGAGATCCAGCTCAAGGCCGGGATTCCCGTTGATTCTTTTCCCAGAGCTGCAGGGGCCCTCTCGTGGCTAGGAGAGGAAAGGAGAAGGAAGAAAGCAGGACAAGTCCAAAATTTCCGGAAGATTATTATTATTAATAATTTCATAATAATAATAATAATAAGGTATTTGGTATGCGCTATGTGCCAGACACTGTATTAAGCGCTGGGGTGAATACAAGCAAATCGGGAAGGACTCAGTCCCTGTCCCATGTGGAGCTCATGGTCTCAATGCCCATTTTACAGATGCGGGAACTGAGGCAGAGCGAAGTGATGTGATTTGCCCAAGGTTGCAGAGCAGACAAGCTGGGATTAGAACCCATGACCTTCTGACTTCCAGGCCCATGTTCTATCCACTACACCATGGATAACTAATGCCACCCTCTCCCATCAAGATCGGCTACAAGTGGTCTATAACAACAAACTGTGGTTCTTACTGGATTTGTCTTTGTTTATTTGCTCTTTTCGATCTGATACCTGTCCTTCCTATCTCCATTTAGTTTGAAAGTCTCTTGCGAGCCAGGGTGGGTGTCTGAATCAATAGCCTTGTACCTTTCCCCAGTGCATTATGCAGCTTTCACTCAACCCTGCAATAAATAATATTAAAGTCTCCACAGTGAGTTTGAGACGGTGGTGAGGTTCCATGCTGGGGGAGAATCCCTGACAAGACCTGACTCACCAAGAACCTAAATTTTTGAGATTTAGGAAGTGAAGGACTTTTTCAGACAGCCTGGCATTCCCCTCCTAATTTTTTTTTATGGTATTTTTCAAGTCCTTCCTTTTTTTCAGGCACTCTACTTCGCCCTGGAGTACAAGTTAATCAAGTTGGACATAGTCTATGTCCATGTGGGGCTCACAGTCTTAGTCTCCAATTTATAGATGAACTGAGTCACAGAGTCATGAAGTGATTTTTTATGGTATTTTTCAAGTACTTCCTTTTTTTCAGGCACTATACTTAGCCCTGGAGTACAGGTTTATCATGTTGGACATAGTCTGTATCCCATGTGGGGCTCACAGTCTTAGTCTCCAATTTATCGACTAAGTTACTGAGTCACAGAGTAATGAAGTGACTTTTTTATGGTATTTTTCAAGTGCTTCCTTTTTTTCAGACACTCTACTTAGCCCTGGAGTACAAGTTTATCAAGTTGGACATAGTCTATGTACCATGTAGGGCTCACAGTCTTAGTCTCCAATTTATAGATGAAGTAACTGAGTCACAGAGTAATGAAGTGACTTGCTGAAGGTCACACAGCAGACAAGTGGTGAAGCCAGGATCGGAACCCAAGTCATCTGACTCATGGGCCTGTGTTCTATTCACTAGGCCTCACTGCTTCTCTAAACAAGACCCTGCTAGCTATTTCCTGAGCTGACAGAAGAGCTTACGACTGGGAAGGGACTCGGCCCTGTAGAGACCTGGGCTCAGTTGACGTTGGAAACAATCCTCCCATAATCCTACCTTTTCTAGGCTGTAGGTTGGACTGAGCCAGTTGTCTCCTGGTGGCTGATGACGGCTGACGGGCTACTTGCCCTCTGCTCCCTCCATTCCTGAAGCACAGCTTGGGTGTATTGGTCCGGGGTCAAGGGAGGACCGGGGGAAACTAACTAAACCAGGGCCGGGGTGGGGGATCCTGTCCTGGTACGGTCTGCGGCTCCTCCCCTGCCCAACTCCCACGATCCTCTGCTCTAGCCTGGCTAGGACTTTCAGACTCAGAGTTGGAGGTAGGATTGGCTATGGGGTTGACCCCGTTAGGCTATACCTACCCCAGCACCCTGTCAGTCCTTCCTGACCCGCACCACCACCTCAGGTAGAAAGCTTTCCTCGAGATACTCACCACTCTCCATTTCTTGCCTTCCAGCTCCAACACAGGGGGATGGTTCTGCTGAGGAGGAGGCTTGGGATTAGTGGGGCTCGGAGTGTGACTCTTTGTGGGGGTTAGGGTTTGTCCTTGAGCCCTCAGGTTAGGATTCTTGTGGGTTTTCTGATCGTCAGAGACATGCCGGAGGCCTAAAAGATCAGAGAGAAAATCAGGGGCGTCGGGTCCCGTGGGAAGGAGGGGGAAGGATGGCTCCCCCAGCTTGGGGGACTTACAGGGAGACTCACATTCGAATAAATGCATCTTCTATGATTGAAAACAAGTCCCATAAAACTTATGTACATATATGTAGTTTATTTCTATTAATGTCTGTCTCCCCCTCTAAACTGTGATCCCTCCTGTATAAAAGATTCCCAGATTTATGGACCTATCTTGGAAAACGAAGCACTAAAAATGTGCTTTTTAGCCTTCAGCAATCTTCAGGTCAGAGCAGAAAGGTCGGTGTGGGTGTACTACTAAACCGGGATATGCTCACTGAATAATTCCCCCCCCCCCAAAATCCTGCCACTCTACGGTCAGTCAATCACATTTACTGAGCAATTACTATGTGCTTGGGAGAGTTACTTCACTTCTGTGGGCCTCAGTTACCTCATCTGTAAAATGGTGATGAAGCTGTGAGCCCCATGTGGGACAGGGACTGTGTCCATCCTGACTGGCTTATATCTATCCCAGCACTTAGAACAGTGTGTAACCCAAAGTAAATGCTTAACACCATTATTAAACTGCAATAGATATAAACTGCAATAGATACACGGAGACTTTAACGTTTTCCCCATAAAGTTTGGTCATGGGAATGAATCCTGCGGCAAAGGTTTCTGGGTCCTAGATTTGGGGAACAGCCACTAATGAAGACTTGCCCACTGAAAGGAATAATAATGGTGCTAGGGGAATTCCACAGGGTTGGGGTATGGGGCATGAGGGGTTCAACAGTTGCCCAGCACATGGAGTGGAAAAATTCAAAGTACCCCATTGGCCCACTGGCCCCATCGTCTCATAGATACTGAATGATCTTTCTTGCATCCTCAGTGGGGGCTGGGGATTGGGGAGAATGAGCTGTTTTCTTTCACCCCCTGGGACTGGGGAGCAGGTGTGAAACTCCAAGTTCTTGCCGCCCCCCACCCAGGGATTACTGTCTCTGTTCTCTCACCTCTAGTGATTGCTTCTCCTTGGTTGAGCTGAGCAAACAGCGCAGAGCGGGATGGAGAGGACTGATCTCTTCCATTTTCACTCTCGAACAGGGGAGGTGGTCCTGGAGGTGGAGGAGGAGGAGGAGGAAGGCCTGGCCCACCAGTGAGGGTCGATAAAGCGGAGGCCAGTGATGCAACTGGACCCTGAAGAACAGAGAGATGAAGGGGGAGAGAGCGAGAGAGAGAGAGAACACATTGAACACAGTTTGCATTAAGCAGCTCTAACGAAAGGTCATCCTTGTCTGATATTTTGACGTCTTCATCTTTCCGACATGTTTGTTGCCCTTACTCTTAAACTGTGAGCTCCTAGGGGGCCAGGGACTGTCTCTATAACTCCTCCCTGAACTTTTTTACCCCAGCACTTTGTATCTTCTTTATTAGTGTCACAGTTGCTTTCGGCTAAGAAGGATTTCTTTGACTTGTGGATGTTAAGAATGGTTGGAGACATCCAGACACTTGGAATCTCTGCTCGGGTTCTGAAAAAATAGAGTCCAATACAGATTCTCAAGGCAAAAGGAGTCAGTTCCATCAATTCAGAGGTGTTTTGGGGGAGCATGAGGAAATACTGGAACAATTCAAATTCTCATAATGAAGATGCTTTTTTCAGTGGTATCTGTTAAGCGTTTAGTCTATGTCAAGCACTGTTCTAAGCACTGGGGTAGATACAAGATAATCAGGTCTGACCCAGTTCTTTTCCCATATGGTATTGATCAAGCACTTACTGTGTACAGAGCACTGAACTAAGCTTTTGGGAGAGTACAGTACAACAGAGTTGGTAGACATGTTCCCTGCCCACAAGGAGCTTACAATCTAGATGGGGAGATAGACATAAAAATAAATTATGGTAAAATGGGGATTCGACATCTGTTTCCTCTCCCCTCCAGACTGTGAGCCCCATGTGGGATAGGGACTGTGTCAGACAACTGTCTTATATCTACCCCAGCACTTAGTACGATGCTTGGTACATCGTAGGCACTTAAATACCACAATTATGAAGCTGATGATGATAACTAGTTAGCAGACATCAAGCACTTCAAAAAAAGTTTTTAAAAGATATTTATTAAAGTGCTTACTATATTTCAAACACTGTTCTAAACGCTGGGGTAGGTACAATTTAATTAGGTCTATGTGTCACAGTCCCTATCGGACAAGGAGCTCACAGTCTAAATAGGAGGGAGAACAAGGATTGAATCCACATTTTACAGTCAAGGAAACTGAGACATAGAGAAGTTTAGTGATTTGCCCAGCACTGTGCAAAGACCTAGGACCTATCACAAATGATACCTTTTAGACTGCAAGCTCCTTGTGGGCAGGGCATGTGTCTACTAACTCTGTTATATGGTTCTCTCCCAAGTGCTTACTACAAAGCTCTGCACACAATAAGAGCTCAGGAAACGCCCCATTGATACCTAGAGTGGGCCACAGGTCAGCATAAGAGGACGAAGAGAGAAAAGGGATCTGCCTTCTTTCTCTGGATTCTGCTGCAAATGATGTGGAGATTTGGCCCCAACTTGAATGGAGGAATTTTGCCCAAAAGTTCAGATTCTGCAGGCTGGCAAAGCTTGTGATCATACTCTAACCCTAGGTCAAAACCTTTAATGCATCTCCTCCCCACAAAAAATATACTTGCCAAATACTAATCAGTGATCATGGTCTAAAATTATTGAAGGTCTTTTACAAATGATAGTTTAATTAGTTTAAAAAAACCCAACTGTACTGCTAACCAAGTTCCTAAGAAGAAAACATTAAAGCAAGAGGTCTGTTCCCACTCAAGATAACAGAGAATTTAATTTTTCTGGGCCCCAAAATTGAGAAACAATTCCAAATACATTCTTACACACACACCCCCCACCTCTTAAGAGGGAACATAGCCATCTTTCTAAGCTGTGTCAGGGGCTATAAGATATTGTTTGAAAGGAATCCATTAGGAAAATTCATATGCAAATACAAAGATACAACTCTCACCCTTTATATCATCACCACGGAGTCAAAATAACACCTAAAAAAGAATCTGAGGCAGAATGAGCCCAAGATAGAATGAACCCAAGGCGGAGACTGAGATCAGGGGAGATTGAGAAAGTGGGAGATGGAGACAGGGAAGGCTGAGATGGAGGGAGACTGAGGAAGAGTGGAGGGGTATAGGGACATAAGAGAAAATAACCGCAGGAGACTGGAACTGTGTTATAACAGGCTCAGGGAACAGGTGGGTAATGACACAGACATTAGTCTTTTGTTAAGGTGTCTTTTCTGTAAGAGTAGCTTAATGGCAGCCCTACTGCCTATAACATTTTAAGCCACCTGTCTCTGAAAATTCAAAGTGCCCAGAGATATAAGTTACAAGAAGAAACAGCTGATACACACAGGCTGCTCCTTTTGTGACTTTTTTTTTGGCTTCCCCCCCTCCCCGTTTCTATTTCCCAGTCAGACTTTGTGTGTAACTCTCAATCTCCAAAACTTTCCCTAAACATTGGGGTGGAGGTCACCTGTTCTGGATTTAATGTGCTATGATCAGTTTTTTAAATGATATTTGTTAAGCGCTTACTATGTGCCAGGCAGTATCCTAAGCGCTGGGGTAGTTACACATTAATCAGATTGGGGACAGTCCCAATGTGGGGCTCACAGTCTTAATCCCCATTTTACAGATGAGGGAACTGAGGCATAGACAAGAGAAGTGACTTGCCCGAGGTCACAGAGCAGACAAACGATGGAACCGGGATTAAAACCCAGATCCTGCTGACTTCCAGGCCATGCTGCTTCTCATTTCCAGGCAGGAGAGCCAGCTTTGACTAAAACACTTACCATTCTTAAAGGCCCAATTAAAAAATCAAGGTTATTTCAATCACCACCTCTCTTCTTAGAGTACTAAAGTGCCTCACTGACTATCACCAAATTCCCAGCTCTGATCTTGGATTGTAAGAATTCAGCTCATCTTCACTCCTCTCAGGAGAGAGAAAAATAGAAGAGCAAACAAGGATTTTCCCCAAACCTTTTGGAGCAATGTCCCCTTCATTCTCTTCTCACAAAACTATTTTCTCTGCAGCCTTTTGCTTAGTTGAAGGTTCTGGTTTTCCATAATCAAAGTTAAGCATAGACTCAAGGCTATTTTCCAAATAAATCAGGAAAACAAGTTGAAGGCAAAGAACCTTTTTTCACCCAAATTAAGACTTGGCCAAGGGGTATTTTAATCCCATTGCAAATAATGCACTTACTGGAACATGTCATTAGGTTATTATAGTTTCAGAATTTTCAGATATCCTTACCCGCCCTGCCCTCTGCTGCTGGGCACTAGCTGTCAATCACTAAGCATGATGATGCTCATTTTTAAAATATTTAGAGCCGTCCGATATTCACAAGGCCAGCCTGATGAACTCAAAAATATCATGGCTCTTTGTTCTGAACCACTCATCTCTCTTCCCTTTCATATTTAATCATGAACAGGACTGCGGACACTGCCACGATTAAGCAGCGGGTGGGCAGCTTAATCAGTGGGCAGTTAGTGGAGAGGGCATGTGCCTGGGAGTCAGGAGGAGCTGGGTTCTAATCCCAGCTCGCCACATGTCGGCTGTGTGACCTTGAGCAAGACACTTTACTTCTCTGTGCCTTAGTGACCTCAGCTGTAAAATGGGGATTAAGACTGTGAGCCCCACGTGGGACAACCTGTTTACCTTGTATCTACTCCAGTGCTTAGAACAGTGCTTGGCACATAGTAAGCGCTTAAAAAAATACCATCATTAAATGGCACGTTAAGTGACTTGCCCAGGGTCACAAAGCAGGTAGGTGGCAAAGATGGGATTTGAACCCAGATCCTGTCTTCCAGGCCCGGGCTCTTTCCACTAGGCCATGAAGTCTTTGGGCCGTCTGTGTGACCCTGGTTAAGTCTCACATTTAAACTAATATTGCTAGGGAATAGAATTTTGTAAACTGCTGTCAATCAATCAACAGTATTTATTGAGCACCCACTGAGTACAGAGCACTGAATAAACGCTTGGGAGAGTATAACAGATTAAGCAGACATGGTCCCTTTCAAGGAGTTAATCTAGTGGGGAATCCAGAGAGGGAAATAACTTTCAGTTAGGAAGAAGGAAAGTGGATATTACGAATAAGCTCCTACAAAAGAAGAAAATTGCATTTTCCAATGCGTTATTTTCCCCATCCCTAACACCCCAGTCCATATCTTTACACTCTGACATTTCCCCTACCTGTAATTTCTTTTAATGTCTGTCTCCCTCAACAAGATTAAGTTCTTTTTTTAAAAAAATGGTATTAATTAAGCACTTACTTTGTGCCAGGTACCGTATTAAGCAATGGGGTAGATTTAAGCTAATCAGGTTGGACACAGTCCATGTCCCACCGTCTTAATTTTACAGATGACGTAACTGAGGCACAGAGAAGTTAAACCCAAGGGAATACAGCTGACTAGTGGAGGAGTCAGAATTAGAACCCAAGTCTTTCTTACTCTCAGGTTCTCTCCACTAGGTCACGTTACCTCTCAAGCTCCACGATGGCAAGGATTTCTATCAACTGTATTGTATTGCCCTCCCCCTAGATCTTAGTACGGTGCTCTGCACATGTTAAGTGCTCAATAAATACCCCTGATTGATAGCTATCTTATGTTCTCTGGCTGAAAGGGAAGGGGAGAAGACTAAGATTTCAGCAAGTCTAAACGTTTAATAATAATGTTGGTATTTGTTAAGCGCTTACTATGTGCCGAGCACTGTTCTAAGCGCTGGGGTAGACACAGGGGAATCAGGTTGTCCCACGTGGGGCTCACAGTCTTAATCCCCATTTTACAGATGAGGGAACTGAGGCACCGAGAAGTTAAGTGACTTGCCCAAAGTCACACAGCTGGCAAGTTTAGGAGACATTCCTCTCGATTATCCTCCAGCTGTTTGTCCACTTTGCCAGCTCACTTATGTATGTGTGCACACACCCACCCATGTCCCGTCAACATTCTGAGAGATCATTCAGAAAGTGTTACATTTCAGCAGCGACAAGCAGCAGCAGTTGCTTGGGGCAGCTGCCGATTTAATGTAAAGGACGAGAGGCAGTTCCAACACTTAACCCCTCCAAGAGGTCGCGAGTTAGGTGACATATTAAACTAATCAGTCGGTCATATTTATTGAGCGCTTACTGTGTGCAGAGCACTGAACCAACCTCTCTAATCTCCTCAGGTTATGTCCCCTAAACTGCCACCTAAATACTGGGATACTCACAGCCTTCTACAGCATTCCTGTACCTATCTTACACACTCTATTACTGAACCATTCATTCTTATCCCCTTTTCCTTCTGCTTTCTGTCCATAAATACCTTTAGCGCCTACCTTCCCTTTTAGAACGTAAGCTCCTTGAAGGCAAGGTAAGCTAACTGCTGGCAGGGAACGGGCCTACCAACTGTTAAACTATATTTTCCTAAACGCTGAGAACAGTGCTCTGCACACAATAAGTGCTCAGTAAATCCGACCGAATAACTGATCAGTGAGGGATCTGTTGGAGTCTTCCAAGTGGTTGGTGCAGTGCTTTGCATAGAGTAGGCACTCAGTAGACACTATTGATTGATTAACCGGCCACGGTACTCACAGTTTTGCTCCAGACCAAGCCTGTGGTGTGATGCTCCTTGATGTATGCTTGAAGCTCAGTCCAGATGTTCAAATACGACTTCACCCAATCAACATGGCGCAGATCACTTTGGAAAGAAAAACACATAAGAAGATGTGTATATAGGAGATGCTGATGGAAGCCAACGTCTTCCTCCGCTCCTAAATGGCAGTGATTCCTGCCGCCCGGGCCCCGTGGCCGGTTTTAAACTGGTCTTTGCGTGACATTGGAGAGATAAGCAGCACAGGCTCCCACCAGCAGCAGACAGAAAGAGGGCTCAACTGGACCTCCTTGTTGGCCAATGGAAAAAAGACAAGTAATAAAAGGAAGATGCAAGGAGAAAGAGAGGGAACTTAGATTGTGAGCCCCACGTTGACAGAGACTGTGTCCAACCTAATTAACTTGTACCTATCCCAACGCTTAGAACAGCGCTTGACACCTAGTGAACACTTAATAAATACCATAAAAACAACAACAAAAAGCAAGATAGGCGAGGCCCAGGAGGTTGGAACCATGTCCTGGCAAAATCCAAAAACATTGGCCCTTGTGGCCGGTGTAAGTTCTGGTATGAACATTCTCTCTGTTCCTCGCCCCCAGCAAGTCAGTGAACAGAGGCGGAAGTGGTAGAATGGGAGAGGTGGAGCCTTGATGCTCAGACAGTGATGGGGAAAATGGCAGCAGAACTAGTGAAGGCAGCTGGGCACCCCCCCAAATCCCAAAGATCCCAACAATTACTCCTCAGAAACCCCCTCCCCCTTTCCCGTGGCCCTGACCTTGCAAACAGATAATAGTCATGGCGTCTATTGAGCTGTAGTAAACATCGGGGTAAGGACAAGATAATTACATCATTTCAATCACTGAGAATCAATCAATAGTATTTGCTGAGTGCCTACTGTATGCAGAGCACTGTATTAAATGCTTGGAGAATACAATGAAGTAAGCAGTTATGATCAGAATCAAGGTTGGTACAATGTCTGAAATGAGTCAATCTATCAATCTGTGATATTATTGAGCACTTACAGTGAGCAAAGCACTGTACTAAGCACTGGGGTTAATACAGTTGGTAGAAATGATCTTGTTCTCCAGGAACGGAGTCACATTCAAACTTTTTTTTTAAAAAAAGAATAGATTTCCAGGGTAGTCAAGCCTAGCCCAGCTCGCAAGTTTCAAGGAGGCTGAGGCAGAATAGTCTCAACACTTAGTACAGTGCCTGGCAAATAGTAAGCACTTAATAAATACCAGAAGAAAAAACCGGTAGTGAACAACACTGTTTGAGCTACTGTAGCTATCTACCAATTCCTTAGAGTTTAGAGAAGTCCCAGGCCCATCTACGAGCGATCATGGCTCATTTCAAGTTGATTGAAATTGCAACCTAATGAATAACTGTACAGTTATTCTGACTACAAGAGCGAAGCTACTATCAACTTCAACCTATGCAGACCGTAAAATATCACAAACATACCTGTGCTTGTAGTCCTTTAAAACCCTGTTAGTGTAGAAGGTAGCCGCATCATTCATCTCCTTGACATAAGGACCTGGTTTGGGGGACTGAGAGAACAGGACCAGCCCACATGGACAGAAGGAAAAAAAAATAACATGAAACAAAAGAGAGCCAAAGGAAGAGATAAAGCAGTGCCAGTGGGGAATGTAAGGGAGAAAAAAAAGGTTATGTAAAAACTTGCTGAGAACTACATCAAAAGCGCAGCCCATCACCGAAGCAGGGATTATTTCGCCAAAGAATTCAGAGATGGGCCTCCAGCTTTACGACTGACTGAAGGGATAGTGGTAGGAGCGAAAAGGAGCAACTGAAATCTCCGACACAAGGGGCTTCCAACTGGGGCCATCCGTTGTGGCTCGGACTCACCACGGTTATCCACCCTAGGGCAGGGATGCTTTCGCTGACAGCCGACAAGTGATTGAACATTTGACTTCCACGGTTTCTCTCTCTGAAGGTCTGGATGTCGTGGATCTTTTCTGAGATTGGTTTGAGAAGTGTTGCCACATCATTCTGGAAGAACAGCGACAAGAGACGTGATAAATGCTGGTAGGACAGAGTCATGGCTAACACGGTCCTCATGGACATAATAATAATAATAATAAAATGATGAAAATGGCATCGATTAAGCACCTACTATGTGCTAAGCTGAGGGGCAGATACTAGGTTAACACACTGGACACAACCCTATCCCATACAAGACTCACAATCTATCTTATCCCCATTATACAGAAGAGGAAACTGAGGTCCAGAGAGCTTCAGTGACTCATCATGGTCCCCAAATAAACCGGGAGCGGAGCTAAGATTAGAACTCAGGTCTTTGGATTTCCAGACCCATGTTTCATCCACTCAACTAGCTGCCTCCCAATGTTTAAAACATAAACATCTCCCTCCATCTGGAACAAGTGACACTCAATTTAACCCACAGTCCAAAATCCCCCCCACAGCATTCTCCAGGAGAGCCAAAATTCTGATTTCAGCCAGGCTACTCAAAAGTGCTTCTCATCCCTCAACTTGCCAGGCCGTGGTATTTTAGTATAAATGCCGTTTTGAGAGAAGCCAGGGCAGCTGAAATATTAGGAGCAGAGCAGGCAGGCATTAAATAGATTTAAAGTCATCCTTCTTTATCTACAACCTCCCAACAACAGCAATAAAGACTGAGAAGGCAGTGCATTCTGCAAGATGCCTTTTTTTAAAAAAATATTTAATCGGTTATGGGACTAAAACCCCATAAAGATTGGGAAATCTCATTTTTGCTGGGGTTTGCAATTGTATGTAGACGATCTGTGACTAGCCCAATACAAACAAACCATCTGGCTTTCATTCAGTGCCAACAACTTTCTCCTGTCCTTTCAAGGTTTTACGTCCTTCCTCTCATCTTGAACTTTCACAGCGAGGGTTGAAAATAGCTGGAGAATATTAGTGTGATCCTAAGAATCCAGTGAGGTTGTGCAGATATGGAGTCAGAAAGTCAGTCAATCGTATTTATTGAGCACTTACCGTGTGCAGAACATCGTACTAAGTGCTTGGGAGAGCACAACAATGAACACATTTCCTGCCCACAAGGAGCTTCGAGTCTAGAGGGGGAGACAGGTCCTTTCTCTTGGCCTGCCCGAGGAATTTTCCCCTCCAGTCAGGGAGGCCAGAATTAATCCATCAATTGTGTTTATTGAGTGCTTACTATGTGCAGAGCGCTGTACTAATTGTTTGGGAAAGTACAATAAAACGGATTTAGCGGACCCATCCCCTGCCCATAATGAGCTTAGAGTTGAGAAGCCGGCAATCAGTTGCCCTCTTTTATGAGAATGTGGAGAAAGCATCGGGGTAAATGTGTCCATCCAAACCAGGGCCTGGGTGTGAGAGAACCTGGGTTCTAATCCCACTTCTGCCACTTTCCTGCTCCATGAAGCAAGTCACTTCACTTCCTGGCCCCTCAGTTCATCACCTATAAAATGGGATTAGAAGCCTTAAGTGCTTAATATACTGCTCTGCACTCAGTAAGTGCTCAATAAATACTACTGAAGGAATGAATGGATGAATTTTCTCCCTTCTAAGACCGAAAGCTCCTTATAGGACAGGGACTGTGTTTGAACTAATTGTCTCAAATCTGTCTCAGTGCTTAGTACAGTGCTTGACACACAATACTGCTTAACAAACACCACCTATCAGAGCCCCAGCCTATTTCCCAGAGGCCAGAAAATAGGCATTCCCACTTGGCTTGCCCTAATGGTGTAAATTAGGGAATTCAGTTGCCTCGGGAGTGGGACCAGGAGAGAGTTGCCATGTTCAAGGAAAAGAAAATGAACACAGGCAGAGGGGGAGTGTGGAGAAGCCTCTAAGGAATTTGGAAGCTGGATGTGGAGGCATACTGAAAAACTGGGGCGAACAGTGCTAAGCGTTTAGTACGGTGCTCTGCACACAGTAAGAGCTTGAATACGATTGACTGAAAAATAATAAGAATAATGATGACATTTGTTAAGTGCTTCCTCTGTAATAATAATAATGTTGGCATTTGTTAAGCGCTTACTATGTGCCGAGCACTGTTCTAAGCGCTGGGGGAGATACAGGGTAATCAGGTTGTCCCACGTGAGGCTCACAGTTAATCCCCATTTTACAGATGAGGGAACTGAGGCACAGAGAAGTTAAGTGACTTGCCCACAGTCACACAGCTGACAAGTGGCAGAGCCGGGAGTCGAACTCATGATCTCTGACTCCGAAGTTCTGTGTCAAGCACTGTTCTAAGCGCTGGGGCAGATACAAGATAATCAGGTTGGACACAGTCCCTGAGTTCATTAGCCACTAGTGGATCACCAGAAACACTAATATCAAGAAGGGTGTTGTCCCGAGAATCTGAATCCATTAGCCACTAGTGGGTCACCGTAAACACTAATATCAAATGATGGTTTGGTCATGTGATCCTTCCCACAGCACATATAAATATAGAACATGACCATAAAGAGTAACAGATCGTGCACTCTGCTAAGTAATTTATTACAGCGGATGCAGAATCACTCCTCTGCCAGCTGGCAATTACCTTCTCCTCTCCTGTTCTTTTCACATATACAAGTTGTTCAGATGATAGAGGCTCCGGGGGAGGGGGAGAAAGCCCTCCGAGCAGGAAAATGCTGAACTTATTAGCACGGAGTGAGTTGTAGCCAAACTCCAATTTTTAAAGGTCATAACCTTAAATGAGTCGGGGGCCTTAGGGAGCAGACTTTTCTCTTTCATTAATTTCTAGTCATTTTCTAAAAACAAGACCTCTTATTCTTCCAGCACCTTGGAACTGCTGAGGTCAGATTTATCGCAGTTAACAAAAAAATACTGGGGTCAATGATAAATGTTCCTTAGCTTAAAAAAAATACAAAGTGACCCCAACATTAGGACAGATGAAGACGAGAAAGATGTCCATTTGCAAGTGTTCTCTATCTGAGTAGCATCCATCACCATTCTAGCTGGCAACTTTGACAGGTAGTCACAAAACAATGCAAAAGACAGGGAGGAATCTTTCTTTAGCATTTTATTGGGAAGTTCCTTAAGTTTAACAGACATTACACTTCCCCTAGCGATCACTCATTACCCAAGTCATGTCTTGTGCAAAGAGAAGTGAGCCAATGCCCCTCACTTTTTTCTTTTTTTTGTTTTACTTTAAAAAAAAAGGTTGTCCAGGGACACTCTGACTTGACAGGAATTTAGTAAATCCACTCAAACTCCACAGTGCTGTTTGAATAGTTGCACAAAGTGACTGTGCCTTAATCACAATTCAATCACAGCTTTCTATTGCTAAAACAACGAGTCTAGACTGCAGAATTACGGCATCGCGCTCTATTCTCTCCCATTCACAGATACGCTGTCATCTTAACTTTTGTATTTCCCACTCTCACTGGATAGTCAGATAAACTGATGGTTGGATTTCCTGTTGGATTTCAACACTGGCTTTGTAGCCTTAGGCCAGAAAAACAAGTCAACCTGAATGTCATCTCACAGATCCTCGCCTCATCTCTACATGTTCCGGCTTTTATACTCTGCAAAGGCAGAAGTTACTGGGGTATACAGCTGTCAGTATAAATTGTTTTTTGGACTTAGGCGGACTGATGGAAAATAGAAAATTTTATTTCTAGTAATAATAATAGTAATGATAATTAAGTGCTTTCTATATGCCAAGCCCTGTACTAAGCAATGTGGTAAGAGGGAGAACAGGTAATGAATCCCCATTTTGCAGGTGTGCACAAATGTATAGGGGTTAACCTTTATACATTATGTCTTGCCAGAAATCTTTGCTAATAGCAAACCATAACCTTTCTCAATCAATCAGTGGCATCTAGTGAGTGCTTACTGGGTGCTAAGTACTATACTAAGTGCTTGGGGATTAGGCCCAAGATTATCCTTCAGTGGTGACTCCCTGTGGGGATTTCTGTCACTTGTTTTGGGTTCCCTGGCAGTTTGACCTCTGTTTGGGTGCGAGACAACCCAGCAGAACCCCAACCAGCTTCTCTGGCCGGGGACTTGCCCTTCCTTGCTGGGAGTTGGGGAAATAGGCCTAGCAGGGTTCAGGGTGAGGGAAGCGGAAAGAGGACGAGGATGTCAGACAGAAATGCCATAGACACGGGAGGAAATCCCAGGAGAGAAGCCACAGGAGTACAGTGAGAAAGTGGGGGAAAGGAGAAACACCTCAGTGATTCAGGAAGTGCAGGGAGCAGGGAGTGGAGAGAGAGCCACATTTCCCATGAGGTTGTGGGAGGGAGATCCTGCAAACTTCTCCACAACTAACTTCTAAATTAACCCATTTAGGACCCCACACTTTTTTAATTCAGGAGGAAAACAACTGCTATGGACCTGCCTTTCTCTCTAAACCTCATCCACTCTTTCCAGGATGGTTACCTTTACAGGTCATTGTATAACCCTCAACACACCTGCAGATACCCCATCTCACTCTCCTCTCTCACCCACCCCTTCCCCTCTTCCTCTTCACCCCAACACTTAATCAATCATATTTATTGAGCACTTACTATGTGCAGAATACTGAGAACTAATCTCTTGGGAGACTATGTTTCCTATTACTCAGGTGCTTCCCCTACCTGTAATTTATTTTAGCATCTGTCTCTCTGCTAGATCATAAACAATTTGAAATGCAGTGTGGCCTAGTGGAAAAAGCCCAGGCCTGGGAGTCAAAGGACTCCCGATTCTGCCATTTGCCTGCTGTGTGATCTTGGGTGAGTCACTTCACTTCTCTGAACCTGTTACCTCATCTGTAAAATGGGGATTAAGATTGTGAGCCCTATGTGGGACAGGGACTGTATCCAACCTGATGATTTTGTATCTAACCCCAAAGCTTAGTAGAGTGCCTGGCACATAACAAGTGCTTAACAAATATCATTTTTTTTTTTTTTTTTAAAAAAGCTTCACGTGGCCAGCCTTGGGGCATGACAGGACAGAGCCAGGGTGAAATAATATATCCCCCAAGGTAGGGGGATTAATCAGAATCTGCATGTGCATATATTCCATTTTCACCAGATTCCCCCTCACGCCCCAGTACTAGCAGCTTCGGAAAGAGGATGCGGGATAAAGGGCAGGCTGTTGTTCCAGGATAACAGCTGCATAGTCACCACCTGCTTTCATGCTTGCCATCTGCTCCTCTAAGCCAAGCAGATCTAGTTAGGGGGAGTCATTGGCAGGTGGGCTGGAGGGGAGGGAGGTACCACCCAAGACCACCCCATCAGGGGACTGGACAAGATGGAAAGCTCATTTTTTTAAAACGGTATTTGGTAAGCGCTTACTGCGTGCCGGGCACTGTACTAAGCACTAGGATAAATACAAACTAATCAATTTGGATACAGTGCCTGTCCCACATGAGGCTCACAGGCTTATCCCCACTTTGTAGATGAGGAGGAGACAGGCATCAATATAAATAAAAACAAATTATGGGTATGTACCTAAGTGCCGTGGGGCTGAGGGAGGAGAGAATAAAGAGAGCAGATTCAAGGACAAGGGTGACGCAGAAGGAAATAGGAGAAGAGGAAATGAAGGTATGAAAAGGAAAGCAGTTCCCCCCACCAATAAAAGGGCATGATATCCCAAATAAGCCTGCAGGAGGTATGATCGATTGCCTATACCAGAAGCCTGGCTTGGGGCACGACTCACTTCTGTGTAAACAGGAATTTAAGAGCTGTTCCCTTGGAAGCCCTAAAAAGCCACGCAGACATTTCCCCCACAAAGCATTCTCCGCAATGGGACAAGCGGGCCAGAGTGTTTACAAAGCATGAGATAAATTTGGAGATGGAATTATTGTAGCTCGGAACCTCAGATGATCCTGATAGAACAGCCGCATTAAAAAAAAAATTCGGCATTTGCGGACACCTTATCAGTCAGTAAAAACTCCACAAAGGGTGAAATCCGTCCAAGGTAAACAGCTCTGCTTCAGTTTCCCGTTATTTCTCTAAAAGGCAGGTTCTGTCGTTTCTAAGAGGACCCTTAGCATCTTTTCTTACCTCTTGGGGCTGCTGGTATTGGGATGCTAACAGGAGGAAAGCTCGCTGGGCTTCGAAAGCGCTGTGGACCATTTCTGCCTGGAACAGGAAGAAGAGGAAGGCACGTTACATCTATTTATATTAATATCCATCTCCCCCTCTAAACTGAGCTCCTTGTGGTTTGGGAACATGCCTACCAATTTTTTTTTAATGGTATTTGTTAGCACTTATTCTGTGCCCTGCATTATACTAAGCGCTGGGGTAAATACAAGCTAATCAGATTGGATACAGTGCCTGTCCCACATGAGGCTCACAGTCTTAATCCCCATTTTACAGAGGAGATAACTGACTCACAGAAGAGTAAAGTGATTTGCCCGAGGTCACCAGCAGACAAGTGGCAGAGCTGGGATTAGAACCCAGATCCTCTGACTCCCAGGCCCATTCTCAAAGTGTAGTGGATAGAGAACGGACCAGAGAGTCAGAAGGTCAAGGATTTTAATTCCAGCGCTTCCACTTATCTGCTGTGCAACGTTGGGCAAATCACTTCACATCTCCGTGCCTCAGTTACCTCATCTGTAAAACGGGGATTGCATCTGCAAAATGGGGATTAGAGAAGCAGCATGGCTCAGTGGAAAGAGCACGGGCTTTGGAGTCAGAGGTCATGAGTTCGAATCCCAGCTCTGCCACTTGTCAGCTGTGTGACTGTGGGCAAGTCACTTCACTTCTCTGGGCCTCAGTTACCCCATCTGTAAAATGGGGAAGAAGACTGTGAGCCCCATGAGGGACAGCCTGATCACCTTGTATCCCCCCCAGCGCTTAGAACAGTGCTCTGCACATAATAAGCGCTTAACAAATACCAACATTATTATCTGTGAGCCCCATGTGGGACAGGGACTGCATCCAAAGTGATGATCTTGTAACCAGCCCAGTGCTTAGTGCAGTCCCTGGCACAAAGTAAGCGTTTAACAGATACCATAATTATTATTATTTTTATTATTACTACTGCCAGGCTCAAAGGCAGATGCCCTGGTACTTCAAGAGATTCAAGACATCTGGCTCACTCTTCAGGCACTAAAGAGGCCTTCCAAACCATGCCTTTTTCTTCCGTCACTTACTTTTCCAGTGCCTGCTAACTATGCCACAGAATTACCATAAATTCTCTCCTTAATTTCAAATTTAAATGTCCATCTGTTAGTCTGTCAAGAGATTTTGCTTAATTCATTTTTTCTCTCTATGAAGAAAATATAAACTCTCATGGGGGGGGGTAGGCAGGCACTTGTGGGTTATTCTTAAAATATACATATACACAGGTCTTTAATATATGCATATATTTATTTATTCTAAGTTTAGTCCATTCTGCCATAATATATAGAGAAGAAACATGTCTAGTGGATAGAGCACGGGCCTGGGAGTCGGAAAGACCTGGATTCTAATCCCGTCTCTGCCACTTGGATGTTGTCGGACCTTTGTCATGTCACTTTTTTTCCGCTGTGCCTCAGTTACCTCAACTGTAAATTGGGGATGAAGACTGTGAGCCCCTTGTGGGATAGGGACTGTGTCCAACCTGAATAACTTGTAATTACTCGAGTGCTCAGTACAGTGGCTGACACATACTAAGCACTCAACAGATACCATTAACAAATGCATGCTTTTTACTACATGTTTTGGCTAGGAACTGGCCAGAGAATTAGGAAAAATTGGTCCACTGGGGAGAGTCTGATGGAATACAGTTCATGAGGAACTGGAAAAATCATGGCAGGTGAGTGCAATAGTAAGAATTTTCCTTTACCAGCAGTTTTGTGAGGATGCACCCCCCTTGTTAGAGAAAAGCTGTATTGTAGTATATGCAAACAGAAGATTCAACATTTGCCTTGCAATGATAATAATAATTGGGGTTTGTTAAGAGCTTGCTCTGTAACAAGCACTGAACTAAGTGCTGGGATAGATACAAGACAATTAGGTCCCACAAAGGGCTCACAGTCTAATAAGAGGGAGAACCGGTATTGAATCTCCATTTTGCAGATGAGGGAACTGAGGCACAGAGAAGTGAAGTGACTTGCCCAAGCTCACAGAGCAGACAAGAGGCAGAGCTGGGATTAGAACCCAGGTCCTCTTGCTTCCCAGGTCCGTGTTCTTTCCACTATGTCACGCTGCTTCTCATGCTGGTTGGGGGAAGGTAAAATGAATGTAGTACAGTGCCTGGTTCCTAGTCAGCACCTAACAAATACCCTTTTTTAAAAAAGTACCATTAGAACAACAAGAAATCCACCAATCGCCCATCTCTTCTCCCTGCAGGCTTAGAGGTCTCAGGATTCAAATGGGTTAGTACTTTTCTAAAGAGCCTGGGGATCAGAGAGAACATGGCTTCCCTCTGACCTGGCTCCATCCCAGATAGGCTGGATATTTTTGTCCTGGCCATTTCTCCCCAGTCCTTCTTCTACTGTTCAGGGGGTTTATTGCGTCTATCCTGGCCCTCTAAACATCAAAGACAAACAGATGCCCCTTCTGAAAAGTTCAGTTCTCACAAGCAGGATAAAGGCACTTGCCCATGCATATTAAAGGCATCACAGCAGGAAGTCAAAAACTACAACTGTTGGGAGAAGTCACAAGGGTCAGAGATGACATTAAAGGTTCTTTTGCACTACAGAGGGGTGAGGGGGCAAGTCTGATCAATGAGGACAGTTCATATCATTCATTTAGGACTTTTTTTAAACAAACTCTACTTTCTGCACGGGCACTTTGGTATCTTCTTTTTTGTTCTAAGTTTTGCAGATCAATTCTTCATCCCTCAAGATAATTTTGGGGAGGTTCAGTTTCAGAGATGGATTTACAAAGTCTGACTCTTACCAGGAGAGGGGAGTAGGTATGTCCAGGTTTAGATAAGAGTGGATTTACGCTTGTTACTATTTCAACTCTTCCGTCTTTCCATGCTATTTTTCCTAACAGTGGCATTTATTAGTCAATCGTATTGATTGAGTGCTTACTGTTCGCAGAGCCCTAAAGGATATTTTAGAAGCTACTTCTTGGAGTGGCCTAATGAAAAAAGCCATGACACAGTAAATCAATGAGTGGTATTGACTGAGCCCTTATAGAGCACTGTATTAGCACTTGGGAGAGGAGGATACAACAGAGCTGATAGGAATGTTCCCTGCACACATGGAGCTTACAGTCTAGCATAATAGCAGCTATTTTCCTACTTTCTGCCTTCCAAGTTGAAGGTGGACCTAACTGTAAAGTTTAGAAGTCAGAAGACAAGGCTGTTCTCCATGTTCGGTTCCCTCTTTCGCTGAACCAAGCTCTTTGCTAAGTCACATTATATAAATCGGACAAGACTGCATTATGAACTTTCAACTCGGGTCACCGGGCAGTATTGTGATGAATTGTTGGAAAAAGACATGAATTAAAAGTGCTTAGGAGTGAAATCATCTCATTCAATAGCCGGCTTTCGCCAACTGCTGAATTCTAAAATTCAGCCTCCGAGCAAAATCCATCCTCTTTTCAAACCCGGCCTACTGCTATCTGCCTGGGATGGGGAGAGAAAGCACAGTATTGACCCCATTTAAGATGTTGCAAAATTCACCCAGATTGATACAAGCAATTTTTCCTTTCCTGCCTCCTACTTGGATGCTTCCAGAGAAGCGAGATAAGTCTCCCTCAATAGACAGCTAACATTTTAGTTTGGAGCAAATAAAGACAATAATAATAATGATGATGATGATGGTATTTGTTAAATACTTGCTATGTGCCAAGCACTGTTCTAAGCGCTGAGGTAGATACTAGGTAATCAGGTTGTCCCATGTGGGGCTCACAGTCTTAAGTTCTCCTTTAAATCCATCTGGGTGAAAACAAAGCAGCACTACCTACTGGATAGAGTACAGGCCTGGCAGTCAAAGAACCTGGGTTCTAATCTCCTCTCAGCAGACAATGTGACCTTGGACAAGTCATTTCACTTCTCTGGGCCTCAGTTACCTCATCTGTAAAATGGGGATGAAGACTGTGAGCCCCATGTGGGCCATGGACTGTGTCCAACCTGGTAAACTTGTATCTACTTCAGCATTCAGTACAGGGCCTGGCACGCAGAAGTTTTTAAATACCATTTTTTAAAAAAAGACAAAACAGAGAAGCCAATTCTAATTAGATGGAATGTATTATTTCTGGGCAAACAATTCCTGTCCATGGAAATACAGAAGAGCAGTGGTTTGGGGCAAGCCCTGGGATAGATTGTTTGGCTTGATTCCATATTTTTCCATATTCCATGTTTCGTTTTGTTGTCTGTCTCCCCCTGCAAGACTGTGAGCCCATTGTTGGGTAGGGATTGTCTCTGTTGCCAAACTGTACTTCCCAAGTGCTTAGTACAGTGCTGTACACAGAGTAAGCACTCAATAAATAGGATAGAATGAATAAGACATATAACCATTTCTGTAGATTTGGCATCTCTGAAATTTGAGCTCCTGTGGCACAAAAGAACAGTCTAAATATAGTAAGGTCAGGTGGAAAAGCTGGGAACAGAAATAATCAAATCTTGGTTTATTTAAAAAAAAAAAGTTGGCCAAACCAAAATAATCAAAAAGAGTAGAGGATTTAAAGGCCCTATCTCACTCAAATAATGAAAAATAAAAATAATAATGATATTTATAAAGCACCCGGTGTAGAAGTTGAAGTTACAATGGCGGAGGCTTAAATGGATGCTGTCTGTTGGAATAAAAAGTGATTCTCACTGGTGAATCTTTAATGACTCTTCTTTGGAATTCACCAGATTCCCTCTAGAATGTAAAGTCTTTGTGGGCAGGGAATGTGTCTGTTACATTGTTGTATTGTAGTCTCCCAAGCACTTAGTACAGTGCTCTGCACATAGCAAGAGCTCAGTAAATACGTTTGATTGACAGGTGCTAAGTGCTCTGTCAGGTACAAGATAATCAGCATCAGTGGTAATTATTGAGCCCTTTCTGTGTGCAGAGCACTGTACTAAGCACTTGGGAGAGTATAATACAACTGAGCAAGAGTGGACAGGGTTCCACACAACATTTTATTTCCATTTTACTGAGGCTCAGAGCGGGAGACTTGACAAAGATCACAAGGCCAATCAGGGGGCAGGGGTGACCCTCAACCTCTCCTCTGTTCTGGTAGAAAGTGCGTAGCAAGCATCAGTAGGTACTAAGAGGAGACCAAAATCTTCCTTGGACTTGCGACAGTCTTTTCCCATCAAAAGACATCCCCTCTTTCTTAGAAAGCACTTCCGCCTCCCACAGTTTTCTTCATCTCCCTCTTGAAGGATTTATCATGTTTCTCAAGGCTCACAGGGCTCAGATAGGGGAAGAAAAACACAATGCATTTATAAATGATCAACATTAAACCAGCCACTGCAGTTTCTGGAACCCAGCATAAAATCTACTTTAAATAATGAACTGAATTTACTTATTCATTTATCTACAGGTCAGAGACTTAACAGAGATGGGATCATGGACATTTTCCAAGGAAGGAAAGCAGAGAGAAGCAGCATGGTGGTCTGTTCTATCTCTTTCCCACAATTTTTTTAAATTTTTCATTTTCTTACAGCTGGGAATATTTAGTTACTTCAAAGTTACTCATCAAAATGATTATCTCAACATTCCATCATTATGCAGGTGAAATACATAACTCTGTACTTACAAGCCTTTTTTCCAAGCTGCTATGATAATAATGTTTGTGCTATTCTTTAAGCTTTTACTATGTGCCAAGTACTGTACTAAGCACTGGGATAGATTCAAGCTAATAGGGTCAGACACATGGGTCTCACAGTCTAAGGGGAGGGAGAACAGGTTTTGAATCCCCATTTTACAGATGAGGAAATTGAGTCACAGAGAAGTTAAGTGGCTTAGCCAAGGTCTCACAGCAACTCCTTTGAATTTACAGAACTTCTAAGGAGTTCGAATCACTCAAACGTTTTCTCAGAAAACACACGGGAAGCCTTCTGGAGTAAAAAAGACCAAATGAAGGATTTTTGTCTCCTCGAGGGGGAAAAATGACAATTGGTTTATCAAAGACCATCCCAGAAGTCCATACTAGAAGGAGGTCCTAGGTCTCCTGAAGCCAAGGTCCAGGAAATATGACAGTACCTTTTCAGCAGGGAATGTGGGGCAGAGGGAAATGGTGGTAGGGATACCCAAAGACCCAATAGGACATTTTATTCAGTACTTTCTATGAGCCTAACACTGTGCTAAGCACTCCGGTAGGGAGTCACGGGACCTGGGTTCTACCGTGGCTCTGCCATTTGCCTCTGGGTGATTTGTGTGACAACTTTGCTGTGCCTCCGTTCCCTCATCCGTAAAATGGGAATGAAATACCTATCCTCCCTCCCCTTTAGAGTGTGAGCCTTGCAGGGGACGGAGATAATAATGATGGTATTTAAGTGCTTACTATGTGCCAAGCACTTTTCTAAGTGCTGAGCAATGTTCTAAGCGCTGAGCAATGTTCCAAGCGCTGGGGATGGCGTATCCACCCCAGTGCTTAGTATAGTGCTTAGCATATTGTGAAAGCTTAACAAAAACCACCCTTATCATAATTATTAGTAGAAGATAATCAGATCAGACTTAGTCCCTATCCCACACAGCACTCACAAACAAAGAGGTAAGGAGCCCACATTACTGTACCCTTAGATTTTGGATATCAGTAACAAATGCCACATTATTATTAGTGGCAAGCCCCACGTGGGACTCTCAAGCCCGACAGGACTAACACGGCAGGGGAAATTGGCGAAATGGTACTTTTTACTTTGAATAATGCGACCACTTAATGGAGTTTGTACTAACCCTGTTATAGTGTACTCCCCCGAGCACTTTCTGCAGTGCTCTGCACAGAGTAAGCACTCAATAAATACCACTCAAGAAATCCACTCTTGCCCTGACTCCCATTTCACCTCTGGAAAGGAAACATCGGCCCAAGTGAACACCTTCTTATTTATAGCAGTGTTTGATTTTTCAAGAACTTATTCTTTTAAAGCACTTTGAAAAAACCGTATGATGCCAAGGAGAAAAATTCCATTTGCCACAGATCTAGGCGCATATTTAGTTCCTGAATGATTTCTTCCCTCCCTGACCCTGTTTCAAGAACCTTTCTTCTGAGTGTTTCATTGCCATAAGAACAAACGCAGATTCGACTTGATTACTCACGCCCCAGTCATTCTAAATTGGAATTAAAAATACCAAGCTACCGAGCTGAAGATACATTAGAGTTGTTTTCAAGGCTTTGGAAGTGAAAGCTCGTTCTGGTCAGGGAACATGTGTACAAATTTTGTTTTACTGCACTTTCCCAAGTGCTGAGTACAGCGCTCTGCACATAGTAAGCACTCAATAGCATTGGTTGACTGAGGGGAGAAGAGTATGGAAAAAAAAGCAGAACGGAAATGCATTCCCTCCCCTATTAATATATGCTGTAGGTGAGAAAGCAAATCTTTGCGCAGGGCCTGATGTTTGCTATTTAAATCCAAAGCCACGTTGATAATCAGACTGACAAATGCTCCCTAGAGCCAGAGTTACTTGGGCTCACAGAGTCAGGTTGGGTTTGCTCTATTATTCTACATAGCTGGGTAGTGTGTGGAACTGTAGGGGAAAAAAGCGGCGGAAATCATCTAGGTAAAATAAAACTATCAAGAAGCTATTCCCTTTAGATGGAGTTAGACTTTACAGATGATGAAAATGGGGACAAAGTGGGGATAAAATACCCATTCTCTCTCCCTCTCTGTGAACCCACTGTGGGATAGGGGCTGTGTCCAACCTGATTACCTTGTATCTACCCCAGGGTTTAGCGCAGTCTTTGCTACAGAATGATAATTGGCATTATTCTTATTATGATGACTGATAGCTCAGAACTATGAGCACAGTTGGTCTTAGTTTCCCTGGTTCCGTCGCCTAGCACTAGCTCACAGTTCACTGTTTGAAGTTTTTCATCTGGCACTTTTCTGCCCATCCGCTCAGCATTCGGAGACTTTCCTGCAGTTCCTCTCCATCAGCACATTCCACCACACAGAAGAGCTTAGGGCCATCTATCAAACTGGGAGATTATTTAAATCACTAATGAAAATTCTAAATAAAATGGATTCCAGCATCTGATTCTGGGAGATTCCCCCTCATCCCCCACCCACTACTCTTTATCCTTCTTCATCCAGAAAAGCAAACATTTATCCCTACCCATTGTGTTCTTTCCAAAACCTCGATTTAAAGTCTTTGGAAAATCTAAATACATTTTGTCCACATGTTTACTGAACCCTTCCAAAACCACGAGCAGATTAACAAAGCGTGATTTTCCCTTATAGAAATCAAATAGTCTTTCTTCAGTAAGTTATATTTGTTCTCCCCTCAACAGCTTTTGTCTAAATGTTGTCTAATCGATCATCAACTAATCGATCAAGTAACTAATCACTCTTCCAAATGCCTGGAAGAGTAAATACAACAGCGTTGGTAGACAGGTTCTCTGCCCACAACAAGCTTACAGTAGAGGGGGGGAGAGAGGCATTAATATCAATAAATAATCAATAAAGGGCAATGTACTAAGTGCTTGGAAGAGTAAATACAGTAGCATTGGTAGGCAGTTTCCCTGTCCACAACAAGCTTACAGTAGAAAGGGGGAAGAGAGGCATTAATAGCCATAAATAATCCTCAACTTTATTAGCTACTTTGCCCTTTTGGCCTGAAGGAGGGAGATGTCACTTAATCCCTGCCCTGCCACTGCCTGCTGTGTGACCTTGGGCATGTCACAATCTTTCATCTGTAAAGTGGGATTAAGATGCTTGCGTTCCTTCCCACTTGGACGCGAGCCCTGTGTGGAACAGGGACTGAGTCTGATCTGATTATTTTATATCTATATGAGTAGCACCTTGTTTGCGCTTCATACCGCAAGCTCCTCGTGGACAAAGACAATGTTTACTGACTCTATTATGTTGCACTTTCCCAAGCACTTGGTATAGGGCTCTGCCTACAGTAAGCACTTAATAGATACCATCAATTATTAGTATTATTATTTCTGTCCACATTGACAAAACAGGGATTCATATCCTTTACTTATTTTATAAAATTCATGCTATGGGAGGGTTTGACAGCCACTCCTCATAACTCGCTTCATTTAACATACAACTTCATTCATTCACCCTTATTTATTGAGTGCGTACTGTGCGCAGATATTAATAAAAACAAATTACAGATGAATGACAGTGCTTAAAAATCAAGTGCTTAAAAGGTACAGATCCAAGTACATTCTCTCTTCCCTCTCCACTGGGCCACTGAAACAGTCCTTTATTATTGGCCTGACCCTTTCAGTCTTCTGCTTTGACTTCCTAGGGAAGCAGCGTTGCCTAGTGGAAAGAGCCTGGGCCTGGGCATAGGAGGTCTTGGGTTCTAATTCCGGTTCGGTCACATACCTGCTGTGTGACCTTGGACAAGTCACTTCTTTTCCTCTGTGCCTCAGTTCTCTCATCTGCAGAATGGGGCTTCAATACCTGTTCTCCCTCCCATTTAGACAGAGCCCCATGTGGGCTCTTGTATTTACTCCTGTGCTTGCCACATAGTAAGTGTTTAATAAATACCACAATTTTATTATTATTATTCCTAACATTTCATTCATCATGGGCAGAAAGGAAAGGGAGGCAGGGACCCTGATGAGTGACAGGTTTTGCGATAGGCAGCATCCCATTCCAACTTCTGACCTTACAGAACAGAGGTGGCATCATAAAAGCTGACATTTTGGGGTCGGAGTAGGGAGAGTAGTTTCCCCAGGGTGGAATTTTAAATTGGAGAGCAAATGAAAACAAAAAGAAGTTCAAATCTAGAGAAAATGGGTAGGCTTTTTATTCTTGCATCCACCCCTTCACTGTATCTTAGGGAACGCGTGTGTTTATTGTCGTATTGTACTTTCTCAAGTGCTTAGTACAGTGCTTTGCACACAGTAAGTGCTCAGCTTAGTTTTACACAGTAAGTGCTCAATAAATATGATTGAATCAGTGAATAATAATTTCTCCATCCTCAGCTCCACATCATATCTTTAATTGATTTCACTGTCTGTCTCCCTCTAGGCTGTAAGCTCCTTTCAGACAAGGAACACGTCTACGAATTCTGTTGTATTATACTCTCCCAAGTTCTTAGTACAGTGCTCTGCACACAGTAAGCTTTCAAAAAATATCATTGAGTGGCACTGTGGAAACTGACAGCCCTATAATCAATTCCTCTGCTCCAGTTCTCAATCCTGAAATCTCAAGACCAAATCTCATCCATCATCTCCTGAAGAAGAAGAAAACAATCTGCCTCCTCCCTGTCTATCCCCATCTGTCTTCTCCTGCTCCCTCTCTCCTCCTGTATTTTGCAGGCTTCGCGGTGCGTATTTTCAAGTGCAGGCTCATTTTAGAACACATCTGAAACTTGACAGGTTCTTGTCCTCTCAACTATGAAAGCAAATTAATAGCTAAAGTCGAACAGATACAACACATTCATTTCTTTTTCAGCACTAACAGGAGAGTCTCAAGTGCCAAGTTTCAGTTCTGCCTCTGTCACTCTTTCTCTGAGCATTCTGGTCAAATTCCAGCACCTCTGTCTTTCATCGGTCTGTTCCTTTAAGCGTCGGTCTCCGAACAGCCTTTCTGTCCAGCCCCCCAAAAGTGTAGTCACTCCTTCCAAAAAATTTTTTTGTTTTCAACCAGCTAGCGCTAACCCCTCAGGGCAGTACCGTGATGATCAAGTAAGTGAGATGGGCATTCGTTACTATTTTCTTGTCAGAAAGAGCATCACAATGTCTTGTGGTTCCGGGGCACTGACTCACTGAGCGTATCCCATTAGACACGTCTATCTTCTTTCTCTTTCTGCTGTGTCGCTCAGTTCTGGTGTGATTAGGTAGACCTGGCAGAAGAACAATTAATGCTTCCCGCTATCTGCACCTCTCCATGATAATAATAATAATAATAGTAGCAACTGTGGTGTCTGTTAAGAGCTTGCTATGTGCCCAGTACTGTACTAAGCACTGGAGTAGACGGAAAATTATCAGGTCAGACACAGTCCCTGGCCCAAATGGGGCTCACACTAAGCCCTCTCTAGACTGTAAGTTCATTGTGGGCAGGAAATATTCCTGTTTATGGTTGTAGTGTACTCTCCCAAGCACTTAGTACACTGCTTTGTACACAGTAAATGCTCAATAAATACGATCGATTGAATGAAAGTAGGAGGGAGGAGAGGCATTTCACCTCCATTTTACAGATGAGGCAACTAAGGCACAGAGAAGTTAACTGACTTGCCCAAGTTGCCACAGCAGGCAAATAGCAGAGTTAGGCTTGGGTTCTCCTAATGCCCAGGCCCTCGCTCTTTCCACTAGGCTACACTGCTTCTAAAGAGCCCCTTAAGTAATCCACTGTAGTGTCTGCTACACTAATAGAGTGTGAGCAATCTGCTTGGTTGCTTGTGTCCTTTACAAAACTGCTGAATCTCTTCAGTGCATGTTTTTGAAAGTAAAAAATTCCTGTTTTAGCTCTCTAGGAACCCACCAGTGATTTCCTCTCTTCATCACAGGATGAGGATAATACCTATCAGCAGGCTTTAATCACTGCTAAAAGACAGTTGAAAATTCTGTCTGGGAACAGTGACTGGAATAAAGGTCCAAGCCATTATCAGGACTTAAAGCTAGAATCACCATTTCAATCTACATTTTGTCATCCAATGAGTCTGGCTAGCAGACCTTGCTTTATGGAGTTATTCCTCTTTTTCAGGATTAAACAACTGATATGCCTGAATTATTCATTTCAGGTGGAGATGCTCCTTTTCCACAGAAAGATAAAATCTGCACATGCCTGATTCACCTGGGCCTTTTAGATAAATGGAACGAAAGACATGGGAGTAATGTGCAAGGGTGGATTAGTCTTGAAGCAGAAATGGAATTTAAGATACTGAGTGAATCCTGAATAATTCAAAATGCATTTTCTCTTAACTTTCTAGACTGTAAACTCTACTCACTAGATTGTGAATTTCTAGAGGGTAGAGATTGTGTTTACTTGACTGAATTCTCCCAAGTCCTTAGAAGGGATCATGACTTCCAGCTCTTCTTTACTCTTCCAAGTGCTTGGTGCAGTGATCCGCACACCATCAGTGCTCAGTAAATACCAATGATTCGTTAGGGCAGTACCCTTTATGCATTTTGGTACTCACTATAGCTTTTATGAAAATATCCTTATTCTCTATTTCCCCGTCTGTAATTTATTTTAATGTTTGTCTCCGCTTACCAACTGTAAGCTCCTTGTGGGCAAGGATTCCATCTACCAACTCTATTACATTGTACTTTCCCAATCACTAAGTACAGTGCTCTACCCACAGTAAGCATTCAAAAATTACAATGAATTGATCGATTAGACCAGGAACTTGCATATAGGAGGGACTCGATACATACTGTCAGTTGACATATTTTCTAGGATTCATAAGCAGAGAATGGGAGCATTTTCCCCAGTCCTGTTTTGTTCCAGATGTAATGTTTTAGGAGGTCTGAATTATTAGGTTTCTAGGCTTCTCTCGCTTAGGTCAGTAGAACTGAAATGAGGAGCGATGAGTTTCAGAATTAAAGGGCCACATCCCGTTGGTAGTAGAACATACTTTCTCCCCCTTAACCATTGTTGTCTGAGCTGTGCTTACCCAAACCGGCGGTCGATAAGTACCATCGACTGATTGAATGGTAGGGTGCCAGGAAAGGTGCATTATGGTATTTTCATGGACAAAGCGTGCCAAAGTTTACTAAAGCCACATCTCCTCCAGGAAGCTTTCCCTGATTAATCTCTCATCTCCCCAACCCTACTGCTTTATCTATGTTCTTGATTCCCTACTTCTAAGTACTTAGATTTTAAAGCCCCCTTCTCCCAAAGTACTTTTGTTCCTACCTTTAAACTCAGTGCTTCACCCCATCAGGGATTTGAGTGTCTAGATTTTAAGGTCCTTAAGGGTAAGGATCATATCTAACTCTACTGTACTCTTTTATGAACTTAGCACAGTGCTCTGCATATGATGGGTGCTCAATAAATGCCACTGATTGACTGAATGATAGATGCAGGAGTTTCTCTCTCCCCAGGACCCATGGATGCAGTCTGAAAATCAAAAGCCAA
Organism: Ornithorhynchus anatinus; assembly: GCF_004115215.2. Taxonomy (NCBI): domain Eukaryota; kingdom Metazoa; phylum Chordata; class Mammalia; order Monotremata; family Ornithorhynchidae; genus Ornithorhynchus; species Ornithorhynchus anatinus. The sequence continues at coordinate 25,277,701 of NC_041750.1, read as the reverse complement.
CTCTACATATGGCCATGGTATTAGCAAGAAATCACGTAAGCAATAATAATAATAATTGTAGTGTTTATTTTGCACTTACTATATGTCAGGCACTGTACTAAGCACTAGGGTAGATACAAGCTAATTAGATTGGATACAGTCCTTGTCCTAGATTGGCTCACAGTCTTAACCCCCATTTTACAGTGAGATAACTGGGGTACAGAGATTTTAAGTGACTTGTTCAAGTTCATGCAGCAGACAAGGGGTGGAGCTGGGATTAGAACTCACATCCTCTGACTCCCAGGCCTGGGTTCTTTTCACTAGGCCACACTCTTGTCACTCCTCAAAAAAAACCCCAAATATTTAAATTAAGGACCATAAAATTTAAAAAAAGTGCAAAGTAATTTGAATTGAGTGTTTAAATCATGATCTTTTCAACTCATACAGAGGACATTAAACTGACTAAAATCCTATTAAAATGTACATGTATATATATGCACCCAGTATATGTGTGTATATATATATATATATACATACATTTTTAAAGGTTTGAATTTTTTAATGCCCTTTCTAGAACTACACTAAATGATGGAGAATCTCAAAGGATATGATCCTTACCCTCATCATCTCTCTCATCCAAAGAGAACTCTTTAGATTTAATCTTGTAAATCCTGCTACTTTCTCCTGTTCAGCAGAGCCTTCTAATTGAGGCAATTCGTTACCCCTTTTTTGTGGTTTGCATTGTCAATAGCCTGTTGTGTGTACAATCAACCAAGCCAAAACCAGGAGAGTACCATTTCAGCTGATGTGAAAGCATAATTCTGCTCCTATTTTACCAGTAATAGCCCCGGAGAAACAGCCCTTTAAAAGCAGGGACAGGAGCCAACTCGATGCACATTAGTGCTACTTCTTCAGCATAATACAAAAAACAACAACATAAAAACTCCCGCTTCTCAGATTTCCATCCTGTTTAATCAGGTATGCGCGCTTTTTCTAGACAACAGGTGTGCTCTCAAAAAATAAAAAGTCAACCCCCACTCTTGTTTTTTGTGAAAGACAGCAGCTGCAAGCACAATGCACACGACACGGGCACTGTAAGATGCAGAAGAAATAGGTTATTTGTCCAACTAAAGGTAGTACACAGATGGACTTCAGTAGTTCCATTTGGCCCTCTAAAAACACACTGTCTAAACTTTCAGAGGAGAGCTGGGCTTTTTGCAACACATTTTCAGAATGTCTCCAGGAAAAATCAGTAACATATAGCTTGGCTTTTCATAATCTTTTATTCTGTCCTTTCACAAATCCTTCCCGAGTAGAACTGCAACAGATACACAAACCAAGGCCCGGACAGCAAAAAACCAAGGTCGCCCACATGGTAGGTGGTTCTTCTCAGCGTGCCTTGCATTTTTAAGATAAACAAGAAACAAAACAGGACTGTACGAACCGTTCAAATGCCGGGATCTGACAATGTTTTAGGCTTCTCCTGAAATAATGTTTGAGGGCAGGAATCATGCCCACCAACTCTATTGCACTGTTCCTTCCCTGTAATTTATTTATATTAATGACGGTCTCCCCCTCTAGACAGTAAGCTCCACGTGGGCAGGGAACGTGTCTGTTTATTGTTATATTGTACTCTTCCACATGCTTAGTACAGTGCTCTGCTTGCAGTAAGTGCTCATTATAACCAGTGAGTGAGTCTATGAGCTTTTGTAAGGAATCACAAATGAGAATTATTGAAAAGCGCTGAGTAAATCCAAAGGGAAACATGAATGCGAGCTAGGGGTTCAGGATATGCTTGAGGGTCCCGTCCTGCAGGTGTGGGTGTCAGTGGGATTCAAGAGTAATCAGGGAGGAGGCAAGACTAGAGGTAGGGACTGGTCTTATAAATAATAATGGTAATAGTACTAATAATGCTGGTGGCATTTGTTAGTGCTTACTATGTGTCAAACACCGTTCTAAGTGCTGGGGTAGATATAAGTTAGGTTGAACACAGTCTCTGTGGGGATCACAGTCTAGGTAGAAGGAAGAATGGGTATTTAATCCTCATTTTACAGATGAGGAAACTGAGGCCCAGAGAAATTAAGTGACTTGCTCAAGGTCACAGCAGACAAGAAGGAGGGCTGGGATTAGAGCCCAGATCCGTCGACTCCTAGGCCCCTTCTCTTTCCACTAGGCCATGTTGATCATAATAATACTAACGATAATGGTATTTGTTAAGCGCTTCTATGTGCCAACCTCTGTTCTAAGCAGTGGGGGAGTTACAAGGTAATCAGGTTGGAAACGGTCCCTGTCCCACATGGGGATCACAGTCTTAATCCCCATTTTGCAGGTGAGGTAACTGAGGCCCAGAAAACTGAAGAGTCTTTCCCAAGGTCTCTCAGCAGACACGGGGCAGAGCCAGGATTAGAACCCACATCCTCTGATTTCCGAGTTCATACTGTTTCCACTAGATCATGCTGCTTTCCTACCCTTTTGCTTCTCTTAACTAGTGCTCTCTCAAACCTTTTGAACCAGAAACACTGGCACTTCCACCTGGACTCCATGGTTTCTCACTAAACCACCCAGAACCTACACGGCCATGCCTTGACACCACCGAGCCAACTCAGAGTTAATAATAATAATAATAATGTTGGTATTTGTTAAGCGCTTACTATGTGCCGAGCACTGTTCTAAGCGCTGGGGTAGACACAGGGGAATCAGGGTGTCCCACGTGGGGCTCACAGTCTGCATACCCATTTTACAGATGAGGTAACTGAGGCACCGAGAAGTTAAGTGACTTGCCCAAAGCCACACAGCTGACAAGTGACCGAGCCGGGATTCGAACCCATGACCTCTGACTCCAAAGCCCGGGCTCTTTCCACTGAGCCACGCTGCTTCTCTGAGTGGCACCTGAGTGATCCTCAGAGAAACAGAAGCAGGAGCTCAAGAGACCTTTTACACTGATGAATCGGATTGCCCCCATGGCCATGGTAGTGTGCAATTCTCCACCACTTGTCTGTTCTGTGATCTTGGGCAAATCACTTCCCCTCCCTGTACCTCAGTTTCCTCATCTGTAAAATGAGGATTAAATACCTCATCTGTAAAGAGGAGAGCCCCATGTGGGACAGGGACTGTGTCCAACCTGATTAGCTTTATCTACCCCAAGATTTAGAACAGTGCCTGCCGCATAGTAAGTGCTTAACAAATACCATAAAAAAAAAGTAAAAGATCCAAGATCAGGAAGTGAAAGGCTTTTGCCATTACAGTGAAAAAGCATGAATGTCTACTGTAACAGAAAAAGTGAAGGGAGAGAATTAGAGGAAGAAAGATGGAGGACCTGAAATATAATCCCAGTTTCACCACTTGCCCACTGAGGGAAGCAAGTCACTTGGCTTCTCCGTGCCTCAGTTTCTTCATCAGCAAAATGGTGATTCGACACTGGCTCTCCTGCCCCTTAAACTGTGAGTCTCAGAAGGGATAGGGACTGTCTCCACTTGGATTACCTTGTATCTTCCCCAGCACTTAGTACAGTGCTTGGCACATAGTAAGTTATGATCATAGCCTTGGCACAGCACATCTGAGGCATTTGAAGGTTTTAAGTTAAGGTAGTCTCGAAGCAGCATGACTTAGTGAGAAGAGCACGGGTCTGGGACTCAGAGTACCTGGATTCTAATCTCGGTTCTGCCAAGTGCTGTGTGACCTTGGACATGTCACTTCACTTTCCGTGCTTCAGCTTCCTCAACGGTAAAAAGGGGATTAAATCCCACTCCCTCCAATTTAGTTTGAGAACCCTATGTGGGACACGAACTGTGTCCAACCAGGTTAACTTATATCTACCCTAGCACTTAAAACAGTGCTTGAAACATAGCAAGCACTTAACCGATACCATAATCATAGCACCGTTCGCAGGAAAAATGTGATCTCATGCCACTCAAGTTAGCAGAGGTGTCCTCAGTTACGTACAGATTCTCGTGGGACCGAGGAAGGAAAGTACTCACATGTGTTTGCACATCCCCCGCGAGGATCTTACTGTTCCTCAAAAACTCAGCCACTATGCCATTCATCAGCTGATCAAACGCTTCCACGTAGGGTGCAACACCTTAAAAAGAAAGATACGGGTGTTACTTGCCTATCAGTTCAGCACAACAGCTGGTATTTCCTGGAGAGTGGGGATGAAAGCTGAACCGATTCATTCATTCATTTATTCCATCTCTCATTTACAATGCCTGAAGATCCACAGAGTGTCTGGCACCTAAGAAAAGGACCAAGACCTTTAGAGTTCAATTTTCGGCCATCTCGAAGGGTCTAAGTTCCAGCAGTGGGGCTAGGAGGGCAACGGCGGCAATAAGCGTAAGACGTTAGTGGTCGGAAAATATTTATACAGCTTCCCCTACCCACCTTCCAGGCAATCTGGCAGCATTTAACTTTTTTTAAAGAAAGAAGGAGAGTTAAGAAGCAGCTCCTGAGAAGCAGCGTGGTTTAGTGGATAGATCACAGGCCTGGGACTCAGAAGGTCATGGCCTAACCCCAGCTCTGCCACGTGTCTGCTGTGTGCCCTTGGAGAAGTCATCTCACCTCTCTGGGCCTCAGTTACCTCATCTGTAGCCTCAGTTACCTCATCTGTAAAATGAGGATTGAGACTGTTAACTCCATGTGGGGCAGGAATGTGTCCAACCTGACTTGCTTGTATTGTACCCATCCCAGTGCTTAGTTCAGTGTCTGGCACATAGTATATGCTTAACAAATACCACAATAATTATTATTAAGATCCAGAATTCTTTGCCTTTTCTCATTTCTTTAAGCCAAAGTGGCAGTTCACATGCTTTATTTCGACTTCACAAATAGCTATTCAGCTACTCACTAAGAACATAGTAATATATGCCTGGCACGGGGTCTACAGAATGCCGATAGCACTGATTTTTTTTTAAATGTTATTTGTCAAATGCTTAATCTGTGCCAAGCACTATTCTAAGTACTGAGGTAGATATAAATTTATATGGTTGGACACAGTCCCTGTCTCTCATGGGATTCACAGTCTATATTAGAGAGAAGGATTCAATCCCATTTTACAGAAGAGGTAACTGAGGTACAGAGAAGTTCAGTGACTTGCCCAAGGTGATGCAGCAAGCGATTGGTAGAGCTGCGATTAGAACCCAGGGTCCTCTGACTCCCAGTCCCAGGCTTGGGCTCTTTCCACTAGGCCACACTACTTTTCATCACACCTCCTGGAGAAGGTCAGGAGTGAAGGAGGAATTGGCAAAGAATGTTTGAGCCTGGAAAGAAGCAGTTCTTGACTGCTGAAACAGCCAACCTGCCCTGGCTTTGACGCTGAGCTCAGGGGATTTGGAATTACAGTTTAGGAGAAGGCTGTGGTTGACTTGTCACCGAGTTTGCTCGTCCACTTTTAATTCTAGCGAAGGGCTGGACTTTCCTCTGAGATCTTCTAAGGCAAACCCTTGGTGGAGATTCACAGTTTCTTTCCTCTCATCCCAGGTCTCAACTGCCCTTCGTGGAATGTACTATCCTCTTAAGCTAGTGAAAACACGCTTCTGCATAGCCGCTTACTTGGCTTTTGTATGAAACCAGAGAACATTCCAGCCAACAGAACCCTGTCCCGCTGGCCTCAGCATGAATAACACTGTTTTTTTGTAGAGCGTTTTAATTTTCCCAAAGCACTTTCACAGATTATCTCATTGGGCTCATTGTGGGCAGGGAAAGTGGCTGTAATTTTCCTGTGTTATATTCCCCCAAGCACTTAATACAGTGCTCCGCACATAATAAGGACTCAAAAAATACCACGATTGACTGTTTCCTCACAACATTCCTGTAAGGTAAGGGAGAGGCAGGTATTATTACTCCTGCTTGACAGGTAAAGAAACTGAGGCTCAGAAAGGCTAAGTGACTAGTCCAAGGCCACACAGCAGGCCAGAAGTGAGATTAGAACCCAGGTCTCCTGACTCTGAGATCTTTACACTAAGCCATGTTGAAACCTTTGCGTGTCTGTCATTCTCTCCTGCACTTTCGCTTTACAGAAGGTGGCCAGAGCCTTGGGGGTTTCCACAAATCTGACAGGAGATGCATACAGTTATTTATAGTTTGATCCCCTTTCAAGCGGATCACTCTGTGATCTAAAACAGTTGAGCAGGGATTGCATAGTTTCTGGCTCCTAGCATAAACGCGGCATAAAGCCCCAGATTCATTCTGTGCCTGAGTTGGACATTCACCAGAAGGATTTTAAAGCAGAAATATTAATGATTGAAGTTCCTACCTTGCCCGGATAAAATTCATCTTCTTCTAGATAAATCTCTAGTCATTAGACAACACAGTAAAAAAAGCATGGAGGTTTTACAGCTGATGAAACTGACATCATCTTTTGGAATTATAAAAGCTCGAATCGGTAACTTTAAATGACCACTCGACATATAAGCAGAGGCTTCAAAAACAAAAAAAATGTAAGACAGCATGGAAATACTTCCTTATGAGGGAACTTTACTGAATCTCATGTATGAAATGGAGAGAGAACCAAAAACACTTGCTGAAATTAAAAACACATCTTACCTGATCAATCAATCGATCAGGGATATTTGCTGAGTGCTTACTGTGAGTAGAGCACTGTACTAAATGCTTGGGAAAATACAGTATAATAGAGTTGGTAGACTCAATAGCTGCCCACAAGGAGCTTATAGTCTACAAGGGGGGGGGGGAGGGGAGACATGAAAATAGATTAGGAATAGAAGTGGTAGAATATATGAACATTTACAAAAGTATCGTGGGGCTGGGTGAGCATCCAAGGATTGACATAAATTTCCTTTAAATAAAATCCTTTTTCAACCCATTTAGTTTTCAAGTTCTTTGAGGGCAGAATTTCTATTACTTTCTATAGTGCTGTGCTCTGAACCCAGCTGACACCCAATAAATACCGATGAAGATGAATGAACTAAAGAACGTTTTTATTTACGCCCTGTGAATGATGGAAAAAGACCCAACAGACACCTGTCCTCATGGGTTCCTGGAGAATTATTCCTCTCAGGCTATGTGATACGAGAACCAGAAGCCTGAAATTCTAGAATCACTAATATAAATCTTGTCCTGGGAGGAGGCTTTTCGACTGCTGGAACTTTCCTCGACTGAAGTCAGCTGATAGGCTTCATGAAGGGCAGCTCACCGACTGCCAACAGAACCTGTCTGTGTGGTCCCGGGACAGCTGTCTGCCTCATGGCAGGGCCGGGATGGGATGGAACAGGAGAAAGATGTAGCTGGGGCCACCTCCTGCTGTGGGCTGACGGGAGACAGCCCGCAGCCTGGCTTAATGCATAGAACCCGGCACTGGGTGTCAGAAGGACCTGGGTTCCGATCCTGCCTCCGCCAAGTCTGCCTTGTGTGACCTTGGGCAAGTCACTTCACTTCTCTGTGCCTCGGTTACCTTATCTGTAAAATGGGGATTAAGAGCGTGAGCCCCATTTGGGACAGGGACTTTGTCCAACCTGATCAACTTATATCTAACTTCTATAGAGAAGCAGCGTGGCTAGTGGAAAGAGCCCGGGCTTGGGAGTCAGAGGTCATGGGTTCGACTCTGCCACTTGTCAGCTGTGGGACTGTGGGCAAGTCACTTAACTTCTCTGGGCCTCAGTTACCTCATCTGTAAAATGGGGATTAAAACTGTGAGCCCCACAGGAGACAACCTGATTTCCTTGTATTTCCTCCAGCGCTTAGAACAGTGCTCGGCATATAGTAAGCGCTTAACAAATACCAACATTATTATTATTTTTATCTACCGAAGCACTTAGAACACTGCTTGACACATAGTAAGAGCATAAAAAAATCTTTTTTTTTTTTTTAAGACAGCCTATAGAGGAAACTCCATTATACTGCCTCCTTCCTTCCTATTCTCCCTTCTGATAGTACTAAATAAAAGCCAGTCTCGTTACTTCTGCTAGGTCTACAATGGCTTGAGGCCGCTGAGGATTACGGCTGGGGGGAAGTCAAGGGCCAAAACCCTGTGGGACTGTAAACTCATTGTGGACAGGGAATATGTCTGTTACTCTCCCAAGTACTTAGTACAGTGCTCTGGATACAGTAAGCGCTCATAATCTGTCACTGTCTCCACCTCACTCCTTTTTCTGCTTCCCTCCTCCCCAGTCTTGGGCTTCGTAGATGCTCTCCCACTAGCAATCTTTCTGGAAGAAAATAATAGACTCTTATGCACCACTTTCATTTCATTTTGTTTCTTTTAATAATTTTTTGGGTATTTATTAAGCACTTATTATTTGCCAGACATTGTACAAAGCCCTGGGGTAGACAAAAGCTAATCAGGTTGGACACAAGCCATGTCTTCCATGGGGCTCAATCTTAATCCCCATTTTACAGATGAGGTAACTGAGAAGTGAAGTGCCTTGTCCAAGGTCACATATCAGACAAGTGGCAGAACTGGGATTAGAACACAGGACCTTCTGACTCCCAGGCTGGTGCTCTAACCACTAGACCATGTTAAATTGCTAATTATTATAGAGATAATTTGTTACCAATTTACAGGTTTTTAAAAGTGCTGACAATGAATGGATACATAAGTGGGTATGTGGTCCATCCATTAGAATGATTTTGACCTGACTGACCAGAGAAAAACCCTCTCTATTTTGAACTGTGTAAGCGCAGCCTGGGGAATACCAAGAACTCAGATTTATAAGCACCCCAAAATTGTTGCAACTTTCACGCATTTCAAAATGGTGGGGCGGGAGTGAGGATTTACAACATTCTGCACATTCCTGTGAGAAGTAATTACCTTTTTCTGACAAGCTTTCACAGCCCTGAAGATAAATTTGCTTCTGAACAGGTGAAAGGGAAAATGTAGGGCTTTACGGAGTCATATCGACTGAAGGTCCAACGGAGCTCCCGGGGTGAGGCAAATATCAAAATAGAAACTTCTCTTTTTCTCGTTCTGAACTGCTGTCAAAGTCAATGATACTTATTGAATGTTGTGTGCTATTGTACTAAGCGTTTGGGAGAATACAAGAGAGTTGGTAGACACGATCCCTGCCCACAAGGAACTCAGGGGAGAAATCCCTCATATTATAAAGGAGGCAATATAGTGTCAAGGAAAGAGTACAAAATTTGGACGATTCTGGCAATCAGAATCCCATCTCTGTGACTGGTTTGCTGAGTAACTTTGGGTAAGTCACTTCAACCTCTCTGGACCTTAATTTCCTTACCTGCAGAATGGGAATTTATGATATCTGCCTCTCTCTACCTCAAAAGGACGTTGTGAGGAAAAAATTGAGATAAGTAATTGTGTGCACACCTGGGTAATAAAAGCACTATATTAAAAAATCAAGGTGCGCTATATTAAAAAATCAAGGTATTCATCATATTATAAAGGAAAGGAGTAAAAATGAGACAGAAGAGAGGAAAAGCTTCCAAATGAGCACATGCTGGTGTGCCCAGCATCTGCACCCAGCATTGAATAGAATGATTCATTCTGCCTAGAGAATACAATCAATATTGCGTTTCTCCGGGAACAGTCATTTCTTGCTGCTAATTACTGAGGGAATCTTTCCAGCCAGGAAGTACAGAATAATGATCCAAAAATTAAAATTAACCTGTACCTACCTCACTGCTCTGAATAGTATTTGACATATAGTAAACACTGAAATATAAAAAAAAATTGAAGGAACAGGGGGTCTGGAAACCATGTATGTTTAAGAAACAGGACCAGATCAAGCCAATTATTAGGGAGGGTTGATTATTTGCATTCAAAATGCCATGTGATATTTTCTGAATTATCATTATTATGGTACTTGTGAAGTGCTTACTAGGTAGCCATATAGCAGAGCCGGAATTAGAACCCAGGTTCTCCTGACTCCCAGGCCCGTGCTCTATCCACTGCCGCTTCTCTATGGAAACTTAAGTCATTTTTCTCTCTTTCTGTTTATGAAGTCATTTTCAGGTTTCAATATTTCCCACTGGTGGAGGGGGAAAACCAGCTTGGCTGTTTCTCCCTTTTGGGACAAAACTACCCATTCACTTGCCGATAGTCTGCCAGAGAACACCCTGGGTCCCTACCTCCATTGAATCCATTGAGGACACCATATTCCTCTCGAGGTGGGCGGGAATCTGAAATCAAGGATTCCAGACGAATCACGGCTTGTTCCAGGCGTTCCATCAGTCCCTCCATGTCTGCCATCCTGGAAGGAGACAAAAATGGAGTCCATGTCAACTTTAGAGCCAGATGACAACCTGGTTTTACAACACCCCGGTGGGAAGAAAAATTTTTTAGAATACCAACCTTGTGTGTATGACATCAGACTCTCTTGTGGGTTTTGATCCCGGCTTCACTATGTCTGCTATGTGATCCTGGGCAAGCCACTTTACTTCTCTGTGTCTCAGTTACCTCCTCTGTAAAATGGGGATTGAGACCGTGAGTCCCACGTGGGCTAGGGACTGTGGCCAACCTGATTTGCTTGTGCCCACTCCAGTGCTTAGCGGCTTGACGTAATGGAAAGAGTATGGGCCTGGGTGTCAGAAGACCTGGGTTCTAATGCTGGGTCTGTCATTTACCGGCTGTTGTCCTGCAAGACATTTCATTTTCTGGGCTTATTTCCTCATTGGTAAATTGGGGAATAAAAATCTGTTCTCCCTCTCCTCTTAGACTGTAAGCCCCATATGGGACAGGCACTGTGTTCTACTTTATTATCTTGATTCTACGCTGTAACACTTGGGTGCATAGTAAGCACTTAAATACCATTGCTTAAAACTTAGGCATTCTTCTCACTTTTGGAAATTTGTAAAGCTCTACTCAAAACAGACTAATCCGGATAGATGAAACTTTGTAGAAAATGCCATGTGCAACTATTTCATATGGCTGGAAATTAACCAAATGACGTGCTTTCCCCCCACCCACCCCTCATTCATTCATTCAGTCATATTGTATTTGGGGGAGTACAATATAACAACAAACACAGTTCTGCCCAAAGCAAATTTACAATCTACACACTCACAGCATATTTATTCCTTTCAATGGGGCATGGCTATCTCATTTATCCTCACATTTTTGGTGACAACTTGCCACTAAAAGCAGTATGATAATAAAATTTGTTAAGCACTTATGCGCCAAGCACTATACTAAGCACTAGGGGAGATAGAGGATAATCAGGTTGGACCCAATCTTTGATTCACTTGGGGCTCATTGTTGAAGCCAGAGGGCCACCAGGTACTGAATTCCCATTTTCCTGATGAGGAAACTGAGGCCCAGAGAAGTCAAGTGATTTGTTCACGATCATATAGCAAACAAGTGGCAGAGCTGGGATTAGAACCCAAATCTTCCGACTCCCAGGCCCGCGCTCTATCCGCTAGGTCATGCCGCTTCCCGATTAGGCTTATGAAACCCAAATGGAACTCTTTTCTTTCTACGGCCAAGAAGCAGGTCTATTTTGAAAAGTCCCTCTGTTCTTGCCGTAGCCAAGACAATGTGGGACGATTAGTGCTGCTTTGCTGAAATTAGAATCTGGCCCCAGGAGCGTTCTGAATTAGAAAGACCTTTGGTTTATTCTCTCCTCTTTCACGTCAGAACTCACGCTGCTATTTCACTCTGCTATATAGGAGGCAGGAAGGGAATTGAGTCCTTTCCATCACTTGAAGGATGTGAAGGGGTTGGGACCAAGTAGGAAATGACGAAAAGCCTCCAGGCTTTGGAGAATGACCCATCTGTTCACAGCTCTTGGGACTCCCGGTTATCTAAACTGCCCAAATGACACAGAATGCCAGGGTCTTGGGGACAGAGACTTGGAAGGATTTTCAAAGCAAAGGTTTTGCAGACCTTCTGCAGACACACACACTCCCCCCCCCACACTCACAAGCTGTTTCAGCTCATCATTAAGCAGCTATGTTTGAAAGAGGCTAGATCCACTGGGCCCAGGATTCCACTGTCTTGATCACAGGCTCCCTGTACAGAAGGGCTACGGAACAAGGTCCAAAGAAAAGAAGGGGGACGGAAGAGCAGAGACTAGGTGAGCAAGTCAGAGGCCGAAAGCATCGATTTACAGTCGATCAGACTGTAAGCCCGTCAAAGGGCAGGGACTGTGTCTATCTGTTGCCGACTTGTACGTTCCAAGCGCTTAGTACAGTGCTCTGCACATAGTAAGCGCTCAATAAATACTATTGAATGAATCTGCATCTTGCTGAAGGGGAAGGAGGCCAAAAATCAATACAGACCCCATACCTTCTAACGATTGTTGACTTTACCCAAACCTCTGCCAGGGACACTTTGAACTCCCAATGGCTCTGGAGTCTTTGTGTATTTCCCAAGCGCACTGAGTACAGTGCTTTGCACACAGTAAAAAAAAAAATACAATTGAATGAATTAATGAAAGACTCCAAAGAGACACCCTATCTTATTTGGATTACTAACCAGTAACATTCATTTTGTAAATTCATTCACATCCGCCATGGTGTTCCCATTGGTATTTCACTAGGACCCACAAGGACATTAAAAATCACATATCTATTGAATTCTTCTTTGCCTACACAAGAAATGGAACAGCAAAAGGAAAAAGCCTTAGTATGTGACTCCAATGCCCAAGTCATCACACATGGGCTTGTGCCCGAGTAAGGCAAATGTCTTCTTTAAAAATCATTTTTCATGAGAAAATGCCAGTTTACTCAATCAGCCTGAAGCAAACTTCTCTTCAAATGTCTATGACTTGTTATTCATACGAGAACCATTGGCTTCTCTTATAACAATATTGTTATATTGTACTCTTCCAAGCGCTTAGTACAGTGCTCCACGCACAGTAAGGGCTCAGTAAATAGGATTGACTGACTCCTGCCAGCTTCTCTTGGGGAGTGTGACATCAGCACAAGGAGTGCTTACTGAGTCAGAAGCACCGTACCTTGGGCTTGGGACGGTTTGACAGAAGCAGCGAGGTCTAGTGGATTGAACACGGGCTTGGGACCAAGATGGCATTTGTTAAGTGCTTTCTACGTGCCAGACACCATTCCAAGTGTCGAATCAGAGAGGACTCAGAAGGACCTGGGTACAGATCCTGTCCCCACCACTTTATTCATTCCATTGTATTTATTAAGTGCTTATTGTGTGCAGAGCACTGTACTAAGCTCTTGGGAAAGCACAGTAAAACAAAAAACAGTGACATTCCCTGCCCACAACAAGCTCACTTGTCTGTTGTGTGAACCTGGGAAAGTCACTTCACTTCTCTGTGCCTCAGTTCCCTCATCTGTAAAATGGGGTTTAAGACTGCTAGCCCCATGTGTATCTACCCCAGCACTTAGTACAGTGAGTGCCTGGCACATAGTAAGTGCTTAAATACCACAATCATTATTATTATGCTCATTATGGGTAGGCAACATGTCTGCTCATTCTCTCATACTCTCCCAAGTGCCGAGGACAGTGCTCTACACATAGTAAGTGCTCAATAAATACCATTGATTATTTGAATCAAATGTCTAGCTACCTGATGGGCAGGGGGAATTGAAGGTTCTTCGCTTTCCCAGCCCTGCCTCCTCACCCCACCTGGGGGACCTCAGGGAATCCCTCGAGTCCAGGCTGGAAGTCAACAGAATCAGGAGATTCATTCAAGAGACCTCCCCCCCGGCCCCACCCTCCGTCAGAGAAGCACAGATTTCCAGAGTGTTCCAGAGCATTCCAGAAAGCCCAATTAGGAAGCACTGACAACTGACCTATGTGAAGGAGTACAACTCATTCTTTTCATACTCTGCTGTGCTGATTTGCAACAAAGAGACGATGAGTAAATCCCCACATCTTCAGCTGGCAAAGCAGGCAAGGTCTGGCTAGTGCCACCCAGGACATGTGGCATCTGTGAAACTTTCACAAAGAGCTGTGAAGTTTGCCCGCACAGACCCATTCATTCAATAGTATTTATTGGGCGCTTACTGTGTACAGAGCACTGTATTAAGCACTTCGGAGAGTACAATATAACAATAAACAGACACATTCCCAGCCCACAATGAGCCTACAGTCAAGACCCAAATTGGAACATCCAATCACTCAATTTCATATGAAACTCTTTTCACTTTTCTGCTGGGTGTCCTTGGGCAAATCACTTCACTTCCTTGTGCCTCAGTTACCTCATCTGTAAAATGGGATTAAGACTGTGAGCTCCATGAGGGACATGAACTGTGTCCAACCTAATTACTTGTACCTACCCCAGCTGTATGTATAGTGCCTGGCACATAGTAAGCTCTTAAATACCATAAAAAAGCACATAAATACCACAATTATTACATGATGCCAGGATTACACTCTGTGCTCCCTGCTAGTTGCCCCATTAAACACTGCTGCACTGACAGGCTTCCCCTAAAATCAATCATCCCCAGTGAGCACTTACTCTGTGCTGAGCATTGTACTGAGTGCTTGGGAGAGTATAGTACAGGATTGGTAGATTATTATTATTATATTATTTAGCAACATTTACTCTGCATTAACTTGTAACACACACACACACACACACACAAAAGTCTTCAATTTCATTCCCATATTTTTATTTCTATTTTTGAATCATTTAAATAGCAGGACCTTCTGGGTAAGAGTGTCCCCTCATCTACCCCAAAGTCAGTCATTTCTCTTACCTTGTGGGAAACATTTTATTTTACTAATCTCACACTCAAAAGCTAACATCTACTGTAGCTTGGTACGTGTGTTAAATGGGTCCCATATTTTTCCTCTGGGATAAAACATTCTGAACTTCCTTCTACTCTTCTGGTGAAACATCAACCACCTACAAATTCACCAGCAGATTCCGCACCTCGCTTTGAAAAAGGCAAAGAACAATCCTTCATTTGTCCAATTTTGCTCGTGGAGGCACTATCACGGATTTTCGCTAAGGGAAGCATGACCGTTTAGCTTAAAATAACCAAGGTGCCCTCATCAGATCAAACCTTCCCCTCTGATCCCTCTGTCTCCTTTTATGACTCCCGCCTCCGATTCTATCTTTATCCTTTGCCCAGTCCTCTCTGTGGCCAATGGACTGGAAGATTTTCTACAGCAGCGCCTCCACGGTGGCGATATATACAATTCGACTCCGCTGAATTCACAGGGAGTTAGCATGGTGCTTTTGCTTGCGATCCAGTAATTTAAAATGCTGGCAGGTGGTTTAATCATATGACACTCAGACAGTGGATGCTTGCAGGGGTGTCGGGTCTGGCCAAATCTGTCAGAGAGCAATAGGAATGAGCTGTAAAATGTTGGGGGGAAAAAATGAAATTCAACGGAACATTACTGCCAGTTTTGCATTCTTGGAAAGCTGCCCTGATCGGAAAAGCTATTCTGGAATTGGCCCAGGGAGGGCACTTGGAAGAAAATCCTCCGTGCATGTGGAGGGGCCAGGTTCTGATTGTTGGAATGGGTTCAGATGTCATCCTTGGAGCCTTGGCAGTGCCCTGACTTAGGGCCAGGGGTCCTGCTAGCCAGATCGAGCTGGTGCCACACCAGACAAAATTATATTCCCTCTAGATTGTAAACTCAGTGTGGGCAGAGACCGGACCTACCAACTCTTTGCACTGTACTCTCCCAAGCACTTAGTACAGTGCTCTGCACCCAGTAAATTCTCAAGAAATATCACTGGTTGATTGATTCGGGTGAACTTGGGCAACCTACTGGCTACTATAAACCTGCTTCAGGGTTTCCAGGGGTAAGGGTGTAACAGAAAAGCACAAGGAGAAGCCGAAAGGTCTAGAGGATAAAGCATGGGCCTGGGAGTCAGAATGACCTGGGTTCTAAACCCGGATCTGCCACTTGTCCACTGTGTGACCTTGGACAAGTCACTTCACTGGGCCTCAGTTACCTCATCTGTTAAAGGGGATTAAGGCTGTGAGCCCTGTGGAGGACAGGGCCTGCGTCCACCTGATTATCTTGTATCTCCCCCGGTGCTTAGTACAGTGCTTGGCACATAGTAAACGCTTAACAGATACCACAGTAATTATTTTTATGGGTTTCCAGCTGTGGTGGAATTGAATTTGGGATTCAACAAGTACTGATCTCAGTGCTGGGGTAGATAGAAGGTAATCAATAGGGCTCCACAGGGCTATTACTAATAATACTAATAGGGCTCCACAGGGCTATTACTAATTAATAATACTTAATTACTCCACAGGGCTTTCAGTCTTAATCCCCATTTTATAGATTGAGTAAGGTACAGAGAAATAAAGTGACCTGCCCAAGGTCACACAGCAGGCAAGTGGGAGATCCGGGATTAGAACCCACATCCTCTGACTCCCCGGTCCATGTACTATTCTGTGCATGGTTTTGCAAGAGGGGCCACGAGAGATAAGGATCTGAATTTCTGCTTCTCTTACAATATTTACAAGGCCCAGTGGATAGAGCATGGTCCTGGGAGTCAGCAGGACCTGGGATCTAATCCTGGCTCTCCCACTTGACTGCTGTATGATTTGGGGCAAGTCACTTAACTTCTCCGGGTCTCAATTCCCTTACGTGTAAAATGGGGATTACGACTGTGAGCCCTATGTGGGACATGGGCTGAGTCCAACTTGATTACCTTGTATCTACCCCAGAGTGTAGAACAGAGTTGGGCACATAGAAAGCACTTGAGAAATTCCATTAAAAAAATTACTATCGATAGAGCCAAGGATGCTCGGAGGAACACTGTAACGATGGCTTCCTTATATCCTTGAAAGCCGTCACCCCAATGATCCTCCAGGCAACCAAATGGTTAGGAACTCATCACTGAGAAGCAACGTGGCCTAGTGGAAAGAGCATAGGCTTAGGAGTCAGAGGACGTGGCTTCTAATCTTAGCTCCACCACTTGTCTGCTGCGTAATCTTGGGCAAGCCACTTGACTTCTCAGTTTCTTCATGTGTAAATGGGGATTCAATACCTATTCTCCTTCCTAATTAGACTGTAAGCTCCATGTGGGTCAGGGATTGGGTCCGGCCTGATTAACTTGTATCTACCCCGGCACGTAAAACAGTGCTCGATGCACAGTAAATGTTCAATAACACTAAACAGATCAAAAAATAGAAATGTCCAAGTAGAAGATGATTGTTTGGGTGATGGGAGTGGGGTGGTGTCGAGTTAGAGGAAGGGGCAATAACTTTCAAGGAGAATACGAGGAAGAGCCAGGTCTCATTCAGAGGAAGGAGGTTAGTGGGAAGACTAAACGTTCTGGGCCAGGATATTTCTCTCAGATACTTTCATAGGGTTGAAGATAAGGGCTTTTAAAACAGGTGATTTAAAAACAGCACAGAGTTGGGGGCATCTGAGTCTCCAACCCGGTTTCCAGGAGGGGGAACTCTGTAAACTCTTTGAGGTCAGGGAATGTCTTTTGCTTCTGTTTATTGTTATATTGCACTCTCCCAAGCACTTGGTACAGTGCTCTGCACAATAAATCCTACCGATTTACTGATTCCAATAAATACTATTGAATGAATGAATGAATGAATACTGTCCCAACCCAGAGAAGCAGCATAGTCTAGCAGAAAGACTTTAGGCCTGGGAGTCAGAAGTCTGGGGTTCTAATCCTGCCTCCACCACTTGCCAGCTGTGACCTTGGGCAAGTCACTTCACTTCTCTACGCCGCAGTTCTCCTTCCTATTTAGACCGTGATCCCCATGCAGGCCAGGGACTGTGTCCAAACTAATTCACCTGCATCTCACCCCAGTGCTTATAACAGTGTTTGACAAATAGTAAGCTCTTAAATACCGTTAAAAAAATCAAAAACAAAAGCAAAGTGTTCTGTTACCTAGAAGGCACTTAAATGCTGATGATGGATTGACACATCACAATACCCAGGGAGGAAGGATCCTGAGAAAGTAGGTGAGAATTCGAGAAATATAGTGAAGAACCCAGGTGTGAGATGAACGCTCCCGTACAGTGCTTTGCACGCAGTAAGTACTCAATAAATACAATTGAATGAATGAATGCTCTATGGATTAAGGTTCATTCTGGGAATTAGAAATCCTTCAGTAAAGGTCTGGAGCAAAACAGCATGCAACCTGTAAAACACAACTGGCTTATCCTGCACCTAAGGACCTGTTCATAGACCCAGATAAAAATAATTATAAACCAGACTGTTCCTTTCTAGGTACTCTAGGGAATGTTTCTGGGGTAAAGCCAGCTGGGATAATGCCCTTTAAAAGCCATAACAAACTAGGGGTGTCTAATAAATGTGAAACAGCCATAATAGTGCCACAAATGAACTATATACTAAGAACGAGAGTAATTGAATCAGCAGTCCTGATGTCACCTTTTCCCCCTTGCTTTCTGACACATTGTTCTCCATTTCAGGAGGTTATTTCATGGTTTGGGTTTTAACTTATGCTTTCATCATATTACTTTAGCAGGATGTTTTGTAGTTACAAGCTACAGGAAAAGGAGTAACTTTTCCTCCCAGAATGTATCTACCAAAAGGAAATTCTTTACTCCAACATAAGCAATACACCCAGTAAATAAATTTACATTTTTACAATATTTTCCTAGTTGTCTTTCCCCAAACCCAAATGTCTATATTAGGGCAATGACACACTCTCCTAAATTCCTGTGGTTTGACATTCCATCAAATGAACCAACTACTTTCGAAGGCTTCTGTAGCATCCCTGTGAAGCTTGGACCTGATCCCGGTTGCCTATTAAACCCTTCAAATCCTTACATTTATTTACTTCGAGAATAATCCCACTAAGGGCAAATGCCCGCACGCAGGCCCTGTGTGTTTGCTTATTAAATGATGAAGTTGTATAATATTTTCCCAAAAGGGACCACGGAGGGCATAGAGAAGACAGCAAGCATCTTCTCAATCCCTAGCGGCAATCTATGTGGTTTCATTCAAAATCACGCCTTCTACACTGTAAGCTCTTTGTGGGCAGGGAACGTGTCTACTAAGTCTGTTTTTCTGTACTCTCCCAAGTACTTAATACAATTCTCTGCACACAGTAAGCACACAATAAATGCCATTGATTGAATGACTGAAGCAAGGGGTGTTAAAGGAGGGTCTGCACTGGTGCTAACTGTAACATTATCAGCCATGTAATGTAGTAATGATAATTGCACAAACGCCTCATCACCCCCAATCCCGGGCCAAGTGCCTTGGTGATGTTCAACTGTAGTTTGGTCCTTACATCTCCTCAGTCCTCCTCTCCCTCTTTTAAATATTGATAATAATAATTTCCAGAATAGTGCTCAGGACTCAGGTTTTTCGTTTGTCCCGACGCTGTCCCAGGTGAGAAACCGGAGAAATCGAAGAAGCCGGAAAGCGACGGCAAGCAACCGAGCCGGCAGATGCAATGTATATATAGGATAGTATAGCATATAGGATAGCACAGGTATTTATTTCGATCTGTGGTATCTCTTAAGGACTTACTATGTGCCGGACACTGTAGTTAGCAATGGGGTAGATAGAAGTTAATCAAGTTGGACAGTGCCTGTCCCACACGGGGCTCACAGTCTTCACCCCCATTTTACAGGTCAAGTGACCGGGGCCCAAGAGAAGCGAAGTGATTTATCCAAGGTCACACAGCAGCCAAGAGGAAGACCAGGGGACTTTAGCACCCAGGCCCTTCTGACTCCCACCCCCTCGCTCTTTCCCCCAGGTTCAGCCTCTTCTCTATTGTCTCCACCACTAAACCGTCCCGCATGGCTCAGCGCCCCACACATCCACACACGCTGCGGGCATGGCCCACCCTGGGGAGGAGGGCAGAGGGAGTTGCTGGGGGAGAGGAGGTGACCCAGATAAAGGGACTTTGGGGACCCCCATCCTCCAGCTCGGGAGTATTCTTTCCCTGGATCCCCCTTTCCTCTACCTGCAGCCCTCTGCACCCCTCTCGGGGGTCCCGGGCGGCCCCCACCCATCCGCAGACACGCATGCACCCAGGGAAACCCAGATGCGACCCCCCAACCCAGATGCAACCAACCCCCCCCCCCCCAACCCACATGCACACGCCCACACGATCCTTTTCTTTCTCTCTCCACCGCAGCCGGGACCCCCGCCCATCCCAGCTCTGGCTCAACTCCAGGAGAGGACTGGGGGCGGGTCTGGCTTCTGCCGCCCCCCGACAACGAGCTGCTCTTAAATTACCTGGTCCGATGGGCCGCACTCCCGATTTCTCTGCAGGGAAAATCCGTGTCCGGCCACTCCCGGCCTCCCCCTCCTCCCCTTCTCTAGGAGAAGGGACGGTCGCCTTCCGGGACCTCCAAATACGGACAAGTCCGGGTGGGGAGAAAAATAGAGGAGGAGGAGGAGGAGGAGGAAAAAATAGCCCCAAGGGGGGTGGAGGGAGAGGGAAGGGAAAGGAGACGGCCGCTGCCTGGCTCCTGCCTCTGCTCCCGCTGCCAAGCAACCTAGGCTGGCAAAGGAAACGATGCCCCCCGCATGGGGAAGGAGAGGGGACTGTTGCCAAAAGCTTGGGGCCAGAGGTGTCTCCAGGATCCCAGCTAATAATCGGGGGAAGAGGTGCAGAGAGAGGTAAGAGAGAGAGGTGGGATGCCAAGGACAACACCTCTCCTTGGCAGAAGTCGGAGGAGAGGGAGGAGCCACCTCCCCATCCTTTTTGCTAGGAGAGATTCCGGGGGCCTAAATAGCTCAAAGCACTGGGCTTCAGGTTGGATGCTTCGTCTGTCCATCAGGTGCTGCCTCTCTTCTCCAGGGATGCTACGGGGGATGCTCGGAGAATTCTTCCGCTGCTCCAGAAGGCCAGCTTTTACAGAGTAGGTCTTAAGAGAAAAAAAGCTTGGTCCAATTTGGGGCTTTTGTTTTTTTTTTTTAAAATCCTTTACAGAATAAGTCTTAAGAGAAAAAAAGCTTGGTCCAATTTTGGGGTTTTTTTTAAAAAAATCATTTACAGAATAAGTCTTAAGAGAAAAAAAGCTTGGTCCAATTTGGGGTTTTTTTTTTTTTTTAAATCCTTTACAGAATAAGTCTTAAGAGAAAAAAAGCTTGGTCCATTTTTTGTTTGTTTGTTTTGAATCCTCTACGGGGTAGGTCTTAAGAGAAAAAAGCTTGGTCCGATTTTTTTTAAATTTTGAATCCTTTAAGAGAAAAAATCTTGGTCCATATATATATATATAGATGCTTACATATATATTTAATCCTTTACAGAGTAGATCTTAAGAGAAAAAAGCTTGGTCCGATTTTTTTTTTATTTTGAATCCTTTAGAGAGTAGGTCTTAAGAGAAAAAATCTTGGTCCATATATATATATATAGATGCTTACATATATATTTAATCCTTTACAGAATAGATCTTAAGAGAAAAAAGCTTGGTCCGATTTTTTTTTTTTTTTTGGACTCCTAATTCAGAGAATTTCTTCTCCGCTCCGGAAGGCCAATTTTTACAGATCAGGTCTTGAGGGGAAAAAAGCTTGGACCAGTTTTTTGGTTTTTTTAATCCTAATTCACTCAGAACCGGCTGGTATGCGAGGCTACTTTCTTTACTCTGCTAAACGATCAGCATTACGACACGTTTGAGAGAAAAAGGCGGCAAAGTCCTCCCGAGGTATTTGGAAAATAAGGAAAGAAAAACGCCACGATATTGTCTTTTCATGATTATCATTGTTGAGTTTAGATGGAAACCTATATCGTCGAGGGAAGGTGACTTGAGGTTATTGGATGACTGAATGCCAAGATAATAATAATAATGATGAAAGAGGAGAAAAAAGAATCGACTTGTTTTATAAAAAAGCAAAACAAATTCCCTCTCCTCTCTCTATTTCTCCCCACCCCTCAGCACTCTGTGCCCCCTTACGAAAAAAAAAAACCAAAAAACTAATGTCCTTGGTGTCTGTGGGAGGGAAGTTGAAGAAATGTCAGATAGAAACAAATTAGAGACTCTCAGTAGTAGAAGCTCAATTTTCATCATCATCACTTACCTTCCTTAAACGTTTACATTGTACAGAGCCTGATATTTAATCAGAGAAAATCACATGATTAATTAAGCCATGGTCTCTTGCCCACAAGGGGCTCACCATCTACAGGGTAAAGACAGAAACACTGAGAAAGGTCAGCAGTTAGGATAGCCATCGCTGTCGAAAGACAAATAAAAATTCAAAATTCCCATTAAATTTAGTGAGAATAAAGAGGGTGCATATACAGGAAAAGAGAATACATGCACTACAAGAATAAAAAAAGAGAGAATATAATAATAATATTTGTGGTATTTAAGTGCTTACCATATGCCAGGCATTGTACTAAGCACTTTCATTCATTGTCATATTTACCGAGCACTTACTATATGCAGAGCACTGAACTAAGCACTTGGGAGAGTACAATATAAAAACTGACCCATTCCCTTCCCACAGTGAGCTTACAAGTCTAGGGGGGAGACAGCATTAATATAAATACACGGTAATTGGGTTGGACACAATCCCTATCACTCACTGGACTCACATTCTTAATCCCCATTTTACAGATGAGGTAACTGAAGCACAGAGAAGGGTCTTGCCCAAGGTCACGCAGCAGACAGGTGGCAGATCCGGGATTAGAACCCAGGTCTTTCCGACTCCCAGACCTGAGCTCTATCCACTAGGCCACACAGCTTCCCCTAATTGTGTTTTAAGATGACAGCGGAGAGGGTTTGTTGTTTTTCTTCAAATATGCTCACCAGGAAGATACTCAATCGTTTTAGCACAAAATGAACAGAAGATGCAGAAGAACACACCAAGTGCATCAACATTTTTTTTCCCCCCCTTTGGCAGATCATTTGCGGACTCTCACCTGAAGTTCATATTCTGGATCTCTAAGAGGTAGATTTGTCTAGTGGAAAGAGTGCAGGTTTGAGATGGGTTCCAATCCTATCTTGGCCACTGGCCCACTGGGTACATTTTGTCAAGTCACTTAATCCTTCGAAGACTTAGTTTTCTCTTCTGTAAAATGGGGTGATATTCTTCATCCCCAGGCCCCAACTCTGATTATCTCGTGTCTATCCCAGAGCTTAGCACAGTGCTTGACATATAAGCAGATGATAAATATCATAACTAATCTAAACTAAGCATATGAGATTGTGTCAAAGGAAGACACCACAATCCTATCGAGCAAATTTAGCAGTGGTGCGGGGGAGAGGGAGTGCAAATCTGATCAAAAGAAACAAAGTTGAGGAAGTTATAGCAAAGGAGAAAGGAAAAAGAGAAGCGGAGGTTCATGTGAATATTTGGTGAATTGGACCAATTTTTTAAGCACTGTGTCACACAGTGTTCTAAGCACTTGGGTAGATACAAGGTAATCAGATTTGGCCACAGTCCATCACAATCTTAATGCCCATTTTACAGATGAGGTAACTGAGGCCCAGAGAAGTCAAGTGATTTGTCCAAGGTCATACAGCAGACAGGTGGCGGTGTCAGAATGAGAACCCAGGTCTTTCTGACTCCCAGGCCCATGCTCTATCCACTAGGTAACCCTTCCTTGATGTTGACCTCTTCTACTGTCTGAACCTTCCATAAGAAAACATCCAAGGATCCCCCCCTTTGTAAGAAAGGATTGGGTGGTTTTCTACTGTTTTCTCGCAATCAACTGATCAATCAATCAAATTTACTGAGCACCTACTGGGGACAGAGCACAGTACTAAGTGCTTGGGACAGCACAATATAACATCATTTAGCACAGTGCTCAGTGGGTGCATTGCACACATATATTATACTATAATAATAATAATACTATAATAATGATAATTGTTAAGCACTTCCTTTGTGCCAAGTACTGTGCTATGTACTGAGGTTGATACAATACATGCAGATCAGACAGTTCCCGTCCTATATGGGGCTCACAATCTAAGTAGGAGGGAGAATAGGTATTGGATGCCCTTTTTACAGATAAGGAAACTGAGTCACCGAGCGGTTAAGTGACTTGATCAAGGTCTCACAATAGGCAAGTGACAGAGCCAGAATTAGAACCCAGATCCTTAGACTCCCAGGCCTGAGCTCCTTAAAACAGAGTTCCCAGGCAATAAACTAATATAGTCATCAATTTCTGATCTATTTTCCTTCAGCTCACACATATTTTCAACAGCCCTAATCCCATGTTTCATTTAAACCTAGTTTTTATGAAAAATGTACATATACACAAGAAAAGATTTTGTTGAGTATATTATTGTAAGAATTAGATAATTTAGAAAATGTTCAGCAATCAGACCTTGCTTTATCTGAATTTCCCTATTCAAACATATCTAAGCTATCATACTTTTACATAGAGGTATATGTACATACAGAGATGCAATATATGTATCCAATTGTCAGAGAGTTCAAAATGGAGGGTCATATATCAATGAACTCTTGCTAAATAAATCAAACACCCTCAAATTAGTAGCAATTTAATTCTATACAGCCAGATAATGAATTTGTGTCATTAGGAATTAGAAAGACTCCATTAGGAAATTCAGATGTTCATTTGGAAAAATCAGTAGAGAGAGGTTGATCTCAAGTTTCTAATTAAATTTATTATGGATTGATACAGTTCATTCCACAATGGTCTAAGGCCCAGTCAGGCAATCAAAGCTAATCTGAGACTCTGCTTTACGGAAAGATCTCTTTCCCCTTCTTCTAATCAGAAAAATGGGGTAATATAGCCCTTTCTGTTTTTTATGATTTTTGTCACAGATTACCTCTCTCCAGATGATTCCAGCTCTTGGCACATAGTAAACATTTAAAATAATGATATTAATAGCGACTTGTCTTCTGAATGACCTTGGACAAGTTGCTTCTCTATGCCTCAGTTTCCTCATCTGCACAATGGGCATTCAACATCTGTTCTTCCTCCTACTTAGACCGGAAGCCCCACGAAGAACTGATAATCTTTTACCTACCCCAGTCCTTGACGGAATAAGTTCTGAACAAAAGCCATAATTAGTATTAATAGCTGATGAGGGGAAGGAGATAAAGATATGTGTGTGTCGGGGGGGAAGGGGGCAGAAGGTCATATTTACTAGATGTTGAAAAGTACCTTCTCAACAAGATTCATTCGGTTGTATTTACTGAGCACTTACTATGTGCAGAGCACTGTACTAAGCGCTTGGGAGAGTACAATACAATAAACAGACAAAACAAGCTTACTGTCTGGGAGTGGCGGGGGAGACAAGATGCAACGATAATATAAAAATGTAGATGTTGATCAATGCACGTAATTCACTCCTAATTCATTCATTCTTTATGAAATGTGTTGTCCTAGTAACCATTATTCCAAAATATCTAAAGCAGAATGTCATTCCAATCTTTAATGCAAGGAAACAACCTTCAAACATCAATTTAATAAAGGGAACCAGTTATCTATCTCAGTGGAAAGAGCACGGGCTTGGGAGTCAGAGATCATGGGTTCGAATCCCGGCTCTGCCACTTGTCAGCTGTGTGACTGTGGGCAAGTCACTTAACTTCTCTGTGCCTCAGTTACCTCATCTGTAAAATGGGGGTTAAGACTGTGAGCCCCACTTGGGACAACCTGATTACCCTGTATCTACCCCAGTGCTTAGAACAGTGCTCTGCACATAGTAAGTGCTTAACAAATACCAACATTATTATTAATAAGTCTAAGCTAGTTTACACATGTAGAGTTTTTCCTCTTTAAACACACACTGATTACTCTGCTCCTACCTATATTTGAATCTATTCCCTGTCCCTTGTGACTCTCAATTTTTGTAAAAAAATTTAATGTGTGAAAATCCATGCCAAGATGATAGATTTTTCCCTAGGACTTGATTGCCTAAAGAAGAAACTTGTGAAGAGAATCATGCACTGTTCATGCAGATTTCTCAGTTTTTCAGAACCATGCATACCCAGATATTTTCATGGGTTTCTTTGCATGGGTGAGTCCAGTCATTCACAGCTAATATACTTCTCCAAGACAGTCTTTACACCAATTTTGTTGTAAGATCATTAGAAACATCCTGCTTTCCCATTGCTACTCTGAATTATGCTCAATTCCTGCTTTTTTATGGTATTTGTTATGCACTTACTATGTTCCAGGCTCTGTATTGAGTGCTGGAGTAGATACAAGATAATCAGGTTGGACGCAGTCCCTGAACCACAAAGGGCTGACAGTCCTAAAACCCATTTCACAGATGAGGTAACAGACACACAGAGAAGTGAAGCTAATCACCCAAGATCACACAGCAGACAGGTGGCGAAGCCAGGATTAGAACCTAGATTCTCTGACTCCCAGGCCTGTGCTCTTTCCACTAGACTATACTGCTTCTCTTGTGAAAAGCTTATGCTTATGAAATTCTAATGTTTATGGAACTGAAAGAAACACAAAATAAATGGGAGAGGTGTCAAAGAACTTGGGAAAGACAATCTATTTACTGCAGTCTATTTACACCCCACTCTCACAAAACTGGCAAATTAGCCATAATGTCCATTTCAGACTATTGTTGCTCTCAAGTCACAGCTTTACCTGACTCGTTCTCCAGCATGCTTAATGATTACATCTAACTCCTAAAAATACGCTGATGTACTCCCACCTCTCACCAGTTTCTCTTATCACTATTGCCAAATTAGGATTAGGCTTTCATTAAAAATCAGAAGGACTCCTTTTTATTTTCCAAGTTTATCATGTAACCTTAGGAATGCCTGACCTACATGATGTCATACAATGATATCTCTTCTCAAACACTGATTTGCTAACCGATTTTATAAATCATACGCTATTGATAAACTACAGAAGCAGCATGGCCTAGTGGATAAAGCACTGGCCTGGGAGTCAGAAGGACCTGGGTTCCGATATCGGGTCTGCCGCTCGTCTGTTGTGTGACCTTGTGCAAATCACTTCACTTCTCTGTGTCTCAGTTACCTCATCTGTAAAATGGGGATTAGGACTGAGAGTCCCATGTGGGATAGGGACTCTGTCCAACCTGATTAGCTTGAATCTACCTCAGCCCTTAGTACAGTACCTGGCAAATAAGCACTTACAATACTATGAAAAAAAGCTATTTTTTTTTTAAAACTCCTCAGCAAAGACCCCAAACAAAATATTGATATTTCTTCTAATGTATGAACTTTCCTTGTAATATTACTTTACAAGGCAAATTGCAAAGGGGTGGTTTTATTGGAGAAAAATGATCCCCTGAATTGCACAAATCAGACTAACATAGTTAGCTAACCCTAACTGGGTCCATATAGTGACAGTGTTTTTGCTCTTCTGAGGAATAAAGGCTGCCAGCATGGTTGGGGAATCTCAACTGCTCTTTCTTGGCTATCACCTTGGATTTTGACAGAGGTCAAAGATGTCCTGGTGGGAAGGCTTCTCTTCCCTTCCTGCACTATCACCTCGCTGTTTGTCCAGACCAAGCTCGAGTCCATCTATCTTCAATAATTTCTGCAGGTCTCTCTTTGCTGGGTCCCTTTTCTGCTTATTGCTACGATGCAGTTTTCCAGGAGAATTTTTCTGATTAATAAAAGATATAATCCCATTTGCCAATCTTTAAGAGGATGTCTACAAGATTTAGCTGATAATCAAATAATGTGCTCTTCAACCTGAGCCTTACAGCTAAAAACAATCGATCGATCAATTGTGTACACTGTATTAAGTACTTGGGAAAGAACAATATAACCGAGTTGGTAGACATGTTCCCTTCCCACAAGGAGCTTACAGTCTTGAGGGAAAAATAAACATTTAAATGTTATGGATATGTACATAAGTGATGTGGGGTTGAGGGAGGGGTGAATAAAGAGTGCAAATCTAAGTCCACGGGTGACACAGAAGAGAGTGGGAGAAGAGGAAATGAGGGTTTAGTCGGGACAGGCCTCTTGGAGGAGATTTTAATAAGGTTTTGAAGGTAAGGACAGTGATCGTCTGTCAGATTGATCAATTAATCCATCGCATTCATTGAATGCATACAGTGTGCTGAGCACTGTACTAGCACTTGGGAAAGTGCAATAAAACACAGTTGGTAGACATGCTTCCTGCCCACAATGAGTTTACAGTCTAGAGTGGGAGAATCATTTGAAAAGAGAGGGGCGTTCCAGGTCAGAGGCAGGACATAGGCATTGGCAAAGGGCAGACCAATGAACACGACAGCTACTCATGGCAAGGGATTCTTCACAGAAGAAACCTTGGGAGTCTTTTGGATCCAAACTTAAACATTCTGATGTCACTTCCCTACATGAAACGGGTGGTCCAAATTGTTTGTTGTTTATGGCATTTGTTCAGCGCTTACTGTGTGTCAAACACTGTGGTAGGTACAAGTTAATTAAATCGGATGCAGTCTCACAGTTCTTCAGCCCCTCTCGGCCCAAGAAGTTCGGTTCAGGCTGGATTCCACAGGGACAGTGGAATCCTTGAGGGGATTGATCCAGAGGCAGTGAGATGTTAAACAGATGAGCCAACCTCTAAAACCGTTAATCACTCAGAGCATCTGCTGACACATCGTGGAAAGTTCAGGTTGCTGCATCACGGTGAGCATATTCAATTACCTCGGAATTGGGACATCTTCGGTTCGTTCTTCTCCAAATAACACATTCTTTATTAATGGAGTTCTCCCCGTGGCCATGGATTATTGATAGCATTCAATGATTCAGTCAGACAGCATGCCACTCTAGGCAAATTAGGCACTGCGAAACTTGGGCTGGAAAGACCCCTCAGTCCTCATTCACCCCCTTCAGTGACTCTACAGAAGTTGTAAAAGATTCTCACAATAGCAGGGGGCAGGTTTCCCTAGGATGGGTGACATGAGTTCTAATCCTGATTGTGCCGCTTGTCTGCCGTGTGACCTTGGGCTAGTCACTTAACTTCTCTGTGTCTCAGTTACTTCATCTGTAAAACAAGGATTGAGACTGTGAGTCCCAGGTGGGATGGAGACTATGTCCAACCTAATTTGCCTGTATCCACCCCAGTGCTTAGTACTGTGCCTGGCACATAGTAAATGCTTAGCAAACTATAATAACTATAGGTAACTATAATCCTTTGCAGAGCTCATGCTCAGTTTAACCGAAGTTTCATCAAACCTCTCATCTTGTCATAATAATAATAATAATGTTGGTATTAGTTAAGCTCTTACTATGTGCAGAGCCAGCACTGGGGTAATAACAATAATAATAATAATAATGTTGGTATTTGTTAAGCGCTTACTATGTGCCGAGCACTGTTCTAAGCGCTGGGGTAGATACAGGGTAATCAGGTTGTCCCACGTGGGGCTCACAGTTAATCCCCATTTTACAGATGAGGTAACTGAGGCATAGAGAAGTTAAGTGACTTGCCCACAGTCACACAGCTGACAAGTGGCAGAGGCGGGATTCGAACCCATGACCTCTAACTCTCAAACCCGGGCTCTTTCTACTAAGCCACACTGCTTCTCATGCTGTCATGTCTTCTGCGACTCATAAAGTCTCACTTTCCCAATCCAAAATGTGCACAACACACTCCTGGTAACTGATTTGTCTTCCTCCAAAGCCACGGAGTTGATTAGAATTTTATGGGGAATTTGCTATGCGTGTTCTTTGAGATTATTTTAGACTCACGGAAAATTAGTCTACGAAGCACAGTGACTTTTAATTTCAAGAACGCTGCTCTACAATTGGGCAGCCCGGCTTCATGTGATTAAATCAGAGATAAAAATCACCTTCGCATTCAAAGCCTTGGTTTGCTTCCTTATATAAAACAAGCTCGTTTTCTGCAGGGAACGTTGTCTATTCTGTTGTATTATACTCTCCGAACTGCTTAGTACAGTGCTCTGCACACAGTAAGCACTCAAATTCTGCTGATTGATGAAGGGTATGTGTGTATGTATGCACACACACATATGAGAAGCAGCGTGGCTCAGTGGAAAGAGCATGGGCTTTGGAGTCATAGGTCATGGGTTCGAATCCCGGCTCTGCCACTTGTCAGCTGTGTGACTGTGGGCAAATAACTTCTCTGTGCCTCAGTTACCTCATCTGTAAAATGTGGATTAAGACTGTGAGCCCCACGTGGGACATCCTGATTCCCCTGTGTCTACCTCAGCGCTTAGAACAGTGCTTGGCACAAAGTAAGCGCTTAACAAATACCAACATTATTATTATTATTATTAGCAGAAAGATAGGACAATGAGTAAAGCTTGATCGAGATCAACTTGCCCCAAAATGGCAACAACACAAATATCTCTTTAAAGGAATGAGCTTCAGACCCGAATGCTGGTGATTTTCCAGGCAAAAAACCAAACTCTTCTCCTGAAAGAACCACAAAAACCATTTGGGAAATGCGCAGCAATTAGACTATTTTTAAGGTCGTATCTGAAGGCGTCACATGGATTTCGACACGGATTTCCAAATTGGGTCGAATGAATTTCAGACAGCTGATTTTTTTGCTGGGGTTAATCTGGGGAGAAGAGGATGAATGGGTTCTATTTCCAGTCCAGCAGGGTAATCTCTGCTCTCTTCCTGGGTCAGAAATGGGGGTCAAAATCTCCCCTCTTTCCACACTCCCTGAATTCAGAGAAGGTAAATTATTTCTAGTTCTTTTTATGGGGGTCCCTGGCTGAAAAACTTTTCAGCGATCTGAAAATGTGAAAGTCTTAGATTTAGATGTGAGTTTGCTATAGAGTAGTTGCCTGGTACTAGCGAACACAATCTTCTCTTAGCCATCCCTGTATAATGGCTTGTGTGTGTTTGCCAAATAGGAGTGTTTCCTTCCTGTCACCACAGATGGGTAGCCTGCTTACCCAAGGATGGATTAATTGACAATATACAGGTAGGAGTGTTTCTTGGATTTGGCCCCAAATAAGAAAACAGAGACCATTTCCTTTTTCTATCCCTCACCCCCATTAGATCATAAGCCCCCTGTGGGACTCATTCTTCTGATATACTTTCCTGATATGCATTGCATCCATCTTTACATCAAGCGGAAACTCCTGACCTCCAGCCTTAAGGTAATCAGCTCTCTCTCCCCTACTTAGCCTCTCCTTTCCCACTGCAATCCTTCCCATACATTTCATTCATTCAATCAAATTTATTGAGCACTTACTGCCTAAAGAGCACTGTACTAAGTGCTTGGGAGAGTACAATATAACAATAAACTGACACATTCCCTGCCCACAATGAGGTTACAGTCGAGAGGGGGAGGCAGACATTAATATAAATTATAGATAGGTACATAGTCTGAAAGGGAAGGATAAATGAAGGGAATAACTCCCCTAATGCCAACCTAGTCACTGTGCCTCCTCTTTGGGTTTTTGCTGTTGACACCTTGCTCTCATCCTCCCTCCTGCCTGGAACTCTCTTCTGCTTCGTATCTGCCAGATTGCCACTCTTCCCATATTTAAAGCCTTACTAAAAATTATATCTCTTCCAGGAAGTCTTCCATCTCTAATCTCACCCCTACCTCCCCCCTCCCCCCCCCCCCACCCAGCACACACTCCCTATTTTGCCTCTGTGCTGCATCACTTATGCACTTAAGTCTGAACCCTCTAAGCACTCAGGTGCCCCCCTGGACTTATTTACATATCATTATACTCAGTTGCTTTCCCTGCATGTAATTTATTTTAATGTCTGTCTCTCCCACTAGCTCATAAACCCCTAAGGGCAGATATTGTGTCGGCTTATTCTTTTTTATTCTCCCTAGCACTTAGGAGTCCTCTAGACTGCTTGCAGTTCCCTTTAGACTGTAAGCTTGTTGTTGGCAAGGAATGTGTCTGTTCTTGCCATACTGTACTCTCCCAAGCACTCAGTAAGTGCTCAATAAATAAGACTGACAGAGTGACTGACTTAAGAGAGCGCCCAGTAAGCAGTCAGTGAATACCCTTGATTGAGCTCAAATACCATGATTGCATTTTTCCTGTCAAAGCATTCCTGGCTTCATCGGAACCACCTCAAGTCTTGATTCAACTTTGGGAATCTAGATGCTCTCTGGATTTTCCTGAAACTTTCGGTGGGGAGGAAAGAAGAGTTTCCCTGAAGACTGGAGAAGAGAGAAATGAATATATGAAGAACAAGAGGAATGTTGCTTTCAGTGAAACTTGAAACCACCCTTTTCTTCTCTGTGTGTTGGGGCAGTTGGGGGAGGCTCTTAGGGGAGCCTTTGAATTCCATTTTTGGCATGGCTAAATCCATGTGAAGAAGGGTTAGCCTTTTAGGGAGGAATCCTTTCAAAAGAGGGAGTCTTCCTGAGACAGGCTTCACTACATTTGTTTCAGCAAGAGTAGAAAGCTTTAAATCTACTATCTCCTGAGCTCCAGAATGGAATATCTTGTCTTTGACAATTGCTCCAGGGAATAATAATGATAATAATGGTATTTATTAAGTACTCACTACGTGCCTGGCACTGCATTAGACACTTGCAATCAGATTGGATATAGTCCCTATCCTACATGGGACTTTCAGTCTAAGGTGGGGAGAGAGAACAAGCATCTTATCTCCATTTGTCAGAGCAGGAAACTGAGGCCTGGAGAAGTGAAGTGAATTGGTCAAGGACACACAACAGGGAAGTGGCAAAGCTGGGATTAGAAGCAAGGTCCTCTGACTCCCAGGTTTGTTTGCAGTGTGATCTGGGGCAAGTCACTTGACTTTTCTGTGCCTCAGTTTCCTCATCCATCAAATGTTCTTCTTCCCTCGGTGAGTCCTACGGGGGTCGGGACTGTGTCCAATCTGATTATCTTTTATCCCTCTCTAGACTGTAAGCTTGTTATAGGCAGGGAATGTGCCCATAACGTATAACATATTGTGTTGTACTCTGCCAAGCACTTAGGTGAGCTCGAATCCCAGCTCTGCCACTTGTCGGCTGTGTGACTGTGGGCAAGTCACTTAACTTCTCTGTGCCTCAGTTCCCTCATCTGTAAAATGGGGATTAAGACTGTGAGCCCCACGTGGGACAACCTGATTCCCCTATGTCTACCCCAGCGCTTAGAACAGTGCTCGGCACATAGTAAGCGCTTAACAAATACCAACATTATTACAGTGTCCTGCTCACACTAAGGGCTCAATAAATACAATTGATTGAGCAATCTATCTCAGCATTTAGTATAGAGTTTGGCACATAAGGAGAACTTCTCATTATAGGAGAACAGCCAGCTGGCTGCTTTACTTTAAGACACAAATTTAACCTTCATTAAAAAGCTAAAACTCCCACAACTCTCACTCCAAACAGTATTTTAAGTGTGAAACTGTGGAATGACAAACCCTGGAAGCCCACATTGCCAGAGTAATGAGAGGATGTCAAGAGGGGCTTAATAGTTTTTAAAAGCCATTTGAAGTTTCCTTCCAGCTTTCTGAACCCAGTAGGGATTGTGGAGAACATTTAACCAACAGAGAGGATGCAACTTAGAGTCTCTCACCTCAAGGCAGACAAGTCCCATTTTTGATCATTTCCTGAAAATTCTCAGAATAAGGCTCCACGGTAGCTGAGCCGAAACAGACTCCCAGGTCGATTCATGTGGAGCTGAACAAAAACTGAGATGAAATTTTTCTTAATAGACTTCCCAGATAATTTTGAAAATGAATCATTACAATGGTTTCATTTTCCCCCTTGCCATCAGGCTGGGAGGTTTGAGCCAATTCGGCAGCTGGGGAAGATAAAAAAAAAAAAGCCCACAAACACACAAGAGGTAAGAGAGGCAGCTGAGAGATTTGATAGATGGAACTCCCAAACAGCTGAGAGGCCTTGGGCGGCCCAGAGAGGAGCAGTTTGGGATCTTGGTGGCTTTGTGTTTGCTGAAGAAGCATGCCAAAGGAGAGGAGAGAAGCAGCTGTTGTGAGAGACAGAGTTTCAAAGACCTTAAGGGCTTGGGACATGTATGCATTCTCTGTTACACTACCTGGAACAATAAAAGCTGTATGAATTCAAAGTGCTCCTCCACTGTGCCACAAATTTTGTCCTCACACCTTCCCTCTGAGATAGGGACAGACAGATATCATTATCTCCATTCTATAGCTGAGGAAACTGAGGGCCAGAGCAGTGGATTCATTCATTCATTCAATAGTAGTTATTGAGCACTTACTATGTGCAGAGCACTGAACTAAGCGCTTGGAATGTACAAATGGGTAACAGATACAGTCCCTGTCCTTTGACGGGCTTACAGTCTAATCGGGGACTGCTCAAGGTCACACAGCAGACACGACAGAGTCAGAATTAGAACCCAGGACCTTCTGACTCCTTGGCCTGTGCTCTATCCACTAAGCTATGCTGCCCTTCCCTATAATAATAAGACATTTGTCCAGCACTTACTATGTGGCTTAAATGTGGTTAGCACTTGCTATATGGGTAGCCAGATCAGACACAGTCTCTGACCCACATGGGGCTTAGAGTCTAAGGGAACGAGAGAACAAGTATTAAATCCCTTTTTTTGTTTTTTTCCTTTCTTTCTCCAACCTTTTCCTGTCCAGCATTTTAAATCTCCTCAACTTTCTCCCAGCTAGGACTATAAATGGCAGGCAAGCCCTTGACTCAACACTTGTGACTTTGTTTAAAAAAAAAAAAAAAAAAAAAAGAAAAAAACTCACCTGACTAGACAAATAGACCCCAGTGAACTTTACCAATGAGAAATTAATTAACCCAATGGGAAGCTTTAAGTTATTTTAACAAGACATTGAGGGGCATCGGTTAATATGATTAGCTGCTAATTACAACTGCAGAACAAAGATTGCACAGTCACTGCCAGCTGACTAAGCTGAAAGGAGTAACAATCTTTCTCCCTTATGCTAGGACCTTAGAAAAAAAAGGCATGCAAACTTTATGGGTGGTTTCTGATAGGGTAATTCCTTACATCTGGGCCTCTTAATTCACACATCTAGCTCTGTGGCCTCTAGACTCAAAAGCTTTTAAATATTTGAGAACTGCCTCTTGGAATATCAAAAAGGATCCGGGGGGTCAGAGTGATCATTAGGGTTCATTTTCTATGGATTAACACTACTGTGGTTTCTCCAGAAAGGACCAGTTCAGAGAAAGCAAGTGTCACTAAGGAAGGAGACTGAATGGCTGGTGCCCGGACTAAAGGTAATGAAGCAATAAATCATGGACCTAAAAGTGACTTCAAGAAGTCATCTGGTCAAGCCCCCTGCCTCCAGGAAGAAGAATAAGTAAGCCACCTAGGTGGTTGATTTTAATCATCCCCAAGGGTAGAGATTCCATAATCTTCCTGGAAGCCTGATCCAGTTTTTTCTCACCTCAGTTGGGAAGTTCTCCCTTCTGTCTAATCAAGGCTCCTTATGACTATCAGAAACAACTGGAATCTTTCTGGGCTCCCATAATGACTATATTAACAACTGTATTTATTAAGAACTTACTAAGTACCCACAAGCTGGGGTAAATGAGAGAATAAGAATACGCAGGGTGTCTTCTCCATATCTGTTTTGTAATCGAAGAGTTAGGGAAAGATAGGTAGTTTATCCTCATTTTATAGGTTAGGAAATTGAGGTCCAAAGAGGCCAAGTGACTTGCTCAAGATCACACAGCAGGCCAGGGGCAGAGTTGGGACTGAAACCTAAAATTCCTCCTCTTCCCACTGGACCACACTGCTCTCACCTGGGAGAATGTCTTCTCCATCTAAAGGTAAAGAATTGGAATCCCTGTTGGCCCCTTTCTCTCACCAACTCAGAGGCAACCACAAAGTAGAGAATTCAGATGCATTCCGGGAGCCCAATAAGACAGGACCTAATGGGGGCTATGGCTCCCCTCAAGTCCCCGGTGTGGTCATGAGAAGTGGTGTGACTTATTAGAAGGAGCATGGGACTGGGAATCAGGAAAACCAAGTTTTACACCTAGTTCCGCCAAGTCGCTTAATTTCTATGAATCAATCGTGTTTGAGAGCTTACTGTGTGCAGAGCACTGTACTAAGCACTTGGGAGAGTACAATTACACAAATGGCAGACATGTTCCCTGACCGCAACACTATGGGCCTCCGTTTCCTCATCTGTAAAATGGGAACTCAATACCTGCTCTCCCCCTTAGAGTCCCATGTGAGACAGAGATTAAGCACAGAGTACAGTGGCCTGCACACAGTACATGCTCAATAAATACCACTGATTGTGGCCAATCTGATTGTCCTCTAACTATCCCACCACTTAACACAGTACGGGGTACACAGTAAGGAGTTAGACTCTGTTTCCAAACTGTGTCCAACCCGATTATGTTGTAACTTCCCAGTCACTTAGAACAGTGCCTGGAACATAGTAAGTGCTTAATGAATACCATAAAAAAATTCCCCAGGTATTACTGTGGCTCTCAAAGATTCAACAAGTCAGAAGAACTCAGGGAATCAATATTTATTGAGCGCTTACCGTATGCCAGACATTGTACTAAGCACTGGGGAAAGTACAGAGAAAGCCTGTTAGAATGATCAAGAGTACGTCCTGCTTTCTTTGGACAAAACAAAAACCCCCCTAATGAACATTAATGAATGCCAAGCTTGAAAGCAGCTTGTGAACAGCATTAATTCAGATTCTCATTTAAGGAGTCAGACACAGATATTGGCTTTCTCACATCAAAACCACAGAAGGATAGAAATGAATAGAAAGGGAAAACACTCTGGCCACAGTTCATGTCCTAACCAAGAAAGCATTGCATGTATTACTTCTCACCGTGACAAAATGAAAAACAGCCTGTACCCTCTGACTTAATGTATTAATAGCTCAGTGGTAGCATTTTGGACTAGAGCAGTAATGACATCCATCTGCCAGAGGACAATTAAGCCAGTGGAGGGGAAGAGAAGGGCATATCTTGAGTTTTCCCTAGTGAAGATAGTGGTTAGAAATGACCAG
Source organism: Ornithorhynchus anatinus (assembly GCF_004115215.2). NCBI lineage: Eukaryota > Metazoa > Chordata > Mammalia > Monotremata > Ornithorhynchidae > Ornithorhynchus > Ornithorhynchus anatinus. The sequence goes on along the minus strand of NC_041750.1, from coordinate 25,241,132 downwards.
ACTCAGCTATTGAAATGGAAATAATTAGTAGTGCGGTGGAAGGGAGTGGGGGAGGACTGCCTCAAAAGCCTGGCTTTGGGCAATACCTCAAATTAGTTCTCAGCCAACCCAAATGTCCAAGCCTAACCTTTTTAGAATCAATGAGAGTGGAGTTAGGATAGGAAAAGAGTCAGTGGGTACCATTTTAAATGGCACTGTAGCCCCTCCTCACCTCTGCCACCATCTCCCTTTCACCCCTCGTGAAGCCCTCACGGGAAACTGGGAAGATCAGGCTCTTACCAAATACTTCTTTGAGATGAGTGTTTTCCATCTTCTTCATCTCTAAATTCTCAAGTTAGGGCAAAGACTTAAGATCAGGCTAGAGATTTAATACCTGGTTGGAGAAACCCCAGGACCTGCTAGAGCCCGGCTGCACCCAACTCAACTCTTTTCTGAATGCTTTTCTCTACAGGTGATTGCCATTTAAACTAGCAAGATCACCAAATGTCTCAATCAGGGCCCTCACCTGCTGTGAATTGGGAATGGGTGAGAGGGTTTAGTGTTCTTTATTGCTCATTTCCACCCCTTCCCTAATTAAAATACTGAATTTCAGTGCTGCATATCAGAGAGAAAAACTGGAGTTGGCTTGACTTCTACCTTTCCTGAGACTTCCTCAGGAATACTAGAAAGAATTGAATACTAATGGAATCTGACACTTCCATTGTTTATTTGGAGACATCAGAAGGAGGGGGGGATTTCCTCATAAATTCCCAAAGCCTAATTTGCAAGACACTGCCACTTTCTGAAGCACTTCACCCACGTGACTATTTGGGCCTAATCTCCTGAACCGTTTTTTTCCCCCCTTCTAAACAAGCAAGTATAAATTTATACTTCCTCAAGTATAAAGAAGAGAGTCAAAGTGGTCAGTGAAATCATACCATTTCCTTAAAAAAAACAAAAGGTCATCTTGATGGTAGTACTCTGAGCCAAAGAAGTAGGTAGTACATTGAAACAGATTCCACAAGAAACCAGTTGTGTACCCTAGGGCACATGACTGACAGTCAGGAGATGTGGGTTCTAATCCTGCTGCCACCACTTGCTCTTGTGTCACTCCTCCCTCTGCCCTACAGCACTTATTTACACATCTCTAATTTATTTATTTTAATGTCTGTTTCCCCCCCACTAGTTTGTAAACTTGCTGTGGGCAGAGAAGGTGTCTACTAATTCTGTTATATTGTATTCTTCCAAGCACTTAGTACAGTGTTCTGCACACAGTAAGTCCTCAATTAATACTATTGATTGGTTAAAAGAAGTTCACTCCTTGAATTTGCTTGAGTGTAGAGAAGACCACTCCCTCTCTCAGTACTGGAGAACAAGATGGTGAAAGTCTTTGATTCCAAATATATAGTGGGCTCATTAGCTGGCCCACCCCTATTTCCTCCGGTTTCAGCTATGTCTCTCCTCTCCCCTTCTTCTTTTCTCCTGGTACAGTCAGATTTACTCCAAAAGCTTTTTTTGGGCATCCAATGTGTCTCGGGCCATCACACTGTCCTGAGTACTTAGTACACTACTATGAGTGCAGAGGGTGCTCAATAAGTCCCATTGGTCAGTCAATGTTATTTATTGAGCACTTGCTGCGAGCAGAGCACTGTACTAAGAGCTTGGAAGAGCATAATACAACAGAGTCGGTAGACACGATCCCCATCCACAAAGAGCTGGGTTCTAATCCTGCCTCTGCCACTTCCCTGCTTTGTGACCTTGTGCAAGTCACTTCACTTCTTTAGCTTCAGTTATCTCATCTGGTGGATTAAGACTGTGAGCCCCATGTGGGACAGGAACTGTGTCCAACCTCAGGAGCTTAGATCCACCCCAGCGCTTAGTACAGCGCCTGGCATATAGTTAGCGCTTAACAAAAACTTTTAAAAAAAGCTGACAGGCCACAGGGGGAGTAAAATAAATTACTATTCTTAATGACTATTTGTAATAGTAATGCCAAGGGGCTTCCACAGCTTAACCATGGGAAGGAAAAGTACAGAAACAGACTTATGGGCACCTGATTAGAGAATAAATTATTCCTTCTCACCCCAGCACCGATCTTCCTCCGGTTCAACGCGATTAAATTCACTCCACCCTCCAGAGTCCCTGGGGGATCTTTATGTACCTCGGGGAACTTTACAGCTACATCACTGCAGTTCCCGTTAGTGACAAGGAGACATCTTTCCCCTTTATTGCATAATTACGCACAGTGCGACAATAGATTTTTAAAATTATATTTAATACAAGTGAATAGAGTAGAAGATCTGAAACGTTATAAAGCAATATACATACTGAATAAATAATATGCACAGGAGAGTCACGTCTACATTACATAACACTGGCTAGTATTTGGAATACTTAAAATAAATCCAGTGACTTTGGATAAGGTCCATAAAAATTCTATACGGTCTTGTCTTCCCTTGTATGAAATTGTTCAAGTATAAAAAAATCCAATACAGTGTAAAATATTCTTCAATTTAGGTTAAGAATAAAAACTGCAAGTATCGTAGTTTCACGAGGAAAGAAAAATGGTAAGCAGCATTTTAAACTACATAAAGAAGAGTAAAAAGAGAAACTCATGTATTTCTGGACAATGCCGGGGAGAGGTCCGGGAGGAGGCTGAAGTATTTAAGAGAAGCAGGAACCTAGCGATATAGTCTGTAAAAACCTAAAAAGTGTTCATGTAAGAGTACCCTCTCATACAGTGCACACATTGAACTTAAATAAATCCAAGTCAACATCTTCAGTCGAATAGGTTAATATTTAATATGCTACATCTAAAACCTACTAAATAATTTATGCCATGAGATGAATACATAATTTTACAGTGTCACGTCTAAAGTTCCTTTCTTTAGAGTGCAGCGTAGTAAAACTTCAAAATAAATATTTTTAAATAGCATTACAATTAAGGCACAGTATAAACCACAGATCATTAACCCTCGAACTGCCACCTCAGTGATATCGTCGTCTCCTGTACTGCATCCGCTAATAAATACTTTTAAATATGTCTCTGAAATAGATACGAAAATTGTACAAACCCTCTCTGAAGGAAAAAATAAATTTCCTTAAGACAGTTCTTAAAAGGTTGAAATTCAGCAAGCGTTCTTTCTGCCTTTATTCACAAGCCAGGAATCAGACGCAATAAATAGACAGAGAAGGCTGTTGTAGTAAAGGCTGATCCTATTTCGGAATCAGAATCGCTGACACCAGCAGTTAAAGTTTCCCAAAATTGAAACAGGATGGGAAGAGGGATTAGGATGTGACAAGCTCAAATGAGCACAAGTGATGTGTCTTTCCCAGAACGGTCTGGTCTGGGTTATCGTCTGCCTAGCTGCTGCCCTCCTTCGTTCCACGGTGCCACACATCTCCTGACAGATGAGAAAATAGCTTTGGTGCCTGTCCATCCACCATTTTACCACCACCATTCTTCCCAGATTGTTCGGTGCCCCTGACGAATTGTAAGAAAAAAGGACTTCCTTCCTTAAACAAGTTCTATAGGATGTACTAGGAACAACGATCAGTGCTTTCGATATTTTTTCTTAAAAAATACAAGCTACATATTGCTCACTCTGGATTGGTTTCTTTCCCCACCCTGGGTTCAATCGTCTCACTTGTAAAAGGCAGTTTGTTTCCCTGATACTGTAAAAAAAATACTTCCTTTACGAAAACAAAGTCCCACGTTCCTCTTGCCACCAATTCGTGGCAGTGCACTGTTTATTCAGCGTCTTCTAGACCGAGTCCTAAAACTGGCTCTCCCCCGGCTCCCGCCCCTTCCTCCCCTCTCGACGCGATTCGGGTTCCAAGGCAGTGGAATTAAAAAAAAAAATCTTCTCCTTTGCAATAGCATAGCTTTTTCTCTTTTTAAAGCTACTTAGTGAACGCTAAACGGTCTCTGAGCATCTACGGAAAACCGGAAGGGGAAGGGGGAGGCGGGAAAGAGGAGGAAGAGCTCCAACTCCCTTCGGCCAGGCGGTCGGTCCGCTATTGCATCCGGTCCGTCTGCAGCTGCTGGGGCTGGTACTGACCGAACGCTGCGGCCGCAGCGGCCGTCCCGGGCGCCGCCGCGGCGATCGGCTGCTGGACCGCGTAGCCGTAGCCGCCGGCCGTGACGTAGCCGGCCGCGGCCGGGGAGGCCGCGTAGGGGTATTGGTCGTAGGCCGCGGCCGCGGCCGCGGCGGCCGCGGCGGCCGAATACTGAGCGTAGGCGGCTCCGGTGTAATCGATGTACGGGGTGGTGGAGGCGGCGGCGGCCGTCGTGGGTTGGACGTGTGGGATTACAACTCCGGGCTGCACAAAGGCCTGTGGGTAGACATAATGTGCGGGGATCCTGTTGAGAGATGGAAAGCAGAAGTCAGAAGGCACTGAATTCCCGTGAGCGGCGACAGCCGGGTTCCCAAATCAAACAGACTCAATTTAGTGGTTATTACGGGGATAGGGTTGCCACAATAGCCAGGGTCGAGCGGTCCAATGAATGAAGCGTGGCTGGAGCCTCAGACGGAAGCACCGACCGTCGAGCGATGGTATTTAGCGAGCGCTTCTCGGGGGCAGGGCGCGGTGCTAAGCGCCGTGTTGCTCCAAGAAGGTTGGCACTCGAGTCAACCCAGGAAGTCGAGGAATCCTTGACCGGGTGTTTGTTCGACAAAGGCCCGGGGGATACTATCCATCGACAAAAAGGAGTCGGGACTCATAGGGATGATTAATCCACTTCGTTAAGCAGTATGCTCCACGGAGGAAAAACCAAGTGATTTTCCTCCAATAACTGACTAAACAGATTGAAAAGCTCTGGGCTGCTGCAAACATTGGACTCCAAAAGACACCTGGCATCATTAAATTCCATGGGACGGCAACAAGTCTGCCCATATGAAGTGACTCTAGGAAATACCCACGAAAGATCCGTCCTAGAAGTCAAACCACACTGATTATCGTGGCAACCCTACTTTAGATCTCTATGCAGACTCAGCACACATTAATGTCTCTGCAACCTCAATCAGCCTTATTAAAAATACAAAGAAAATAAAACGCAGGCGACAAAAAAAAAAGTTTAAGAGTTCACAGGTGTGGTACACACAGCAGAATCACACTTTCCAAACGAACTATAGTGCAGCTCACTCTTGTCACAGGAGGTTGTTGTGGAAAGCTACGGAGATGCTAAAGACATTCACGGCAGTGATTCCCAAAGAGATGTGCATCACACTTTGCAGGGACGGGGATGGGGGAAGAGATTCAGAATTCAGGGGTCAAACCTGGAGGATTATCGGGTAACTGTAGTCTTTCGGCTGGTTTATCTCTATGCAAGACAGACAGAGGAGTGTTTTGGGAAGGGGGTAGATGGTGGGGTGGCGTGGTAAGTTTAGACATACCTAGAATTACTCTAGCGCTTAGTACAGTGCTCGGCACACAGTAAGCGCTCAATAAATACCATGGGTTGATTGAGTTGAACACCAGCGGCTAGCTCCTAAAAATAATACAGGTAACATTTCCTTGCAAATCCACCAGCTACCCATTTTATCCTTAAAAGTCAAAGACGGTGCTCCTTTTACTTCACTCGTGAACCAGGTTGGACTAACGGAAGGGGGAGCGGTAGGCTAGTCACAAGGCACCATTAACCACGACCAACGGAGACGTTCCCTGTCAAGCGAAAGCAAAGACCCGTTTTCACGAATTATACATTTCCAAGTTTGTTCAAAGGTGGAGACACTTCCCTTCCTGCCACCTCATGGAAAAGTTGGAGTGCGTGTGGGAAATGAAAGCGGAGCGAGGGCTTCGATGAGGTCTAGCAACAGAGGAGAAAACAAAGTCCCCTGCCCAACTCGCTGCGGCAAATTCATAAGTCCTCAGTTAAAACATTTCAATTCAGCATTTGACTCAGAGTTTCCTCCTCTCTGTGCAGTATCAAACAAGCCACACCAGAACAGTCTCGGAAGGGAGCTAAAGGGTCTCACAAGCATGCGTGTGAACACACACCACACACACATACACACACACACACACACACACACACACCCCTATCCAGCCCGAGCAGCTCTGGGGCACTGATACGATCCTCAACAAAATACATGGTCAGCTAAATGCGCTCTCTCCAATGGGCTGATTTACCCCCATTCTTTGGGGCTTTGAGCAAATAAATACTCACAAAGGGCTGAAAAGCTGACTTATGTAGGCTCTCTACACTTTTACCTGCACTAAACCAACAACAAAAAAAAACCCCCAGATGTTGACTGGCAGTAAAGACAGTCAGAGTGAAATTCACTAGACCGCTAGACCTCTGCCTAGGTCAACATCGACTCTCGTCAGGAGGAATAACAGCCGGGATATTTAGAGGCTTCACTGTCCGTCTCGAGAACAAGTCGTGAGTGTGCCTGTGCAATTCGTCTTGAGATTTCTTTTTCCCCCTTTAAGTCGAGCGATGAGTCTCACTCAAGGAGCAGGTGGTGCCTGATGAAACTTTATCCTCTCAGCCGTCTCGGCCTCCATCAGTAGGGGCCTTCTTCACCCTAGACCCCACAGCCATGCTGTTTCACATGTGGTGATTGACAACACAATCTGCAGTGGGGCTATTTTTGATCATGTCATGCGACAAGGGTTTCCAGCAGAGTAAAATGACTTTATAAGGCCAAAGTAAACTTCTATCTGCTGCAGAAGCCAGCAAGCATGGATCTCGCTGATACTGAAACATTGACTTCTTTGTCCTCTTACAAGGCTGAGAGATAAAGGTTCTCTACAACGGAGTGCTAACTTGGACAGTCTTTCTTACGAAGAGGCAGACTCAAGTCACTCTCACCCCAGGCCCTTTTCCCACTTCAGAATTCTTATTTCTGGAAACAGCTACGTTCCCTTTGCTCTGTTTTCTCTGGTCACCCCGAGTTGCAAATACTCCTACTCTTCCCAAGTTCTGGGCTGGGCTTTAATTCTCCCTTCGCCACTTCCTTGCTAGGTCACCTGGGGCAAGTCTCTTAACTTTTCCGTGTCAGTTGCCTCATCTGCAGAATGGGGACTCAATGCCTGTTCTCCTTCTCCTCTCAGCTCCATGTGGGACAGATACTGGATCTGAACTGCTTATGTCGACCCCAGAGCTTATTACAGTGCTTGGCACATACTAGGTGCTCCACAAATAACCACAGTACCAAGCTTACCTAACTGCATCTTGCTCACATCTCTCCTGCCTCTGAACCCTTGCTTTTACTCTTCCTCTGGAACTCCCTCCCCATCACTGCACAAAATCCACAAGACCTCAGCCCTCCTAAAAGCCCACCTCCTCCATGAAGGCTTCTGGTGAATTCACAACATCCCGGTCGGACCAACCCCACGGCCACTTTGCAATGCATGAATTTTAATTCACCTCCTCAAGACTTATGTATACACGCCAATTTTTACTTGTGTATTCAGTTATTTCATCCCAATATAGCTGTACTACTGTTATATCCTGGGGCTTTCTCCTGCACCCATTTTTTGTAATTCTTTTTTTGTCTGCCTTCCTACTTGTAGGCTCCTCTGAGTTCACTGCTTTGCACTCAGGAAGCGGCTCAGTAAGTATTACCGGCTGGCTGACTGACTGTAGCAGCAAGTTGGCGATTGGGGATGTGGGTGATTGAGGTTAGACCTTCGGGGTTGGGGGAGAGGATGTGCCTGCAAGCCACATCCTAAATCTGGGAGAAGAGGAAGCAGAGCAAGTTTGGATTGGCCTATGAAACCAAATTGGTTCCTCTATGAAGGGGACCGTTTTGTAGCCCAAGCCTGTGTCCAGTGGCCTACTAGCCAATCCAAGGGCCTTTTCCTTCCATCCCGGTCTAGCCTGGGTGTTAACAAAAAGGGAAACACCCACTTTTTAGCCCTCCCCTCTTTCTCTTTCTGCTTCTTGTCTTCTTCTGGCGTCCCAGCCCCAAACACTGCTCTCCATCCTTGCCCCTCCATGACATTTCTAGACCTTCTCCCTCACCTTCCTCACACTCAAATCCAGGGAAGGAAAAAACTTCCCGCAGACTAATAGAGTTGTGAAATGTGGAAGTTGAGCTCCTGACAGACCACACACGTGACTTCCTTGGCCCTGGGGGCCTCCACACTGTTGATTCCTATGACACTGGGTTCTACCCAGGCAGGCTGGGCATTGTCGGAAGAATATGCCCTAATTTCCTAACCGGAAGATGGAGTGAAAACACCCACTCTGGAAGACCTGAATGGAGAACATAAAGTTATCTGATACCTGACTCTGTGAGATAATAGAATGATATTTATTAAACGCTTACTTTGTGCAGAGCACCGTATTATGCACTGGGAAAGAGTATACAGGTTTGTGTCCGGCATCCCACTGATTTCTGTCAGAGAGATAAGCCAATGAGAGGCAGTGTGGCCTAGGGAGAAGTGCACAGGACTGAAAGCCAGGAGACCTGGGTTACATTGCCGACTCTATCCCTTTTTTTTTTTTTTTAAATGATATTTGTTAAGCACTTACTCTGTGTCAAGCACTGTTCTAAGGGGTGGAGTAGATACAAGTTCATCAGGTTGGACAAAGTCCCTGTCCCACATAGGGCTCACAGTCTAAATCGGACTGCTGGGTGATCTTGAGCAAGACACTTAACTTCTCTGTGCCTCAGTTTCCTCATCGGTAAAATGAAAATTAAATATCTGTTTTTCCCTGTCCCTTAGACTGTGAGTCCTGTTTGGGACAGGGAGTATATTGGATTTGATTACCTCGTGTCTACCCTGCACTTAGCATAGTGTTTGGTATATATTTCTATTATTAAGTTCTTCAAGGCAAGAACACTGTGAGTGCTGATGTTAAATAAGACAGAAGGATTTATTCAGTGTACTTTATACAACCGCTAAATAAAGGATTTCAAACAATTCTTGTTTCACCGATTGAAGGAGATAATCGGGGGGGGGGGGGGGCGACTAGGTTTATGCTACTGTTTGATATATTCTCACTTTGATTTATATAATAATAACCATGGTACTTGTTAAGCCCATACTGTGTGCCAAGAACTGTCCTAAGCGTTAGGGTAGGTACAAGTTAAGCAGGTTAGACACAGTCCCTGATCCACATTTTACAGATGAGGTAACTGAGGCCCAGAGAAGTGAACCGACTTGCCCCAAATCACACAGCAGAGCCACGGAGGAGCCGAGATTAGAACCCAGGTCCTTCCGACTCCCTGGCCCGTGCTCTACCCCCTAAGCCACTGACGGTAACTATTCCCCAACTTCAGAGCAGAGCTGAAAGTCTCGGTACGTTTTACTCAAGAACTAGCTAAGCATAGGACGCGGGGCCAATCCTGAGGCCCTCGCTCTCTCCCCCATCCCCGCCAAATTGGACACTTGCTTTCATTTCAAAGGCATGAGAGGCCACTGCTGTCCCTTTCAGAGTGAACTAGGCACACCCAGTTCCCTCTGGAACCTGGACGATATCCGTCATTCGGATGGTCCATTCTCCCAAGGACCATTAACTACTCAGTCATCTCTAACCAGTAAGAGGTCGCCAATATGAAGAGCACCAAAACAAGAAGCCACAACCTCCCACATCCTCAATTTCGGGTGCCCGCATCCGGTCCAGGGCAGAAGGCAGAGAGTACTTGGGGTGGTCCCTGCCAGGACACCTCACTTGAATTTTGTAACTGTTTCAAAACAAGCGGTGGCCCAATGTGACTAGTTATGTCAGATCTCAGAGGCGCTTGCCCCAGCTCCTGCCTTAACTCTTAACTAACGAGACGGATTACTTAACTCTTAGACTTGCACAAGGAGTGGGACTTATCGGTTCAGACTCGGTTGCCCGAGAGCTTGGGTCCCTTACCATTATTTCCCAGTCTCTTGGAGGAAAGGTGGCCCTACCGTGTTGGAGAGGAGTTGGGGAGAGTTGTTTGTGAAAAATGCAGTTGTAGTGGCGCTGTCTGGCATGTTGAATACAAGATTACACCCAGAGGCTTAAGGAGTACATCTGATTCAAACACTCTAGTCGGTCGCCCGAGTTTCCTCCGGATCCCGAGTCAGGGACAGGGAAACGGGTCTGTTAGTGGGCAGCGCGGAGAGAACAAAATGATTCTTAACGACTAAAGGACTAGGGTGGTTATTAATAAGATCGCCCCGTGGCATCCCAGTGGCAGGAATGTTGACCAGGAACGGAATTCCTATTCTGAAGGAAATCCACCCAGCAGCTGCTAAATTTAGAGCTGGGTCATATCACTCCCTTATCACGGGTGAAAAGGGAGGCAGCAGGTTAAACAACACCACCACCACCACCACACCCCCGCCTTCCCTCCCCCCCACCTCAGTTTCCACTAATCTGGGGCCCTGGATCTCGTGAAAGAGGGAGCAGCTGTTGATTTAAATGTCCCTTCTTAAATGAGCAAATCTAAACGGACGCACATGGTTAATAGAAAGAACCCCATCCCCTGGAAAACCAACCCCAACATGCAAGCATGAATCTGTTTTCTTACAGAAAGAAGTCACACAATTTAGCACTCACTACAAAAATGTGGTTAAGAGGAAGACACAGGCCACAGCTTAAAAGCAAGAAAAAAAGGCCCTTTTGCTCCCCATGGCAAGGTCAACACCGCTCAACACCACCAAAAACCAAAAAAAGGAATCCTCACCCCGCCACCCCACAAAGGAACAAAAACCAAAAGGAAAAACAACAACAACAACAACAACAAAAAAAACTTTTCACTACAGCTCTTCAATTAAGTCAAAAGCACACAGTTTAGCTATCAACACCACTTCATTACCGTAATAAAATAAAAAGCACACGGAGGTCTATGGACTATTATGAAAAACGGCAACAATAACACCACCACCAACATACATGCATCGTTAATCACCATCTTAGCTCGTGTGTTTGAGTCTACCGGTTACAGAGTTTAATTCCAAACAGAACTATTCCACCTCTTATCATCATAGCCTTCTGATCAGTTATCTTAACTGTATACGATCCCTGTCAGATTAGAAAGAGATAAATAAAATTGAGTCAAGCTGAGCAGTAAAAGTAACTGGGGAGGGGGAGGGAGGAGGGGTCACAGTGGTGTCGGACACGAGTCATACCTTGCTCTTTTAATCATAAAGCTCAAAAAATGGGTCTGGATTGGAGAGCTGGGTGGTCACGAGACTTGACTCACAGCTAAAAATATTTATACATTGCCATAAAAAACGTAACAGGTGGTTTTTGGAAGTCGGGAAAGTTCAACAGCCCAATGATTTGGCCTGATTTAAAAATAAAAAATAAAAAGGTAGGTTAAAGCAAGTTATATACGTTCGGAGGACCTGTGGAATTGACTTACCCAAAAGGCCTCTGTATAAGAGCTGGGTGAAGCTGCTGAACACCAAAGGCAAAACCTACCAACAAAACACATCATATTCTCTATATGAGCATTCCAGCAGCTACTTAGAATCGCTACAAACTGTATCAAAAACATCGCAACTCTTCATTTGGAGGTCTCAGCAAACACTATCTTTCAACCAGGTAATTTGGAGAGCAGAGAAACGTATTTTGGAAAAGGGAAAACCCCAGAAGCCGAGAACACTCTTCTAGAAGGGAAAAAACGAAACCCTGAACGAATAGCTTTTGGCCTTCGGGATTTACTCTAAGAGTACGGCACTGGGAGCAGAAAGCGAGAGTTTGGAGTTTCCCGGTTTTTAACCGATACTTGTAAACTCTGAGTGTACGAAAGGGAAACGGGTCCTGAGGAAAAAAAAAAAAAGGACCTCATTCATAGCCCTGGGATACTTCAAACTGACAACTACAGAACTCCACGTTGTCATTTTCCCCCACTGCTCTCTCTGTAATCAAAAAAGTCAAACTGTGTTTCAAGATTTGTGATCATCGATTTGGAGGTTTTGGTTGTTCGACACTCCAGAGGCTGGCTCGCTTTCCAGTTAATGTAAAACACAAAAAGCCCACGGAGCAAATGTCATTCTCTCTGCTCTTTCTTTTGGGATGTACACCCATAATTTATCCGACAAGATATATATTTTCCACTCTGCAACGAGATAAATGGATCAAACCAAATTATTTATGGACCAGTTATTTCCACTCAAGGGATACTTGCTTAGCGATGGTCCGTCCTTGGCAAAGAAGAGGACGTCGTGGACGGACGCGGAAAGAGGCCTTTTTTGAGATTTTAAAAAAAGCTACGTGTGTTCGGCCTGAGCCCTTTAAAAGGAGGCAAATGATTTCTCCAAAGGGGTGGGGGGATTGCACGGGGGGACTGGGGAGGCAGAGAACTCCGGACTCTTCAAATAAATCATATTTCTTCACCTTAAAAGGTTTGAGATATGGAGGGGGTGAGGAGAGCGCGTCTGGGTATACAGACGCAGAGACCCGATCTCACGTCTTCTATTTATATACCCCCGGAGATCTTTGGTTTAAAGGAATGTCTCAACAGCCTAACCAGATACAGTGACACATGACAAAAACCACGGACAGGTTCGGGGGGACGGCTGGGCCGCGGCACCGGCATCCGGCCCCTCCTCGGCAGCCCTCCTCACCTGGCTGCATGATCCTCGGTTTGGCTCCCAGGTACGCCAGGTTGACGTTAGCTTTCCTGCCGTCGATGATGGGGTTGGGGTCCTTGCAGGCCCGCTCGGCAGCGGCTCGGTCTGCCATGGTGACCTTAACGACACATACGACGACACGGGTTATGACATCGGAGGGAAGAAAAACAAAAACCCAGATCGGGAAGGAAGAGAAACCAAGTCCTCTTCCCTTCCTACGTCTCCCCCTCCCCCTGACCCACTCCCCACATGGGCCGGGAGAAGAGTCTCACCTCGGGAAATTGACTTTTCTAGCCAACGGGGAGGTGCCCCCTGAGGGCGACAAGATCCGCTGGCTTTCAAACCATTTACGGTTTAGAAACGCAAGCACCTTGAGAGTACGGAAGGTGCCGCTCTGTTCCGTAACAACAACGGCGAAGCGCTTAATCGATACCATATGGTATGTGCCAGACACTGAGTTAAGTGCTGGGACAGAAGCAGCCCGATGAGGAAATCACGGGGTTCCCAGTCTGAGAGGAAGGGGGAAATGGGTGTTTTCTTCCCCGCTTCAAAAGGTGATGGCATTTGTTAAGCGCTTACTATGTGCCAAGCACTGTTTTAAGCGCTGGGGGGGGGAGACGAGGTCATCAGATTATCCCACGTGGGACTCACGGTCTCGATCCCCACTTTACAGATGCGGTAACCGCGGCCCAGAGAAGTGAAGTGACTTGCCCAAAGTCACACAGCTGACAAGTGGCGAAGTGGCATTAGAACTCACGACCTCTGACTCCCAAGGCCAGGCTTTTCCCACCGAGCCAGGCTGCTTCTCCGATTAAGAAACGGGGGTTTAATCTGAGGTTGAATTTAACTTGAGCGATTTAGGGGACTTGTCGAGGTCACGCAGCAGGCCAGCGGGCGGGCCGGGCCTAGAACCTACCGCTCCACACTCGCGGTTCGCCCCTTTGCACTAGGCCACCCTGCCTCTCATCCTTAAAGAACTCTTCGACCCTCCGAGCGCTTACGACAGTGTTGGTACCCAGTGAGTGTGCAATGAAAGCTTTTCCTGGTACCTCCGGCGGCGTTTGGAACCAAAGCGACCGTGACCTAATAATAATAATAATAATGTTGGTATTTGTTAAGCGCTTACTATGTGCCGAGCACTGTTCTAAGCGCTGGGGGAGACACAGGGGAATCAGTTTCTCCCACGTGGGGCTCACAGTCTTAATCCCCATTTTACAGATGAGGTAACTGAGGCCCAGGGAAGTGAAGTGACTTGCCCACAGTCACACAGCTGACGAGTGGCCGAGCCGGGATTCGAACCCATGACCTCTGACTCCAAAGCCCGTGCTCTTTCCACTGAGCCACGCTGCTTCCCTCTCTGGAGTTGTCTTGTCCTCGACCCTCTCGGGTGACGGGAAACCCAATCTATTTTTTAAGGCGCAGCTCAATTCCCTGCTAGTATTTTAGGAAATGTAAGTCTGAAGGGCCCTCGTTCTCACCCTCCCTCCACCCCCCAGGAAAAACTTTCTCCCTCCACTCCCAAACACCCAGCTCTCCCCAGGGTGCGATGCCTCCGAGCCACCCCTCTCCCCAGCCACAAACCCCACAGATCTCAGTTTTTACCCCGGGGATCCTGGCAGAGTCATTCAGTCGTATTTACTGAGCGCTCACTGCGTGCAGAGCACCGTACTAAGCGTTCGGAAAGTACAATTCGGCAACCGATACCCGTGTCCCGCTCCTTCCTTCCTCCTCCATCCTCTTCCCAGGTTCAGGCTTCCACCCGGGCCCCTTCCCATCAATCAATCGTATTTATTGAGCGCTCACTGTGTGCGGAGCACTGTACTAAGCGCTCGGAAAGTACAATGCAGCAACACATATCCGTGTCCTCCCCCAACCTCTTCCCAGGTCCAGGCTTCCACCCGGCCCCCTCCCCATCAATCAAGTGCCGGGCCCCCAGGGAGCGCTTAGCAAATCCCCTCTTTATCACTCAGTGGGCGCTTAGTGTGTGCAGAGCACTGTCCTAAGCGCTTAGAAAGTACAATTCAGCAACAGATCCCCTCATTATTATTCAGTGGGGGCTTACTATGGGCGGAGCACCGTACTAAGCGCTCAGAAAGTACAATTCAGCAACAGATACCCTCCTTATCACTCAGTGGGGGTTTAGTGTGTGCAGAGCACTGTACTAAGCGCTCGGAAAGTACAATTCAGCAACAGACACCCTCCTTATCATTCAGTGGGGGCTTACTGAGTGCAGAGCACTGTGCTAAGCGCCCGGAAAATACAATTCAGCAACAGATCCCCTCCTTACCATTCAGGGGGCGCTTAGTGTGTGCAGAGCACTGTACTAAGCGCTCGGAAAGTACACTTCAGCAACAAACACCCTCCTTATTATTTACTGGGGGCCTAGTGTGTGCAGAGCACTGTACTAAGCGCTCGGAAAGTACAGTTCAGCAACAGATCCCCTCCTTATCATTCAGGGGGCGCTGAGTGCGTGCAGAACACTGTACTAAGCGCTGGGAAAATACAGTTCAGCAACAGAGCCCCTCCTTATCATTCAGGGGGCGCTTAGTGCGTGCAGAACACTGTACTAAGGGCTCGGAAAGTCCAATGCAGCGACAGATCCCCTCCTTATCACTCGGTGGGCGCTTAGTGCGTGCAGAGCACTGTACTAAGCGCTCGGAAAGTACAGTTCAGCAACAGATCCCCTCCTTATCATTCAGGGGGCGCTGAGTGCGTGCAGAACACTGTACTAAGCGCTCGGAAAGTACAATTCAGCAACAGATCCCCTCCTTATCATTCAGGGGGCGCTGAGTGCGTGCAGAACACTGTACTAAGCGCTGGGAAAATACAGTTCAGCAACAGAGCCCCTCCTTATCATTCAGGGGGCGCTTAGTGTGTGCAGAACACTGTACTAAGCGCTCAGAAAGTCCAATGCAGCGACAGATCCCCTCCTTATCATTCAGGGGGCGCTGAGTGCGTGCAGAGCACTGTAGTAAGCGCTCGGAAAGTCCAATGCAGCGACAGATCCCCTCCTTATCACTCGGTGGGCGCTTAGTGCGTGCAGAGCACTGTACTAAGCGCTCGGAAAGTACAGTTCAGCAACAGATCCCCTCCTTATCATTCAGGGGGCGCTGAGTGCGTGCAGAACACTGTACTAAGCGCTCGGAAAGTACAATTCAGCAACAGATCCCCTCCTTATCATTCAGGGGGCGCTGAGTGCGTGCAGAACACTGTACTAAGCGCTGGGAAAATACAGTTCAGCAACAGAGCCCCTCCTTATCATTCAGGGGGCGCTTAGTGTGTGCAGAACACTGTACTAAGCGCTCAGAAAGTCCAATGCAGCGACAGATCCCCTCCTTATCATTCAGGGGGCGCTGAGTGCGTGCAGAGCACTGTAGTAAGCGCTCGGAAAGTCCAATGCAGCGACAGATCCCCTCCTTATCACTCGGTGGGCGCTTAGTGCGTGCAGAGCACTGTACTAAGCGCTCGGAAAGTACAGTTCAGCAACAGATCCCCTCCTTATCATTCAGGGGGCGCTGAGTGCGTGCAGAACACTGTACTAAGCGCTCGGAAAGTACAATTCAGCAACAGATCCCCTCCTTATCATTCAGGGGGCGCTGAGTGCGTGCAGAACACTGTACTAAGCGCTGGGAAAATACAGTTCAGCAACAGAGCCCCTCCTTATCATTCAGGGGGCGCTTAGTGTGTGCAGAACACTGTACTAAGCGCTCAGAAAGTCCAATTCAGCGACAGATCCCCTCCTTATCATTCAGGGGGCGCTGAGTGCGTGCAGAGCACTGTAGTAAGCGCTCGGAAAGTCCAATGCAGCGACAGATCCCCTCCTTATCACTCGGTGGGCGCTGAGTGCGTGCAGAGCACTGGACTAAGCGCTCGGGAGGGCGCCTTAGAACGGAGTCGGCGGATGCGAGAAAAAGGGGACCTCCTCCGTCCGTCCGTCCGTCCGTCCGTCCGTCCGTTCCGGGCGCTTAGTCCAGTGCCGTGCCCGTCGTAAGCGCTCAATCAATCCTGCCGAACGAACGACTCCTCGCCCCTCCTTTCCGGGGCTCTGGGTCCCTTCCAGGGGCAGAGGGTTTAAGCGGGAGGCGGGCACCGCGTCCGGCCGACTTACGAATCCGTAGCCCCTGGATTTGCCGGTCTGGCGGTCGGTGATGACCACGGCCTCCTCGATGTCCCCGAAGACCTCGAAGTACTTGCGGAGGCTGGAGTCGGTGGTGTGATAGGGCAGCCCCCCGACGAAGATCTTGGTGTAGGTGGTGTCCTTCTGGGTGGTGTGCATCTTGGCGCTGCGGCTCCCGCTCCCGCTCCTGCTCTTCTCCCTCTCTCGCCCGGCCGGGGCCAAGGAGGGGGAGGAGAGGAGGAGGAGGAGGAGGAGGAGGAGGAGGGAGGGAGCAGGGAGGAGGAGCAGGAGGATGGGGATGATGCGCCGCTCGCCGGCAGCCCTGCCCTGCGGGCCGGCGCCGCCCCCTGCCGGCGGCCAGGAGCACCGCGCCCTCCCCCCGGCCGCCCCCTGCCCAAGCCCCGCGGCGCGGAGAGCGGGCCTCCCATTGGTCGCCGCCCGCCCTGGGCCACGCCCCCTCCTCTAGGCCACGCCCCCTCCCGAGGGGCGCCTCCCATTGGCCGCCGCCCGCCCGGGGCCACGCCCCCTCCTCTAGGCCACGCCCCCTCCCGAGGGGCGCCTCCCATTGGTCGCCGCCCGGAGCCACGCCCCTCCTCAAGGCCACGCCCCTTCCCCCCCCCCTCTCCCATTGGTCGCCGCCCCTCGGCTCCTATTGGTCCGCGCCCGCTGGGGCCACGCCCCCTCCTCTCCCTCCCCCCCCCCCCCCCGGACCAGCTGCTGCAACAGCTGCCTCGCCATACTACATGTTCTACTGCTCATCATCATCATCATAATGTTGGCATTTGTTAATAATGTTGGTATTTGTTCAGCGCTTACTACGTGCCGAGCACTGTTCTAAGCGCTGGGGGAGATCCAGGGTCATCAGGTCGTCCCACGTGAGGCTCGCAGTTAATCCCCATTTTACAGATGAGGGAGCCGAGGCACCGAGAGGTGAAGTGACTCGCCCACCGTCACCCAGCTGACCAGTGGCGGAGCCGGGATTCGAACCCGTGACC
Source organism: Ornithorhynchus anatinus (assembly GCF_004115215.2). Lineage (NCBI taxonomy): Eukaryota > Metazoa > Chordata > Mammalia > Monotremata > Ornithorhynchidae > Ornithorhynchus > Ornithorhynchus anatinus. The sequence continues at coordinate 25,223,531 of NC_041750.1, read as the reverse complement.
TCTGACTCCGAAGCCCGGGCTCTTTCCACTAAGCCACGCTGTTTCTCAATACTAATGTTGGTATTTGTTGAGCGCTTACTACGTGCCGAGCACTGTTCTAAGCGCCGGGGGAGATCCAGGCTAATCAGGTTGTCCCACGTGGGGCTCCCAGTTAATCTCCATTTGACAGATGAGGTCACTGAGGCCCAGAGAATAATAATGTTGGTATTTGTGAAGCGCTTACTATGTGCAGAGCACTGTTCTAAGCGCTGGGGTTAGACATAGGGGAATCAGGTTCTCCCACGTGGGGCTCACAGTCTTCATCCCCATTTTACAGATGAGGTAACTGAGGCCCAGGGAAGTGAAGTGACTTGCCCACAGTCACACAGCTGACAAGGGGCAGAGGCGGGATTCGAACCCATGACCTCAGACTCCCAAGCCCGGGCTCTTGCCACTGAGCCGCGCTGCTTTAATCATGATGTTGGTATTTGTTAAGCGCTGACTATGTGCAGAGCACTGTTCTAAGCGCTGGGGGAGATACAGGGTTATCGGGTCGTCCCACTTGAGGTTCACAGTTAATAACCATTTTGCAGATGAGGGAACTGAGGCACGGAGAAGTGAAGTGACTTACCCACAGTCATTCACTCATTCATTCGGTAGTATTTATTGAGCGCTTACCGTGTGCAGAGCGCTGTACTAAGCGCTTAGCACTGTACGAGCAAATGGGGTTGGACACAGTCCCTGTCCCATGTGGGGCTCACGGTCTCGATGCTCATTTTACAGAAGAGGGAACTGAGGCACAGAAAAGTGAAGTGACTACCCCACGGTCACACAGCCACTGGTCAGTGGCCGAGCAGGGATTAGAACCCAGGACCTCGTGACTCCCAGCCCCGGATCGATCGATGGATTGGAAACGGTTTTCAGATCGGTTTTCAGATTTTGTGGCCCACCCGAGGAGCCTTCCCATCCCCTGGTCTGCAAATTTAGTTATCTGAGCCTCTATATTATAAACTATTTATTTATAGTAATGTCTTTCTCCCCCTCTAGACTAAGCTCCTTATGGGCAGAGAACTTGTCTGCTAATTCTACGATATTGTACTCTCCCAAGCGATTAGGACAGTGCTCTGCACATAGTAAGTGCTCAATAAATGTCATTGACGGGGCCTAGGGATACATTGAGTTTGGGGGGGGGGGGGTTTCTCCCCACCGGAGCTGCCTAAGGTCTACCACCCTGCAGCGAAAAGGAGATTCTGATTTTAGATTTTAGGTGCCCTGGCAGCTCTTCGACCTGACCTTTCTATCCTAGCAGCCTCTGATAAAGGAGCCCATTTAACATTCCTCTGCCCAGAGGCACAAAGCCCCTTGACGCCCCTTCTCTTTTTAATTATCAAATGGTCGATCTTTAAAAAATGGTCATTGTTAAAAAATACCTTGATTACAGTTTGAACTTACTTTGAAATCTACCCAACACAATGCCCGAACTTCCTCTGAGCAGAGGAACTGATATTTCAGGGGATCGAAGACGCATCTTTTTCGCTTAAAACATAAAAAAAGAAACATCTGTCTTTCTTAGGAGGCTTTGACACTAGGAGTCAAACTCGCAGAGGTGAAGAATTCTGCCAAGCCATCAAACCTATTTCAATCAACTGTATTTATGGAGCGCTTTCCGCGTGTAGAGCACCGTACTAAGCGCTCGGAAGAGTTCAGTACATCGGAGTTGGGAGGTAACATTACCTGCCGTGGTTTACTTTTTGTTTCTTTATGGCTTTTAAGTATGTGCCAGGCTCTGTTCTAAGCCCCTGGATCGATGCAAGGTAATCACGTTGGACAGAGTCCCCGTCCCAAGTGAGGCTCACAGTCCTTAATCCCTATTTTGCAGATGAAGTAACTGAGGCGCAGAGAAGTTGTGATTTGCCCAAGGTCACACAGCAGACAAGTGGAGGAGTCAAGATTAGAACCCCGGTCCTTCCGACTCCCAGACCTGTTGTTGCAAAGTGCTTGCCTAAGTGCACAATAGAAACGACAGTTGCAAAAATGCTTACAGGTATCTTGAATTGTTGGGGGGCAAGTTTTTTTTGGGGCAGGGAGGGAATTGCTTCCTTTCAACCCCACCTCCCCAACTGCTCTCCTTTTCATCATGATGTCACTCGGGGGGGCCTCATTAGGGATTTAGAGGTTGGAAACAAGGTCACAAGACCCTCACCATTACCACCAAGTTTCATTAAACTGCAAATGAATAAAAACATCTTACCGGTCTGGCCCGAAAGGCAGAAAGTGAAACTACGTGGTCTGATTACTTTGCCCAGAGAAAGTGTTACTTCAAGTGGAACCAGTTAAAAATATTTGTCAGGGGAAAAAACAAAACTAAACAAAAAAAACACCAACTTCGAGTAATTCCGAGCAGGACTTTCTCTGAGACTTTTACTTCTCCAACATCTCTTTAAAAAACCGTCACACTACGAAATTACTTGAGTGAACCCCCTGGGTGCAAATGCGTCTTCTTAGGACATTGTTTAATAATGTCTCAGGGAGGAGAAAATGGTCCCCTAGTCTGCTGATGTTTGTTGTTTCGGTTCTTTCAGAGCTATCAGTAAATATTTTTCTGCACCTAATTTCTGAATGTGTTTTGTATTTTAAAAAAATCAGGGTGATGATTGTCTTTTCTGATGGAGTTAGAAAAGATCGGAATGGCCTTAGGATGTTAGAAGATACAGTTTACATACGTCAGGGTAGCTGTCCTAGGTGTGATTGCACAAGTGTTCTGGGACATTCTGGAACAGATCGTTTGCTCAAAAGAGTGGACTCCTCTGAGGCCTCTAAGCCTACTTCCTCTTGGGATTTACGAATCCAAACCATTACTCCGTGTAACCTTGGGGCCGCCAATGTTGTCTGAATCCAGAGGGTCAAGGTTATTAAATAGCAAATCTTTTGGTACAATTTCCCTCAGTGAATCAGGTTGGAAAAACAATACCTGGATCATTTCTTTGCTTTCTCAGCTGCTTGTGCAGAAATGTTTGTATATTCCTGCCTGCATGTGGTGTGATTAATGCTTCACAGGAGTGAAAAAGAATACCACAAAGCATTAGTTATACTCTCCGAGCTTGGGCCACCTACAGGGTAGATAAGATTCATATTGAACCTTCGGTCCCTTCCAATCTGCCTCTAAGATGATCTGCATATTATAGCACTTTATAACGTGTATTTCTAGATAAAGAACTGAGTGTGCAGTACAGCGCCCTGCACACAGTAAACACTCGATACGTACCATTAATTGACTGATGGACGACAGCTTCTGAAGACCACTCCCTTCACCAGCCCCACTCATTTTCTAACCAGTAAAAACCCTTTCCGTTCAACCTCAGTGCCCAAATGAACTGCCAAACCTGGGGATGGATGGGATAAATGTAGTTCAGGGAATCTTCGACGGGCACAAACCAGGGTGGTTTGGTCTACCAGCTGGGTTCATCTACCAGAGACACACCCGACCCCTTCCCCAGAGCTGCTCACTGGGGAATACGAACAATCTGTGGGTGTTTACATTATTTAGATCACTTGTATTTAGAGAAAAGTGCAGAGATTTGGAGTTGGAGAACATTTCCTATCGGGAGGCAGCATGACCTGGTGGAAAGATCCTAGGATGGGCGTCAGAAGACATGGATTTTAGTCCTGGCTCTGTCACTTCCTCTAGACTGTAAGCAGGGAGTGTGTCTACTGACTCTGTTATAGTGTATTCCCCCAAGAGCTTAGTATGGGGCTCTGCACACAGTAAATACGATTAATTGATTGATTGCCTACTGTATGACTTTGGGTAAGTCGCAACCTCTCTATGCCTCAGTTTCCTCAGCTGCAAAGCGGAGATTAGATTCCCCACTGTCCCTCCCTCTTTAGACTGTGAGGCCTCTTAGGGTATTGTGTATATGCCTGGATTTATCTTGTACTCAACCCGGTGCTTGGCACCTAGTAAATGCCTATTAAATACCATCACCTGTCTTCTTGTTATTTTGGTAGGCAGCGCATTTCCAACAAGCCCACAGACCATCAGCCACGTGTTCTAACTTAAGGTCTCGGATGGTCCTTCCAGGCTGGGTTCGGCCGCCAGAGTTCAGCCAGGTCTGTTGCCCTGGGCTGGGAAGTGGGGTCTACTGGGGCAGGGAGCATCCAAATCCTAGAGATGGGATAGGAGTCTGAGAGGCAACGTCCTCCCCCTTTGGAGGACAGGGCATCAGGGTGAGGTACGGTAGGGGGGAATTCTCCCTGCTCTCTTCACCCCCTGCAATCGAGTAGAGAGCAGAGAGTTGGCCACTGCCTCCATTCCCAGTCTTGGTGGTCCCCTGAAAATGGTAGCCTAGTCTGCCTCAGGCAACCAGGCAGATTGGCCCTGACCAAGAGGTTTGAGGTCTCAAAAGAACTCAGATGAGCAAGACTTTGAACTCAATCTGAAGATTTACGTGGCCTGGATGGTGTCCCGTTTCAGGTTGCTATAGTTCCGGGCCTTCAGCTGCCATAAGACTGGTTTAGGTTTAGATTTAGGGTTTAAGGGGAGACTGGTATGTTCAGCGACTCACTCAAATATTTATATTTTAAAAAACGGAGCCACATCCCAGAATGATTATGATTGACGAGAACGGATTAGGTACCGTACTTGGGACTTAGCTGGGAAAAAAGACCGAAGCAGTTATGACGTCAGCGGAGTCCCTCTTTTGTGGCATCCAGCTTGTCCCCTCTCTCGAGTATCTGGCAGCGACACGACCGAAATCGTCATTCTGGCTGAAAGTCGCGGTCTCCACTGGGGCCCCAATCTGTGTTTTTCACAGCCTGTGGGGGCTTCAAAGCAAGGCCAGCGGGCTTATGGCCTTTGGAGAAGTCTTATGACCAGCTGCCATTTGCGTTACTCTATCTCCACGGCCGAGAACAAGCCAGCGCGCAGTAGGTTATGCTGCTATTTCAGTACAAAGAAGAGTTGGCAGGCACATCTCTGGCCGACACAGATCGGAAACTTTGAACTCTGGGAGAATTCTCTCCCTGATGTATTAGCTGAGCCTGAGGCAAGCGCTTCCAAATGGGAGAGGAGGGTTTGGCTGAAATTGCTTGTCTATGGGGAGCTAAAGAAAGTAGGAAAGATAAGGTATTAAAATAATGCTATTTATTGAACATCCCTGTGGGAAAATGCACTGTACTAAGAGCTTGGGAAAGTCCAGCAGAAGCAGAAGGCGTGTGTACCCTGCACCCAGTGACCCTACACTCTAACAGATCCAGATGTCCTCGTAATGTATCACATGGTCTCCCTTTTAATAATAATTATGGTATTTATTAAGCCCTTACGATGTGCCAGGTACTGTACTAAGCACGGGCTGGATACAAGGAAATCCGGTTGGACACGGTCCCTGTCCCCCGTAGGGCTCACGGCCTCGAGCCCCATTTTATAGGTGAAGTAGCTGAGGCACGGAGAAGTGAAGTGACTTGCCCAAGGTCACACAGCAGACAAGTGGTGGAGCTGGGATTGGAACCGATGGCCTTCTGACTCCCAGGCCTGTGCTCTATCCACTACGCCATGCTGTTTTTACATTTGCCGACGTTCAGGAATCAACCTGGCCTGGAGATCAGAAGACCGGGGTTCTAATCCCAGCTCTGTCACTCGTCTGCTGGGTGACCTTGGGCAAGTCACCTCACTTCTCTGGGTGGCAGCTACCTCACCTGCAAAAGAGGGATTAAACCCTTCTTCCTTCAATTTAGATTTTGAGTTCCATGTGGAACAGGGTTTATATCCAACCTGATTATCTTGTATTTACTCTAGGGCTTAGCACAGTGGCCTGGTGCATTTTAAGCACTGAACCAGTACCATAAAACAAATAAACAAACAAAAACAGAGTCGGTAGAGGCACCCCCTGCCTGCGAGGAGCTTCAGAGGAAGTTCCACAAATCTGGTGAACAAACAGTGGTCTGACAATAATCCCAGTCTCTACCTTGACCATGAACCCCTTCTGAGTCAGGATTACGGTGCTGGTTATAACTGAAAATAGTAAGTGCTTGGCAAGTACCACTAAAAAAAGAAACAAAAAAACCTTTAGAACATAGTACAAATGTTCTTGGTCCTTGTTTTGATTGAATCTAGCCCAGCACTTATCCTTCAAATCAACGTATTCGATCCCCGGCAGATTCTTAAAGTCTCACGAAAGGTAGCCACATTTTTCCCCAATTCAATTCAAGTACTTAAAAGAAAATTTGTCAAAGTCACCACGGAGGGAACATCTTTCATCTGCAGAACTACTAGACTCCACTCCACTGCATAGGTTATTTTGGGAAATATAGCCATGCCATCCAGCTATTTTGTGAAGCATACTAAAATGTGGAGAAAATAAATGTGGAAAGAATTATTTGGGGAAGAATATGTCCTCCGGGTCCCCCATGAGTATGTTCAAGAGGAAGCTAGCGAAGAACTGAGATCCGCCAAATCCTCCTCCCTACCTCATCTTAAGCACTGTGAAGCAGTGTGGCCTAATGGACGGAGCAAGGGCCTGGGAGTCGGAAGGACCCGAGCTTTAACCCTGGGTCCTCTGCTTGTCTGCTGTGTGACCTTGGCTAAGTCACTTCACTTCTCTGTGCCTCAGTTATCTTATATGTAAAATGAGGATTAAGACCGTGAGCCCCATGTGGGACACGGACTGCGTCCAACCTATCTTGTATCTACCCCGGCGCTTAGTTAAGTGCCTGGCACCAAATAAGCATGCAACAAATACCATTAAAAAAACAAACTCGGGGACCCCAGACAGACCCGTAGTCCACCCAACCCAGGATTTTGTCTCCAAAGATGGCACAAAAGGGTGCTTGAAGGAACCATCTGATGAGCGGATGTGTCCTCGTTGTTATCCAACCACATGACTAAAGATGTACCTACCTCCTACCTCTAAAAACCCATTATACTCCTCTTGTCCATTAACCCTCTAGACTGTAAGCACGATGTGGGCAGGGAAAGTGTCTACGAACTCTGTCATAATGTACCCTCCTAAGCGCTTAATACAGTGCTCTGCACATAGTAAGCACTCAATAAATACAATTGATTGATTGATTGATAATCTATCCACCTCCTTCCTACACCTACTGTGATTTTTGACTTGGACTCCATCTAATAGAGATAGTACTTTGATCAAAAATCTTCATCGCTGCTGGCATAGTCCAGTAGACAGTACGGAGATTAGAACCCAGATCTCCTGATTCCCAGAGCGGCAGCGCTCTTTCCACCAGCCCAAAAGCAGGGTTCCATACTTACTACTTGGTGCTTTTACTAGTAGTAGACCAACTATTACTACTATTTCTTCTTCTACTACTATTAATGATAACAATAATAGAGGTATCGGTTAAGTGCTCACTCTGTGCCAAGCACCACTACATGCTTTAGTACAATCAGAACACAGTCCCTATTCCTCATGGAGCTCGCTAACACTGTAAATGTTCGCTCTGAAAAATGGCCGAAGTAGGTAATCTTTCCCTACCATAGAGAAGCAGCGTGGCTCAGTGGAAAGAGCACGGGCTTTGGAGTCAGAGTTCAGGGGTTCGAATCCCGGCTCGGCCACGGGTCAGCTGTGTGACTTTGGGCAAGTCACTTAACTTCTCTGTGCCTCAGTTACCCCATCTGTAAAATGGGGATTAAGACTGTGAGCCCCACGTGGGACAACCTGATTCCCCTGTGTCTACCCCAGCGCTTAGAACAGTGCTCGGCACATAGTAAGTGCTTAACAAATACCAACATTATTATTATTATTCCCAACTTTGAAAGATGCTCTTCGAGTCTTTTCCACAGATTTTCCGCTGTTGTAGTTAGTGACCCTTAAGAGGATGAAACTGAAATTTACTTCTTTTCCAATTTTGTCTCCCGTCTGTTGTGCACACACATACTTCTGGGTAGGAGGCTGGCATTGATGTATTCTTAGAAAGAGCATTGAGTTATTCTGCTTGAAAAACACAGAAGCACAAACTCTCCCAGAATGCCTTAGGCTTCACAAATGAGAAACAAGAGGGAAAATGTTGCCAGGCAAATTAGAACTGGTCTTCGAGCTGAAGAGTTTTGTTTCAGTGCTATTTGTTAAACACCCACTATGTGCCAGGCATTGTACTAAGCTCCGGGGTAGATACAAAACAATCAGGATGGACACAGTCCACGTCCCCCGTGCGGCTCATCGTCTTAAGCCCCATTTTAGAGATGAAGATAACTGAGGCACTGAGAAGTGAAATGACTTATCCACAGTCACACGGTATCCAAGTGGAGGAGTTAGGATTAGAATCCAGGTCCTTCCAACTTCCAGGCCTGTACTCTATTCACTATAGGAGGCCATGCCGCCTCTCTAAGTTCAGGTTCAGGTCCACTGGGGTTCAGACGAAGTTTGGGAAATGTCAACTTTAATGCTTGACATTTTTAAATAAAAACAGAAAATATGGCCCCAGAGCATGCCTCAGTCACCCACGACACATATTTGTATACAAATCTCTTGATGTTAATGGATGGAATCTTATGAAATTGTTGCAGAAGTTACCTCAGGCCAATCCAACAGCTGTCTTTAGTAATTACATATTTGATTCCTCTCCACAGAATTAATGTTATGTAATTTATGCATATTTTTCCTTGGATTTTATTTGTGTATTCCATTACTTCATTTCACAAGTGAACTATTTCCTGAGATACACTTTTTTCATCTTGCTTTCTTTATTTGTAAAAAGCTTTTGTCTATTTCCCCATCAGATTGTAAGGTAGGGAACATATGTCTTGCTTCTGTTGTACTCTCCCAAATGGTACATACCTTGTTTCACACTAAACAGGCACTCAGTAAATACTACCAATTGAGATGCCCAGGCAGGAGCGGCCTAAATCCAGAATGCTTTATGGAACCGCTACAGACTTTACCCTCAGTCCCCTGAATTTCCCCAGAACGCAGCAGCAGACATAGATATAAATATTCCCTCGTGCTTTTTCTCACACTCTTGTCTTGTTAACTTGGTCCAGACAACTGGTTTCCCCATCTTCAAGGCTTTGTAAGTACCTTAGTCCCTCAGTTCTTGGCCAAAGGATACCTCATCTCTAAACTAAAGGAAACCAAAGCCCCTTGATTCTGGCTCCTGGATACCTTACAATAATCACTTCGAAGGTTCATCAATCACCCATCTCCTTCACGTATGAATCGAGGATCCCTTTGTAGCTTCCCTTTTGTTAGTCCATTTTATCTTCTCTATGGTTAACTTAAACATTTTAATCTCCTCATGGTTCAAATTAAAGGATGAGGAGAGAACGAGGAGCTATAATGGAGACTATTATATTAACTATTAAGGAGAGGTTGAAGAGGTGGGATGGGAACCAGATGAGAACTTTGTTAAACAAGACAGAGAGAGAAAGAATTGGGGGGTGAGGGAGACAAAGAGAAAGAGGGAGGGAGATAAAGAGATGGAGATAAATAAAGAGAAGATGTTAGTTTTAGGGAGAAGGAGGAGGTCAGTAAGGATGATTGGAAAGTAGAACAGAGCATTAGATTTGGCTAAGAGGAGATCGTTGGAGATTTTAGCGTGAGTAGTTTGGGGAGGCTAGATCCATGTGATATGGCAGTGGTTACATTAATTTTAGGCCAGTTATTGTGGGCACTCTGTCATGCAATGTGAGAAGACAATTAGCAGAACTATTTTAGGCCAGGAGAAAAAAATGTGCAAACCCATCATAACCACGGCAACTGAAACACATGAAGACATCCTCTGAAGAACTGGGTGAAAATCAAATCTTCTCAAACGCTAAATGGCAGCTGTTAAAAAGAAAGAGCTGTGTCCTTTTCCATGAAGGAAGCAATAATTACCTAATGACATCCATTGAGGCCAAGACAAAGGTGAAGGACAGGGTTATACAGAAAAGCATGAATCAATGGCATTTATTGAACGCTTACTATGTGCCGAGCACGTACTAAGTGCTTGGGAGAGTGCTATACGACAGGGCTGGTAGACACGTTCCCTGCTGCCCACAACAAGCTCAGAGTCTAGTGGATACCATGAGTCATGTCCGTTAACTCCTGTGGCTCTTGGTACAGTGTTTTGCACATAGGAGACACTCAATAAATGATATTGATTGAGAAAGGGTGCTCTGAAGAACAATTTAATCCTCACTGGAAGCTTTTCCCTTTGAATGCCTTTTATATTTTGCACTGGAAGGAGGATGTTGAGGGTGGTGTTTGTCATTTTGATTTTAATAGTTTGCAGAAAGTTATAATTAGTAGCACTGTGTCAAGCCTGCCGGACCGTGAATAGCTCCACGCTGAGATCCTCTATTCCCAGGCTGTTGCTATTTCTTAGGGCCCTTCCCACTAACGACTGATTGAAGATTACCTTGAAGTATAATTTAAATAATTTATCAGCCTACACCTATGGCACAAGTTAAAACCTAACCCAATCTTTCTTTGGGGAAATCCAATAACAGGGTTTATGAACTGAAAGACAACCAAAGGCTATCATTTACCACGAATAGATTTTATGGGGTTGCTTTATTTTGTTCCGACTTCCAGGATGAAGAGAGGAGCGGACAGCTTGCCAGCTTACCAAATGTTACCAGTTCCTGAGTTCCATGGTATCGACGTAATTATATCGTCAGCCTTTTTATTTATTGATAAGCACCATATGCCTGTCATGACAGGGATCAGGGGGTAAGTTGTAAAGAGAGCATGATTATATTGATTATATTGCACTTTGTTCATTCCTGACGGTCTTTCCTTCTGAAAACACTGAGTCTCTGGGGTATTTAATTCAATTAGTGTTTCCTTGATGGTTAAACCCTCCTCTGTGCCACCATGCATTCATTCATTCATTCATTCATTCAATCGTATTTATTGAGCGCTTACTGTGTGCAGAGCACTGTACTAAGCGCTTGGAAAGTACAATTCAATCAGTCAATGGTGTGCTTACTATGAACAGAGTACTGTTCTAAGGGCCTGGGAGAGTACAATAAAACAGAATTAGCAGACATGTTCACTGCCCATAATGAGCTTATCATCTAGAGGACATGGTATCATATTTTCCTTTCCCCAGGCATGGGGAAATCTGTCTGAATGACCCTGTTGCTGCTTGGGATTGTGATCTGTGGTTGTAACAGGGAGCTGTGACCATATATTTATTCATACATTTATTTATTTATCTGCCTACTTATTTATAATAATGTCTGTCTCCCCTTCTAGACTGTGAGCTCTTTCTGGGCAGGAATGTGTATGTTAGTTGTTATATTGTACTACTCCAAGCACTTAGTACAGTGATTTGCACATAATAAGTGCTCAATAATTATGATTAATTATGATTATGATGATGACCATGCTCAGTGTGTTTTTCAGTAACCAGATATGGCCCAGGGTAGAGGTGGGTAACTTCTTCACACACCCATTATGTTGCACTGCAATGGAACAATTTGCTTCTGATGTAGCCTTATAAAATAATATGGGAAGCAGCCTAGTGGAAAGAGCTCGGGCCTGGGAGTCAGAAGGACTTGGGTTCTAATCTCAGCTCTACTACTTGTCTGTTGTGTGACTTTGGGCATGTCACTTGACTTCTCTGGGCCTCAGTTACCTCCAATGTAAAATGGGGATTAAGACCGTGAGCCCCCTATGGGGACATGGGCTCTGTCCAACCTGATTAACTTGTATCTATTCTAGTACTTAGAGCAGTGCCTGGCACAATGAAAGTGCTTAATAAATACCATAAAAAAGCCCTAAACCAAAAAAAAAAATATTAAGCCAGAGATAACAACTGAGAATAAATTGGGATGTCAAAGCCAAGATGAACCACACCTGTGTTTAGACTGAAATCCTTGGGTAGAGGGCTAGCCTGGGAGTTCAGGAAATCTGAGAAGCTTCTCCATTTTGCTCTCACTTACTGAGCGACTTTGAACAAATTTATGGGGTTAAGATACCTGCTCTTTCTCCCCCAAAGACTGCACCCTTGTCCCCTGTTCCCTCATCTGTAAAATGGGGATTAAGACTGTGAGCCACATGTGGGACAGGGACTGTATCCAACCTAATTTGTATTCACCCCAGCGCTGGCACATAGCAAGCGCTTAACAAATACCACAGTTATTATTATTATCTGATATCTTGTATCTTACACAGTGCTTAGTATAGTGCTTTGGTGCCTAGAAAGCTCTTACTAAATACTGTCCTAAGTACCAAACTCTTTAACCCAATTTTGTCACCACCTTATTCATGTCAGAATTCCCAAGGGACTTTATGAGAACTCTGGTCCAGCCTCAGGCAATGTGCAAGAAATACTCTCTCCCTGACATTCAGACTCCCCCATAACAACCTCACTGTCAGCAGAGTCGTGTCTGAACTGAAAGACTGGAAAGGTTTTCGAGAGAAGCTGAATGGAAAAGCACTTCGTCAAGTCATGGAAGGGTAGAATTATCCTTAAGGAACTAAGTGATTTTTTTAGTCTTCAGAATGTCACCATGACTTTACCTGTGGAAAATAAAAAAGTATTTGAAACTCGGGAAAAACCAGGAATTGAATGACATATAATCTCCAAAGCATTAAAAATGTGATTTTCATGTCGAGATGTTAGACCAGGATAAAAATATGGTTAGGACTGAATATTGTCTCTATGCATCCTGGCTTACTAGAGCAAGAAGAACTTTTATTATTATTGTATTTGTTAAGTGCTTACTATGTGTCAAGCATTGTTCTAAGTGCTAGGGGTCAGTACAAGTTAAACAAGTTGGACACAGTCCCTATCTCAGATCTCCTGACTTCCAGTACCACTCTGTTTTCAATCTTTCCTCTAGATTGTAAACTCGTTATGGGCGGGGAACATGTCTGCTAATTCCCTTGCATTGCCGTCTCCCAAATGCTCAGCACGGTGCTCTGCACCTAGTAAGCATTCAATAAATCCAATTGATTGATAGTTTGACAGGTGCACTATCTCTTTGACTTCTCCCTTCAAGGTGCCCTATGCTGGCACGTGGGCTACAGAGACACATGTGGGATATACGTGTCGATTATATATGGCAAGGGACTATACTAACAGTTTGAAACTGTTAAACATCCAGACAATTCTTTTGGCATCCAGTTAGTGACTCTGTCACATTCAATCCCCAAAGGGAAGAGGCTCTGTCCCCGTTGAACTCTTCAGAATGGTGATCGTTCGATGGAATGGTTTAATAGTATTAAATTACCTGCCCTGCAACGTGACAGCTGAAGCCTTAATAACCTCAGGTAAAATTACAGTAGTTTTAACCATAGGAACCCAAAACATTGCTTGACTGGGAAGGGAGGCCTCTAGGATGTGTCTGAGTTGCAGCTGAAGGAACAAGTACAGTTTGTACCCTACAACTTAGACGCAATAATTCAGAGTGTTAGTGAATTTAGGGGCACGTTGAGGGCTGTAGAGTTGAAAGGAAAGATTGGGTAATTGCATTTTTCAAGGTATTTTCTTGGAACAATTGGCAATTGGTCCTCCGGCAAGAACCGTTCTCCTTCATCTAGGGGAAGAACCCCCAGGAGGCTTTTTTTCATAATGGTATTTAAGCGCTATGTGCCGGGAGCTAGACTAAACACTGGGGTAGATATAAGCTAATCGGGTTGGACACAGTCCATGTCTCACCTGGGGCTCACAGTTTTAAAGCCCCATTTTATAGATGAGGTGACAGAGACAAAGAGAAGTTAAGTCACTTGCCCGAGGTCACACAGCAGATAAATGATGGAGCTAGGATTAGAACCCAGGTCCTTCTGATCCCGGGTCTATGCTCTTATAACGAGGTTCTGGAGTGCTGATTGCAAAAACACAGAATCTGCCTGAAACGCGAGCAAATTTAGAGACAGTGCAAAGCAACTTTTTTCTTTTTACCCAGTGAGCATGCCTTGTTTCCATGGGATGTCTGATGGCATCAGTCTATTTACTGCTGTTGATGGCTTTCTTTTCAATTTCATCATCTTGGAAACCCAGGAAGGACATGAGATACCAACATGAATAAAACAAGATGGCTTTTTGATACTCAAGCTAGACTGAAGAAACTGTATCCTCTGGCCGTTTACTTATTGATGACATCCCCTGTCCAACTAGATCCATTTGGAAAGCTGGGAGATTGATTTTGGAGAGATTTTTTTAATGATATTTGTTAAGTACTTACTATGTGTCAAGTACTCTTCTAAACCCTGGAATAGATACAAGATAAGCAGGTTGAATATAGTCCCTGTCCCACATGGGACTCATAGTTTAAGTAGGAGGGATAACAGGTATTGAATTCCCGTTTTACAATTGAGGAAACGGAGGCACAGAGAAGTTAAGTGACTTGCCCAAGGTCACACAGCAGGCAAGTGGCTGAGCCAAGAATAGAACCCAGATCCTCTGACTCCCAGGCCCATGATCTTTTTATTAGGCCATGCTGTTTCCCAAAGGATGGGGCTTTGTGGCATGATTCTTGCTAGTCACTGAGCCCAACTAGAATGAGCACAGGTGTGGGAGTCAGAGGACAAGGATTCTAATCCTGCTTATGCCAGATGCTTCTAGACTGTAAATTCTCCTCTAGACTGTAAGCTCCGCGTGGGCAGGGAACATATCTACCAACTCCAGTATACCGTACTCTACCCAGCACTTCATTTCAGTGTTCTGCACCCAGTAAGTGCTCAAATAAACACCACTGATTGATTGCCTGCTGTGTAACCTTGGGCAAGTCACATAACTCTTCTGTGCCTCCATTACCTGATCTGTGAAATGGGGATGGGGTACCTCTTCTCCCTCCTACTCAGACTGGGAAGCCCCTCTTGGGGCAGAGATTATGTCTAATCTGATGATCTCCCACTAAATTGTAAAATTCTTGAAGGGAGGGATTATGTCTTCCAACTCTACTGTATTGTACTTTCCCAACCATCATCATCCGTGAGAGCTGACTGAGGGCAGCGCAATGTACTAAGCGCTTGGGAGAATACAACAGAATTGGTAAACACATTCCCTGCCCACAGTAAGTTTATAGTCTAGACAGGGGCTTGGATGTTAATATAAAATAAGTTATGATGTATAATTTAGAGCTAACTACATAAGCGCTAAACAAATACCACAGTTATTATGTTTCCTCCTAGAATGTCACGGTGAGCTATAATTGTTGTCTTCATTGAGGGGATGGACACTGCGTTGCCCTTCTGGGGAGTCTTAGTCTTTCTCTGAACTTGCTTGTAAAACCCACCCAAGTTCACTGAGCCTCAAGACACTGTGTGGGGGAAAATGTACTCAAGAAAGTCAAAGAGAGTTTGGAATTGATGCCCAGGTTGACCATCTATCCTATGGCGTTTACTGATAACTTACAATGAGCAGAACACTGACCTAAACGCTTGGGAGAGTAACAATACAGTAGAGTTGTTAGATTCAATCCCTGTCCACAAGGAGTTTACAGTCTAGAGGGACTATCTAACTGGGACAGACCTAAACTTTGATCAGTTGTCTAGTCTGAGGATTTCACCCTTGAAATGTGGGCCTGACACTGCAGACCTTCCTTTTTTCCTTTTCATTCCTTTCTTTCTCTTTCCTTTCTTCCTTTCTCTCTCTCTCTCTTCCAGTGAGATCCTTGGGCCTCCCTGGAACCAGTAGCCATGTTCGAAGCTTGAAAGTGAACTGTTCTTAGGAGAGTTATTTCCTTTTCCTTTTCTTGTTTACCTAGTTTGCTTCCCTCTCCCAATCTGATTTCCACGCCCATTCCTAGGAGATTTACCTCTTCTTGTCTCTCCAGCATCTCCTCCTTCAACTCCTTCCACCACCACCAACCCTTCTAAGAAGCCCTCCTGGAAGCTCTCTGAGTCAACCGAGTCTTGGATCTTTCCTTTATGATCGCTTTTGCCCAGCATAGAGGAACTGAGTGAGAGCAATGCTCGGGAATAACGGATTTTCAATTAAAGCGGAAAAAAAAGAGTAAATAGACAATCAGACGCCACAGGCATGCAACAATTCTGGGCTTTCTGCTGAGAGAATGCAAAAATACATGTGTGAGATACTGGTTCCCATGGTAACCACAATTGCAAGACTTTTTTTCCTTTCCATGAATCTGAATTAATAACTGTTTATAAATAGCCCCCCAAGTTGGGTTACAGGGAGTGAAAAGGGCAAGACCCCCATAACCCTGGATATTGGGGTACTTGTCCTGGGAGCAGAGGGTGATAATTTCACACAGGAATCAGAGCTCTCTGACATCATATTTCTAGTATAATAGCCCACCTAGAAGATGAGAGCTGAAAAGACAACCCATTCATGTGCTCAGGGTCAATAAGGGATTCAAGGTGAGCGCAGATTAAGAGCACAAAAACACAATTTATTAAAAGAAGCAGCGTGGCCTAGCAGATAGAGCATGGGCCTGAGAGTAATAAGGACCTGGTTCTAATCCTGGTTCTGCTACGTGTCTGCCATATGACCTTGGGCAGGTTACTTAACTTCTCTGTGCCACAGGTATCTCATCCTTAAAATGGGGATTAAGGCTGTGAGCACCATGTGGGATATGTCTGACCCGATTAGCTTGTCTCTATCCCTACGCTTAGAACAGCGCCTGGCCCAGTAAGCTCTTAATAACTACTGTTAAATTAAAAATGAGCACTCACTAGGCACGGAGTACTGTGCTAAGCACTTGGGAGAGTACAGTAGAGTTGACAGAGATTATTCTAGCACTTGGAGAGTTTCCAAGCCAGTGGACGAGTTCAAAATCTCACTCCTGAAGCGGTTTCACTAGCACCACCTACGAGCCATACTAAATGGCCAGAGAAGATTACCAGATCCAAGATCTTGGTACAGTTGGCTAATCGGCATCGAAGCAATTCTTTGAACAATCCAGTTCCACTGGGAAGTTCACGGTAGGAGGATGGATGACAGCAAGATACCAAACAAACTGCCGTGTGGGAAACTGGATTGCAACTGCAATTCCCGGAAGCTTTAAAGACAAGGTGGAGCACGCTCTCAAAATATATGGATGAAATCCTGGCAGCAGACAAACCAGCCTGAAATACAGCAACTGGGAGAGGAAGTGCCCTCCTCGGAAAAGGGTTTGCAGAGATCAGGATACCAAAAGGCAGGCTTGACAACGGGAACAGGCATTACATGGGACAAACCAGCGATCCTTCAATGCAAATAATTCTCCACGGTCTCATGTTGAGCCACACTCACCCACGTGCATGAGATCTCCCTGTAAGTAGGACCACCTTGGAAAATGGAAGACAGTTCCACCGTTTATGCTGCCATCCACAAATAGTCCCCTTTTGGTTTGCAGGTGTTAATTCTGTCTTCAAAGGGCAGAATTTAGTCCAGGGACTTCAGTTTGCTCATCTGTAAAATGGGGATTAAATACTGTTTCTACCACCCTCTGACTGTGAGTCCCATGTGGGTCACAGACTGTGCCTGACCTGATTAGCTTGTATCTGTTCCTTTGCTTAGTACGGTTCTTGGCACATAGTAAGTGCTTAACAAATACCACAACTATCGTTATTATTATTATTAACAGGCCCTGGTCTTGTGCTTCATATTTGTGACTCCTCACTGCTTAACCCTGTTGGAAGATAATAATAATAATGTTATCTTATTACTTTATATTATATATTTATATTATATAATTATTAAGAATGAAAACTGAGACAACATCTATCTCTGGATTTGGGATTAGTGGTGCAGATTGGGTTGGTGCCCAGAAAAAAAAAAAATCTAAATACCTTCCCTTGGGGAGTTTGAAGGAGAAACTCCATTGAGCTCATTAACCCAGAAGGGAGAAGATAAATCACTTCTCACTAATCCCTGTAATTTCCCCTTTAGCTCATTTAGCACCATTGTAAATATTCTCCTCCCTTTTTTATGGCTTTTGTTAAGTGCTTACTGCGGCCAGACACTGGGTTAGATACCCATCAGGTAGGACAAAGTCTCTGTCCCACATGGGGCTCACAGTCTCAATCCCCATTTTACCGATTAGGTAACAGATGCACAGGGAAGTCAAGTGACTTGTCCAAGGTCAACCAGTAGACAAGTGGCCGGGTCAGGATTAGAACCCAGATCCTTCTGCCTACCAGGCCTGTGCTGTATTCACTAGATCACCCTTTCTTCCTTTGGTTAAACCTCATGTTTCCACTTGGCAAGCAAGTCATTAAAGGACACCAAGTTCTTCCTTAAACTGGTAACTTTAGATTATAAAATCATTGTGGGCAGGGAACATGTCTACCAACTCCGTTGTACTGGGCTCTCTCAAGCACTTAATACAGTGCTCTGCACACAGTAAGTGCTCAAAAAATAATTGATTGATTAATTGAAAACTTTCTCCTCTAATAATAATAGACAGTGCTCTGCACATAGTAAACGCTCAATAAATACAGTTAACTGACTGGCGGCCTCCAACTCAATCCCTTGGAGCAGCTGACCCGGTGCTTGGGGTTGAGACCTGCTGGGATTACCCTGGCAGAGGTGCCACGGAAAGATGGGTGCACAAACCCAACCCTGTGGACGTCATCCCCCCATTGGGGATCCTCCTCCCTGTCTGGGGCAGAGGTGCCATGTGCCACTTGGCATTACTTCCTACCTGTTCACGCTCGTGCTTTAATAACAGAAGCCTGGAAAGGAGGAAGAAAACCCACCCTGGTGGTTGTTTCTCGGGTTGCCAAATCCCCAGATCAGGCTGTCGCAGGCATTCGCGAAACCCATTAAGCACACACTGGATGGGAAAGCAATGAGTGGGTGGCACGGAGCCTTCCCAGAGCTCCGGAGCTCGGAGCCGAACGCTGGCAGCGGAAAGGAGCCATCTGACAGAGGTGATCGCCGAGGGAAGCGATAGAACGGTGGAAAAGATGCCCATCAGGACGGGCAAAACATCTGCCACTCCTTCCCAGACCCAAGTTTGGGAGGGGAGAAAGAGGACGGTGGACAGGAGAAGGACACTCGAGAGGGACGATAGAGCAGCTGCTTGCAGAGCCTGACTGCGTCGACAAAGCAGAGGGCTGCTGTGCTGACTTGGAGCTGGCAAGGGGAGGCCAGGTGTCAGGTGAGTGGGCAGGTGTGACAGAAACGCACCTGCCCCGTTTCTAGAGGCCGCGAGCTGACCTTGGCCACCTGAGAGATGCACACATTTCATCCCGTGTTTGCTTTCTGCTCTGTTACATCTCAGAGGCCAAGCTTTCTTCATTCTTTGTATTTCCCTGGGGCTGCAACAGCTCTGGGGCTTTGGAAGATTAGTAAGCAGCCGTGATAGGCCGGCAAGTTTTAATTTCAGATTAGGAGTTAATTCAGGTTTACCGGGTGGCCTAAACCTAGTTAATTAGCCTCTCTCTCTCTCCCTCTCTCTCTTTTTAGGGTACTTATCAAGCGCTCACTAGGTGCCAGGCACTGTAATAAGTACTGGGGTAGATACAACTTAATCAGGTTGTGAGTCCACTTGGGGCTCCCAGTCTTAACTTCCATTTGACAGATGAGGGAACTGAGGCACTTAGAAGAGAAGTGACTTTCCCAAAGTCACACAGCAGACAAGTGGCAGAGCCAGGATTAAACCCCGATTAAACAGTAAGTGCTTAACAAATACCATAATTACTTGACTACTATCAGTCTCTCCCCTCTCCAGTGCATGCCTTCTTCTGCTGGGAAGATCACTGTCCTAAAAACTCATTCTGCACCTATCCCCGGACTCCTCAAAAGCTTTCAATGCTTACCTGTTCCCCTCTGCTTCATCGATTCTACTGATCACTGGTTTTAAGACACTCAATCAGCTCTCTCCCTCCTGCTTACCCACTCCATTCTGCCGCCACACCCCCTGGTTCTCAATCAATCCAGCGATGGTATTTTCTGAGCGCTTACCGTGTGCGGAGTGTGTACTAAGTGCCTTGGGGATTACAACACAGTAGAATTCATAGACACGTTCCCTGCCCACAAGGAGCTTACAGGGTAGAGACTCTTCATTCCTCTTAAACTAACCTACTCACTGTGTCTGCTTCTCGTCGCTCCTTTTCCTTTCTATTTTCCCTCCCTTCTGTGTCACCTGTATCTGTTTCCCCAAAGTACTTCAGTACTCAGTCCACCCCCACCCAGTCTCCTTACACTCTGCCACTGATCTCTCCCTGATCTGTAACCTATTCAAGGTTTGTCTCACCAAACAACCTGCAAGCTCCTTGTGGTCCGGAACTGTGTTTACTGACTCCATCGTATTGTACTATCCCAAGCATTTAGATGCACAGCGTGGCACAGTGGAAAAAGCCCGGGCTTGGGAGTCAGAGTTCATGGGTTCCAATCCCAGCTCTGCCGCTTGCCAGCTGTGTGACTTTGGGCAAGTCACTTAACTTCTCTGTGCCTCAGTTGCCTCATCTGTAAAATGGGGATTAAAACCGTGAGCCCCACATGGGACAACCTGATCTTCTTGTATCCACCAGTGCTTAGAACAGTGCTTTGCACATAGTAAGCGCTTAACAAATACCACCTTTTTTTTATTTTTCAGTGCTTTGCATGCAGTAAGCGCTCAATAAACGCCACTGGTTGAGAGATGGGTCTTGTTCCCTTCCTCTCTTCTCCCTGAAACTTCGACCTCCTTCACCTCTGGCAGGCAGATGTTCTCCCCCATCCTCAAAGTCCTTCTAAAATCACATCTTCCCCTGGAAGCTTTCCCCAGTTCATTTCTAATTTTCCCAACAGCCATTTCAGCATTTCCAGGTACCTAAGCATTCACAACCCCAGTAGCCCTTACGTACACCTCTTACTCTATTACTTCTTCCTATCTGTAATCTATTTTAGTGTCTGTTTCCCCCGCTAGACTGTAAACTTCTTGAAGGCAGGGATCCTGTCTACTAAGTCTATTCTGCTCTCCCAAGTTCTTAGTCTAATGCTCCCGCACACCCTAGACACTAAATAAATACTATTGATTGATTGATTGTTTTCAACTGTCTCGCATAGTGGATAGAGCACGGGCCTGAAGTCAGAAGGATCTGGGTTCTAATCCCAGCTCCACCACTCGTCTGCTGTGTGACCTCGGTGAAGTCACTTCGCTTCTCCGTGCCTCCGTTACCTCATCTGTAAAATGGAGACCGAGACCGTGAGCCCCACGTGGGGGAGGGACTGAGTCCGACCCGATTTGCTCATATCCAACCCAGCGCTTAGTACAGTGCCTGGTTTACAGTAAGCACTTGAAAAATACTACAGTTATTAAAATAGCAATTCAATCATGAAAGGAATCTTTATGCCTCTACCGTTTTCCCCACCTTGACCATCCTGAGGGGGATGAAGAGGTGGGATGGGGAAGAAGAAAGGAGGGAAGGTCTCCATTTTCGAAGGGGCAGATTTGGGTTTGGAGCTGCTTTGCTTCTGACTTTGTTAGTGAGGGAGGTCGCCGTTCAGCTGTGCTCTAGGCTCCTAATTTAGGCTGCGCTTAGCAACGCGGCCAGAGAATGCGAGATTGGCAGGACTCTCGGGAGCTTCAAAGGACCCGGCCTCGGAGAAGAGAGGGAGGATCGAATCAGGCCCTGGCTTTGAAATGAAAGAAACGGTTTCGTTCCGAGCCGAGCGTCGACACGAGTGGGTCAACACGAGTGGGTCAACATGCGTGGACGCTCTGCCACCTACGGTGACCTCGCCGGGTCCCTCTGCTCCTCAGGAAGCCCCCGGGGGGAGACAAGGCCACAGCGCCACCTCCGTCGAAACCAACATTCCGACCTCTGACCCTCCGTTCTCTGCCGAAGAATACCCACAGCCCTTAGAAAAATAAACCACAAACAATAAATCTCCAAGAAAATATCTGGCTCAACCGGAGCACAACGGTTTCTGAGTTTTCCTGGCTGGGAGCTTAGATCACCCCCACTTTTGATCACCCCTCCTCTTTTGCTCTGGTCTCTCCCCTCAGCTCCCTCCTGAAGGGTTGTGAGACTCCCTTCTCTGAGGCCGGCCAGCAGCAAGTTAAAATAATCTCATTTTAAGTATGTGACAAAAGCACAAAGAATCATCTGAAGGTCTAATGGAAAGAAAAATTGGCCGGAGCCTGCCAGGACTCCTTAGATGGTCATGAAGACACCCAGGCTAACTGCTGGATTTTGATGCTTTTCTAGGGAAAGACAGTGTCCAGGCTCATTGTGGACATGGAGCCAGGCAGGTTGCCGACTAAGGTTAGATGAGATAAGGGACAAGAGCCTTTGAAGGAGAGTCTCTGGTGGAGTTGTGATTTTTTAACAGTCTTTTTTCTTCCCTTGTCCCTCAGACCTGGTGATTTCCCTGGACCCTTCCTCTCATGTGGGTTAGAAAAGGTTCCAGTGCCAAAGAAAGACTTGGCAGCAGCGAGTCTGTGAGATCTGATATGAATTGGGCCTTGGTTGTTATTATTTTTCCTGGCGCTTTTTAATCATTCAGTCAATCATCGGCATTTAAGGAATGCCTACCGAGCACAGTACTCAATATTTGGAAGAGTATTTACTTAGAAAAGCAATCACGTGTTCCCTGCCCTCAAAGGGCTTACCCTTTAAGCTTTATATTTGCTACTCTATTCTGAAAGAAACAAACCCTCTGTGAGTTTGCTGGAATTTCAGAGGACTTTCAGAGGGCTCAAGTGCTGGGGTAGATGCAAGAAGTTCATTTAGGATGCAGTCTTTGTGTCTCCAGTCCAAAGGGCTCACAGTCTAAGGAGGAAGGGCAGGGAAAATACCCCTTTTCACCAATGAGAAAACTGAGCATAATGAAGTTAAGGGAGTCATATAGCAGCCAAGTGGCAGACCCGGGATTAGAACTCAGGTCTTCTGCCTCCTGGTCCCATGGTCTTTCTGCTAGTCCACACTGCTTCTCTAGGTTTAAATTCTGGCAACCTCAGCCTTCGCTCCTCTCCTCAGCTTCCACTCGGCTGGCCTTCTTTTGCCTTTCTTTTGCACTTCTGAGTTTAGATATAATCTATTGTACTGTCTCAATTATTCTGACTATCTGTAAATATTTTTGTCTGGGTCCCTCATTAGAGGGTCTATCCCTCTTGCTTCTCTTGCATTTTCCCAAACAGTTTAATACAGTGCATTGTACCCAGTGGGAGCTCAATCGATCAAGCAAATCAAATTTATTATTTACTGAGCTCTTACTGTGTGCAGAGTACTTACTATGCACTTCGGTAAGTACAGTATAACACAGTTGGTAGACATGAGCTAGCAGTCTAGCTCAACAGATACCACTCCTTCAACTCCTCTCTCTCTTTTTTTAATGGCATTTGTTAAGTGATTACTTTGTACCACCCTATGTACTAAGCTTTGGGGTAGACACCAACTGGTCAGGTTGGGCACAATCCATGTCCCCCCATGGGGCTCACAGTCTTAATCCCCATTTTACAGATGAGGCAAACGAGGCAAAGAGAAGTGAAGTGACTTGCCGGAGGTCACACAGCAGACAAGTGGCATAGTCAGGATTAGAAACCAGGTCCTTTTGACTCCCGGGCCCATGGTCTATCCACTAGGCCACGCTGCTTCTCCTCCTCCTGCTCCACTCTTCCAAAGCCTCAGGATCTCCTTCCCAATGCCCAGGGTCGGAGATTATGCCCAATTATGCCCTCACTAGATCTCCCAGTGTCTTTTGGGTGACCTAAGAGCGTGATTTATCCAGAGGTGGGTCAGCTCTTTCTGCCATCTGCAAGCTGCACACTGTCTATTCCGCTCAGCACGGGACCATTGGATCGATTGGTGTTGGAAGTAGCAGAATGCAACCTCTCAGGGCTGTGGTTAAACTAACCTCCTCATACCCGAGTTGGGGACTGTGAGGAAGTCCTTATAATGGAACCAAAGTGGTTTGAAAAATGCTTTGGGTAGAAGACACAAACAAAACCTCAATGGGAGACTCTCTCCCAGGAAAACCACTTTGGCAGACACAGTGGGAGGGAAACATTCAACGACAAGGAGGAAGAGTCTCATTAAGTGGGAGAAATGGTATATCGCTTGTTAGAGCGAACTCCAGAAAGCCATAAACAATATCGTCAGGAGGAAAGGCCGAAGAGATCTTCTATTAGAGTGGTAGCTGGCCCAGAGGCTAGAAAAGCTGAGCGAAAGCTTAGAGACAAAGCCCAACCCAGACGCAGAGCTGCTAGAAAACAAAGTGGGAGAGAGGAGAGAGAGGGGCAGGAGATGAGGCGGGGAGAGGGAAAGGGGAAAGGAAGAGGAGAGAGAAAGGGAGAAGAAAAACAGACGATGTTCAGGATAACAGAAAGGGCAGAGACTTGAGTTTCTCCCTTCACCTTTCTTTAAAAATAGTATCTGTTAAGCACTTACTACACGTCAAACACTATTCTAAGCGCTGGGGTAGGTTCAAGCTAATTAGGACGGACACAGTTCCTGTCTCTTATGGGGCTCACAGCCTAAGTACCTTTGAGAAAAAGCAAAAGCAAGTCTTAGGAGAGGATTATGTTTACTGATTCTATTGCTCTCTCTCTCTCTCGAGGGTTTAGTACAGTGCTCTGCCCAAGATAGACATTCAATACTAATGATTGATAGGTTAATTGAAAGTTGGATAATGAGCCCGGTCTGAGAGAAATCAGGAATAAGGAGGCTAGGCTTGGTCAAACTCCCAATGGGGCTGCCCTCAAAATACAACCAGCTGCCCACCACCCAAGCGGACACCCCTTCCTCCAAGCCCAAGGCCACTTGACCTTCGGCAGGTGTTCACACAAATACAACACAGACCCACGAAGAAGACAGGCAGAGGGAAAGGGTGAGGGGCTGAGAGAGGGACATACCAAACCCCAAAATTGGGAAGTCACAGTTCAAAGCTACCCAACAACTCCAAGAGAAGGAAGAGATTAGATAATGATGATAACAATGGATTTTTTAAAGTACTTAACTATGAACTAAGCACTATAGTATGCAGTTTGATGCTTCTAATTAGGTGAGAATGCAAGCTCTTCAAGGGCAGAAACCACATCTTACTCAACTCTTTGTGGACAGATCTTGGGAAACAATTATGAGTAAAGAATCTTTGCACTTCACAGGGTGGTTTAGTAGAGTAGGCCCCCAGACTAAACCCCCCTTTTCCTCTGCTCCTCCTCCCCTCCCCATCCCCCCCGACTCCCTTCCTCTGCTCTACCCCCCTCCCTGCCCCACAGCTCTTGTGCATATATGTACATATTTATCATTCTATTAATTTTATTAATGATGCATATATCTATAATTCCATTGATTTATATTGATGCTATCGATGCCTGTTTACTTGTTCTGATGTCTGTCTCCCCTCTTCTAGACTGCGAGCCCGACGTTGGGAAGGGATTGTTTCCGTTTGCTGAATTGTACTTTCCAAACGTTTAGTACAGTGCTCTGCATACAGTAAGCGCTCAATAAATATGACTGAATTAACGAATGAATGAATGGAATCAGGAGGAGCGGGGCTCAAATCCTGGTTCTGCCACTGGTCTGCTGTGGGACCTTAGGCAAGTCACTTCACTTCTCTGTGCCTCAGTTCCCTCATCTGTAAAATGGAGATTAAGACTTGAGACCACTGTGGGACCAGGGATTGTGTTCAACCTGATTACCTTATATCTACCCCAGTGCTTGGCACATAGTAAGTGCTTAACAAATACCATTATTATTATTATGGTCACCCACTCTATTTTGCCTCCGCCAATTAATTCCCCTCTCCCATCACATGCAGCTTCCTGGTGTCCCAGAACCTTCCATGTGACTGGGATCTGCCGGAGTCCGAGAGGCTTAATGAGAGATCAAATCGGAAGAGAGAATGAGGTAGGACACCTCCAAAGATAGTCTGGCCTTTTGTAGACAAGGCCAAAGACTTGTATTAGTGAACCAGTCAAGCGGCACAACGTATCACCTTACAATTTGATAATGTCACAGACAGTCTCTTTGGTAAGCTAAGAACAGGTCTCTAAATAAGACATGAGGTCCCTGTTGTGGGAGGGAGATTCAGTGGTCAGAGACTGAAGGCTAAAATCCTCTCTTTTTTCTCCATCCAAGCAGCTACCATGTTAATCCAAGAATTTATCCTATCCTGCTTCGATAGCTGCATCAGCCTCCTGCTGACCTCCCTGCCTCCTGTCTCTTCCCACTTCAGTCCATACTTCACTCTTCTGCCTGGATCTTTTTTTTTTTTTAAAGTTTAGTCCATGTTTCCCCACTCCTCGAGAACCTCCAGTGGTTTCCCATCCACCTCCGCATCAAACAGAAGTTCCTTACCACTTTTATTTTGTGAAATTCCCTGTGCCTGCAGATTTGCCTTGGGCAGAAAATCCATGATGCCTTTGGATGGATCAGTTTGGGGGGTATTTATTAAGCACTTCCTCCGAGCCAAGCTCTGGCGTAGATCCAAGATAATCAGACAGTTCTTCCCAAACGGGACCCGCGGTCCAAGGGAGGGCAGAGTTCTTAGCCCCATTTTTCAGATGAGGAAACACAGGGTCACCCAGCAGGCCACAGGGCAGAGCCGAGACTAGAATCCAGAGCTCCTGATTCCAAGCCTCATGCTCTTTCCAGTCAGCCAGTCAATCATATTTACTGAGCGCTTACAGGGTGCAGAGCACTGTGCCAAGCGCTTGGGAGAGTACAGTATAACGCTATAACAGACACATTCCTTGTCCACGAAGAGCTTACAGTCTAGAAAACTTGCTATCGGCTTCTGTTGGTTTGGTGGATTTCCCAGCATTCCCACTATATCCCAGCATGTCTGTGTTCCTTGGAAACCTTTTCCCATCTGGAGAAGGCAGAAAAGGATGTCCTGAACAGGGTCAAAGGGAGCCAGTGGTCAGAGGAGGGCCATCCACCCGACCTGAAGTTTGTTTGGACCAACATGGGGTCGAGACAGATAAGCAACTTGTGACCGGGCATTGTGCCACGGCGTCACATGGGCGTAAGTAGCAACATCCAAGAAACAGCTATGAATGTCAAATGCATCACATTTGCTGAGACGGGAGACACTGAACCAGCCAGACCTAATAATAAAATAATGATTGTGATATTTGTTAAGCGCTTACTGTGCGCCAAACCCTGGGCTAAGCAGAGCCCACAGTCAGATCGAACACAATCCCAGTTGTAGATGGGGCTCAGCCCACACTATCGGAAGGAAGACACAGTTGTGAATTCTTCTGGGTTTCTTCAAGGCCCTGTTTTACTAGACGAGAGACCTCCACCAGCCATAGAAGGCAAGTCATTTCTTCCTTTCCCGGTTCTCCTTTAAAACCGTCCTAAATCACATCTCCTCCAAGAGGCCTTCCCAGATTAAGCCTTTTACTTTCTCCATCTGCTCTCCCCTCTAGGTCAACTCTGCCCTTGGTCATGTATCCCTTTAGTGCTTTAATACCCCAGCCCCACAACACCTAAGTAAATATTCTTATAATTATAATAATAACTAGGGTATTTCTTAAGCGCTTACTACGTGCCAAACACCTTTTTAAGCAGTGGGGTAGATACAAGGTAATCAGGTTGGACCCAGGGGCTCACAGTCTTAATCCCCATTTTACAGAGGTAACTGAGGTAAAGAGAAGTGAAGTGACTTGCCAAAGATCACACAACAGACAAGTGGAGGAGGTGGGATTAGAACCCATGATCTTCTGACTCCCAGGCCCGGGCTCTAGCCACTAGGCCATGCTGCTTCCCTGATCTATTTTACCCTCCCCCTCTCCACTGTAAATTCCTTGTGGGCAGAGATTACATCTATCAATTCTGTTGCATTTCACTCTTCCAAGTGCTTAGTACAGTGCTCTGCATTCACTTAAACGTTCAATAAATACCACTGACGGTTTGATTGATTCCTTGTGGTGTTCGCTCCACTAATATGTCAAGCGGAAGAGTCTAAGGGCAGAAAAGCAACTTAACCTAGTGGATAGAGCATGGGTCTGAGAGTCAGAAGGACCTGGGTTCTAATCCCTGTTCTGCCACTTGTCTGCTGTGTGACCTTGGACAAGTCACTTCACTTCTCTGTGCTTCAGTCACCTCATCTGCCAAATGGGGAATGAGGCTGTGAGCCCCATGTGGGTCAGGTACTCTTTCCAATCTGATTAACTTCTATCGACCTCAGAGCTTAGTACAATGTCTGTCCCGTAATACGCACTTAACGATTGCACTCACACACAAACACACAAAAGAGAGTGATGCTGGGTGTTGAGTTTTTCCATCTTAGGCTGAAAACACACATTTTTCCCAAGGAAGCAAGAATCCACTCCCAGCCCTGGGGCCATGCCCGGGACTATTTCTGCTGAGAAAAGACAGGAATACATTGGGTCTTATTTTGGCCTATCCATAAAAATAGACTTAATTCTTTGGGATTTATTAAATACAGTCATACACACAGATGTATGCATACACACTCAGTTCTGCCATAACCTGCATTTTTCGCTGGCCCTTATGTGCTCAAGTGGTTAGGGAATTAGGCTATGTTCACACTTTCACGGAGCTATTCTAGGTGGGAGATGTGAAGAGAACGAGCCACAGCAGGAGACCCAGACAACTGTCCTACGGAGAGATCAAGTGGGGAAACCAGAAGAGAGGAGGGCAGAGAAAGGGTTTTAAGATAACGGTAAATGAAGCCTCTGACAACGTGAAAACTGAAAACTGGGAGTCAACTGCTGAGGATAAACCAGTAGAATAAACAGCTAGCGAGAATGGCACATCTTAATCAATCTCTCCTCTAAGAGGCCTTCCCCGATTAAACCCTCTTTTCCCCAACTCCCTTTCCTTTTTCATCACCTGTACACTTGGATCTGTGTCCTCTGAGTACTCAAAATTCACCCCTCCCTCAGCCCCACAGCACTTATCCCCGTAGCTGTTTTTTATTTATTTATATTAGTGTCTGTCTCCCCCTCTAGACTGTGAAATTCCTTGCTCACCGACTCTGTCGTATTGTTCTCTCCCAAAGGCTTGGAACAATGCTCTGCACAAAGTAAGCGCTCAATCGATCCCATTGATTGATTAAAGGAGCAGCTCTCTTTATGCAAAATCTTTGAAAGAGACACGAGGAGGCAAAATAATAATAATAATAGTTGGGGTATTTGTTAAACGCTTACTATGTGCAAGGCACTGAACTAAGTGTAAGGGTGGATACAAGTAAATCGGGTTGGACACAGTCCCTTTCCCGTAGTCCCTTTCTCACCGTCTCAATCAAGAAAAAACAACATTGTCAGGTGTTACAGATGTTAAGCACGACAACACAAGGGACAACTATTTTGCTTTCACAATGTGGCCCGGACAGTGGATCTCGCACTGGTCTTTTCAGCCATGCACATGCTCCTAGGCGAACCTCACTAGAGGTGGTGTCTTCTTTGAATACAAAGGACAACTAGAGAGAGGGAATTAGGAAACTTTTGTCCGACAACGTGAGGTTGGATGGATCTCCCAGGTCTGCCCCAGGATCTGTGGACAGTGGGTGTGGGGCAGGTGACCCTTTCGTCCATCCCCACCCACGAAGGGGAGAATCAGATTCATCCTGTGAAACGCCAGGGTCAGCTTCAGTGGAAAATAATCGATTCTATTTAGTTGCCATTGTTTTTACGAGATGTTCTTCCCCTCGACTCTATTTATTGCCATTGTTCTCGTCTGTCCGTCTCCCCCGATTAGACCGTAAACCCGTCAAACGGCAGGGACCGTCTCTGTTGCCGACTTGTTCATTCCAAGAGCTTAGTACAGTGCTCTGCACATAGTAAGCGCTCAATAAATACTATTGAATGAAATAGTGCTTCTGAAGGGGCACTGTAGGAATAATTCTGGTAACCTTCCGCCGGGGAAAGAGACTGCATCTACCCAATACGATGGAAACCCGCAATACCTGGGATAGTGCCACACTGGGTAGAAAAATGGTAGATTTCGGTAGAATTAAAGATGACAATATTCATTAATTTATTTAAAGTCTGTCTTTAGACTGTAAGCCTGTTGTGGGCAGGGAATTTGTCTACCGATTCTGTTATACTGTACAGCTATCTGCACACAGTAAGCACTTAATAAATACGATAGACTGATTGATTAATTGCTGATAATGACAGTGAGATAGAATCTATCCGTTCCCCAGACACAAGCAGAGAGTGAGACAGGCTTTCCCATAACGCCATCTAGTGAGCTAGCCAACTCTAATTCACGATCTCTCTCCGAATCTGGTCAATTTTTGTCAGATGATAATAATAATAATACTATTTGTTAAGCGCTTACTATGTGCCAAGCACTGCGCTAAGCACTGGGGTAGATACAAGGTAATTAGGATGTCCCACGTGGGACTCACAGTCTTAATCCCCATTTTCCTGATGAGGTAACTGAGGCACAGAGAAATGAAGTGACTTGCCCCAAGTCCCACAGCCGACAAGTGGCAGAGCCTGGATTAGAACCCAAGACCTCTGACTCCCACCCCCGGGCTCTTTCCGCTAAGCCACACTGCTTCTCAGTTATAATTGTGGTACTCACTATGTGTCGATTATGTGCCGAGCACTGTGGAAAGCACTGGGGTCGTAGTAATCACGGTAATAGCATTTATTGAATGCCTACAGGACGCATTAGTCTGTACCTAAGCATTTGGGAAGTACAAAACAAGCAAGGGACCCATTCCCTGTCCACAAGGAGCTTACACTCTAATGGGAAGAAAGGCATGAGAATATTTACAAACAGAATAGATAGAATCAATCACTGAATAAACAATGGAATAAAACATATTTGGAATAATTAAGGAACTTGTTAAGTGCTTACTATGTCCCAAGCCCTGTTAATCAGATTGAGCACCGTCCCTGTCCCACATGGGGGTCCCAGTCTTAATCTCCATTTCCCAGACGAGGGAACGGAGGCACAGAGAATTGAAGTGACTTGCCTAAGGTCTCACAGAAGACAAGTGGTGGAGTCAGAATTAGAACCCAGGTCCTTCTGACTCCCAGGCCTGGGCTCTATCCACTAGACCCTACTGCTTACTGAGGATAGGTATAAATAGGTTCTGTACAGAGCTCACGAATCTCCAGTGGTTGCCTATTCCTCTCCACATCACCCAGACACTCCTAACCACTGGCTTTAAGGTATTCAGTGATCACTTATCCTCCTTCCTCTCTCACTACATCCAGCTGACACACTTCACTCCTCTCAAGCCAACATCCTGTGCCTTATTCTAATCTTTCTCTCTCACCTTCCAATAATAGCAGTGACGATGATGATAATAATTGTGGTATCTGTTAAGTGTTTACTCTATCCCAAACCCTGCACGAAGCAATGGGGTCGGTACAGGGTAATCAGGTCCCGCTTGAGGCTCACGGTCTTAGTAAAAAGGACAGATATTGAATCCCCATTTTGCAGATGAAGGAACCGAGGCACAGAGAAGTTAAAAGTGACTTGTCCAAGGTCAAATACACAAGTGGTGGAGGCAGGATTAGAACCCAGATCCTCTGTCTCCCAGGCCCGGGCTCTTTCCTACATCCTACATCCCTTCTGACTGGAATTCACTCCCCCTTCATATCTAGATGACCACAGCTGGCCACATCTTCGAACTCCTTTTGAAATTGCATCTCTTCGAGGCAGCCTTCTCTGATTAATCTCTCATCTCGGTATCTCATTTTAGTTCAACTTCAGCACTTCTGGAATATCTAAGCAGTTAAGTTCTTTATCTTTAATATCTCTATTACTTCCTCCTATCTACTTTAT
This sequence comes from Ornithorhynchus anatinus, assembly GCF_004115215.2. Lineage (NCBI taxonomy): Eukaryota > Metazoa > Chordata > Mammalia > Monotremata > Ornithorhynchidae > Ornithorhynchus > Ornithorhynchus anatinus. The sequence continues at coordinate 25,192,008 of NC_041750.1, read as the reverse complement.
GTACTTAAACGTGTGTCTCCCTCACCAGACTGTAAACATCTCCAGGGCAAGAAACTAATTCTTATTGCTAATTCTATTGTATTCTTCCAAGTACTTAGTACAGTGCTCCGCACACAGCAGGCACTCATTAAATGCTACTGATCGACTGATTGGCTTCCTAACAAGCCATTATGTTTAGACAGAATTTTCTTAGAAACTCCTAGAAAAGCAGGCTTAATGGATAGAGCAGGGGCCTGGGAGTCAAAAGGAGTCTAATCCTGACTCCGCCACTTGTCTTCTGTGTGACACTGGGCAAATCGCTTCACTTCTTTGGGCCTCAGTTACCTCATCTGTAAAATGGGGATTAGGACTGTGAGCCCCACGTGAGTCATGGACTGTGTCCAATCTGATTAGCTTGTATCTAATGATTATACAGTGCCAGCACAGAGTAAGCACTTAGCAAATATTTTATTTATGTTGATATATATATATATATATATAAAGATATGAGGAAGTAAAGAACCCATCAATTGCATTTATCGAGTGCTTACTGTGTTCAGGGCAGTTGGGAGAATACAACACAGTGGTATAAAGGCACGTTCCCTGCCCATGACAACCTTACAGTCTAGAGGGAGAGACCAGCATTAATATAAATTACTAAATCATTGATATGTACATAAGTACTTTAGAGCTGTGGGGACAGGGGTGGTGAATGAAGGGAGCAATGTTCAGTGATGAATAAAGGAAAGCATTGTCTTACGCGGGTATGACGTAGGCCTCGGTTTCTCCTCCTGGGGAAGGTTTCGCAGCAGCCCACGAGGACGCTTTCAGAACTACCTTGCGCTGACCGAGGTTTTTGAGCCCTGCCTATGTCAGGGACTAAAAAAGCCCAGAGAACTATTAACCGTTCCAGGTGGGGGAAGTCAAGGACTTAAAATAATTTTCCAGGATTCAGCCGCGGACCCAGTCCAAGGAGAGAAATAGAAATCAATTCCTCTGCTCTTCTTCCGCCTTAAGGTTTGATTCCTGCCCCCATCTAAGAGGGAAATTTCCAGGGTAAAACCACCAAACCCAAGTAGCATCAGCGAATCTAAGCACGGAACCTGTTAATCTCTGCCGTTGGCTGGCTTGCAGTGGCATCTACTGGTGCTGGATGGAATCTGTGCCTTTATAGATGGGTTTTGGTCTGCAGGACAACGTTCTTGCCTTTTTTCTCTTTTCATGGTATGCGTTTAAAGCCCTTCCTGACCTGCTTTCTAACCCCGGATCCCTCACTTGCCCCCCTCTCTGCGAGTTCGGGCAAGTCATTTCAGTTTTCTGCGCCCCTGTTCCTCATCTGTCAAATGGGGATTCAGTATCTGGTCTCCCTCCTATTTAGACTCCCAAGAGGGTAATAGACTGGGTCCGATCTGCTTAGATGGTATCTATTCCAGTGCTTGTCACATAGTAAGCGCTTAACAAATACAATTATTATTATTATGATGTCACCCCAGTGAGTCATCAAACCCACACGTGGTTCAATCTATCCAGTCCCAAGACGTCACCACATTCATTTTTCATTCGATCACACTTATTGAGCGCTTATTGTGTGCAGAGCACCGTACTAAGTGCTTGGGAAGGTGCAATAAAACAATAAACAGTGACATTCCCTGCCCACAGTGAGCTCACAGTCTAAAGTGGGGGAGACAGACATCGGTACAGATAGATGAAGTGACCGATATGTACTTCAGTGCTTTGGGGCTGGGATGGGGGAAGAGCGAAGGGAACAAGTCAGAGCAATGCAGAAGGGAGTGGGAGATGAGGAAAAGTGGGGCTTAGTCTGGGAAGGCCTCTTGGAGGAGATGGGCTTTCAATAAGACTTTTGAACCCTCCCATCAATTCTCACTGAAGCTCTTTTTCAGGCGTCATTTTCATTTTTTTTACGGTATCTGTTAAGGACTTACTTTGTGACAGGCACTTTTCTAAACGCTGGAGTAGATACAAGATAATCAGGTTAGACACAGTCCGTGTCCTTCACGGGGCTCACATTCTCAATCCCCATTTTACAGATGAGGTAACTGAGACCCAGAAAAGTAAAGTGACCGGTCCAAGGTCACGCAGCAGACAAGTGGAAGAGCCAGGATTACAACCCAGTTCCTTCTGACTCCCGGGTCTGTGTTCTAGCTCTGCTTCCAGTCCCGCTGCTCTGCCACTTGTCAGCTGCGTGACTTTGGGCGAGCCACTTAACTTCTCTGTGCCTCAGTTACCTCATCTGTAAAATGGGGATTAAGACTGTGAGCCCCACATGGGACAACCTGATTACCTTGTATCTACCCCAGGGCTTAGAACAGTGCTTGGCACATAGTAGGCGCTTAACAAATACCAACATTATTATTCCAGTTGCATAAACAATGAAAGCCAGAGCCAGACCCTTTTAAACTGGGGGGATAAGTTAAGAGCAGGAGGAAGGAATGGTGACCTGGGTCAGCCCAGCTGCCCACCCAGCCCAAGGCTCTGCCTGAGGCTAGACAACGACACCCAGACAACAAGGACAGGGTAACCCGGGCTTGAAGAGATATTAGTTCAGAAGGTTGTGTCATTTGAGCAGTTGAAAGATACGTCAGACTCCAGAACGCAAAACCCCTCAGCCTCATAATTTGTCTCATCACTTTCAAGTGCACATCCTCCACCGTGCAAACGATTGTCTTCTTCCAGGACGGTCTGAGTACTTAAAGCTTGGTGCCCTTCTGTGGCTGGAGAATCCATCTTGCCCAAGTCAATGGGGGCCCAAAAGTCAATGGGAGCCCAAAGTCTGTCCCTCTTCAGTCTTCTCTTGGACCCTTCTTCTTGGGTCTGTAAGTGACAGGAGAATGGAGTGCCCCTCTGTGAAATGGGAACAGGAGAGATGGGGAGGCGACCACGGCTCCAGTTTACTGAGGAATAGAGGAAAGGACCTTGAGAGGCCATCGGATCAATCCCTCTGCCTCCAGGCTGGGGCACATTAAAAGCACACTAGAAAGACTGCTGCCAACGAGGGGAGAATACGTCAACTCCGCTTCTGTTCCAGTGACTCACCACCCTTTCGACAGGGTGTTTTGTCTAACCTGGAGCCCTCTGGCTGCAGTGCCAGGCTCGTCCATTGCTAACCACAGGAGGATCCGTCCCGACTGTGATTGTTGGGGTAACTCTTTTTTCCTTAGCTCCCAGGTCCCTTGAGGGGCTCCTGGATTCCCCAGGAGAATTCGCCCTTAAACTGTAAGCTCTTTGCAGACAGGGAACAAGTCTACCAACTCCATCCCTAGTGTTTGGTCGGTGTTGTGCACGCAATAAGCATTCAATTTTTTTTTTCTTTTTTCTTCATTCATTAGTATTTATTGAGCGCTTACTATGTGCAGAACACTGTACTAAGCGCTTGGAATGTACAATTCGGCAAAAGATAGAGACAATCCCTGCCCACTGACAGGCTCACGGTCTAATCAATAATGTTGGCATTTGTCAAGTGCTCACTCTGTGCCAGGTACAATACTAAACACTGGGTGATTAGATTGGACACAGTCCCTCGCCCGAATAGGACTCACAGTTCAATAACATTTATTGATTGATTGATTGGAAGGGGCTTGGTCCTGTAGGCATCCTCATGGGCCAGCAAACTGCTTCTGGAGGAGGCCAGAGAGGACACAGATGGCTGGGCAATCAGTGTGGCACGGGACAACCTTCATCCATCAATCAATCAATAATATTTATTGAGCATTTACTATGTGCAGAGAACTGTACTAATCAGCATAGCCTAATGGAAAGAGCACAGGCCTGGGAGTCAGAGGACCTGGATTTGAATCCTGACTCGGCCACGTGTCTGCTGTGTTGTTGGTATTTGTTAAGCGCTTACTATGTGCCGAGCACTGTTCTAAGCGCTGGGGTAGACATAGGGGAATCAGGTTGTCCCACGTGGGGCTCACAGTCTTAATCCCCATTTTACAGATGAGGGAACTGAGGCACAGAGAAGTTAAGTGACTTGCCCACAGTCACACAGCCGACAAGTGGCAGAGCTGGGATTCGAACTCATGAGCCCTGACTCCAAAGCCCATGCTCTTTCCACTGAGCCACGCTGCTTCCACGCTGCTGTGTGACCTTGGGCAGGTTGCTTCACTTCTCTGTGCCTCAGTTACCCCATCTGTAAATTAAATCCTACTCCCTCATTCATTCAATCGTATTTATTACTTAGACTGTGAGCCCCAAGTGGGACAGGGACTGTGACTAACCTCATTAACTTGTATCTTCCCCAGCACTTAAAACAGTGCTTGGCTCATCGTAAACACTTAACAAATACTATTAAAAAAAACCTAATCATTTGCAAGAGTACAATATAACAGAGTAGGAGAATCTTGCTGTATCTCTAGGTTGTAAGCATAAAAGCCCACCGTGGGCAGGGAATGTGTCCATTTATTGTTATATTGTACTCTCCCTGGCACTTAGTACAGTGCTCTGCACCCAGTAAGCACTCAGTAAATATGATTGAATGAATACCACTGAGGATTAAGCTGGTTAGAATGCCAGCATCTTGTGGGAAGGGAGTGTTTGTCGTAATTCTTGTAAGCATTTCCCAAATGCTTAGTTCTGCGCACTGCATTTTGTAGGTTCTCAATAAATACCATGTGTCTGTTATACTGTACTCTCCCAAGCGCTTAATACAGTGCTCTGCACACAGTAATCAATAATGAATAAATAGGATTGACTGACAATTACTCCTACTAAGCTGGTGGCCCCTCTTGCCAAATTTAAGACAACCCCTGTCAAAGCACTGCCTTAGTTGGATGGGGGCCTACTTTAACTTTCTGTTGAAATGTTTTGGCACAAGGTTGTTTGCCTCCTTAGACTTCAAATTCCCAAGTTCAGGATTCTTGTTTGTATCCAGCCTCTGTGGATTCACACATAAAGAAAAACTCCCAGTGTTTTGCCTAGGAGAGTGGTATTTTGCTTGTTGAAATTGTACCGCTTGAAACCCACGAAACAACCACTTCATGGCTTTACTCCTTTCCCACAGGCCAGACCCAAACCACTAAAAAAATGTGAAATCCCTCGCTGATATAAAAACATCCGCCCATTAGACGCTAGACCTCCCCCCCCCCCCCCCCAAATTCTGGATTTCTCTTAAAAGGTCAACAATTCAAAGTTCAAGTTCAAAGGGGAAACTATTCTAGCAGCTCCATCAACTACCCTTGTCATACAAAAATCACGGTGTTACCTTCCACCTCTCTTCGGCACCCTTCATTTCCTTCTCCAGAACACTGACTGCGGAGCTGTGGTCTTGCTTCTCGGCCTTGAGTTTCTTTAGTTTAGCTGGGGGCTTCCGGAGTGGTTCCTCCATGTTGTTTCCCTGGAGAAACAGACCTTGACTGTGAACATGCGGAAGGGAAGGAAAGAGAGAGGAATCATACACCCACACGGGCCCACACCCTGATCGCTGAATCGCGGGATTCTCCAGCTAAGCTGCACACAGGAGACACTTCTGATTTAGCGGTGAGAAAACCTGCTTCTATTCTGCTGCCTCCTACAGCACCATCATTATCATCCTTTATTCATTCAATTGTATTTACTGAATGCTTCTGTATGCAGAACACTGTACTAAATGCTTGGGAAAGTACAACACAACAACATACATATTCAGTGCGGCTCAGTGGAAAGAGCCTGGGTTTGGGAGTCAGAGGTCAAGGGTTCGAATCCCGACTCTGCCACTTGTCAGCTGTGTGACTGCGGGCAAGTCATTTAACTTCTCTGTGCCTCAGTTACCTCATCTGTCAAATGGGGTTGAAGACTGTGAGCCTCACGTGGGACAACCTGATGACCCTGTATCTCCCCCGGCACTTAGAGCAGTGCTCTGCACATAGTAAGCGCTTAACAAATACCACCGTTATTAATAATGTTGGTATTTGTTAAGCGCTTACTATGTGCCGAGCACTGTTCTAAGCGCTGGGGTAGACATAGGGGAATCGGGTTGTCCCACGTGGGGCTCACAGTCTTAACCCCCATTTTACAGATGAGGGAACTGAGGCACAGAGAAGTTAAGTGACTTGCCCACAGTCACACAGCCGACAAGTGGCAGAGCTGGGATTCGAACTCATGAGCCCTGACTCCAAAGCCCGTGCTCTTTCCACTGAGCCACGCTGCTTATTATTATATTCCCAGCCCACAACGAGTTTACAGTCCAGAGTAGGAGAGACAGACTTTAACAGAAAAAAATAAACTACAGAAATGTACATAAGGGCTGTGCAGCTGGGAGGGGAGAAGAACGGGGGGAGCAAGTCTAGGCCATACAGAAGGGTGTGGGAGAAGAGAAAAGGGGGGCTTAGGTAAGGCCTCCTGGAGGAGGTGTGTCCTCAATAAGGCTCTGAAGCACGGGAGAGTGATTGTCTGTCGGATTTGAGGAGGGAGGGCTTTCCGAAGAGAAGCAGCGTGGCTCACTGGAAAGAGCACGGGCTTTGGAGTCAGAGGTCATGGGTTCGAACCCCGGCTCTACCACTTGTCAGCTGTGTGACTTTGGGCAAGTCACTTAACTTCTCGGTGCCTCAGTTACCTCATCTGTAAAATGGGGATTAAGACTTTGAGCCCCACGTGGGACAACCTGATTCCCCTGTGTCTACCCCAGCGCTTAGAACAGTGCTCGGCACATAGTAAGCGCTTAACAAATACCAACATTATTATTATTATTATTATTATTTCCGGACCAGAGCCAGGACGTGGGCGAGGGGTCGGTGGCGAGTTAGGCGAGATCGAGGCACAGTGAGAAGATTAGCATTAGAGGAATGAAGTATGTGGACCGGATTGTAGTAGGGGAATAGCGAGGTGAGGTAGAAGGGGGCAAGGTGATGGAGTGCTTAAAAGCCAATAGTGAGGAGTTTTTGTTTGATGAGGAGGTGGATGGGCAAAGCCTAAAGTTTCCTGAAGACTCGGGTAACATGACCTGAACGCTTTTGTAGAAAAATGATCTGGGCAGCAGAATGAAGTATGGACTGGATACTTCATCAATCAATAAATCGGTGGTATTCATTGAGAGCTTACTATTTGCAGAGCACTGCTAAGCTCTTGGGAGAGTATAACAGAGTTAGTAGATACATCCCTGGTTAATGAATCAAAGTCATACAGCTGAGAAGTGGCAGAGCCGGGATTAGAACCCACGACCCTCTGACTCCCAAGCCCGGGCTCTTCTAGCCTGTGAGCTCCTTGTGGAGAGGGAATGTGCCTACCAATTCTGTTGCACTGTACCTTCCCCAGTGCTCTGCACACAGTAAGTGCTCGATAAATACCACCGATCGATTAGCCGATGCTTTAAATCATTGCAGGGGACTTGCCGTGACGTCTTCGGCGCCTCTGTTTCGTGATGCTTGACTCCGACCCTGGATTATTCCTTGAACAATGAGTTCCTCCAGGATGTCTGATGAGGTCTGCCTCTCCCATCTCTGCAGGGGCTGTGGCTTCGAGATTAATCTGCCGATTGCCGGATCTTGAAAAAGACAAACCAACAAAATGCCAGAAAAAAAATGAACAAGTGTGGAGACTGTAAGCTTGTTGTGGGCCGGGAACGTGTCCACTAACTCAGTTTTGCTGCACTCTTCCAAATGCTTAGCACAGTGCTCTGCAGACGGTGAGTACTGAATAAATACAATTGACTTATTGATTGATTGATTGTTACTGACGCTAAAACCAAAAAGAACAATGTCTAACTTCGCTGGTGTCAATTCCCTCTTAGCTCTAATGTTGCAGTTAAACACATCATGTGGTAACTTGGTAATTCTGTTTTTAAAGATCCCTTTGAGCTGGTTCAGATTTCCCAAACGATCAGAGTGAAGGGACTAATTAACACAATGCATCCTCTATTTCATAGCCCCTTATTAAAAAAAACAACCAACCTCTCAAGTGCCGCTCTGTTCTACTTTATTGTTATAACAACACTTGGTCCTATGCACAGTATTGCCTGCACTAATTATGAAACTCGACTGCTACTAAGAATAAGCAATTCTTCTGGTAAACCCTTCTGAGTCGCAGTTTGGTTTCTCTGCTTTGGATACAAATGATAAACAGCGTGATGTTGCCAAGACATTTCTAGTTTTGCAATCCTGAGTTTACAATTACACCATCTGCTCAATCTACATTAGGAAGAAAGAGTCTCTGGACCAGATCAGAATTAGATTTCCATGTCACCCACCAATCTTTCGTGAGTGGCGTTAGAGACCACTAGAAAGACACTTTTTGTTTTTTACGGTATTTCTTAAGCGCTAACTCTGCGCCAGGCACTGTACTAGGCGCTGGATTAGATAAAAGCTAATCAGGTTGGACACAGTCCACGTCCCACATGGGGTTCACAGTTTTAATCTAATCCCTCTTTAACAGATGAAGGAACTGAGAAATTAAATGACTTCCCTAAGGTCAAAGAGCAGACAAGTGACGGTGCCAGGATCAAAATCCAGGTCTTTCTGACACCCAGGCCCGTATTCTATGCATTAGGCCATGCTGCTTCTCGGCTTTGCTTCTCAAAGATCCCTTTGTAATTTGCCCAGATAGAGAAGAGACCTTCCAAAAATCATCTGAACTTGCAAATGAGGTATATTTTGAAGCTTTCTTTCAATATTTACTCTGCTCATTTATTTCGGTCCATTGCGATTTAATTTCAGTTCTCCGGGATGATATTTCACAGGGCACCAAGAACCGAGCTGTCGGAAATTCTGCCGAGGAGCAATTCTGCAGGATTTGTCCTATCTCCGCTTGGCGGGGATTCTGTGGAAAAAAATCCTTAGCTTTACTGGTCAGGAAGACTGAAGTCCTGCTCGACTGTGGAAAAGATACCCGCCACCCCAAACCTGAGATTGCCTCTACCTGAAGGTGGTCAGGAGTCTTGGGCGGCCATCTTTACTGGCCCCTTGTAAGGGATCGTGAATAATGACACTGCCTTCCTTATAACACCTTCTTCAGCAATTGTTTTTCTAATTACCAGCGAGACACTTTCAGCCCATTCACAATTCAGACGTGAACAAATCCTCTGCTTCTGAGTCCATTAGAAGGTTTTGTTTACATCTCGAAGAGCCAGTTGCCCAGGTTACAGTAATTAGAGGCGCCTGGAACACCACAAGACATCTCAGTCTATTTGAATGACTGTCATGAGGACTCCCTTTAGCTCCGCCTGCCAAGTCTTCAGTTCGGCCATACGGCAGTTGGAGATGCAGCCAGCTTTGAGCCATACTGGCTGCCCCCTGGCACGTAGAGTTACTTTCCCTTGGGAGACGGCCATCGTGTTTTTCTTATAATTAGTTAAGGAAGAAAGGAAAGAAACCGGAAAATTCACTGTACTCTCTCACTAGAGCAGAGCGGGAGACAAGGTCAACCTTAACTAGCTTGCCAGGCTTTCCCAATACTCTTTCTTCCTGCCTCGACCTGACCCGTTTATTTATGTGCCCACCTACTCCATGGATCAATCAGTCGTATTTACTCAGTGCGCACTGTGTGCAGAGCACTGTACCAAGTACTTGTGAGAGTATGATATAATCAAGTTGGTAGACATGTTCCCTTTCTTCAAAGAGCTTACAGTCACCGATGTTGATTCTGGTCTGACTTTCAGATTGTAAACCCCTGTTTGGGTCAGAGACAGAGTCTAATCGATCCTCCAGTCTGCGGTTCCCCAGAACTATTCTGTGTGTTCTGCACCTCATTGGCACTTAATTGCTGAATGAAGGAATTTTTTTTTTAATGGTGTTTGTTAAGCACTTACTATATGGCAAACACTCTTCTAAGTGCTGGGATAGGTACAAGTTAATTAGGTCAAACACAATCTCTGTCCTAGATGGGGCTCACAGGTTAAGTAGGAGGGAGAACAGCTATTCCCATTTTACAGTTGAAGAAACTGAGGCACAGAGAAGTAAAGTGACTTGCCCAGGGTCACCCAGCAGGCTATTGGAGGAGCTGGGATTAGAATCCAGTTCCATCTGACTCCCAGGCCCTTGCTCTCTCCACTAGGCGATATTGCTTCTCAAAATTGCAAAATATCCCCAGCCCATCTGACGACCAGCAGAAAACGCAGAATGCAGATGTGCAGGGTCGTCTAGGCTGTTGAGTAAGATGCTTCACTTTCAGTGGTCAGTAGCAGCCAATCAATCAATCTATGGTATTTATTGAGCATTTACGATGGACAGGGCACTATTCTAAGGGCTAATGAGAGAACAACAGAATTAGCAGATACGCTCTCTGCCCATGAATGAGTCAACACAGAGAAAAGTCACACACGTTGGCCCAGCACACATCCCAGGGTGCTAAGAATGCTGGTGATGGAGATGAATGAAGGGTTATCCAAGGGGACCAGAGGGTTTTATTTCTTTCTATTAATGTTTGTCTCCCCCTCTAGACTCTAAGCTCGTTGTGGGCAGGGCATTTGTCTGTTTACTGTTCTATTATTCTCTCCCAAGGGCTTCCTAGAGCGCTCTGCACACAGTAAGCTCTCAATAAATATGATTGGATGAATGAATGAATCTGCACCATCCTTTCCCTCCCACACCTGCTACTTCACTAGTCCCAAGGAGGTGAAGGTAAAAGCCTCTCTGGGCCTCAGTTTCCTCATCGATAAAATTGGGATAAAATGGACAGCGAGGCTTGTGAGGGACAGGGATTGTGTCAGATCTGACAATCTGTAAATTGCATATTTCCTAGTGCTTCCCAGTAACCGTTTATTATTATTATTATAGTGCCAAAGTTTCAGGACAAAAGCATAGTCCAATCTAAAAGTGCATCTTTTCCTAGTTCAATCAACCAGTGATATTTATGGAGTGCTTATTGGGTGTAGAGCACGGTAGTATAAAGTAGACAGAGTCCCTGCCCAAAAGGACCTTATAATCTAGTGGGGGAAAGGGAGCTAAGTTTTGTGTCATCCGGGACAAATAGGAATAGCAAAAAAAAGAGATGATAGCCTAAACCAGAGGTAACACGGAGGACATCTGTCCGGGATCAGTCAAGTTCAATTTCAAGTTACTCATGAAGGGATTAAATACAATTTCTCATGCCAGTAGATGTGGGTAATTAAAGATAGGGGAAATTATGCCGCAGGATTGGATTGCAAGTCATTTCTAAATAACACATATACTAGGACTTAATTAGTCCTTCTGTGTGAAATTTGAAGCTGATATTTTGACTGTGTTTTTTTTAAGAGCCACATAGATTTTGAAGAGTTTAAACAATGTAAATTTCTTTTTTCAAAATATTTTTTTTTTAAAGAGGAAGAATCAAGTCAAGCTACACCACCGCCCATCCAAAAACGATAGGCATTGACTCATCCATCCATCAACCGACAGTTGTCAAAGACAGTTCGATCGATCAATCAATCCTATTAATTGAGCGTACCGAGCGATCAGGAGAGTACGATGCCACAGAGTTGGTAGACACGTTCTCTGCCCACAGCGAGCTTACAGTCTAGATGGGGAGACTGGTCAAGAACTGATCAAACCATCACTGACAAGATGGGGCTGGCCACCTACCTTTTCCATCCCCAAAAGAGGGGTCAGGGAGGATAAAAGTTCCACGGGTCATCAGGGCCTCCTTACAAAACTCTCTGCACCAGGGAACACCTCCAGCATTGAGAGAGAAGACCCCCATTGACCAAAAGAGTGGGTATCAAATCCGATTGGAGACTGATTCTGTTCATGCATATGTAATGTATGTACAAATCCCTAATTTATTTTAATGTCTGCTTCCCCTTCTAGAAGGTGAGCTCCTTGTGGGCAGGGAATGTTCCTACCAACTCTTATTGTGTATTGTGCTCTCCCAAGCCTTTAGTTCAATGTCCTTCACACGGTAAGTGCTCAAAAAATACGGCTGAAAGATTGATTGATTCATGGATACTGGAGGAGGCTTCCAGTGAGGGATCTCTAATAACAGTAAACAACAGTAATAACTTGAAATTCACATAGCACTTGCATTTTTTTTTCAAGGCATTTGACCTCATTTGGTTCTCACGACTTCCTTGAGAGGTAGAGGCAGGTATTATCGTCATCATTGCCCAGATGAAAAAAACGGAGGCCCAGAGAGGTTAGGAACATGACCAAGGTCACTCAGCAGATCAGCAGCAAGATCAGGACTAGAAACCAGGGTGCCCAAGCCTCAAATCTGGAGCCTTTCCATTAGGACCGCACTTTGGACAGAGCTCAGAGATGACCTCCAACTGGACAGTCAATCGGTGTCAGAGGTCAGATTCTCTCTGACCGGTGGACATCTCCCTTCCACTATCGAGGATAGCTATCCTCGGCGTCTGGTCCAGAGGGAACCTTATTTAATTTGCAGCAGCTGGTCCAATGATGTGTTGCTAATGGAGTTGGCCAACAAGGGAATCTTGACTTTTTTTTCAACATTGTGGAAGGTTGGCACCCACTACTGATTTTTTGTTTCCTAATGGTATTTGTTAAGCGCTTACTAGGTGCCAAGCACTGAACTAAGCTTTGGGATGGATACAAGATGACACGGTCCCTGTCTCACATGGAGCTTCCAGCTGACTGAAAGTTTGTTGTTTACTTTGGGATATTTTGTCACTCTATGGCAACCTAAAAGGAGTCTCCAATGGAGATTTACTCCTCTCTGTTTATAAAAAGGCAAAAAGAAAATGTTCATTTAAATAACTTAATTAGCATGCAACCAGAAAGGCTTCTAGCTACCAACTATTATTTCTTCAGACCTGAGCAGTCGTCAAAAGAAGTTACATCCGAAGGCTGGAGGGATTGGGGTTGTACCCCTGGCAGCATAAAGCCCCTAACACCACTGGGAACAACCACACAACCCCAGTCCCAGTGGGGAAAAATTTCATTATTCATTTTTTTCATGAACATTCATTATATGCCAAGCACTGTTCTAAGCACTGGGGTAGTTACAGGCTTATCAGGTTGGACACAGTCCCTGTCCCAACTGGAGCTCCCAGTCTTAACTGGAGGGAGGAGGATTTGATCCTCTTTTAACAGTCGAAGAAACTGAGCCACAGAGAAGTTGAGCGACTTGCCCAAGGTCACACAGCAATCAATTGGCAGAGCTGGGTCCCAAGCCCGGGCTCTTTCCACTAGGCCTCCCTGCTTCTCACTTCAGCCGCAACACTTAAAATTAACTGCAGTTAACTCACTTTAGGTGGTCAGATCTGGTTGTTCTGTACCTGCGTTGATTCGGTGGTGCTCAGTCACAGGGCAGCTGTTCCAGGCCATCCCTTTCCATCCCACACCACTGCTCGCGGGATCTCTGGAGGCTTCTGACTCATCCTGAAAAGGAATGCTCACTTCCGGGCCAGATACAACCTGGGAGAGAACCAGCAGGGAACTGTTTCAAGAAAAGAGGCCGTTTCCTACACGGGGCAACTTTAGGATGCGGCTTTTTGAAAATAATTACCATTATTAGTATTACTAGAGTAGTAGTAATGCTTTTATTAAACACTTTTTAAGTGTCAAAACATTGTACTAAGCGCTGAAGTAGATATGACAATCCCACCGTATACCTACCCTTATATTCTGCCGCTTTTCCTTATCTGAAATTTATTTTAATGTCCGTCTCCTCCACTAGATTGTAAGCTCCTTGAGGGAAGGGATGGTTTCTACCAACTCTACTGTACTGTCCCAAGAGCTTAGTACAGTGCTCTGCACACGGTAAGTGTTCTAATCATAATAACAATTGTGGTATTTGTTCTAAGCACTGGGGTAGACGCAAAATAATCTCTACCTCTGTCCCTCTCAAGAGGGGTATCTCTGTCTCTACCTCTGTCCCTCCCAGGAGGGATGTCTCTGTACCTCTCTTTCTCTCAAGAGGGGTATCTCTGTCTCTACCTCTATCTCCCTCGAGGTTACCAGGCTCGTTCTCCCATCGCACGCGTATTTTTTTGGTGCAAAATCTCTCGGGCGGCTTCTCAGTTATTCATGTAATAAAAACATATTTTTCACACAGAGGCGATTTCCAGATGCTTTCCTACACATCAGGCGCAATTCCAAAACGGCTTCTTCTCGTAGCTCCGCACATGCCCCAGATTTGGGCAGGGATGAGAAGGACTTGATGGGAGATGCCAAGTTAAATCCCATCCTCACAGTGCCAGGGGTGAAAGTAGGTGATGATAGCGTTTCCTGTGGAGGAATCTTACTCCTTGGGTAATAATAATAATAATAATGTTGGTATTTGTTAAGCGCTTACTATGTGCCGAGCACTGTTCTAAGCACTGGGGTAGACATAGGGGAATCAGGTTGTCCCACATGGGGCTCACAGTCTTAATCCCCATTTTACAGATGAGGGAACTGAGGCACAGAGAAGTTAAGTGACTTGCCCACAGTCACACAGCCGACAAGCGGCAGACCTGGGATTCGAACTCATGAGCCCCGACTCCAAAGCCCGTGCTCTTTCCACTGAGCCACGCGGGGTACTCTATCGTAATCTCCTAAGTGTGTAGTAAAGCATTTTGCATGCAGTAGGCACTCAATAAATACCACTGACTGACGGACTAAGACACTGCATTGAGAAATTGGGGAACAGAGAACAAGTTAATAGGACTAAGTGAACATAGGCGCAGCACATGGTAAAGGATCCTTGACAGTTTTTAAGAGCAGCACCCTGTTTCAGCCAGAGGTTAGAGAAGTAGCATGGCTTAGTGGATAGAGCAAGGGCCTGGGAGTCAGAAGGACCTGGGTTCTAATCCCAGCTCGGCCACCTGTCTGCTGTGTAACCTTGGGCACGTCATTTCACTTCTCTGCCCCTCAGTTCCCTCATCTGTAAAATGGGGATTAAGACTGTGAGCCCCCTGTGGGTCAGGGACTGTGTCCAACGTGATTACTTTGTATCTACCCCAGCGCTTAGAACAGTGCCTGGCATATAGTAAGCCCTAAACAAATACCATAAAAAACAAACAAAAAGATAAAAACACAAACAAAATGGCCCACTCCCCCAGCCCTCAGCTCCGGAGTCCCAGTGCATACCCTAGAAACCCCAAATGCAGCAGGCACAGGATTTCATGCATAAGATTGTATGATTTGAGCACATAACGTGTGCAAAGCGCTGTACTGAGCACTTGGGAAAGTAGAATATAACAATCAACGGACACACATTCCTTGCCAAAAATGAGCTTACAGTCTAGAGGGGGAGATAGACATGAATAAAAATAAATTGTAGATATGGACACAAGTGCTGCGGGGCTGAGAGCGGAGATGAATAAAGGGAGCAAGTCAGGGCGATGCAGAAGGGAGTGGGAGAAGAGGAAAGGAGGAAGCAAGGTGCCTTCGATAAGGCTTTGGGGGGGGGGGCAGTAATTGTCAGACATGAGGATTTGAAAGATTCTGGGGAGAAGATTCTGGCACGGAAGAATCGGAGTTACCTTGGGGTCCTCTTCCCAGCCCTTCCTGGATTCCGGGAGGGGCCGTGGCTCCCTGGCTAACTGAGAAGCTCCGCAGCCCATGGAGGGGGCCCTCCAACTTGGCTGCTTTGGCTGCCTTCGGGTTCAAAGGCCGCGTCCAAGCCCCCCGACCCTTCCGGCCCCACGGCAGCCGCACCCTGGGCCCAGCTCTCTGCCTGCAGCTTCCCAACTTCCTAGAGGACTGTCGCCGAGGCCCTGGGCCGTTGCTACCAACAGAGGAGCCGTCCAGAGTCGGACCCGTGGCCTCAGAGCTCGGCCGCGGGATCCTTGGCAGTCGGTCATCTGGTCGATCCTGTTTACTGAGCACTTACTGTGTGCAGAGCACTGTCCTAAGCGCTTGGGAGAGGACATTAGAACAATGTGTGGGCACATTCCCTGCCCACAACGAGCTTAGGGTCTCGAGGACGAGCTTTGATGGGGAGGGCCTGTCGGTCCCGGTCTCTGCAGGGTCCGGCGGGCCACCGAGCCGCGCCCTCTTCCCCGGCCTCCCCACCACAGCCTAATTTAACCCTTCTCCCTCCACCCCTCACCAAGACCAATTAATTTTGTGTCAATTGGAGGACAATTAGAATTGAACAGCAATCAGGCTGTTTGATCCCTTCAGTGCATGATAAAATCCAGTGATGGGGGTCAGCTTTGAACTGTGCATTCAAGGGACTACTCCACAGACCCTCAGGCCTTGCTGTAGACCGAATGAGGCTGGGAGTCCAGTCCGGAAAGCGGCTTTAGTGACTCTGCCCCCTCAGAAAGAAACCCATGGGGGCATCCGGTTAGCGGTTCAGGTGGCAGGAAATGGGTCTGTTTATTGTTATAGTGTACTCTCCCAAGTGCTTGGTAAAGTGCTCTGCACATAATAAGCCCTCAATTAATACCAATTACTGACGGGCTCAGCCAGGTGTGGGGCGTGAAAACGAACCCAGTCATTCATTCAGTCGATAGCTACTGTGTTCCCAAGGTCTCGGG
Source organism: Ornithorhynchus anatinus (assembly GCF_004115215.2). Taxonomy (NCBI): domain Eukaryota; kingdom Metazoa; phylum Chordata; class Mammalia; order Monotremata; family Ornithorhynchidae; genus Ornithorhynchus; species Ornithorhynchus anatinus. The sequence continues at coordinate 25,175,693 of NC_041750.1, read as the reverse complement.
AAGGGAACACTAAGCCTCTGGAAAAAGGGAACCCCCCTCCAACCCAGGTTCTTTTTTTTATGGTATCCATTAAGTGCTTACTATGTGCCAGGCACTGTACTAAGCACTGGGGTAGAGACAAGCTAATCAGGTTGGACACCGTCCATGTTCCACAAGAGGCTCACAGTCATTTTCCTGATGAGGTACCTGAGGCCCAGGGAAGTGAAGTGACTTACTTCACTTGGAGCAGGGATGAGAACCCAGGCCGGTGTTCTATCCACTAGACCACACCGCTTCTCCTTCCAGGTTCAGGTTTAACCGGACGGACCCCCGCTAAATGGTGCATATGATGTCATCACGCTATGCTGCAACACATGTGATGCACGTGCGGTTGGGTCTGGTCGTCTTCCCCCTTTCCCTTTACTCCTCCCCCTCTCCCGTCCCATCCCCTCAGCACCGTACTCGTCCGCTCAACTGTATATATCTTCATCACTCTATTTTGTTAATGAGATGTACATCACCCCGATTCTATTTATTTGCTATTGTTTTAATGCGATGTTCTTCCCCTCGACTCCATTTATCGCCATTGTTCTCGTCTGTCCGTCTCCCCCGATTAGACCGTAAGCCCGTCAAAGGCCAGGGACTGTCTCTATCTGTTACCGATTTGTACATTCCAAGCGCTTAGTACAGTGCTCTGCACATAGTAAGCGCTCAATAAATACTGTTGAATGAATGAATGAATTTAGTGACTCCGCTAGGCGATATCCAGGAGGGTGTGCCGGCGGCCAACAGGGCTTGGCTTCCCTTGGCTTCCTCAAGCCCCCGTGGCAATCAACTCTAGATCCTGAGCAGCCCTAGTGACTAGTTTCTCTCCTGGGGGCCTGAAACTGTCAGGACCACATTTAGAAATGTCCAGCTGCAGGGAGGAACTTGTATTTCTGAAGGGACTGAACCCTTGTCCTCATAAACTTGGCCCAGTAGCTTCAGTCAACAAACTGATGACGCTTCCTATCCATAATTCATTTGTTATAGCCATAATTCATGTATTATACCCATAATTTATTTATTATATCTGTAATTCATTCATTATATCTGTAATTTATTCATTATATAGGTAATTCATTTATTGTATCCGTAATTTATTCATTATATCTGCAATTTATTCATTATACTCACTAGTTATTCCTTACATCCGTAATTCATTTACTATATCTGTAATTCATTTACTAGATCCGTAATTCATTTATTATATCCATAATTTGTTCATTATATCTGCAATTTATTCATTATATCTGCTATTTATTCCTTATATCCGTAATTCATTTACTACATCTGTAATTCATTTACTAGATCCGTATTTCATTTATTATACCCGTAACTTATTCGTATCCCCAATTTATTCATTATATTTGCAATTTATTCCTCATATCTGCAATTCATTTAATATATCCATAACTCATTTACTAGCTCCATAATCAATGTATTAGTTCCATAATTTCTTTATTATATCCAACATTTACTATAGCCATAATTTCTTTATTATATCTCTAATTTATCATATCCATAATTTATTCATAATATCATCTGTTTCACCCTCTAGCCTCTAAGCTCACTGTAGGCAGGGAACAAGTCTACCAACACTCTTGTATTTTACTCTCCCAAACGCTTATTAGAGTGCTCTGCACTCAGTAAGCTCTTAATGAATACAATCGATCAATCGATCGATTGATCACGGAGCATCCCCTTAATAGGAAGATGACTTGGCCTTTCCCCCCGTTCTTCATCTCGTGTCTGCATCACGAGGAAGGCCAAGACTCCTAGAGTGAGGAAGGCCTCCCCAGAGCCCACACGCAGTCCAAGCAGCTGGGATTCAATCGTCCACTGGAAAATCCTGACACGATTCTGGCTCCTAATGGCCCATCACCCCATTGATCGCTTGCGCACGGAGGTCTTGGAAAGCGATTCTTTCCAGAGTGCTCTCATCCCTGTTCTCAGAGGAGAGGAGTCCCTGAAGTTTTAGTCTTTGGAATCCTAGTGGGGAAGGGGGTTGTCATGGTAACGGGGCCGGCGCCTTTAGAAGATTCACAAATCCGCCTGTGAACTTTTGCGTTTCAGAAACGAATGAACACTCGCAGAAAATCGTAGCAAGATTTCTCGCCTTGCCCTGAAAAATCAAAACGTCCACCCGGAGGTTCTGTGGGAACCTGTGGGCTGAGTTCCCACAATGATCCCGGCAGGGAGATAAAGAGACTGGAGTTCAAAGCGGGAATGCTGAAGACTTGAGGGGTTTGGGCATTCCTGTTTGGACAACGCGGTCCTGGCTGAAATAAACAACTATATAAATGTGCACGAGGACGATCATCTGCCAAATCCCGGCATTAAGCCGCAGACTCGATGTGCGAAGGCAGAATAAATACTGTGAGAAAATACCAATTTCAGGCTATTAACTCAGGAACAGGCCACTTACCATTGCATACGGTTTTAAAAATCTCCTAGAATTGTGCTAGTCTAATTCAGAGCTTCCATAAGAATGGCTATTAAATCACATTAGGACATTAAATGGGTTTAATGCTGCACAATAGGCTTATTTGGAGATGTGTAGAGTTGAACAATGCGTGCTGAATGTCTGGTGGAAAGGCGTCGGCTTGTTACTAAGTACACTGGGGAGTCTGCCCGCAATTAAGGAAAAGTAATATTTAAATTCTGGTTTCCATTTTCAGCCCTGTGAACACAGGCACGATTGCAGCATTTTCTGGTGGCTGTTCCCGGCTGATCCTGACAGAATTTGTTTGACTCTCTAGGGGTGTTCGGTTGAGTGAAAACATGCAGAGGCAGGGAGGAGACGAAAGATTGTAACAGGATTAAGTCTTGGCTCACAGAAATACAAAGGAAATTCTATTCACTGTCTTCCGGTAGGATTTTTTTTTTTTGGTATTTATTTAGCACTAACTATATGCCAGGCACTCTACTCAGCGCCGGGATGGGTGTAAGCAAATCTGGTTGGACACAGTCCCTGTCCCACATGGGGCTCACAGTCTTGATCCCCAGTTTCCAGATGAGAGACCTGAGACCCAGAGAGGTGAAGTGACTTGCTCAAAGTGACGCAGGAGAAGAGTGGCAGAGCCGGGATTAGAATCCAGTTCCTTCTGACTCCCGGGCCTGGATTCTAGTCGCTAGGCAATGCTGCTTCTCTGGTATTGTTGTCCCTGAGATTACTGGGAATTGGAGTCCCCACAGCCGAGGACATGTGTGGAATTTCGGCAGTGCACCTTGAGTTTTCTGAAATGGTGGGGACGAGGTTAGGAAGAGGTTCTTCCAGAGACTTTGGAGCTGCCAAATCCATCTGAAACTCACTGGATTTATTAGAATTGGACTAATGAGGCACAGTAAGCACTTAATACATTAACAACAACAACAATAATCATAAAGCCCCTCTCGACTGTAAACTCACTGCGGGCAGGGAATGTATCTATTTATTGTTATATTGTACTCTCCCAAGTGCTTATGACAGTGCTCTGCACACAGTAAGTGTTCAATCAATATGATTGAATGAATGCTCCGCGCATAGTAGGCATTCAATATATGACCGATTAATAGCGAGGGAGCCAGATGTTAGTTTGAATAAATCATCAAGCGAAAGATTAGGAGCAAATGAATGAGTTCGATAAGAGATTTAGGCAAATTTGGATAGCTTCTGATCTTCTGGAAATCACTGCTCAAGGAAAGCAATCCCTTTCTTAATGGTAGTCTGAGGACAGATTTTTTTGGTCTGCTATTGTCATAGAGAAGCAGCATGGTTCAGTGGAAAGAGCATGGGCTTTGGAGTCAGAGGTCATGAGTTCAAATCCCAGCTCTGCCACTTGTCAGCTGTGTGACTGTGGGCAAGTCACTCAACTTCTCTGTGCCTCAGTTCCCTCATCTGTAAAATGGGGATTAAGACTGTGAGCCCCACGTGGGACAACCTGATTCCCCTGTGTCTACCCTAGCGCTTAGAACAGTGCTCTGCACATAGTAAGCGCTTAACAAATACCAACATTATTATTATCCAACCAGTGGGAAATGATGAAAATAGTCACCAGGGGGCAATACAGTCTCAGTGATCTTGTGGTAATAACCCTATGGGCATTTTATTCAAATCAATCAATGGTATTTATTGAGCGCTTACTATGTGCAGAACACTGTACCTAGCGCTTGAGAGAGTACGATGCAACAGAATTAGCAGATATGCCTAAAACGAGCAAATCAACTACACGTTTCACCTTCGCTGAGGTAAATTGTAAACAGGTCCCACACCATCAATAAGTTATTGCGGGATTGAACAAGCAATCCATCAATCAAGGGTATTCATTGGACACTTACTGTGTGCAGAGTCCTGGCTAAGCACTTGGGAGAGTACGATACAACGGAGTTAGTAGACACTTTCCCTCCCCAAAACAAGCTTACAGTCTAGAGAGAAAGCAGACATCGCGATAAATTACAGATGGACATGTTTATACATGTTATGAGAGTGGGCAACATGTTCTATTTAAAGTATCTTACATCTGCTAGATGTTGTTCCTTGAGGGCTGGGATCATGTCTCAGTTTCCTCTTCTGAAAAATGGAGACTCAATCCTACTCCCTCTTATTTAGAACGTGAGTCCCTTGTATGACAGAGGCTGTGTCTGATTAGATTATCTTGTATCTAACCAGTGCTTGGCACACTGGAAGCATTAAACAAATACCAGTTTTCCTAATTGTTCTTGATAATGTTATCGATCAACTGATGGATCTTGCTCTAGCCAAGAATGGCAATCAAGAGTAATGTATGGTGGTGTCAGTCAATCGGGTATTTACCCGATCGCTTACTTTATGCAGAGGACTGTACTTGGGATTGGGAAAGTACAATACAACAAAATTAACAGACACATTCCCTCCCCATAACGACCTTACAGTCTAAAGATGAGCTGTTATTATTATCAATTTTTAATCAAAGACCTTTGAATACCTTGATTTGGGGGACTTGTTTTAGGTGATCAGAAATTCTGGGTTCACCATGAGCCTGACTACTCTTACATTGAAAAATCCAATTTTACTCTAACTCCAGGATGTGCCCAGTCCAGAGGACCCCCAAACAGATGACTCCTGGTGGTCTTGGGGCAGAGTACTGGTCCCCAAACCTCTTTGGATCCATGAGAATCCTCAAAGTGGGAGGAGAGTTCCCGCCTCACCCCACCCACCTGTAGCATCCCCCAAGGTCACACAGATGGTATGTGGCAGAGTAGGGTTTAGAACCCAGGTCCACTGACTCCTAGGTGCATGTTTTTCTCACCAGGCCACATTGCTTCCCTGCCAGATCGTCTCAGGCAGGTTGTGGCTGTGAGATGGAGATAAAATGATGGCTACCCAAATTCTGGGTCTGTCTGGCAGTACAAACTTGGAGTGCTTTTTGGTTTTTAATGGCATTTGTTAAGTACTTACTATGTGGCAAGCACTGTTCTAAGGGCTGAGGTAGATAGATACAAGTTAATCAGGCTGGATGCAGTCACTGTGGGCTAGTAGTCAAGTAGAAAGGAGAACAGGTATTGAATCACCATTTTGCAGTTGAGGAAACTGAGGCATAGAGACGTTAAGCGTCCAAGGCTGCAAAGCAGGCAATTGGTGGAGCCGGGATTAGAACCCAGGTCCTCTTGCTCCCAGGTTCATGCTTTGTCTACTAGTCCTTGCTCTTTCAATTAAAAGGGTGGCCTAACTCTCAGAGATGTGTTGGCTACTTAGGATGATTAAACAGATTAAACCTCTCAACAATAGAGGCTCTGTAGGAAGATGACTTGACGGCTAATCATCAAGAAAAGTTAACTGCATAAATCAATAAAATAAAAAAAAAGTTCCCACAGTATCCTGGTTGGAACCACTTGGTCACTGGCTGGCGGTGAATTCTCAGCATTTCTATAGAGGAATACTTGCCTCATGAATGTAATCCCTAGGAGTTTTCCAAATGCTCTCAAATAAATTCCCTCCGTTCCTCGATCTAAATGCAATTTTCTCCCAGGAAACTAACTGGAATAGACTCACAGGCTACTGCTTCAGACAGACAGAAAAGAATCTCTCTCACATCTTCCTGAGAACCTCTTCTTTGCTACGTAATCTGGGTGTCAAAGGTCCAACCTTATTTTTGCATTAGGCCTCCGAGCATTCTCTCTGACGGTAGCTATCCTTATGGGTACAGAATGGTTGCCTTGAAACTACGATTTATCCTCTTCATCCTGCTTCTCCAAGACCTTAACTCTTAACCCTTATTAGCTGGCATTTAAATATTTTAAATGACATTTGTTAAGTGCTTACTACATGTCAGGCACTGTACTAAGTGCTGGGATATATACAAGTTAATGAGGTTGGACACAGTCCATGTCCCACATGGGGCTCACAGTCTTAATCCCCATTTTATAGATGAGGTCAGTGAGGAACAGAGAAGTAAAGTGATTTCACCAAGGCTACAGAGCAGACAAGTGGAGAAGCCAGGATAAGAACCCAAGTCCCTCTGACTCTGAAGTCCGTGCTTATCCAGTAGGCAGTGCTGCTCCTCTAAAAGATTAACCCCAACTTCTCCTGGCACTCTACTGAACGGATCCATATAAACCCACCACATCGGACCAGTGGTATTCACTTGGGCTGGCAGTCAGTAAAGACTACTGAAGAATAAATCCAGTGTGTCTGGGCCAGTTAAGAGGTTGGTCTTCCCTGGTAGCCAGGATTTCTGTGGGACATTGCTATTCTGAGGATATAAAGAGCTGGGCCAATGGAAATGCGTCAGAGCTGAATCCTTCAGAAATTCTCAAATCAAAGCGATGATGATCCACTCTGCTCCTAATTGCTGGCTCTACCCAGCTCCTAATTATCTCATTAACTACCACTATTTAATATGTCTAGGATTCCCTCCAGAATTCCCCATAGGAACCTTCTTCCCTGAGAAAGTTTTCCAATTTTTAATGGTGTCTAATAAACTTTTAGGATTAATTCATTTGCCTAACTAAATAATCTCCCTCCCACGTTTTTTTTTAAAGCTTGAAAAAAAAGCTCACAGGTGATAATTTGCTCAGTCTCTGATACACCCATTTTGGGGTTCAAACAAGGAATATCTTACTCCAACTTCTCAGGTACAGCCTCCATTTAGAGGCTAAAGAGTCTGGACATTTTCATAACTTTCCATCTATAATTTTGCCTTGGCACATTTTTGAAAGGTGAAATAAGTTGTTAACCACTTAGAGGAGAATTAATAGTCCACATTTTGTTGAATTTACTAAATTATAAGTTGGTAATGGGTAAAGGGAGTGGAAGAGAAGCAGTGTGGCTCAGTGGAAAAGCATGGGCCTGAGAGTCAGAGGACCTGGGTTTTAATCGCGGCTCCCCAATTTGCTTGCTGTGTGACCATGGGCAAGTCACTTAATTTCTCCATGCTTCAGTTACCTCATCGGTAAAATGGGGATTAAGACTGTGAACCCCATGAGGGAGATGGATTGCGTCCAACCTGATTAGCTTGTATCTACCCAAGTGCTTAGCACAGTGCCTGGCACATAGTGAGCACTTAACAAACAGCATTAAAAAACAAAAACAAAAGCTCTATTAACCAACATCTTGCCTATCACCTCTATATGGAAATTGAGGTCTATGATCCTTTGTGGAGAGGGAGTTTACAATGGTTGAAATTTCCTTGAGGGACATGTGACTCTCTCTTGGCCAATCTGATTAGCAAACACCAATCGTATTCTCCATCTCTCTCTAATAACTCTTCCTTTGCTCTAGTTTTCCACAGTTCTAATACAGTTGATTCTTCTATGGTTGTGATCCACACACAGTACCCTCCCTTCAGGTTCAGTCAGTGGAATTTATTGAGGGCTTACTGTGGAAAGAGCCCGGGCTTTGGAGTCAGAGGTCATGGGTTCGAATCCCGGCTCGGCCACTTGTCAGCTGTGTGACTTTGGGCAAGTCACTTCACTTCTCGGTGCCTCAGTTGCCTCATCTGTAAAATGGGGATTAAGACTGTGAGCCCCACGTGGGACAACCTGAATGCCCTGCGTCTACCCCAGCGCTTAGAACAGTGCTCGGCACATAGTAAGCGCTTAACAAATACCAACATTATTACTGTGTGTAGAGCACTATATTAAGTCCTTGGGAGAGTACAATACAACCGAGTGGTAAAGAAGCAGGTGTAGCTTTGTGGAAAGATCATGGGCCTGGGAGTTGGAGGACCTGGGTTCCAATCCCAGCTCTGCCACTTGTTTGTTATGTGACCTTGGGCAAGTCACTTAACTTCTTTATGCCTCAGTTCTCTCATCTGTAAAATGGGGTTTAAGACTGTGAGGCCCATGTGGGACAGGGACTGTGTCCAACACGATTATCTTGTATCTACCCTGGCGTTTAGTAAAGTACTTGGCACATAGCAAGTACTTAACAAATGCCATGAAATGAACGAACAAAAATAACAATAGAATTGATAGAGACATTCCCTGCCAACAAAGAGCTTCAGAAAAAGTTCCACAAATCTGATGAGCAAATGGTGTTGTGATGATAATCCCAAACCCTACTTTGAATGTAGGTCCCTGCAAAGTCAGGACCACAGTGTTGGGCATAAGTGCAAAAGCCAGGTCAAGAGAACTAAGCAACTGCTGTTTGCTGAAAGGAAACTGGGCAACCACAAACAGGGCGGGTGGAAGAAATTTCTGAGCTGAAACAGAACCCGACACACATGGGTTTTCAATAAATATGGAATCAATCAATTAACCCACATATGGCTCTGGCTAGGACCAGTTGTTTTTGGATGGTCTCGGATAACACTTCATGGAGAAAGCAGTCATCACTTCGAGATGATTCCCACATTTTGCTAACCAAGTAGCAGAAAGGTTATGCTTCCCCCAGGGTGAGTGAGAGAAGGAAAGAGATGTATGTTGAGGGTGAGGAGGGCAGCCAGAGGGAGGCAGGGAGAGGACAGAAGGGAGAAGCTGGTGTGAAGAGACAAGGAGTGGGAATCAATCAGTCGATCCACAAATCAGTGGTATTTATTGAGTGCTCAGTCAGTGCAAAACATTGTACTTGGGAGGGTTCAGTACAACAGAGTTAGCAGACACGTTCCCTGCCCACAATCAGCTTACAGTCTAGAGGGGAAGACAGACATTAAAATAAAGAATATTTAATTGAAGAATATATACATAATGGGAGAGAGGATGGTGAAGAGAGGTGGACAGAGACAGAAGGAGACCCAACAAAACATAAAAAATCAGAACTTGACTGAGGCCGTTGGAAGGCCAGACGAAAGGCCCATCCAGGTGGGTATCCTGCCTGCAAAATGGCAACAGGATGCTTGGCACAGCCATGCCACTGTTGTCCTCCTAGATAAGGGGGCAGCTTGGGCTAGTGGAAAGAATTTGGATTTGAGAGAACCCTAATGGAGACCACCCATTGCCCCTAGGAAGACAGAAACCCATCGGGCTTTAAATAATAATAATAATAATAATGATAATAATGGTATTTTGTTAAGCTCTTACAATGTGCCAGGCCCTGGGGTAGATACAAGGTTATCAAGTTGAATGCAGTCCCAGGCCCAGTCCCACAGGGGGCTCACAGTCCTAATCCCCATTTTACAGATGAGGTAACCGAGGCACAGAAAAGTAAAGGAACTTGCCCAAGGTGCCACTGCTGACAAGTGGCAGAGCCAGGGTTAGAACCCAGTTTCTTCTGGCTCCCAGGCCCCTGCTCCATCATTACACGACACTGCTTCTCAGGGCTTTGTGGGGAAGTTCACTGTGGACAGGGAACATGTCTACCAACTCTGTTATATTGTACTCTCCCAAGTGCTTAGTACAGTGCTCTGCACACAGTAAGTGTTCAATAAATACCATTGATGATTGACTGATTGATCCCCAGTCACTCAAGAGGCAGATTTGCTCACCAAAGTCTGGGTGAACCGATCATAGGCGGGGGAGGGAAGGGCAGGTTTCCCACCAGTGTTTTAATCAAAGGGATCCAAAAAGCCAAAGTTGCCTGGAGGCCATTCACTATCCAGACAGTAGTACATTAGCAAATCATGAACCTTATGGGAGAGGGAGTCATGGACAGTTAAATCCAGACACAATTCATACTGCATCTGACCTGTCCCAGTCTGTGGTCTAGTCTACCCCAAATTCTCCAAACAATCACTCATCTCTTTCTTGCAACTGGGTAAATTTGGCCGTAGAGATCAAAGTTTATAATTGCAAGCTTAGACCATAATGAAGAAAATGAAGACAGCACATACGGACTGATGCCCAGTAGATGGAACACAGGGCTGGGAGTCAGAAGGACCCGTGTTCTAATCCCGGCGCCGCCACCTGTCTGCTGCATGACCTTGGGCAAGTCGCTTAACTTCTCTGTGCGTCAGCTACCTCATCTGTACAGTAGGGATTACGACTGTGAGCCCCATATAGGACATGGACTGTGTCCAGACTGAATAGCTTGTATCTACCCCAGTGCTTTGTACAGTGCTTGACACATAGTAAGTGTTTATCAAATTCAATAAAAAAAAAGAACTAGAAATGATGCTTTGCTTTTGGGGATGTTGCCTTGTGACAAGCCTACAGTTTTGCTCGTATTTAACAGCAATTTACTTCCTGCAAAATTTGGTCAGAGGGCAGGTGAACAATACGTCTTTATCAGAGATATATCATTCCTGCATAAAAGGAATCTGGGCAGCTTCCAAGTCAGCTGGGAACTTTCGAAAGCAGAAACCCACGGCTAAGAAAAGCCGGGTATCCCTAAACAGTGTGGACGGCAAAAGGAGTAATGAGAATCACTCATATTAACTGCTGAAGTGCCCCCATCCTAGACAAAAGATTCAACAAAGAACAGGATATAGGATGAGAAAGAATTATGTTGTATCTTTAAATGATTTGAACGGTTAAACACCTCAGAAGGGTGTTTTACTCGTAATGATAGAACAGAGAAATAGGGCAGGCATTCTCCAGTGGGATTACATAAAGAGAGAACTTGGTTTGTTATTCATTCTCTAAGCAGTGAGCTTTGTGATCATAGCCTCTTTGCATTGAATTGAATCTTGCCTTCACATACACACGTGCCATTCCAAGATGTTGAAGGCAAGATGGGAGTGCATGGAGTGAGGTGAGCATTTTGGTTTCATTCTCCTCATAAAAAGCACTGTTTTAGTCTCTCACCTCTCTCCTTCTGCGCTTGTAAGAAGCACAGAATAGGTTCAGATGGAGGAAAACGACCCGATCGATTCTCTTTCTCCACACTGACTCGCTTTGAATTTACTTCACAAGGGGTTCTATCCAATGACCCAGCTGGCTAGGCAGGGAGTGTTTATTCATGCTAATGACTTCCACTTACACTATCCATGAGTCATAGTAGAGAGAATGTATGACTAAAAGGTGCAACCCATGCTAAAGTTTGAAAATAAGTGGAAAGACTGAGAGCCTAATGCCCTAAGGGGAAAGCAAAACTGGACATGACACAATTTTCAAATCCTGTTCCACGGCTTTCTCAGCTTTTAAAAACTGGGCACTCGGACTAGCTCTGGCATGAATAGAACGTCCTGTCTTGGACTAATCAAGATGAAATCCTTTGGCTTAATCTGAGACTCCGCACTAAGTCCTCTCGCACTCCCGTGTAAGAATCCCTGCACCATTTTGAGAAGCAGCGTGGACTAGTTGATAGAGCACGGGCCTGGAAGTCAGAAGGACCCAGATTCTAATCCCGGCTCCGCCACTTGTCTATTGTGTGTGACCCTGTGCGAGTCACTTCACGTCTCTGCACCTCAGTTCCCTCATCTGTAGAACGGGGTTGAAGACCGCAAGCCTCACGGGGGACAGGGACTGTATGCAACTCACTTTGCTTGTGTCCACCCTAGAACTTAGTACAGTGCCTGGCACATAGTAAGCACTTAACAAATACCACAATTAAAATTAAAATCAAATGAATGAATCTGAAGCTCACAGTGGGCAGGGAATGCATCTGTTATATTGTTCATTCTTTCAATCAATCAGATTTATTGAGTGTTTACTATGTGCAGAGCACTTACTAAGCACTTGGGAGAGTACAGTTTAAGAATAAATAGATTCCCTGCCTACATCAAGCTTACAGTCTCTCCCAAGCACTTAGTACAATGCTCTCCACACAGTAAGCACTCAATAAATTCAATTCACCAGGCCTTCCTGGTGACTGAACCCTGCCTCAGTGTTCAGACATGACCAAAACCCACCTGACCAGGAGCGAATAAACCACCCCCACTTTGGGTCAAAGCTGCTGCTGCTCTAGCCAGTTCTTGTCAGAAATGACCACAGGCCAAATTTCCATTTAAAGCATTGTTCAAGGAGGGGGAAATGGATCCATTCAAGTCAGTTTATATATTTATATTAATGTCTATCTCCCCCTCTAGACTGTGAGCTCATTGTGGGTAGGGAATGTGTCTGTTTATTGTTCTATTCTACTCTCCCAAACGCTGAGTACAGTTCTCTGCATACGATAAGTGTTCAATAAATACGATTGAATGAATGAATGAATGTGCCCAGCACTGTTGAAGAGCCGGAGTTGATTCATGTTAATCAGGTTGGAACACAGTCTCTGTCCCACAAGGGCCTCACAGTCCAAGTAAGAGGGAGAATAGGTATTGAACTCCCATTTTACGGAGAAGCAGACCGAGTGACAACGAAGTTAAGTGACTTACCCAAGGTCACTCAGTGGAGCCAAGTTTAGAACCCAGGTGTTCTGACTCCCATGCCCATGGTCTTTCCACTCTGCCTTGCAGCAATTACTGTGGACGAAAGGGTTTGGTATCCAGGAAGTAAATGTCATGTTCACTTCTAATCATCTGGAAAATGGGGATTAACAACTGAGCCCCATGTGGGACAGGGATTGTGTCCAACCTCAATAGCTTGTATCTACCCCAGTGCTTAGTACGGCGCCTGGAAAATAGTAAGCATTTAACAAATGCCATAAAAAAGAGGAGTCTGGCTCTGTTATAATCAGTCGTGCAAAATTCTCGTCGTCTACCTGGGAGCCGGTCTGCATTTTAGAATGGGGTTGTGATGTGATATAAAATTGGGAGCCAGCCATGGGGCCAGATCATTATACATGCAGCTACTCTAAATTTACACCCTTTATTCACCCCTCCTTCAGTCCCCCAGCCCTTATGTCCATATCCACAATTTATTTATTTAGTGACATTAATGTCTGTCTTCCCCTTTAGACTATAAAGTTCTTGTAGGCAGGGAACGGGTCTACTAACTCTGCTGCACTGTACTCTCCCAAGCACTTAGTACAATGTTCTGCACACAGTAAGCCCTCAATAAATGCGGTTCATTGTCTCAGAATCCCTCATTAGTTATGATGAAGTGAAGACTGTTAAAATCACACTCATGTCTCCCCCGTCTCTGACTTCTGATTTTTCTTGCCTGTTCTAAGGTCAAACGGCTCTATTAGCCATGAAACAAGAAAGTATGGAAAGAACCCTTCTTCATTAAACTGCAAACTGCTCTCTGTACTTTACTCCCCAAACCGCCTTTGCCAACACTTTCTTCAAGTGAGGTACTATGTGTGCAAAGCCTGAATAATTTTTAATGGATTAGGTACTCTTCCATCACACTTTTCTATTTACACCTCTCTCAAGCTGGTGTATATATATGTGTGTGTGTATATATATAAAATCTGGGTATGTTTATAATATGGGGGCATATGCTCATAAATATTCATAAGTCGGTTCATACATAAGTGAATAAATTAACTTCTCTAACATCACCAGAGTCTGTTTATAGAATTCCCCTGCAGCCTCAGTTGCGTTTCACCTCATAAAGTTCCTTTAAGACACCTTTTCTCAACTAACACTCTGCAGAGACGCTGCCTGGGCTCAATGTAAAAGAGAAAATTAGGTACGGTCAATGTAGATGAAGGGATCGATTTGCACGGCCTAGTGGAAAGAGCCCGGGCCTGGGAGTCAGAGGACCTGGGTTCTAATCCCAGCTCTGCCACTTGCCTGCTGTGTGACCTTAGGCAAATCGCTTAACTTCTCTGTGCCTCAGTTTCCTCATGTGCAAAATGAGGATCCAATACCTATTCTCCCACCTATTTAGACTGCGAGTTCTATGTCTGACCTAATTATCTTATATGTAGAGTTTAAAACTGTGCTTGGCTCAGAGTTAACACTTAATGAATACCACAATTATTATTATTATTATTATTTTTTTAATGGTGTTTGCTTAGTGCTTACTTTGTGCCACGCACTCTACTAAGCACTGGGGTAGATAAAAGTTACTCAGGTTGGACATAGTCCACGTCCCATATGGGGCTCACAGTCCTAACCTCCATGATGATTTAGATTGTGAGCCTCATGTGGGACATGGATGGTGTCCAACTTGATTAACTTGTATTTACCCCAGATCTTAGTGCATTACCTGTCACGTATTAGACGCCTAACCAATTCCATAAAAAATAGTGTTGATTGAGCCCTCTAGACTATAGGTTTGTTGTGGGCAGAGAACACAGCTGCCAACTCTGTTGTACCGTACTCTACCAAGTGCTTCGTACAGTGCTCCGCACATAGTAAGTGCTCAATAAATACCATTGGTGATGAAGATGACAAGCACTTCCTGAGTGCAGAGCACTGTACCAAGTACTTGGGAGAATATAATACAATAGAGTTGGTAGGCTTGATTTGGGATCATTTAATAAGGACTTTGCGTCTTTGCAACCAAGCTATTCAGAGGAATTACCAACTGACAGCTAGTCCAGTGTGCTCCTCCTCTGCCTGGTAAGGGATGCTCCTTGCTAGATCTTGGGCTTCCTTTTTTTTTTATGGTATTATGTGTTTACTATGTAATAATAATACTAATGTTGGTATTTGTTAAGCGCTTACTATGTGCAGAGCACTGTTCTAAGCGCTGGGATAGACACAGGGTAAACAGGTTGTCCCCCGTGAGGCTCACAGTTAATCCCCATTTTACAGATGAGGTAACTGAGGCCCAGAGAAGTTAAGTGACTCGCCCACGGTCACACAGCTGACAAGTGGCAGAGCCGGGAGTCGAACCCACGACCTCTGACTCCGAAGCCCAGGCTCTTTCCACTGAGCCGCGCTGCTTCCCTGTCCTAAGTGCTGGAGTAGATCCAAGCTAATCAGGTTGGACACAGAGAACTGAGGCACAGAGAAGTGAATCTCTCCGTGAATCAACATGACACAACAGACAAGTGGCGGAGCCAGGATTAGAACCCAGGTCCTTCTGAGTCCCAGGCCCGTGCTCTATCCACTAGGACACACTGCTTCCCTCCTGTGGATTCGTTCTGGAAGGAAGGATTGATTGCTCAGGTGAGTCTCCCGCCCTCCCAGCGAAGACAAACTCCCACCTCGGTGGGGCACAAATGTTGGGAAGGTGAGGGAGGTTTAGTCTTCTAAGCCCTTCCGCAGCAGGCTGTGTCCGCAAGTCCCGGAGATAGAGGCTAGCCCTTTCCTTTCCATCCAAACTCCTACCACGTTGATCCAAGCACTTATCCTATCCCATCTTGATTATTGGATCAGCCTCTCTGCTGACCTCCCTAGCTCCTGTCTCTCCCCGCTCCAGTCCATACTTCACTCTGCTGCCGGCATCATTTTTCTACAAAACCATTCAGTCCAAGTTTCCCCACTCCTCAGAAACCTTCAGTGGTTGCTCGTGCACCTCCACAACAAACAAAAACTCCTCACTATTGTGTTTAAAACATGTAATCACCTTGTCCCGTCCTACCTCACCTCACTACTCTCCTACTACAACCTAGCCAACATTCTTGGCTCCTCTAATACCAACCCTCTCACTGTACCTTGATCTCGTCTATCTTACCGCCAACCCCTGGCCCGAATCCTGCCTCAGGCTTGGAATGCCCTCCGTCTTCGTATCTGACAGATGATTACTCTCCCCCGCCTTCAAAGCCTCATTTCTTTTTTTTCCCATTCTCTTCTGTGTCGCCCAGCCCCACGGCACTTATGTGCATATCCATAAACTACTTATTTATATTAATATCTGTCTCCCTCTCTAGACTGTAAGCTTACTGTGGGCAGGGAATATGTCCATTAGATCATTGTGTCGTATTCTCCCGATCACTTAGTAATAATAATAATGTTGGTATTTGTTAAGCGCTTACTATTTGCAGAGCACTGTTCTACTGGGCCCTGTGTGCAGTGAGCACTCAGTAAATGTGACTTATTGATTCCCTCACACCATTCTTGCCAAAGCACTAAATGAAAATATGCATTATGGCCAAACTGAGTGAACCACTGATTGAATGATCAGAAAACTGAAACATTTGGAAGGCGAGGCAGATTACACATCCTGCCTCACTGGGATTCAAGTGGAATAAAGCATGGCTCAATGGAAAGAGCACGGGCTTTGGAGTCAGAGGTCATGAGTTCGAATCCCAGCTCTGACACTTGTCAGCTGTGTGACTGTGGGCAAGTCACTTCACTTCTCTGTACCTCAGTTCCCTCATCTGTAAAATGGGGATTAAGACTGTGAGCCCCACGTGGGACAACCTGATTCCCCTGTGTCTACCCCAGTGCTTAGAACAGTGCTCTGCACATAGTAAGCACTTAACAAATACCAACATTATTATTATTATAAAGCAAGAAAGGTGCCATGAGTTTAGGACTTGAACTCAAAGGGACCCTTTAAGTAGTGTCAGCCTTCTGTCAATCACGAGTGAGGGAAAGAGAGAGGGAGACAGAGGAAGGAAAGAGAGAGAGACATACAGAGAGAGACTGAGAGGGAGGAAAGCGTGCGGAAGAGAGGGAGGGGGAAAGACAGAGACTGAGAGAGAGAAAGGAAAAGGAGAGGAAGAAGGAGAGACTGAGAAAGTGATGAGGAGAGAGACAGACGAAGAGACAGAGAAAGGAAGGAGAAGAAGAGAAGCGAATAGGGCGAAAGATGAGATGGAGAGGTCTAGAGAGAGACAGAGGGAGATAGAGATGTGAGAGGACAAGACAGACATCCAAAGGAGAGACGAGAGAGAGAGAGAAAGGAGCAGAGATAAAGACAGAGAGGGGACTAGAGACAGACAGAGGAAGAGAAGGCGAGAGAGAAGAGAGAATGGGGAAGGAAGCACACAAGAGAGTGTCAAGGTTGGTTTTAAAATAAGCAGTGCTGAGGTCCTAAAATATACCTTTGCCTGGAAGGGCCCTGCAGGCCTATTTCAGCACTTGGAAAAGTTTCCATAATTCACCCCATCTCTTAGAGAATCCCTGCAGTCTGGCATGGGCACAGGGCAGTGGAGCCCCTGACACAGCGAACTAGCATTTTTACAGGGGTGCTGGGTGTCTTCAGAGTCATGCTTAGGAAAGTTAAGCATAAATCTTAAAGCAGCATTTCAAAAACAGCGGGGCCTCCCCTACTCGACTATAAGCTCATTATGGGCAAGGAACATGTCTGCTAATTCTGTTGTACTCTCCCAAGTGCTTAGTACAGTGCAGTGCACATTGTAATCACTCATTAAATACCACTGATTGATTGACTGACTAGTCGGTAGAGCACGGGCCTGGGGGTCAGAAGGCCCTATCCATCAGAAGGACCTAGGTTCTAATCCCAGCTCCTCACTTATCTGCTGTTTGACCTTGAGAAAATCACTTCATTTCTCTGTGCCTCAGTTCCCTCATCTGTAAAATGGAGATTAGGATTGTGATCTCCATGTGAGACAGGGACTTTTTCCAATCCGATTGGCTTGCGTCTACTCCAGCGCTTAGAACAGTTTCTAGTACATAGTAAGTGCTTAAATACAATGAAAAAAAATCAGATGAGTGTACTGGGGCTCAGTGGTTTACTGGGCCACCTATTGGTTTATTGAGACCTTTGATCCCAGAGGGATTTCCTAATTGAGGCTTCCGGGAGAATGAGACAGTTATTCTGTGAGAAGCTATGCAGATAAGCTACTGCCTCGCTACTGGCTTGGTAACGGTTTGCACTCTGGCAACCAATTTATCAACTGAGCAACGGTATTTTCTGAGGACCTACTGCATGCAGAGCACTGTCCTAAGCATAGAGATAGCATATAGAGGTGAAAGACAGTCCCTGCCCTTAAGGACAGTCAAATGGGAAAGATAGAAGTACACAAGGTCCTAATCCCCCAGCATTTTCCCTGTGCAAATCTCCTCCTCTTACCCTCAGAATTTCATTTGACTTTCCCAACCCCATTTTATCTGCCTATTCATTTTTATCGATAAACCTCTTAAACAAGGTCTGAGCCCACCTCCGCTGCCCTTATGGGTATTCTCTCTTCTTCTTTCTTCCTTTATTCTTTGAGATACTTATTAAGATCACTTATTACGTGCCAAGTACCGTTTTAGATACAGGATAATCAGGTTGGGCAGGGTCCCTGACCCACAAGGTACTCACAGTCTCAGCAGGAGGGAGATCAGGTATCAAATCTCCATTTCACAGATGAGCAAACTGAGGCACAGTGAGGTGACTTGCCCAAGGTCACCCAGCAGACAAGTGGCAGAGATGGGATTAGAACCCAGGTCTTCTGGCTCCTAAGCCTGCACTCTTTCCACGAGGCCACGCTGCTTTGCCATTTAACACCAGCAGCAGAAGAGCACCGTGGATGGAATGGATAGCCACATACTGTGGATCTGTTTGTGCCTTTAGTTTAACTCAAGTCAATTTTTTTGTATATTATAAACCATCATATCTTAACGTACTCATTTTCCAGGCACTGGTAAAGTTCGGTAATGGGTACGCCCAGGGAAGGAGCCTGGGGTGGAGGGCATAAGTCTCGGGTGACTCAGATGGGCTCTTCAAAGGGTAGTTAAGCTGGAAAAGAATAATCACCGCTTTCTTTCCCCTAGAGACCCTTACCAGTTTCCAAGTGGGCCAGAATTACTTGCTGAACAGTAGAAGTGTAAAGCAGATGAGGAGCTGTATCTGCTTGTTTGTGTTTTGATCATTTGGCTGCAAGTTATTTAGGAAATGTATCAGCCAGATTCTCCATCACTCAGTGCAGTCAGCATTCAGACGAAGAGAGGGAGACCAGGTGTTTTATCCCCATATTAGTGGAAGAAACTGAGGCACAGAGAAAGTAAATGACTTGCCCAAGGTCACTGAGCAGGCAAGTGGCAGAGCTGGAACTCAAACCCATGCTTCCTGGATCTCTCGAGATTTCCTGCCTTTTGAGACAGTCGGGCCACGGGTGATCCTTAAAATGGCAGAGAAGCAGTGTGGTCTAATGGATAGAGCACGGGTGTGGGAGTCAGGAGGACCTGTGTTCTTATCTCAGCTCTGCCACGTGCTTGCTGTGTGACCCTGGACAAGTCACTTAACTTCTCTGGGCCTCAGTTACCTCATCAGTAAAATGGGCATTAAGACTGCGAGCCCCATGTGGGACATAGACTGTGTCCAACCTGATTAGCTTATCTACCCCGTTGCTTAGTACAGTGCCTGACGCGTAATAAAGGGCTTATCAAATATTAAAAAACGCCCCACAAAAACCAAATACAAAACAGTGTTGGGTCATTAATTCACCTCAGCAAAGTTCTTCTAGAATAGACCTCCCTTTCATTTTGCCGGAGATTGAAGGAGGACGCCAGGACTGAAGGGTGGCTTGGTCCAGTGGAAAGGGCACAGGACTAGAAATCAGACTTGGGTTCTAATCCTGCCTCTGTCACGTGCCCTATGTGACAGTTTTCTCATCCGTAAAATGGGGGTTAAATATCTGTTCTCTTTCCCCCTTAGACTATGTTCCCCAAGGAAAAAATGCAACTCAATATGAATGATTATATGAATATTTATGAATCCCACTAGACTGCAAGCTCATTATGGGCAGAGAACATGACTGCTAATCCTGTTGTATTGGACTCTTTCAAGCACTTAGTACAATGCTCTGCACATAGTAAGCGCTCCAATATCATTGATTGATTGAATGAAATTATATATAATATGAATACGAAACAGCATAAACGACAAAGTTTAGAGGTCAGCAAGTCTGGGGACAAAGAGGACAAGAAGAGACCTGGGGGTGCTGCCATATAAGTCACCCAGAGTCCACTACACAATCGAAGCTTCTCTCCCAAGCACTTAGTACAGTGTTCTGCCTCCAGTAAGCGCTCAATAAATACCACTCATCGACTGACTGAAATGACTGAGACAAACCCTGCTTGACGGTGTTCACTGACACATACTACCATTAATCCATTCAGTTGTATTAACTGAGTGCCTACTGTGTGCAAAGCACTCTCCTAAGTGCTTGGGAGAGTACGGTACAACAACAGACACATTCCCTGTGCACAACGACCTCACAGTCTAGAGTGGGGGACGGATATTAATACGCATAAATAAATACATGAATGAATGAATAAATTGCAGATCTATACATATGTGCTGCAGGGCTGGGAGGGAGGATGAATGAAGGGAGCAAGTCAGGGGGATGCAGAAGAGAATGGGAGAAGAGAAGAGGGCAATACTAAGCACTTACACACCAAAAAAAAAAAGCAAAATAAATAAAACCCTGTCAGCTCTGTTGTATTGTACTCTCCCAAATGCTTAGCACAGTGAGTGCTCAGTAAATACTATCGATTGATTTATTTCCCTGTGTTGAGGCCAGGCCCTAAGACATTGCGCCGTGACGAACACCTTCGGGGGACACCCACAGGCCCAGATCTTTCCGGACCATTGGAAGTTCTTTCCTTCACAACCCAAGCAGCTGGGATAAGGAATGGTTTAATTACAAGATATTTTAAAAAAATTAAAAACCTCTCATCAACACCTCAAGGAGTTTTGTCTCTCTGAGGGAACGAAGGTGTGAATGCTTGGAGTTGCCTGCTGTTAGATCAAGTGAGCTGCCGGCCACACTTTGGAAGATGAAATTGGCAAAGTTCTTCTGGGGCCTCGAGAAAATGAGATGTCTATCTCCCGTCCGATCCCCGGAAGCCAAACCCTAAATAAAGCCCAACCTCCTCTCTCCTCAGATTGCTTTGTGTTCACGATTCACAAGTCTTGTTTCTGCTTGTTTTCCTTAAGTCACATTTGGCATCTTCCATTTCGGCATCCTACGCTGTATTGTTCACTCGCCTGCCTCCTCCCTGTTATTCCCAGAGTGTCTTCCTTAAGTGGCAAAGATCAAAATTAAAGGGGAGGCCGGGAGGTGCTGCTGCTGTTGTTAACGAAGGAGGTTTAACCAGGCCCACCCTTGAAGAACATGAGCTGTGCATCGTCACAGCATTTACTATGTGCCAAGCACTCTGCACTGGGATAGACACAATACAGTCAGATTAGAGACAGTCCCTGGCCCGCACAGGCTCTCAGTCTGAGGGGACATGGAGAATGGGCATTTCATTCCTATTTTACTGATGAGGAAACGGAGGTGCAGAGAAGTTAATCGTCTTGCCCAAGGTCACACAGCAGGCAAGCGGTAGAGTGGGGATTAGAACTCAGGTCTCGAGTCCTGTGCTTTTTCCACTAGGCCACGCAGCTTCCCTCGATATCCCTGTTTCCGAGTTTGTAAGATGGCTGTCCCCCAGGGGTTGACGTGGGCTGACCTGTTACTTAATACTCGGAAAGCGCTTTGAGAATGGAAAACTCCAGAAGGGCCCCAACTAGCACAGTTTTAAAGACTTTTTCTTCCCCGCAATCTCCCTGAGGTTTCCTTTATTACTAAAAGAAAAATGTTCTCTTTCAACCTTCCATCCTGCCTACACCCTATTTCTTTCTCCGGCAAAATCCCTGGCTGCGTTCTAGGTCAGATGTGTTTGATTCATCCCCTTCCACATTTGGCTTGGTGCCTTTCACCAGGGCAGCTATGCCCAGGCTGACCATAAGGGCAAGTCCTGGCATCCCTTTTCATGCTACCGGAGGGATCTGAAGGTCAAGAAACTCATATCTAATGACCCCAAATTGGGGCACCCTCCCTCCCTCTCTAAACTGCTTCTTGTGGGCAAGGAATGTTTCTGTTTATTGTTCTATTGTACTCTCCCCAGGGATTAGTACAGTGCTTTGCACACACTAAGCACTCAATAAATACGATTGACTGACTGGAGAGGGAGAGAGCCTGCGAGAAGCAATGTGGCCTAGAGGACAGCATGGCTATGAGAATCAGCATGGCTTAGTGGAAAGAACACGGGTTTAGGAGTCAGAGGTCGTGGGTTCTGATCCCCCCTCTGCCGCTTGTCAGCTGTGTGACCTCGGGCAAGTCACTTCACGTCTCTGTGCCTCAGTTACCTCATCTGTAAAATGGGGATGAAGACTGAGCCCCACGCGGGACAACCTTGTATCTACCCCAGCGCTTAGAACAGTGTTTGGCACAGAGTAAGCACTTAACAAATACCAACCTTATTGTTATTATTATGGGCCTGAGAGAGAGATCTGGGTTCTAATCCCAGCTCTGTCAATTGCTTGCTGTATGAACTTGGGTAGGTCATGTAACTTCTCTATGCCCCAGTTTTTGCAACTATAAAATGGGGATACCTCTTCTCCTTTCTACTTCGGCTGTGAGCCCCACACGGGTCAGAGACTGTGTCTGACCTAATTAACTTGTATCTACCCCAGCTCTCAGTGTTTGACACATAGTAAATGCTTAACAAACACTATAAAAAAGTAGTAACATAAAAAGCTATCTCACAGCACAAACCCCACCAAGCCCCACTGAAATAGTTTTTTGTCAGATGGCTTTTTGGCTTGCATAGCATTTTCGGCTTATTTTAATGGATGAGATTACCTGCTTTTCTTCCTTTTCCATTTTCATTGCATTTTTCAGTGTGTTTCCCCTCATTTAATGCTGGGTGGGATTCTCATGAAGCTTTCCTTTCCTTAAGGTTTCACTGTCTTCTGGCACATTCCTAATTTCCCTCAGTGGTTTTGTAGCTTTTATTTGCAGTGCTAATATTTATATATACACACACACACACACATTCATTTATCCCAGCAACTCCACAACTTGACTGCTATGTGACCTTGGGCAAGTCACTTGAATTCTCTGTGCCTCAGTCTCCTCACTGAATACGGAGATGAAAAACCTATTCGCCCTCCTACTTAGAGTGTGAGCCCCATGTGGGACAGGGACTGTGGCTGACCTGTTTAACTTATAGCTACCCCAGCACTTCAAACTGTATTTGTCACAAAATAAGTGATTAAGGAAGGTCATAATAATAATTAGGGATTACGACAACAGCACAGAAATCCGTGGTCTTGACCTGAGGTCAGAGAGGGCAGAACCTGCCTGTCCCACTCTGATCTGATTTGAATTCTGATTTCAAGCGCTTAGTACAGTGCTCTGCACACAGTAAATACTCAGTAAATACGACTGAGTGAAAGAATGATCGTTTTCGGCAATATCTTTAGATAGCACTTGGCTAGAGAAGCAGCATGGCCTAGTGGAAATAACATGGACCTGGATGCCAAAGAAGTTGGGCTCTAATCCTGTTCCGCTACTTGTCTGTTGTGTGACATTGGGAAAATCACAATATCTCCGTGCCTCGGTTACCTCATCTATAAAATGGGGATCAAGACTGTAGGCCATGTGGGACGGGGACTTTGTCCTACCTGATTATTTCCTCTGGACTGTTGGCTAATTGTGGGCAGGGAACGTGTCTGCCAAATCTGTTGGATTGTACAGTGTTCAGCACATAGTAATCGCTCAATAAATACCATTGATGATGCTGGTACTTCCACCTGCAAAATCATCCACAGTGGACAGCCCAGTCATCACCGGTATAGACCTTAACCTTTTTATATTCTTCTCCTGTCTTCAGTGATTTGTTCCTCAGCTCTGCTTCTTACTTGTCATCAGTGACATTTTCCCGATCCTGTAAACATTCCTTGGCCTTTTCAACTTCTCAAATATTAATGGCTATCTAGTAGGTAAGTCCCATGTTAATCTTGGAACACTTCCTATTTCCTCGGCAGCTTTCTTTCCTCCACTTTATCCTGTTTAATTTCCCTCAGCACCACCACACTCTCTCAACATTAGCTCCTCTTGAAATTGAATGTCTTTAGTTCTCCTTTTGGGCTTCACCTCAGTCCTCCAGGTATCAACTTCAGTACAAGTACAATCACCGCCTCTGGCAGATTTCTCTGCTGCCACATCTCTGTTCTCACTCCCCCTTTCACCAACCGCTTTAATGATCCCCGGCCCCGGATGGTGGACACAAACATATCGCTCGAACACTTCTTTGTGGCTAAGAGTGGCCTAGTTTACCGTTCAAAGTGTGAGTCCAGATACCTGTTCCCCTTTGTGACATTGTCAAATATGTGTGAACTGCCTCCATGATGACAGATTCCTCAGCAGACCGATAAAGTCTCTTTGCGGGAGGTAGCAAAGGAAATGCAAAAAATAAATTCACAGAGGTCTGGAACACACTGAAGATTCTGTATGTCAAGACCTTAAATGATGGCTCCCAAGCCTGTTAACTTTTTGAAGCCTGAATCCACTTCTCACCCTCCACTAGGAAACTCGGTAGGACCATTTAATGAGAGTGAGAGATTGTGAAATTGGGAAAGAGAAGGGGACGGGGGGGAGAGATTGGGCGAGAGTGAGAGCAGGCATGTGGACACACCAGGATAACCTCAAGAACTTGGCTTCTGGGATGGCAAACGTGTAATTGTTTTCTTGGCCAAAATTCCAATTCCGTCTGTGGTACAGAGGAGAAGCTTTGGTGCGCTGCCAAGTAAATGGAGTCAGGTCTCTGCTTGGAGAAGCAAAGGGAGAATAAACCACAACAAAGTTCTCTTCCAGGACAGGTGGAGCTCCCGAAAGGCAGGCTGGGAGTGCAACGTCTCTGCACAGTTTTCCACTCTGGAAAAGGCAGTGATGAGGGCCGGGAATATCGCTCCCCACAGCTCCCCAAGTAAGAAGAGCTCTCTGGCTGAGGTGAAGATTACTCCTTTCACTGGGTTCACCCACATCGTGTCACACTTATAACAGTGGACAGAAAGGCCAACCAGGACTTGGACTTAGTCTTATACCTTGTTCCTTTCAAGGTCCAACTTCCTGCTCTTCCTATTATAAAGTTCTTTGAATCCTCTTTCCTCCTAGGGCTATTATCTCTGGACAAGGGTCTGCCTTTGGATGGGACCTCGCCTTGTTGGATGCCAAATGAAGCTTGTCGACTGCAAATGCTACCCTGAGATTGGGTGTACAACACAATGGGTGTGTTAGAAGGCCAGGTGAAACATGTAATCCTGGACTCAGTTTAGCCACTAGTTAGCAGTAAATCCCC
Source organism: Ornithorhynchus anatinus (assembly GCF_004115215.2). Lineage (NCBI taxonomy): Eukaryota > Metazoa > Chordata > Mammalia > Monotremata > Ornithorhynchidae > Ornithorhynchus > Ornithorhynchus anatinus. Next base: position 25,150,530 of record NC_041750.1, on the reverse strand, counting down.
AAAGTGATCACACCTGTTACAAAAGGATAATTATACACGTACAGACACGCACACACAAAAACATGCAATCAATCTCTCCCCCCGCCCCCATATATTCCAGTGATTCTCATTTTCATTGCTGCCCCTTTTATGTTCTGGGATTCTGAACTGTTTTTTTTTTTTCCATTTGAGTTTCACATCTGTTTTAGCAGCAGCACTTTGACAACCAGAAAACAGAACTGTTTATTGGGTTCCAGCTGCCGCAAACCCGGGGGGGTGAGGGGAGGAACCAGCCAGAAGCGACTGCTTCCTTGCTTAGCTCATCCCACCCAATGGAACCTCCACAGGGTTGGTTGAAAGTTTGAACTGGAGTACTATCAGCAGCCCCCCCACAACTGTGACATTCTCAGAGTCCAGCCTTCCCAGACACGTGCTTCCAAACAACCTTTCGAAGAGCCTGCGGTTTGGCAGGGCTGGCCTTTGCACTTGCAGCAGAAACCACGCCTGCTCCGGAAAACTCTGGCCTGGAGCCTACTGTTTGAGGAGTCCAAATAACTGGTGGTTAATGTAAGGGAATGGAGTTTTCTTGGGCTCCAAGTGGAGTCGAATCTCTGCCTGGTCCCGGCTGCTCTGCAAATAATAGACAAGGGCCAAGATGGGCCGGGGGCGAGAGAGTAAGAGAAAAACGGGGGCGGGGCGGAGAAGGGGACAGAGAACAACAGAGAGAGAAAGAGGAACAAAGGAAAACTCAAAGAGAGGAAGGGGGCAAACAAATATATACATGTTCACACACACACACAAATCACATCCCAGCATGACTTCAGCTTCAGCAAGGTCCAGCTGTAATAATAATAATTACGGTATTCGTTAAACCTTTACTATGCGCCAGACACTGCACTAAGCACTGGGGTGGATACAAGCAAATGGGGTTGGACACAGTCCCTGTCCCATATAGGACTCACAGTCTCAGTCCTCATTTTACAGATGAGGTAACTGAGGCACAGAGAAGTCAAGTGACTTGGCCAAGGACACAGCAGACAAGTGGGGGAGGCAGGATTAGAACTCACAAACTTCTGTACATACCATACAGGTGATTAGGGTGGGGAGATGAGAGGTTAGTCATGGAAGCCTTCTCGGAGGAGATAGGATTTTAGTAGGGTTTTGAATATGGGGACACCGGTGGTCCATCAGATGGGGAGGGAGTTCCGACTTGGAGGGGGGATGTGAGCAAGGGGTCTTCTGGACGAGAGATTAGATAGAGTCCTTTGTGCCCCCACCTAGTAGTTATGTTATTTATTCAGCGCTCTGAATAAACACCCTGACAGATACAAAAGAATCATAGTGGACATTATCCACCCTAAAACAGGATTCACAATTTAGGTGGTAGGGAGCTCAGATATCTTAATCCCATTTTAGAGATGAGGAGATTGAGACCCAGAGTGTCTTGCCGAACGGTGGGGTTAGGGGGTCCTCCCTCCAACAGCTCTCTATAAGTTCTGTGGAGATCTCACTAGGAACTTTTCCGTGAGTCATTCATTCAATCATATTTTTTGAGCACTTACTGTGTTCAGAGCACTGTACTAAGCGCTTGGAAAGTACAACTGAGCAACAAATAGAGACAATCTCTACCCAACAATGGGCTCACAGTCTATGAGGCCATCTGGGTTTCTGGTTCTATCAGAAGGCAGCTGTTGTTCTCCGATACCCTCAGGGTCAATTCGAGGAAGACAAACCTGGGCACCGGAGACTGGGGGCTGATAGGCCTAGTACAGTGCCATGCACCTATTACAGTGGTTAGCACACAGTAAGAGCTCAATAAATACCCACTGATCGACAGAATGATTGATAACGGTTCAGCTTTCCTTTATTGTGTCCTCCTCTCTCTTCTGTGACCTCTGGACTTTCCACTGGTCATCTTTTTCTTAAAAAAAATAGCTAGGCTTGGGCCTCTACATGTTCAGAAGTTAGGTCAAAGCTGAGTAGCTTGGAAAGTTTGAGTGTAGTGGTTGTGTAATTTCTCCATTTCATAAAGTCTGGGCTGGCTAGCCAGCAGAGGGTGGGGGGAGGTTTGTTTGATTGTTTTGGGGGTTGAAATTTCGTGTTTAATAATCTCAGCTGAGTTAAGATTTCCCTTCCCAATCAGTTAAAGCACAGTTAATGGTAAACTGCTGTCTCAGCTAAAGGGTTTTGTCTCTTTGGAAAACCCGACAGTAAATGTCATGACATTAATAAAATTCAAGGTGGAGCGGTTCAATGTTATATGGATATGTAACGGGCTCATGCACATTACCATCCCCTCTAGCTTGGAAAAATATTAATACGTACACAGAGAACCAAGTCAGAAAACCCTCTCATGTAATATTCAATAACCAATCTGCCCAGTTTTAGGGTTGGAAATTAAAACTGGCTAAAAGTCCCTTATCCTTTGTTAATCACCAGGAGGATATTCGCTTTTCTTCTAGGGATCAAAAACATCTGTTTCTCAAGCTCTCTCTAAACCCTTTCTTCTCTCCTCTCTTCTCCCACCACTCTGCAGCTCAGGCACTTTGTCACTCTCAAACAAACCTAAAGCCTTCTCGCTTATGACTCTCACCCTCAGACATCCTCTTCCCTCAGCTTTGCTAAATTGCCACCCTCCCCTCCTTCCTATAATTCTCCCTGGTGCTCGGAGGTGATGTCACTAGAGATGAAGCTTACCTCTGCAGAGACTCGCTCAAAATGGCAGTCTCGATAGGCCGGGATTCAAAGCTGGGAATCTGGGCAGTATGAATTTGTGACATAAACAGATTTGGAAAGTGAAAACTCAGTGACATGTCCCCTCCTTCAGTCAGTCTCCTGGGGATAGGGATGATGAAATGAGGCTGGGTAAGAAAAATGACTGTGGCCTTGGTAAAGTGCTAGCTATCTGCTAAGCACTGGGGTAGATACCACACAGTCAGATCAGACACAGTAGCTGTCCCATATGGGTCTATACGCTTTATCACTCCCTTCTCCCCCATTTAAACTCTTAGACTGTGAACCCCGCAAGGGAAAGGAATGATATTTAATTCCGACTGGTGTATTCTCTCCCAACACTTAGAATAATGATCTGCACGCAGGAAGTGCTTAATAAATACTAATTCAACAACAACAGCAATTATTACTATTTTTACTATGGTGACGGGGCACTGTGGAGTGGCATTTTGGATCCTATATTGCCTGCTGGGGCATACTGACTAAATCTTTTAACCCAGAGGGTTAAAAGCCAAGCAGTGGCAGAGGCTTCTGAAGAAACTTCTCAGGAGCAGGAGAGAGTCACAGTAGAAAAGTTGTACAAAGTGCTCTGTGCAGGAAAACTGTCAGTCACTTGGGGGACAAAAGACACAGCACTTAAGAGCTGTCAGTCATCTCCTTAGAAAGAGCCAAGAAACATCTCTCAGGAGCGTTACCGATATTTATAGGTGCAAAAGGGAAAAAAAAATCCCAGGGAAGACACTGGCAAATGAACTCAGATTTAATAATAATAATAATAATAATAATAATAATAATTATGGTATTTGGTAAGCACGTGCTATGTGCCAGGCACTGTACTAAGTCTGGGGTGGTTACAAGCAAATCGGGCTGGACACAGTCCCTGCCCCAAAAGGGGCTCACATTCTCAATTGCCATTTTACAGATGAGGGGAGTGAGGCCCAGAGGAGTGAAGTGACTTGCCCAAGGTCACACAGCAGATAAGTGGTGGAGTCAGGATTAGAACCCATGACTTTCTGATTCCCAGGCTCATACTCATCTCCTATGCCATGCTGCTTTGCCATACTACGTAAACATATCAGATCCTGAACGCCCAAGAAATGGTATTGCCAGCTTAGACCCCATGACTCCAGCAAAACCTACCTCCCAAATTTATGAAAATCGATATCGATCACTCTTAATGATTTTTAAAAACTGCCTTTTTCTCCTCTATTAATTACTTCATTTAGGTGCTGCCATTAATTGATATAAGAAGATAGACTTGTCCTTTGGTTACTTTCTTCAAACTGTAGGTATTCAAATGATTATTCATATTGATGTCTGTCTCTCCCTCTAGACTGTGAGCTCAGTGTGGGCAGGAATGTGTCTGTTTGTTTTACATCGTACTGTCCCAAGCGCTCAGTACAGTGTTTTGCACACGGTATGTGCTCAATAAATACGATTGAATGAATAGATGAATGAATGAATCTCCCCCTCTAGATTGTAAACTCCTTATGGGCAGGGAACGTGCCTGTTAATTCTGTAGTATTGTACTCTCCCAAGTGCTTAGTACAGTGCTCTGCAAATGGTACACGCTCAGTAAATACAAGAGAAGCAGTGTGGCTTAGTGGAAAGAGCACGAGCTTGGGAGTCAGAGGTCGTGGGTTCTAATTCCGGCTCAGCCACTTACCAGCTGTGTGACTTTGGGCAAGTCACTTAACTTTCCTGAGCCTCAGTTCCCTCATCTGTAAAATGGGGATTAAGACTGAGCCCCCTATGGGACAGCCTGGTTACCTCGTATCTACCTTAGCGCTTAGAACAGGGCTTGGCGCATAGTAAGCGCTTAACGAATACCCTTATCATTATTATTGGGCAGATTATTATTATTGGGCAGAAATGTCACTTTTCCTCTACATTTGAAGTACCTAAGACAGCCGAGTTTGCTGGAGCATCAAGTGATGTCTTCAAGTGGAGATTCCAGGGGGGCGAAACTGACTGGGGGTGGGGCTCAAAGGAGGCAGGGCCAGAGATCTCCGCTCCCTCTCCTATTTATTTCATATTCTATCTTCTTACTGGCGCGTCCCTCTCTATAATTCTATTTAGACTGATGCCTGCCTGCCTGTTTTTGTGGTCTGCCTCCCCCCTCCTGGACTGCGAGCCCGTTGCCGGGGGTCGGGATCGCCTCTGTTGGCGAACTGTACTTTCCAGGCGCTCCGGGCAGAGTAAGGGCTCAGTCAAAACGGTGGAAAGGATGAAAGGACGATGACAGAGGAGGGGACAGAGCCAGGCCTGGGATCCGCAAACCCGCCGGGAGGCAGCAGTGGCAGTCACCGGGGAGGGCCACTAGAGGTCGCTCTTTAACACGCATCGCCCCCGCTCTTGGCCATGCGGAGGAGAGAGAACGAGGGCGGCTGGAAATGGGGCGATTTGATTATTTATTTCCCATCCAACGCGGCCTCCGGCCACCAGAGCCTCCCATTCAGACCCTCCCCCTCCATGCCGCACCAACCGGAGAATGAAAACACCGCAAGGAGTCCAGCTGAAATCTGCCCTCGGCCTGCAGTGGCCCAAATCCACTTTTCCAGAGGGAGGGGGAGATCTGTGTCGGTGCAAGGGTGTGCCTAGGTGGGTGTGGGTGAGGTCGGGTGTTGATGAGGATCTGCGGATTGGGAGTGGGGCTGGGGGAGGTTGGGCCCGTTGGGTGTTGAGGAGGATGTGTGGATGTGGATTGTGTGGATTTATTGTATTTGTTAAGCGCCTACTATGTGCAGAGCACTGTTCTAAGCGCTGGGGGAGATACAGGGTAATCGGATCGTCCCCCGTGAGGCTCACGGTCTTCATTTTCCAGACGGGGGAACTGAGGCACGGAGAAGTTAGAGAAGCAGCGTGGCTCAGTGGAAAGAGCACGGGCTTCCGAGTCAGAGATCACGGGTTCGAATCCCCTCTCTGCCACTTGTCGGCTGTGTGGCTGTGGGCGAGTCACTTCACTTCTCTGTGCCTCAGTTCCCTCATCTGGAAAATGGGGATTAAGAGTGTGAGCCCCACGTGGGACAACCTGATTCCCCTGTGTCTACCCCAGCGCTTAGAACAGTGCTCTGCACAGAGTAAGCGCTTAACAAATACCAACGTCATTGTTATTAAGTGACTTGCCCAGAGTCACACAGCTGACAAGTGGCAGAGCCGGGTTTCGAACGCATGACCTCTGACTCCCAAGCCCGGGCTCATTCCACTGAGCCACGCTGCTTCCCGTAATGCTTGCCATTGTTCTTGTCCGTCCGTCTCCCCCGGTAAGACCGTAAGCCCGTCAGAGGGCAGGGACCGTCTCTATCTGTGGCCGACTTGTCCATTCCAAGCGCTTAGTACGGTGCTCTGCACATAGTAAGCGCTCAATAAATACTATTGAATGAATGAATGAATGTCTGTGAGGTGTGTGTAGAAGGGGGTGTTGTCTAAGTGTTCTGTGTGTTGACATGAGGGGTGGGGGTATGTATGAGTGGGGTGTGTGGGTGCCCGTTCTCCTGGCTAAGTGTGAGTCTTTCTCTGTATGTGCAAGTAAGGAGTGTCTGATGTGGGAAGACCCGCAGTATTCGACAGCGCTTTTGTGTCGAGGGTGAGGCGGTGTTCCTGGGGGGTGGGGGGGCGGCCTGGACGCCCCTGTGGCTCTCACCGCTGCGCCCGAATAACGCTGGGCTGAGCCTCACCCACAGGCCCCCAGATAGGCCACTGAGAGAGTAGTCGCCACTCCAGAGCCGGACGCTAGCAAATCCGGACGGGAGGTGGGTGGGGGGAAGGGGCCGCTGAGGCTTGATGGGGACACAACGAGGCGCGAGCGGCCACGGGCTCCGTGGTCAGTCAGAGACGGGATCCAGCTGGGAATGAGCCTCCTTGGACTTCCTGGTTTCCAGTTCTCTACGAGAATCTCCCAAGCGCTCACCTCAGTGCTCTGCATGCGGTAAGCGCTCAATAAATACCGTTCCTTGATTGCGTATAGGCTGCATCTGGGCCGTCGGAAGATGCTCCCAGGTCAGCTTGTGTCTGGGTAGAGGCCTGCGTCCCTCACCACCACTCGCAACATCTTCCTTCCCTCCCTTTGACACACACACACATGCTTTCTTTCTCTCAGACATCCCTGCAGCACTTAGAGAGACGGTAACATTCTGCCGTTTACAAACCAAAGCTTCCACTGAATGGACCAGCCAATTCCTCCCAATAGGTCACTACCTTCAAACCACTTGCTGAATCTTCTCAAAATGCCTTTTTTTCCAAAAAAAATACGTATGTGTTAACTGCTTACTGTGTGCCAGACTTGCTATTAAGCTCTGGGGTGGATGCAGGGTTGGACACAGTCCATGGCCCATGTGGGCCTCCCACTCTCAAACCCTATTTTACAGATGAGGAAACTGAGGCACAGAGAAGTTAGCTACTTACTCAAGGTCACCCAACAGACACATGTCAGAGGCGGGATTAGAACACAGATCCTCTGACTCCCAGGGCCTGTGGTCTCTCCTCTAGGCCACGCTGCTTCCCAAGAAGTGGTTCTTTGCTCTGAAGAACCAGATTGGAAGAAGGCTTCCTCCAAGGAGGGACTATTGCTACGTGACCTCTGGTAACAGGAGAATCCAGAAATCTCCCGTTCAAGCCGGTGGGCAGACCAGCCTTTGCCGAGGTGACATCTGTCTACCTGCAGTCGGGGTCCCGGACCAATTATTGGGCTTCTCGACTCACCTATCAATCTCTGGGCTGGTGCTGGCGGGAATTCCTTGTTACTCTGCAATCTGACTCCCCAGGAACAGCAAGTGCTGAGCAGGGGAGGCTTGGGTCTGTGCTGACTTAGCTCAGGCAGAATCCTCCAGAGCTGGATGGACAAGGCAAGTCAAAAGTCAAGACAGAAGTGGCATGCGGAAGGTTGAACGACAGGCCAGGGAAAGGAGAATTCCCCTCTGGACTGTAAACTCATTTCAGGCAGGAAACATGGCTGCCAACTCCGTTTCTGCTTATTAATAATAATGGTATTTGTTGAGGGCATACTATGCGTCAAGCACTATTCTAAGTGCTGGGGTAGATACAGGCTAAGCAAGTTGGACACCGTCCCTGTCCCACGTGGGGTTCACAGTCTTAATCCCCATTTTACAGATGAGGTCACTGAGGCATGCAGAAGTTAAGTGACTTGCCCTAGGTCACACAGTAGACAAGTGACAGAGCCGGGATTAGTACCCGGGACCTTCGGACTCCCAGGCCTGTGCTCTATCCGCTAGGCCATGCCGCTTCCCAAGCACCCAGTAGAGAGCTCTCCATGCAGTAAGCGGTAAATAAATACTTTCAGATTGCTCTCGAGGGAGGATTGCGAATCACTTTTTTCATCAAGTGTAAAGCGTTGAGGCAGTAACATAGCTCGGCTGTGTGACCTTGGACAAGTTGCAAGTCACTTCTCTGGACTCCAGTTTTCACTTAACCTCTCTGGACTTCAGTTTCCTCATCTGTAAAATGGGGATCCAATACCTGTTCTCCCTCCTCCTCGGACTGCGAGTCCCACGGGCAAAAGGGACTGACCGATTTGGCCGTATTGCGCTTGGCACAGTGCTTGCCACATTCATTCATTCGTTCAATAGTATTTATTGAGCGCTTACTATGTGCAGAGCACTGTACTAAGCGCTTGGACTGTACAATTCGGCAACAGATAGAGACAATCCCTGCCCATTGACGGGTTTACAGTCTAGTCGGCACTTAACAAATGCCACAATGATCATGATTAGATATCTGCTATGGGGTGACCAGTCAATCAGTGGTACTTATTAAGTGCTTACTCTGTGCAGAGCACTGTGCTAAAGTGCTTGGGCAGGTCCAGTACTAAAGAGTTGGTTGACACGTTCCCTGCCCACAACGAGCTTACCGTCTACAGGGAGAGACAAACATTAATGTAAATAAATTACGGATATGTACCGAAGTGCTGTGGGGCAGAGGGTGGGAGGGGGGGAATAGCAAATAGCTGTTTGATATTCAAACAATATTGAATCACTGCTTTTCTCCCGACAGTTTCACTCCCTGCTTCCACCCATCCCCCATTACACCGCCTCCCTCCATCTACACATATAGACCAGAAAACATTTACAGCTTGTGAATATTTCAAAAGGGAGGTTTTAAAAGGCCCATTAAATGCATTCTAGCTGGGCAGCTTCTTAGATAATGTTACAAGATCTCCAAAGAATCCTTCCTATTAATAAACTCTCAGATAAAATGGAGCGTGCGAATCCCACTGCTTCTCGAAAAAGAGAGCAGTATTTAAAGGGTTAGAACTCGCTTGCTTTGGGGACAACACTGGAAGCCTGGCAGGTTGGTGTAGGTGAAAAACAGAAACTAAGAAAGCCAGTGAACTGTCGGGAGCGTAAGCTTGTTGAGGGCAGGGAATGGGTGTCGGGCTTCTGCTATCTCCGACAGATGATCACTCTCCCCCACGTCAAAGCCTTATTGAAGGCACGTCTCCTCCAAGAGGCCTCCCCTGACTAAGCTCTCCTTTCCTCTTCTCCCACTTCCTTGTGCAACTCACTGACTTTATTTATTCATCTCCCCTCCCACCCCCTACAGAAATTATTTACATACCTGTACTTTTACTTATTTCTATTCATGTCTGTCTCCCCCTCTAGACTTGTAAGCTCACTGTGGGCAGGGAATGTGTCCTTTATATTGTTATATTCTACTCTTCCAAGCGCTTAGTACAATGCTCTGCACACAGTAAGCGCTCGGTAAATACGATTGACTGACATATATGGAGGTCGTGGGTTCTAATCCCGGCTCCGCCGCTTGCCAGCTGTGTGACTGTGGGCAAGTCACTTCGCTTCTCTGTGCCTCAGTTACCTCATCTGTAAAACGGGGATTAAAACTGTGAGTCCCACGTGGGACAACCTGATCATCTTGTATCCCCCCAGAGCTTAGAACGGTGCTTTGCACGTAGTAAGCGCCGAACAAATACCACTATTATTATATATGGGCGAACCCAGACTCAAATGATGCGACACGGTAAAGAATGGTTGGAAGCTTCAGCCGGAAGGATGGAAATCAGGGGAACGGTCGCTACCCCACCGTGAGGTTTTCAAGAAGCCTAGGCTGTAAAGAGGCGTTCTGAAATAGAGCCGGGCCTGATGTGGGATGGTTTTTTTTATGGTATTTGTTAGGTGCTTACTACGTGCCGGGCACTATACTGAGTGCTGGGATTCCAGTAGAGCAACAGTTATTTGACCTTGGCGATGAACAAGCTATTAGTATGCCTGGGTAAGCAAATCCTCACCGTAAAAGCTGTAGTCTGTGGGAGGGCATTCCAGGCAGGAGGGAGGGTCTGAGCCAGACTTCGGAAGTGGGAGAGTCGAGAATGAGAAACAGTAAGTTGGTCTGAGAGGAACGAAGAGAGCGAGCTGAGGGTGGAGTGGGGGAGAGAGTAAGTAGCAGGGAGAGAGAGGTGATTTAGTGCCCTAAGTAGCATGGCCTAGTGGATAGAGTGCGGGCCTGGGAGTCAGAGGGACCTGGGTTCTAATGCCGACTTGACCACTTGTCTGCTGTGTGACCTTGGGCAAGTCACTTCACCTCGCTGGGCCTCAGCTACCTCATCTGTAAAATGGGAATTGAGATCATGAGCCCCACTGGGGATATGGATTGCCTCCAACCCGATGACTGTATCTACCTCAGCACTTAGAACAGTGGCTGGCACATAGTAAGTGCTTCACAAATACCATAAAAAAAATCGTTGGTAGAGGATAAGTTGTCTTGTGGGCGAATGAGCCACGTTTCACCTCTCCACTGGAGAAGCAAGTGAGAAGAGCGCCCTTCGGCCACTTCTACCTCCTCTTCCTCCCCTTCTTCTCCTCCTCTTCTTCCTCCCCTTCTCCTCCTCCCCCTGCCATCCCAAGCCTCTCCTGACTAACACCTCATGGTAACTGTGTTAGTTGAAAAAAAAACCCCCATAGTTTAACAGCAACATTGATTCATACAGGAAGTAGGTTTTGCCTTGTTTTAATGAAAACAGTCTTCGAGCGTGCATACACAAAAACCACACATGGAAAATGTGTGTAATCTCCTTGTACCTTAGCCCAGAGGAAAATGTTGGTGTTATGTCATAGTTAGGTACAAATTGAATCAATGTTAAATCCCCAAATGATTTTCCTTTGCTAGTAGGAGAGGAATACAATTTACTACTCATAAGAGCAATTGGACAACAGCAACCCGATCTTCAGTGACTTGGCATTTTGGTTCACAAGAGTGAAACGGAGTCGGGATTAGATGTTCGGGATACGGAAAGGGGATGGTTTAACCGCGTGAACGTGATCCGGGCTGAGATAAACCACGGTAACGTTCCAACTCCCCCGGCGCTCTCGCTGGATTCATCTCAACGTTCATAAATAATGGTAATTCTGACGGGAAACTAAGCAGATGAGAAAGGGGACAGGAGTGAACTCAGCTCAGCGAGCCAAGACAGGTTTCGCATGTGGCAGGCTGTAACTTTACTATTCAGAATATGAAGACCTGGGCAGGAGTCCCAGAACACTTCCAACTCTCCTTCTCTGGATTGCAGTTCCAGTGATTTTTTTTTTTTCTGGAGCCACGTCAACTCGAGAAATCAGGAGAACGTGACTTGCCCACTTCCTGGTTTTAGCCATGGTTATCGCTCGACAAGCAGGCACCACCGTGTTTAGCTTCTGCATTCATTCTTTCATTCCATTGTACTTATTGCGCACTTACTGGGTGCACAGCACTGTACTAAGCGCTTGGGAGAGTGCACTATAACAAGAAACAGACACATTCCCTGCCCACAGTGAGCTTAATGGGGGGTGTGGTGCGTTGGGACACGAGGCACGCTCAACATCCTGGTTCCCATCTCCCCCCCACTCTGAATATCAGAAAATCCGGGAGCAGGGGGACGGGAGGGAGGGGAGTATAAAACCACAAGGATTTCTGGGAATCTTGGTCCCAGTGACAGAGCATGGACACCGGGAGCAACTTCAACTACCTACACACACGCTCCAAATCCCCATCATGGAAGCCTGGCTGTTAGACCCTGCTGAGAAGAAGCCATCTGTCAACCCCCTCCTTCAGGGGGGAGGACAGGTCCATCCACAGTCCTTTAGGACCCTCAGACCCCAGAAGACTCGATGGTTGGGCCAACCACCAGAAAGAATGGGCTTCCTTAAGACCCTCCGGACCTGACGCAGGCCCCTCATCTCTTCTGGTGATACTTCTGGATCTGATGTGGTGCATACAAAGGATTCAAATACGATGACCAGAACAGTGCTCTGCACACAGGGGAAGCAGCGTGCTCAGTGGAAAGAGCCTGGGCTTCGGAGTCAGAGGTCATGGGTTCGATTGCCGGCTCTGCCACTCGTCAGCTGTGTGACTGTGGGCAAGGCACTTAACTTCTCTGTGCCTCAGTTCCCTCATCTGTAAAATGGGGATTAACTGTGAGCATCACGTGGGACAACCTGATTACCCTGTATCTACCCCAGCGCTTAGAACAGTGCTCTGCACATAGTAAGCGCTTCACAGATACCAACATTATTATAGTAGGTGCTCAATAAATACCATTATTTGATTGAATGATTAAATTGACCACTGGCTCATTATTCACTGATAGCTTTAGCAAACCCAAAGTCCTGGGATGCACTTATCCATTTTTGCAAACCCAGGTCTTTTATTGGCTGAGGCACAGGCGTATCATTTTTTCTACGCCAATCACATGCTCCAGGCCACTGACAGTTAGCTATTATACCAAAGCCCACTCTAACTCCACTGTATGAGTAATTAGATGGGCAGCAGCCAGTTAGTGGTATAAAAATAAAATTCCTTTAATAGAACACTGATTTGGAGGTTCCGGCAATTATTGCTCATAAGTGCTCTGGCATTTATCCATCTTCACAAGGCCAGGATCCTGCGATAGCAGCCAGAGCCAGTAAAATCGCTGGCAAACCTAGGGGTAGATGCGGGATGAACGGGCAAAGAAGCCGGGGAATTATGTACCTTTAAGTGGAGAGAAATTTAAATGAAGTAATTTCTGCTAGAACTCCCTCGAAGGGAATTGAGAAGCAGCACGGTCTAGTGCAAAGAACGTGGACCTGGAATCGGGAGATCTGGGTTCTAATCCACTTGCCTGCTGTGTGACCTTGGGCGAGTCTCTTAACTTCTTTGCCTCCTCATACGTGAAAATGGGGATATCTGTTCTTCCTCACCTTTAGACTGAGGTTCAGGGACTGTGACCCATAATGATAATAATTGTAGCATTTAAGTGTTTACTGGGAGCCAAGCACTCTGTTAAGCACTGGGAGAGATACATAGTAATCTTATCAGAACAGTCCCTGTCCCACCTGGGGCTACAGTCTAATGGGTGTGGGGGGGGGAGGAGAACAGGTATTGCATCCCCATTTTACAGATGAGGAAACTGAGGCAGAGAAGTCAAGTGGCTTGCCAGAGATCAACGAGCTGGCAAGTGGCAGAGCCAGGATTTGAACCCAGGTTCTCTCCCAGGTCCATGCTCTTCCCACTGGGCCACACTGCTGATTCCATCTGTTTATACTGTAGTTTCCCCAGGGATTAGCACATACCTTAGCGCAGAGTAGGTGTTCAACAAATACCGTAATTATTAATACCGTTTCTTTTATTATTACTGTGCCTTGAAAAGTCATCACCCAGCATCAGCAATCTACAGAATCCCAGCCCGAAAAGACAAAGTTGAAGTGGGGACCCGAGCTTTCAGGGAAGAGGGAGAGAGCGGGGCTTCTGGCCACAGAACCGGTGCCCCTCTCTTTCCCCTCACCTATTTGACCACTCCCACTCTCTAGACTGTAAACTCCTTGTGGGTGGAGATTACCTTGGTCTAGTTGGATAGACAGTTGGATAGCTGGGAGTCAAAAGGTCGTGGGTTCTAATGCCAGCTCCACCACTTGTTTGCTGTGTGACCTTGGGCAAGTCACTTCACGTCTCTGGACCTCAGTTCCCTCGTCTGTAAAATGGGGATAAAGACGGTAAGCCCGACATGGACTGTGTCCAAGCTGATTTGCTTGTATCCACCCCAGAGCTTAGTATAGTACCTGGAGCATAATAAATGCTTAAATGCCCCAATTATTATTATTACTGTTATTATTGTTATTCGTATAAGCTCTTGGGAAAGTACAAAGATGTGATCCAAGGGGTTTACACTCAGTCAGGTAAGCTCTACACCAACATATTTTGCAAATAGGGAAAAGTGACTGGCACCCGAGAACATTTCAAGTTAGTCTGGTCCGTTAAAGCTAAGGAAGAAACAAAGCAGAAACAGGACACCAAAGATGAGAGAAGAGAAGGGAAGCTGCATGGCCTCGTGGCAAGAACACGGGCTTGGGAGTCAGAGGATGTGGATTCTAATCCCGGCTCTGCCACTGGTCTACTCTGTGACCTTGGCCAAGTCATTTCACTTCTCTGTGCTTCAGTTACCCCATCTGTAAAATGGGGATTAAGACTGTGAGCCCCACGTGGAACTACCTGATTACCTCGTGTATACCTCAGTGCTTAAAACAGTGCTTGGCACATAGTAAGTGCTTAACAGACACCATTATTATTATTATTATTGTTATGAGGTGGAAATAATCAGCACTAGGATCTCTGCTTGCTAATTTCAGAATAATCACCAATTCTTTCAGTGGCTTTGTCCCAGTCACTGAATTGCTTTTGGAAATCTGAGTTCCTCATTCGTGAAAGGATGGTAAGAGTAAAAAAATTCCCAAGAGAGGAAAGTGAGGGGATTGGCAAGGGGTTTAGATTGTATGAGGGAGAGGACAGGAAACATTACCTGACTAGGAACTGGAAAACTGCTGTGTGAGCTTGGGCAAGTCACAACTTCTCTGTGCCTTGGTTTCATTATCTGTAAAATGGGGATTCAAAACTCATCTTCCTTTCCACTCAGACTGTGAGCCCCATATGGAAAAGGGGCTGAGCCTGTCCTGGTTACTTGGTATCTATCCCACCTCTAAGTACAGTGTTTGTCACAAAGTAAGCACTTTTTTGCCACAGTAATTATTGAAAAGCTAGGGAGATATTAACTGTAATATATAAATACTGCAAGCTATTAACAACTTAGAGAACCAGGAGACAACCCTTTTAAGAAGCTTCCTTTTTTTTATTCCCTAGGATAGGGATGTTACTGCCAATTTTTAATTTAAAAATAGATAAAAGAAAAGGAGGCACCCCTTACTGGCAAGAAAATCCTGAAATATCCTGTCACCGATGTTCAGGGATCAGAGGGTCAACCTTCATCTCTCTTCTGAAGAAGCATCGACAGAACCCTGAGAGGTTCGAGAGCTGGCTTTTACGTAACATCTGGTCAGGTGTGAGAACCAGTCATCGGGCTTCAAACCTGGATTAAGACCGAGAAATGTGAAGCTTTTGGAAAGAATTTTAATCAAACCAGCCGGTACAGTGTTTCTAAATTCAAGAACGGCTGTTGAAATGACAAAAGTCCCTTTGAGGTAAAGTTGCTCATGGCTTGCAATGAGATCCTAGAAGAAAAAATCCCCAACTAGTCAGTTTAATCGGCTCTGTCGTTCCTGGGGTTCGTTAAGTTCAGGCAGGGACCTTAAAACTCATCTCCCCAGGACAGAGCTGCTGCTTTGAAAGCCTCCCTCGGGTTCAGGTGAAGATGAAGCTTCCCTTTGTTTTTCTTTTATGGTATCCGTCCTCTACACTGTAAGCTCATTAAGGGTAGGGAACATGTCTGCTAATTCTGTTGTATTGTACTCTCCCAAGCCCTTCATAGAATGTTCTGCACATAATAAGCGCTCAGTAAATACCTCTGACATTCATTTGTTAAGCCTTTACTATGTGTCAGGCACTCTATTAAGCACCAAGGTAGAAACAAGCTTATCAGATTGGACACGGTCCTTGTACCACACGGGGCTCACAGTCTGAATCTCCATTTTACAGATGAGGGAACTGAGGCCCAGAGAAGTGAAGCGACTTGCCCAAGGTCACACAGCCAACAAGTGGCAACGCCGGAATTTAAACGCAGATCCTTCTGACTCTCCTGCCTGTGCTGTATCCCCTAGGCCAGGCTGTTTCTCAATTACTGTTATCGTTGTAAGTCTGAGAATCCACATGAAGGAACTGATTGTAGGGCTGGTGGCTTACACAGTGTGATTTGAACTCTTTCAGCCCTTCCAGCTCTGGTACCTATGGACACAAGCTGCAGCAAGAGAGTAGAAGACCCCACAAAGGTGTTTTTCCATGCAGGACCTGTTCACAGCCAAACTAATCACAGCACAGCATTCCCCTACTTGAAGAGCTAGAACAATTCCCTTCACTTCTCTGGGCCTCAGTTACCTCACCTGCACCATGGGGATTAAGACTGTGAGCCCTGTGGGGAACAGGGACTGTGTCCAACCTGATTAGCTTGTATCTACCCAGCATTTAGAATGGTGCCAGAGTAAGCACTTAAAAAATAGCATAAAAGAAAAAAAGGATCCTTTGATTGATTTTGTTAGCAAAGGAGGCAGCTCCGGCATCAAGGAATTTCAGCAGCAAGCCAACAGTCTCCGCCCTGCCAAAGAAGCAGTGTGGTTTAATGGATAGAGGACGTGCCTGGGAGTCGGAAGGATTTGGATTCTAATCCCGGCTCTGCCACACGTCTGCTGTGGCAAGTCAGTTAACTTCTCTGGGCCTCAGTTCCCTCATCTGTAAAATGGGGATTGAGAGTGTGAGCCCCATGTGGGACAGGGACTGTGTCTAACCTGATTAACTTGTATCTACCCCAGTGCTTAGTACAGTCCTCGGCACATAGTAAGCGCTTAACAAGTACCATCACTAATACGAATGGCATGGGCTACTGCCAGAGAGCGGGGTCCCTGTCCCCCACCCCGGGTTTCAAGGGAAGAAGTCGGCAGATATTTTCTCCCTCCTATCCAGGACACTCCTGGTCTTTTAGGCTCCTTAGGAACTGCTTAGCTGAAGGAGAGACTTGCCTGCAAGGATCCTGAGACCCGTTCGGTTGACAAACCCTAAACAATAGCTTCTTTCTTGAGTCTTCCATTTTCCAGGTGGTTAGATACCATGAGAACTGCCTTTCACCAGTGCCAGGCAAGTTTAAATAATCATTTAAATCATCTTCATCTCCCTTCTTTGGGCCTCTCTTCAGGAAATGCCACTCACAAAACCCCAAATAAGCTTGCATCTGTATCCTCTAAGCACTTGATATACCCCCCCCCCCAGCTCTTATCAATCACTCCATCGTATTTTTTGAGCACTTACCGGGAGCAGAACACTGTACTAAACACTTGGGAGAGTTCACTATAAAAGAGTTGGTAGACACGCTCCCTGCCCCAAATCAGCTTACAGCCTAGAGGGGAAGACAGACATTAATAGAAATAAATAAATTACGGATATGGACGTAAGTGCTGTGGGACTGAGGCAGGGTGAATAAAGTGAGCAAATTAAAGTGCAAGGGTGACAGAAAGTGAATGGAAATAGAGGAAATGAGGGCTTAATCAGGGAAGGCCTCTTGGAGGAGGTGTGCTTTTAACAAGGCTTTGAAGGTGAGGAGAGTGATCGTCTGCCGGATGTGCCAAGGGAGGGAGTTTCAGGCCAGAGGCAGGACATGGGTGAGAGATCGGTGATGAGATGGACAAGATCAAAATACAGTGAGTAGGGTTTTTTTAATGGTACTTGTTAAGCACTTACTATGTGACAGGCACTGTTTTAAGTGCTGGGATAGACCCAAATTAATCAGGTTGTATGCAGTTCCTGTCCCACATGGGGTTTACAGTCTTCATCCCCACTTTGCAGATGAGGTAACTGAGGCACAGAGAAGTGGAGTGACTTGCCCAAGGTCACACAGCACACAAGTAGCATAGCCAGAATTAGAACCCAGGTTGGCATTAGAGGAGCGAAGTGCGCCGCCTTGGTTGTAGTAGTAAATCAGGAAGATACGAGGGAGCGAGGTGATCGAGTGTTTTAAAGGACCTGAACCCCAGCATTCTGGAGGCCCTGAGGATAATAATCTCATTAACTGAATTACATACTTCTAAGACGCAGTCACGCCTCACACAAGTTGGCCAAACATCTGTGCCGAGATGGAGAAAAACACGGGAAAGGCACCAAAGAGGAATATTTCGACAGAAACGTGGGAAGCCGGTGCACACCAGCTTGCAAATAGCCTTCTGGACGGCGTACCATAAATTAACACAAGATAAATTTATACATATTTACACCACCTAGTCTAAACTATATAAATCCTCAATACTCAGACTTGTGTGGTAGGTGAAGAGAAGGGTCCATATGTTGAATCCGTGTTCCGCGAAGCTCTACAGACTCGGGATTGTGGGTTGTTTTTTTTTTTTTTGGAGGTTTTTGGGGTTTTTTAGTTGTTTTTTAAATAAAGGGCCCCTTAAAGGTGATTGCGAGGTTTTTCAAAGAAAATTACGGTCTACTTCCAAAGCTTTGGTTCTCTCAGCATCTGGACCTACAGCCATTTTCAAAAACAATTACAGCAAAATGGAATTTAGATTATTTTTAACTTCATGTTTACACAGTCTTCTCATGTATGCGAAAGATTCTGTAAACATTAGTTCATCTTCAAAACATCCATCTGAATGGAATCTCATTTAACCGATGGAAAACCAAACCACAACAAATTCTCTTTAATTTGGACTCCACAGGTCAATCGATGGTGTCGACTGAGCACTTACCGCACGCAGAGCACTGTACTAAGCACTTAGGACCGTACTGGTTGACAGTTAGCCATCATTTGGACCAGAACTTATCCCCTGATTCCCCTTTCTATCCCCCTGCCATGCTGTAAAAAAAGACAGGCTGGGAGTTAAAGATGGAAAAGGTGATTTCTACTGGGCCTAACTGGATCTAACAAATCTCCAGTTAAGCTGAAAGTAGCAGGAGATATATTCCAAGGTAATACTCATGAGTGACAGCTGATGCCAGAATATTCTGGCATCGCTGGTCCTTCCCTCTTTAATTTTTTTATGATATTTGTAAAGCACTTACTTTGTGTCAAACACTGTTCTAAGTGCTGGGGTGGGTACAAGTTAATTAGGTCAGATTCAGCCCCGTCCCGCTTGGGGCTCACAGTCTAAGCAGGAGGGGGAACAGGGATCGAATCCCCATTTTACAGTTGAGGAAACTGGGAGGCCCAGAGAAATCAAGTGACTTGGCCAAGGTCATACAGCAAGCATTTGGCAGAGCTGAGATTAGAACCCAGATCTTCTGACTTCCAAGGCCTTGCTCTTTCCACTAGGCCAAGTTGCTTTTCACTTCCCTCCTTCTCCCCTCTTCTGTCCTCCCTGTCTCCCTCCCTCTGCACTCCACATCAATGCTAGAGCATTTTCTGAAAGGGGATAGAAAGTAAAAGAGAGTATCCTTTTGCCGTTGGACAAGACGCTGATCTTACATGCAGTTCTGGTCATTCACTTAAGATAATAACCCCAAGATAATAATACCCCAGCACTTAGAACAGTGCTTGACACGTAGTAAGTGTTTAACAAATACCATCATCATTATTATTATATCCTGTCAGAGATATCCTGTGACTTTCCCAAGGTCACACAGCAGATGAGTGGCAGAGCCAGGATTAGCACCCAGGTCTTCTGACTCCCAGGCCCTTGCTCTTTCCACTAGGTCACACTGCTCTTCAAGCTGCTACTTGTGAGTGGGGAATATGTCTACCACTCTGTTATACTGAATTCTCCCAAGGGCTGAGTCCAGTACTCTGTATACAGTAAATACTAAATAAATACAATTGATTGATTCTGTGTCGGTGCAAGGAAAATGGAATTTTCCACTAAAAAAAAAACCCCCAAAACACTTTCACCAGATGGATACCCACATCCAAGAGTGTCTAGTTCATGGGTAGTCTCCTGTCTCCTATAGTTTTTCCAGAAAGAACCTCTAGTCCAGGTCCTGCGGGTTGAGAAAAATACTTTTCACAGTGGTCAGGCATATTGCAATATCGTTTGCCTGCCTGTTTTCAAGCAGGCTGTGTGTGGGTAGGGATTGTCTAGCTGTGCATCTTGGACAGCTCTCAGAACAATGTGTGCACTTATTAAATAAGGAATTCAAATAAGAGACAACATTATTGAGAAATGGTTGGCTAATCCAAACTCGACAGTCATTTTTGAACATGGCCGCAGTCAAAATGATGTCAAGCTTACAGTGTGGGCAGAGTTTCTCTGATTCAGAAGGCATGAAAAGATCAAAATGAGTTGTCTCCTAGATACCCCAAAACAGCTCAGGGGAACTCCTCATTTTCCCACCCAAACCTTATCCTCCCCCTGACTTTCCCATCACTGTTCTGTCAGCACCACAGTCCTCCCCGTCTCATAAACCCACAACCAAGGCATTATCCTTGACTCATCTCTCTCGTTCAAAACACGTATTCAGCAAAACAATATTCCGATGTGGAAACTGAGGCGCAGGGAAGTTAAGTGACTTGCCCAAGGTCACACAACCGGCAGGTGGCAGAGCGGGGATTAGAACCCAGATACTATGACTTCTAGGCCCGAGCTCTTTTCACTAGGCCTCGCTGGTTCCCTAGAAAAATGAAGCGACTTCCCCCAGGTCACACAGCAAAGAATGGGTGGAACTGGAATCAGAACCCAGGTCCCCTGGCTCCCAGGGCCATGCTCTTTCCTTTAGGCCATGCCACTTCCAAACAGTGCAATGGGTAAGTAGGCAGAGTAGGTAGGGCACATTGCAAAATTCGTGCCAGATTTTCAGCATTTTTGACCAGCACTGTGCTTGGCCCATTGCAAGCCCTTAAATATCACAATTACTATTATCACACAGCCCACTGGCAGCCCGAATGACTCCATCTTAGTGCCAGTGCTATGCCTCAGAGCCATAACTCTAAGAGCAGTAAGCATTTAATAAACCTCAGCATTTGAGACAGCATTCATTCATTCAATTGTATTTATTGAGCGCTTACTATGTGTAGAGTACTGTTCTAAGCGCTTGGAAATGGGTAACAGATAGAGACAGTCCCTGCCCTTTGACGGGTTTACAGTCTAATCGGGGGAGACAGACAAGAACGAAGGCAATAAATAGAG
Organism: Ornithorhynchus anatinus; assembly: GCF_004115215.2. Taxonomy (NCBI): domain Eukaryota; kingdom Metazoa; phylum Chordata; class Mammalia; order Monotremata; family Ornithorhynchidae; genus Ornithorhynchus; species Ornithorhynchus anatinus. The sequence goes on along the minus strand of NC_041750.1, from coordinate 25,129,783 downwards.
TCAAGGGGAAGAACATCTCATTAAAACAATAGCATATAAATAGAATCAGGGTGATGTACATCTCATTAACGGCAGCAGGGATACCGCATAGTTTAACGGAAAGAGCATGGGCCTGGGAGTCAGAGGACCGGGGTTCTAATCCCAGCTTTGTCACTTGCCGGCTGTGTGATCTTGGGCAGGTCATTTCACCGAGCCTCACTTTCTTCATCTGTAAAGTGGGGATTCAGTACCTGTTCTCTCTCCTGCTCAGATTGTGAGTTCTATGTGGATCTGTGTCTGACCAGATTATCTGGTTATTTATTTTAATGTCTGAAAGCTCCTTGTGGCCAGACAGTGCATCTACCAAATCCGTTATATTGTACTTTCCCAAGTGCTTAGGACAGGGCTCTACACACACGGGGAAGCAGCGTGGCTCAGTGGAAAGAGCCTGGGCTTCAGAGTCAGAGGTCATGAGTTCGACTCCCTGTTCTGCCACTTGTCAGCTGTGTGCCTGTGGGCAAGTCACTTCACTTCTCAGTGCCTCCGTTAACCTCATCTGTAAAATGGGGATTAACTGTGAGCCTCACGTGGGACGACCTGATTACCCTGTATCTCTCCCAGCGCTGAGAACAGTGCTCTGCACATAGTAAGTGCTTAACAAATACTAACAACATTATTATTACAGTTAAATGCTCAATAAATATCACTGATTAAACTACTCCAGCGCTTAATGTAGTGGAGGGCACATAGTGAGCACTTAACAAATACCGTTATTAACATTAGAAACAGTAGACTCATGACCCACAACAGAGTGGATGAGCTAGGATCTGGATTTAGAGTTTATTTTTAAATGGGGTTGGATTAGCTATCCACCTGCTAATTCTAGAATTCTCTAGAGGAATTCTGGAGGTCCTCCTGAAACGTCCGTGGCAGATAATGACCCTGTTATTGGCTAGGGATCATCTCTATCTGTTGCTGAATTGTACTTTCCAAGCGCTTAGAACAGTGCTCTGCACACAGCAAGTGCTCAATAAATACGATTGAATGAATGAAATACGATTGAATGAATGAATAATGGCATATACGTTATACGCCATGAACGTCTCAGAAGGCCTAGCCAGAATAAACATCGACATAGCTTATTTATATTAACATCTGTTTCCCCTTCTAGACTGTACGGCAGGGATCGTGCACGGTACTCTCCCAAGCACTTAGTACAGTGCTCCGCACACTAAGCGCTCAATAAATTCCATCGCTTGAGGGCAGCTTGTTGAATTCTGCATTAACCCCAGGGACCTCTGGGGATGAGGGGAGAGGAAATCCAGGGCTGGAGCTACCGTTCCTGGTGTCCACGGGCAAGACGGTCCAGACCCACCTCTCCGAGAAACCATCTTCTGGGCTGGCTTCTCTCCGAGACTCACCGGGGAGGGCAAAGGAGGTGGGAATTGAAAGGCAGCCCAGCCCATATGCTCTGGAAACATCTAATTGCAGCAACACAGAAACATTCAACGGGAGCCCCCTTCAAACACGCTGTCAGTTGTCCCCTTCAGTGTTCAAACCGGCAGAAATAGAAGCCGGGGCCAAGCCTGTTGTTTACTGCCGATCCCAGCCTTGGCAACGCTGCAGCGCTGAGAATCAACCAGAACCGGGGGAGTGGGTTGAGCGACAGCTCTCTCTCTCTCGCTCCGAATAATAATCACTGTAGTAATTATTAAGCACTTATTAAGTGCAAAGCTCTGTACTAAGCACTGGGGTAGAGTCAAGAGAATCAGGTCAGACACAGAGCTTGACCCCGCGTGGTGCTCGCGGCCCAAGTTGGAGGGTATTTCCTCCCCATTTCCAGATGAGGAAATGGAGGCCAAGAGAACCGAAGCGACTTGCCCAGGGTCAATCATTAGGATTAGAACCCAGGACCTGTGAGTCTCAGGCCCCTGTGGTTTTCTCAGTCAAGACTAACTGGGTCTTTGAATCCACATCCCTGAATCTCCAGCCCAATTTCAAGCTCTTGACCACTGGCTTTGAGGCATTCCACCAGTGTCTTCTCTCTAAGCTGCCTTCTCCTCCCACTGTACCCCAGCTCACACTCTTCATTCCTCTCAAACTAACCTACCCACTATACCTTATTCTCACCTCTCCGTCCCCCAACCCTTCTTTCCGTGCTCTTCCCCCTGCCTGAATTCCCTCCCGCTTCAAATCCGACAGACCACAGTTCTCCCCAGCTTCAAAGTCTTTCTAAAATACTACCTCCTCCAGGAGGCCTTCCCCGATTCATCTTTCTTGTCCCCACGTCTTATGACCCTACTCCCGCCTCAGCAAGTCAGTGCCAGCAATCGACTTAGTAGGTACTCACAAGCCCCGTAACACTTCTGCATCTATTGTTGTATATATTAGACCGTAAGCCCGTCAAAGGGCAGGGACCGTCCCTATCTGTTGCCGACTTGTTCAATCCAAGCGCTTAGTACAGTGCTCTGCACATAGTAAGCACTCAATAAATACTATCGAATGAATATACCCTCATCTACTTATCCAATTTACCTTTTACGTCTTCCATCTGTAAACGATTTTGTGTCTCTCTCCCCTCTAGATTGCAAGCTCCCTGAGAGCGGGGATCCTGTCTTCCAATTCTATTCCCCCCGCCCCCCTTCCCAAGTGTTTCGTACGGTGCTCTCCACACGGTAAGCGCTCAATACATACTACGATTTGATCCAGTTCCAAGGCAACGAAAGGGCAGTTCACCATCTGAAACCCAAATGAATCAAGGCTAGCTACTTTGCAGTCAGTTCAGGCATGCGGCTGTTTGCGTCTATTATGGGTCTATTATGAATCCAACTATACTTGGAATATCTGTGAAAGAGTGTGTGAAGCTTTCCTGCAGAACAAAAAACCCCCACAATACCACCCATATTCAGGGACTGGGATATTCTGAGAGAGCCATATGCGACTATTGGGTCTTCAAAATATTCTATTCAGTGGGTCTGCTTATAGGTTTAGGGAATTTTGATTTCTTGCCCTCCGCTGTGCCGGAAGATTAAAGATGGGGCAGCTCGGATAGTGGCGCTTCGAGTGCAAGCTGGCAGGGGAAACCGTGGCCTCCTGGAAGAGTTCACTTCTGCAGCTGGCATCCACACTCACTCCTTTGCAGATGCCAATCGGTGGGTTCTCGTCTGACTGTCCAAGAGCTCGGGGGGTGACCGGAATCCTGGTCAGGGGATGGATCCAAAGAGAAAGGGGAGGAGAAGGGAGAAGTGCTGGGGAGGACTAGTCACTCCCCCCATTTCCCTCTGCTCCTCCCCCTCTCCCTTCCCATCCCCTCAGCACTGTACTCATCTGCTCAACTGTATATATTTTCATTACCCTATTTATTTTGTTAATGAAATGTACATCGCCTCGATTCTATTTAGTCGCCATCGGTTTTTACGAGATGTTCTACCCCTCGACTCTATTTATCGCCATCGTTCTCGTCTGTCCGTCTCCCCCGATTAGACTGTAAGCCCGTCAAAGGGCAGGGACCGTCTCTATCTGTTGCCGACTTGTTCATTCCAAGCGCTTAGTACAGTGCTCTGCACATAGTAAGCGCTCAATAAATACTATTGAATGAATGAATGAGTCAAAAGACCCTGGGAGTCAGAGGATCTGGGCTCCGCCACATGCCACCTTGGGCAAGTCACTTCACTTCCCCAGATCTCAGTTCCTCATCTGTAAAATGGGGATGAAATAGCTGTCCTCCCTCTTATTTAGACTGTGAGCCCCAACTAGGACAGGGACTGTGTCTGACCTGGTCTTGTGTCTGCTCAGGGCTCACAATGGTGTTCAGCACGTATAGTTAACTCTGAACAAATGCAGTTATTATTATTATGATTAATAATAAATTGGGATATGTGATCGCCACGGCCCATCCGCAGGACTTGGAAGGGCTATCGATCAATCAATCCATCCACGGGAACCCAAGTTAGGAGCGGCAGCGGGGTGGAGGAAGGACCGCCTAGAGTTTGTGAGTTTCACTCAAGGCTTAGAGGTGAGGTTTGGTATGGATCCCCACAAACACTTATACAGCGAGGAGGCCCATAGTACTCTAATGTGTTTAGCATCGTTTTGTGAGAACAACCAAAACAGTGTAGCCTATTGGATAGAGCACGGGCCTGGGAGTCAGAAGGGCTTGGGCTCCAATCCCAGCTCTGTCGCTCATCTGCCGTGTGACCTTAGTTAAGTCACTTCTCTGGGTCTCAGTAACTTCATCTGTAAAATGGGGATTAAGACTGTAAGTCCCATGTGGGACAAGGACTGTGTCCAACCTCATTAGCTTATACCTGCCCCAGCGCTTGGTACAATGCCTGGCACAGTAACGGCTTAACAGATACCATGAGAAACACCAAGAACATTGCTTTAAATTGCAGTCCTTCCCCTGTAATTTATTTTAATGTCTGTCTCCCCCGCTAGACTGAAAGCCCTTGGAGAGTGGGGATGGTTCCTACTTTGTTGTACTCTCCAAGCACTTAGTAGAGTCCTCTGCCCAGAGCAGGCACTCAATAAATACCATTGATTGAGGTGATCAGACTCATTAAGCATGGTCTAATCAGCCTTATTGGGGTCCCAATATCAGAACACAAATTCAATAAAATCCACACTCCCTGCCGGCCCCTCCCAAATCCCTTGATATTTTGAGGATGAACGAGGGTTTCTAACTTTAAGAAAGTACGGATAGTTTCTGTTCCAAAGAAGTTTATCAAGATATAAGATGGAGCCATGTATTTATTTAAGTGCGTAGTGAGATGTATTATCCTTTGTTCTTTCAACAGGTTAGTAATTACAGGAGCAGTAATTAGCCTTGAAGGAGAGTACACAAGACAATAGATGGATACTGTGTGAAGTAGTGAAGAGATATATAGTGCCAAGTGGATTATTTTCAGTCAGAGCTAATTATTCTCTTCATAATACGTGACTTTTTTTCTTGAATTGTAAGTGGGAAACTGCTGAATAGAGGTTTTTTTTTCCTCCATAGCACCCTGAACCAGGGAGAGAAATGGAAATCAAATACAATAAAAGGCTTGTTAAACAATGAGGAAGATCATGTATAAAGGGATTCTGAAGCAATGTTCCCACTTATCTCAAGTTATAGAAATGAACAAATACTTCTCAGAAAAGGATCTCTTCTGCCACACCATTGGCATGAGTGCAACAAGTAAACGTACCTAGTTTTGGTTCTTGAGGCAGAGGTTAATAAGCGATAACTTTGACAGAACCTCTAAACTCTGTCAACAAGAACTACTGTTAGAGAGGTCTGATGAGGAGGCAGAGAGAGACTGGATTTGACGCTCATACAATAGCTGGGGGTTGATTGATTGAGCTACTTTAACCCTCACTAATTCTTCTTAATCATATTTGTTAAGCGTTTATTATGGGCCAGGCACTCATCTAAATGCTGGGGTAGATCCAAGATTGGACACAATCCATGTCCCACAGGGGGGTTAGCAGTCTTAATCTCCATTTTACAGATGAGGTAGCTGAGACACAGAGACGCTAAGTGACTTGCCCAAGGTCACACAGCAGACAAGAGGTGGAAGCGGGATAAGAACCGAGGTCCTCTAACTCCCAGGTCCGGGCTCTTTCCACTTAGCCACAGCGCTTCTCTCATGAGCCAAACCTCTCAGAGATGGAAACTGCAGATTACTGACAGGACCAGATGGCAAAGATGACTGTAAACTCACTATGGGTAGGGGACTTGTCTACCAACTCTGTTGTACTCTCCCAAGCGCCGAGTACAGTGCTCTGCACACATTAAGTGCTCAATAAACACCACGGATTTATGATCTTGAGTGGCCGATGTAGGATTGGAGTTTTCCAACCAGTCATGGAATCGCCTCCCCCATTTTTCCCCCGGTTGAAATATTGTAAACAAGCACGACTCCCCAGATGGTGTGGTACTTTTGGAAGCGCGGTACTGAAACGCGGCCCCAGATCCTCCCAGAACCTTCCCCTCTCTGCTTCTGCATCGCATGTGTTTCAGTGAGAGCCATTGATTTGTGGCACAAAATACCAACCAGAGCAGAAGAGGGGAGATGATTTCAGTATATAAGGAAGAGTCCAACCGCTAACATGGCTACTATTATCGTAACTGTGGTCTGAGTGTTGGAAACGCTCGGTTTCTGTGGTTACTGCCAGTAAGCCACAGGAAAAAAATGTAGCCGGATCCTTCCCTCCAGTCACAGTGTACTCTGGAATGAAGATGTTAAGTCAGATAATCCAAGAGAAAATTTAGAGATTCCTTCCTTTTGCTTTTGTCAATTAGCATTCCCATGATCCTCTCAGGGTTGCAACTGGAGAGTTTCCAGTACTCTACCAGTCTCGGCTATGGGAGGGAGAATCAAGCAGAGGCCTACTCATTCCATTCCTAGCTTGGCCAGTGGCTACCGAGCGGAAGGCAATCTGCTACAAGTCAAAACTCTCCCATGCTGTGCAGCAGCGTGCGAGAGAGTCAGGGGCGGAGACTAGAGCTGACTGCACGGAAGGCGGCAATGGTAAACCACTTCCATATTTTTACCAAGAAAACTCTATGGATACGTGACCAGAACGATTACAGATGGAGAACGGGGTGTTCTGGGAGAGATGTGTCCGTGGTGTCGCTGCGGGTCGGACACGACTTGACGGCATAAGACAAGATTCCCATGATATTACATCTCTATTTCCAGTTCTTATTAAAGCAGTTTGGGGGTGGGTAAAATGGGCAAGAACAAAAAAGTGTGGGGGTGGCTCAAGTCTCACAAACACTCCGCCCCATCCCATTAGTCAGTAGTAATTGAGTGCTTTCGGTACACAGACCACTGTATTAAGGACTCGGGAGAGTTCAAGCGTTGCCTAGTGGATAGAGGATGGGCTTGCGAGTCACAAGGACCTGGGTTCTAATCCCAACTCTACCACTTGTTTATTATGTGACCTTGGGCAAGTCATTTCGCTTCCCTGTTCACTTCCGTCATCTATAAAATGGGGATTAAGACTGTGAGCCCCATGTGGGGCGTGGGCTGTATCCAAACCTCATTAGCTTGTATCTACCACAGCTGTTACTACAGTGCCTGACATACAGTAAGCACTTAAAAATTCCGTAATTTTTTTTTAAAGTGTTTGGAGAGTACAATAGCTAGTGGATACTATCTCTGCACACAAGGAGCTTACAGTCTATTTTCCAAAAATTCTCCACCCACTTTTCCCTAATCAATTCACGTCCCCAGGTTGCTTAACTTTGCTGCATTTACATGCTCTCCTGATCTGAAAAACTCCAGAGGAAGCATGGCAGACACATGCAAACAGAGGCACCAGCAGCTGAACCGGGGCTTCCCCATTCCTAAGAAACCATTCACACCATCAAATCCATGCACTTGAATATTCTCAGACAGAGAAGTGGATCCCTCTTAGGGGCTTAGGCATACCAGCCCAGTCAGCCAGATCCCCAAACTGTAATGCATTGTGTTCCAATCTAACCCTTCATTCAGTCTTGGAGACCTTAGGCTCACCATTCCGGTTTAGTTCATACCGTCTGGAATCACAGTAGGCTGTCTCGGGCCATTTGAGAAAACTGCACCAAATGTCCCCAGATTGGAACCAATTTGGCTGAAATGATCAATCTTCCTCTTACCAAATTTCAGCTTCTTTTGCTCCCTTGAAATTCTTGGATTTCCACCACCCATAATACCCCACGGGCTCAATGACTACCATTGATTGATTGATACAATGTAACACAAGATGACACTCTAGAGGACATCCCTTGGCCACCTGTCCCCCCCCGCTACACACATATGATTTCAGGGCTGAAACAGATGAAAAATGGATTATATAACCCAAATGATCACCCTCTAGCTCAACAAAAGGAATATAATCAAGCTACCTTGGCACTTCCCATACAAACCATATGTGAAAATTCATTAATTCATTCAATCATATTTATTGAGTGCTTACTGTGTGCAGAGCACTGTACTAGGCACATGAGAGATTACAATGTAACAATAAACACAGTCCCAGTCTACAGTGAGCTTACTGTCTAGAGGGGGAGACAGACAAAATATAAATAAATTACAGATATGGCTGGGAGGTGGGATGAATAAAGGAGTAAGTCGGGGTGATGCAGAAAGGAGTGGGAGAAGAGGAAAGGGGGCCTTAGTCAGGGAAGGCTTCTTGGAGGAGATGTGCCTACAATAAGGCTTTAAAGAAGCAGGAGAATAATTTGTCTGCCAAATTTGAGGAGGGAGAGCATTTCCGCTTCCCAAGTATTTTATCCCTGCATTCAGCGACTCTGAGAAGCTGAGAACTGATGACAGGCATACAAGGAAGTTGAACTTCTTTAAATATTTTATTTAAGGGCAGGATATCGTAAAGTCACTAAATCCCTCCTGCAGAAATGTGGAACTTCAAATGAGCACCTCAAAAAGTGCAGTATTATGAGCCTTCAGCTCCACCCCCCCCATTCTGCTCCCCAGATTGGAAAAAAAGTCTGCCCTTGCCAGATTTTTATTTCACTGCGAGCACACCGTTTTCAGGAAAAGAAATCAATTCCATACTATTAGAATGCTTCTTCTCATTTAGGATGCATAATATTGAAGACTTCTATAAATACTTTGATCATATACACTATGGTCAAAATTTTCTAGCCTGAATTTATATTGCTGAGCTCTAGCGTGCTCTTATTTAAAACTACAATCTCAGTCATTGAGATCAGCATATGTAGAAGGCATAAATACAAAATGAATTCTAAATGAAAGGGAAAAGCAGTACTTTCTCCAGTTAAAGAAATGCACAACCCACATGTAAGAAGTAAAAGTTACTAGAAATTAGACTTAGCCTAACCTTAATGCATTGCATAAGGAGGATCACATTATCCTCGGCGCACAGAGAAGTGCAGAGTATGTCAGTCAAGAGTCAGGCAATACAAACTGACTTACTAGAATGAGCCTGGGAGTCAAGAGACCTGGGTTCTAGTCCTAACGATATCACTTGCCTGCTGTGTGTCCTTGGGGAAGTCACTTAATCAATCTATGGTATTTACTGAGAACTTCGTCTGCAGAGCACTCTATTAAATGCTTGGGAGAGTACAAAAGACCCGCTATTCTTGCTCACAAGGAGCTTATAATTTACCTTCTCAGTGTTCAGTTTCCTCACCAAAATTTGGGATTCATTTTCTCCAACTCTTCAACTGTGAGTCCCATGTAGGATAGGGACTGTAGCTGATCTTATAACACTAATGATTAAAAAAAAAGAGATGATATTTGTTGAGCATTTACTATTTGACAAGCACTGTTCTAAGCACTGAGGTATTTACTAGAAATTCATGGAAAATACATTCCCTGTCCTACATGGGGCTTCCAGTCTAAGGGGGAGGGAGAACAGGAATTGAATCCCCTCTTTACAGTTGAGCTAACGGAGATATGGACAATTCAAGGAATTTTCTCAAGGTCACATAGCAGACAAGTGATGGAGCTGGGATTAGAACACAGGCCTTCTGGGTTTCAGGTCTGGGCTTTTTCCACTCTCTGCTTCTCATCTTGTATCTTGCACCTACTCTAATTTTCACAGTTACGTGTTCAATAACCACCAATAGTATTCACTATTTTAGCACTTGGGAAAGTACAGTTTAACAGTACAAAAGACACATTCCCTGCTCACAGTGAGCTGCAATCTAGAGAGGGATTGGTAATAAGAAGGGTATTGAGAAGCAGCGTGGCGTAGTGGAAGGAGCACGGACTTGGGAGTCAGAGGACGTGGGTTCTAATCCTGGTTCCGCCACTTGTCTGCTGTGTGACCTTGGGCAAGCCACTTAGCTTCTCTGTGCCTCAGTTACCTCATCTGTAAAATGGGGACGAAGACCGTGAGCCCCTCAGGGGACAACCTGATTACCTTGTATCTATCCTGGTGCTTAGAACGATGCTCGGCACATAGTAAGCGCTTAACAAATACCATCATTATTATTATTAATAAATACCATTATTATTACTAGTGATTACTAGAGGATCCCCAAACACCTGAAAATCCAATTTTTCTGATAAAAGAGAATCCACTTGACAGTTCACTGGATAAACTCCACCTGAAAGAGTGAATGAAAATCTCTGTGAACTCCTTCAGAAGGGTCAGAGTTAAATCATGTCAGCGGAATAACTTCTGTCATCATTAGACTTTTCAGAAACTGAAACATCATGTAGGGGGATTCGTCTCTGCGGAAACTGATGGGTTTTGTTTTGAACATTTCTCAACTCCGGAGCGATCAATTCTGTTCATGCCGTTTTGGCGTTCGCTTGGCAGAGTGGCAAGCCGCTATCAGCTATCATCCATTGCGTGAGGCAATGGAGGAGAGTTCCAGGAAGTGCACTTAGACATCCTGGTTTTAGCAGGGCCTAAGTAGCTATCACTCTCCTGATGACACCAACCCCTACTTCTCCTTGATCTTCACCTTCCGTCCCCTTTAGTGGAACAATTACCACCCCCCTCCACTGCCTTTGACTGTGGCTCTTTGCTCCCAGAGTAGCTAATGTAAGGTGTCTTTTCACCAGTAATAACTGTGGTATTTCTTAAGCGCTTACTCTATGCCAAGTGCTGAACTGAGCAGTGGGATAGATACAATCAGATCAAACATAGTCCCTTTCCCACATAAGGCTCGAAGCCAAACCCGGTGGGAGAACAGGTATTGGATCGCCTTTTTACTGATGAGGAAGCTGAAGCACAGTGAAGTTAAGTGAGTTGCCCAAGGTCACACAGCAGGCAAGTGGTGGAGCCGGGTTTAGAACCCGGATCCCTTCATTCCCAGGCTAGGGCTTAATACACATTTATTATTCACTAAAATGAATCCCCTGATATTAGACTAAGTGTGTGGTGGGTGAAAGCGGCCACTGGCTCCTTCTCAAGGCACACTCCATCCACACGTGTAAATATCTACGAGCTTAGTGTATTAATGAGATGTAAGACCTCCTAGTACAATGAAGATGGGACTTCAGAAGAGTCTTAAAGATGGAGAGAGTAGCGGTCTTCCGGAGGTGAATGGGGAGAAAATTCATCCAGAGAAGAGCATTCTCAAAAGAATAGGCAGCATTTACATTTCAGCTTCGTTCAGGTAACCGAACAGAAGCTTAGGTAAGAGTTGTTTCTTAAAAATAGCTTCTTGAAAAAACAGGTTGACTATCATTCTGTCAGTGGGCCCATTCTCCACAGCTCTCTGGTATTCAGAATTTGGGCTGTGGAGGCTAATCGTAGTTTTTGCTCCTGGAAGCCTACGATTCAAGTGGAATTCTGCAGTCAGAGGGTTTAGATCCTAATCTCAGGTCTGCTACTAGCCTGCTGGTTGACCTTAGGAAATTCACTTAATTTCTCTGGGTCTTAGTGTCCTCATCTGTACAATGGGCTAAGATACCTGTTCTGTCTCAGACTAAGTGTCACAGGGTGACTCAGAGCAGGTAAGTAGTGCAGCCAGGCCTAGGACAAACAGCGTGGTCTAGTGGAAAGATCCCGGGGCTGGGAGTCAGAGCATCTGGGTTCTAATTCTGACTCTGTCACTCATCTGCTGTGTGACCTTGGACAAGTCACTTCACTTCTCTGTGCCTCAATTCCCTCATCTCCTAAATGGGGATTCAATACCTGTTCTCCTATTTAGCTTGGGAAAACCCTGGGCCCTGATTATCTTGTATCTATCCCAGTGCTTAGTACAGTGTTTGATACGTAGCACTTAACAAATGCCATTATTATTACTAATCAAGATCTCAACTCCCTATTCCACACTCTTCCCCCAGGCCACAGTGCCTCAAAACTATACTCTGCCTCTTGCAGCTTTTGGCCGCTTATTCGGCTTCTCTCCCTCGGCTTCTCTCCCTGAATGCTAAAGAAGCAGTGTGGCTCAGTGGAAAGAGCCCGGGCTGGGGAGTCAGAGGTCAAGGGTTTGAATCCCAGCTGTGTGGCTGTGGGCAAGTCACTTAACTTCTCTGTGCCTCAGTTACTTCATCTGTAAAATGGGGATTCAGATTGTGAGCCTCACATGGGACAACCTGATTACCCTGTATCTCCCCCAGCGCTTAGAACAGTGCTCTGCACATAGTAAGCCCTTAACAAATACCAACATTGTTATTATTATCAAAAGCATAGAACAGTGCTCGGCCCACAGAACACAATCAGTGCTGCCAATAACGCAGGTATCATGAGGGGACCAATCCATGCATTCCTTGGAACAGGAGTAAATAACCTGGAAAGTTATCGAGATGCTGTTGCACACTGAAACTTCGTGGTCTACTAATCACCGAAGAACACACTCTCTTTAGCATGAGATTTCCCCTCCTTCCTGTTCTCGGCTAGAAATACCATGAGAACAGACTGTCTCACCGTGTTTTCAGATTTCCACTTCCAGCCTCTGCCAAAAGCAGGAAGTGCAGGAGTGGGTGAGGATTTGCTTTTTTTTTTTTTTAAACATCTTATTGAGTTTTTGTTGATTTATATAAATCTCATTAAGAGTCTCAAATGTAAGGAATAATACCTGGCATTGTGTAGCAGCTCTCCTAGGGCAGTCAGAGCTTCTCTTCTCACATTTGGCAAAGTGGTAAATGATTATCCTCATTTTAAAGGTGGGGAAACAGACACAGACTTGTCAGTCACACAGGCAATGGAAGAATTTTCCCCCTCTAGACTAAAAGCTTATTGTGGGCAGGGAACGGGTCTACCGACTCAGTTGTATGGTACTCTTCCAGGGGCTTAATACGGTGCTCTGTCCACAGTAAGTGCTTGATAAAAAACACACTGATTGAATTTTATGAAAATTCAAGTCTTCAGGCCTCTCCCTGCCCCTTTTCTTGGATCTGACATGCTGCAAGGTAGTAATATTAAGAGTCTTTATAGTATTTATTAAATGTTTACTATGCGCCGAGCACATTACTAAGCACTGGGAGAGGATACATAGCAGGGAACGTGTCTACCAACTCTGCTATACTGGTCTCTTCCAAGCACTCACTATGGTGCTCTCTATACAGTTAGTGCTCAACAAATATGATTGCTCGATAGGTGAGAGTTAGACATTTTCCCTACCTCTCAATGGGCTCACAATCTAAAATGTCATTTAGATTGTGCCAACCTGTGATCTGAAATCAGATTATGATTCCAGGAATTTAACAATATTCTTAAGTATGTGGTCCAAAAGTACTCTGGATAGGACCTTTCTAGTATTGGAGAGTAATGAGATGGTTTGATAGCTGCCTTTACTTGAAGATGATGGTGATGATCTTTTATAACCTGCGAAATCACCTTAGAGGAAAATCTGAGTAACTTTTCTAAGTCTTAGCAGCATAGAGAAGCAGCAAGGCCCCGTGAAAAGAACACAGTCCTGGGTGTCAGAGGACCTGGGTTCTAATCTCAGTTTAGCCAATTACTTGCTATGTCACCTTGGGCAAGTCACTTATCTTCTCTATGACTCAGTTTCTTCATGTAAAAAATGGGGATTAAATACCTATTCTCTCTCCCACTTGGATTGTGAGCCTCAGGGGGAACAGGGGCTGTGCCCAACCTGATGAACTTGCACCTTCCCCAGTGCTTAGAACAGTGCTTGACACATAGTGAGTGCTTAACAAATATCATAATTATTACCATACAGATGTCGTCAGGTTCAGGTGGCTGCCACTTTCTTGGTTCTGATTGCTATAACCACTTCCTCTCTGGTTGGGACAAGTACCACACCTTGACATCAATCAGTGGTATTTATTGAACATTTACACTGTACTAGGCACTAGGGAAAGTGCAGAGTTTTTTCTTTAATGGTATCTGTTAAGCACTCTGTGCCAGCCCTTGTACTAAGCCTCCCCTCGTGCCCCCCAACCATTTGCTCGGCTGTTTCTCTCTGGGAGGGAATAACTGGGTCAACCATTGATTGGCGTTGCATCAAACAGCGGTACAGGGGATGGAGTCTCTGACCACCAAATCATATCTGTGTGCTGGGTGGGGAGGTGTGTGTATGTGTGTGGTGGGGATAACTTTGGAGGCCCAGAGGTTGAACGGTTTTCAGTTTGCAGGGCACCATTCCCCTTCAGAGTCCTCTACTTTTCTCTCTCCCCACCACAGGAGGGCCAGAGAAACCATAAATACAGAGGCGACTCCAAACTGTAAGTTCACTGTGGGCAGGGAATGTGTCTACCAAGTCTGTTGTTCGGTACTCTCCCAAATGCTTAGTACAGTGCTCCCCAAACAAAAAGTGTTCAATAAAGATGACCAACTGAGAACAGCATGAGCTAGTGGAAAGCTCAGGGCTCCTGGGTTCCAGTCCCAACTCTACCAGTTGCCTGCTGTGGGGCCTTGGGCAAATCACTTCTCTGGGCCTCAGTTTCCTCATCTTTCGAATGAAGATTAAATACCTCTTCTCCCTCCCCTTACACTGTGAGCCCCAAGAGGGGTAGCGACTTATATCCTGAGGTTTAAAACTACTTGGCACATAGTAAGCAATAAACAAATACCATTATTATTATTTTGTTACTAGAGGTACTGTAAAAACAAATCTCCTGTCCTAAGAAAGCACATTTTCTCCAAGAGGCCTTCCCCAACTAAAGCCTCATTTCTTCTTCTCCTATTCCCTTTGCATCACCTTTGGATTTGTATCCTTTATCACCCCTCCCTCAGCTTCACATCATTTACATCCATATCCTTCCTTTATTTATATTAATGTCCATCTCCCCCTGGACATTTGGAAAGTATCTTACTCTTTGGAAAGTATCTACCAAATCAGTTCCATTGTACTCTTCCAAGTGCTTAGTACAGTGCACTGCACATGGTAGGCGCTGAATAAATACAGCTGATTGACAAATAGGAATGGCAAAAAATGCTCATCCTGTTGGATTCTCAGCTCAGCAACTTCTCCAGCTACCTTCATTCAAGACTTATTAAAAATGGAGTTCAACCAGTGAAAATAAAGCATTCCTACATGAATGTTCAAAGCTTACTATGGCAGGGCAGACTTTGAACCTGTCAAGTTGTCCACAATAAACAAACAAGCCCAAGCAGAAGTTGTGTGTGCGCAACGCTTTCTCAAGGCAAGGCGTATTCCAAATATTTTTCTTCCTCCAGGTTCCAAGCACGAGGTCAGTGTGAGCAGCAGATCAGTTTTAAGATCTGAACTCTCAACTAGGCAAACAAAAGTCTCTAAAAGACAGCTATGAACACAGGTACCCTGGGGCTTTTGGAAGTATATCCCATAATTGATTGATTGATCCCATAAAACAATGAATGGCCACAAAATTTAAAATACCCATCTCATAAATTCAACAACAATATACATTTTAGATCTACCCCTGAACCTTGCCCAGACTAAGCACTTAATTCCATAAGTATTATTAATCCAAATGAGACTAAGAATTCCAAGTCTCAAACAAAAAAGTTAATATTGGAAGGGGAAGGTGTTAGAATCTGTTATCATTTAGTGATTAGAATCTGTTATTATTTTAGTGACATCATAACATATCCATTTCACCATACAGCAGAGCACAGGGAATCCCATTAACACATCTACCTCTACTGTCCTGCCAGACCCCTGAAATAAATTTGGCTATTTGCCTAGAACTAATTTTTTTTCCGGCCAATTTTCACCAATTTTTATTGTTGACATAATATTCCCCTATGCAACCCAAGGAAAATACGCAAATAAGGTCCCCAAGTGAAGTTGTATTATGTATCGTTGTATGGTGTGTGGCTGACACTATGGCTGACATAAGAGATGTCCTCAAATGTGCCTTCCAATGACTCATTATTTTCTTTAAGATTTGTTGGTTTGGGTCAATGAAATACCCAAACACACTAACTACAAACTTTGAACTCCTAATATGACTGGATTTAAGAAATGGTAAAAATCGAGGTCTTGAAGTAGATGATGAGGTACTTCAAAAAATGTATGCTTCCAAGTACAACTTTTATTTAGATAGGTATTCGTGGGGAGGGGGAGATTTTCAGAGCCACACTTCACAAAGCTATCTAGTTGTTCTAGGCTACTTCCCTTCTTTGATATGAACGTAGCAAAACTACGATTGTGATGTTCAGCTCTTTCCTCCTCTTGGCTTAAAAAAAACACACACACCAGAAATTAAATGCAAAAACATGCAAATGTAACACTGTTTGCAAATTTAAAGTAAAAGTCTCTGTCGAAAAATGCAAAAGTTCCCATAGCAACATTAGCTCCCATCTTAAATCTTTTCAATTCTATTAAGCCAATCAAAGCAGACTCTAAATGCAAGCAGTACATGCAATATGGATGATTTAAGATCTTTTTTAAAAAGGATAATTTTGTTCTTCATCTTTGCCCTCCAATGCCGAGCAGTTCTTATTTTTCATGAATGCAGTTTTTTAATTTTATATCGCTACCAATTATTTCATGAACTCTGTGGAGGAAAATCCCACATGGTCCTGAACATTTCTTTAAAAAATAAAATAATGATTGTGAATTCTTGCAAGCGATTTGGACGATGTTTATTTTTCCAAAAACCCGTGAAGCAGATGGGAATGGTAACAATGCTAAGAGACTTCCATGAATTCCCCTAACCCGAAACGGTATTGGATAGTTCTGGACATCTGGAGCAAACATGGGGGAGGGAAATGAAACATTTCTTCAATGTACTCTAAGTCTAAAATAGTATCACAGTGTTGGAGCCATGAAGAAACCCTGAATGAAATGCAGCAATGGATACAGCAGAAAGCTTAAAGTGAAACCAGCTTGCTCGATTGGAGCTATTTATAGTGTTCTAATGAAGAAAGCAGCTGGGTTGAGAAAGCATGCAACTCTCTGCTTGCAAAACCAACTGGTCATTTCTCTGGGATTCATTTCTAGAGAAAAACCTCCTTTAGTCTCTTCTGACAGGTGGAGCCTGAAAAAAAAAAATCACGATGTTTTGGGCAGAACAGGGGAGTTTCCTTAAAATATCCTTCGACAGCTTGGTCAGAAAGCTGGATTTTCTGGTAACAGTGAAAAGCTCAGAAGTTTGACACAAAAATTAGGGCTGTAGAGGGGAAAGGCTCGGGTTGTGGTGTGATCCTTAAATGAGAGGGTAGGTGTCCAGGAGAGTAGGGGACCTCACTATTCAAATCAATCCATAGTATTTATCAATTGCTTGCTCTGAGTGGATTTGCCCAAAGTCACCAAGTTGTTCCCAAAATCAAACAATACTCTATTTCCCCTTTTCCATGTCTGAGAATACTTTTTTTTTTAAGTAGGCAAACACTGGACCCAAGTTGGTTGGGTTTTATTTAGTGGGAGTCCACTCCCCATTTTATTCTGGGGTTATTTCCCTAATCTGGAAGCTAAAGAGAACCTTAAAGAGATGCCCATCCTGGAAGAGGGAACAGGAGGGTCATTACACAAGTTATATTTGCTTTATTGCTGGATCCAGGTTAGCGTTTCTGCCGTTCTAACCCTCATAATCTTGGTTCTTACATGCGAAGCCAGGCCGTTCTCATCTGCAGTTTGTGCTGTTTGTTTTTCCTTGCTGAACTTCACTCTGACCCGTCTCCAACTTACCAAGCAATCATCTTCCCAGAAACTGGCCACCACTGTCCTTTCTCTCACCCCACCAGTCCAGATGTCTTACCTAAGGGGCAATGGATTCTGAACTAGCTACTTCCTTGGTAAAAACTTTTGGAGAGTCTGGGTCACCTACTAGCCCTAGCCAGGAGAATAAATGGGCAGCCCCTCCCTTGCTACTGTGTGGGCACCTATTCAGTTATGCCAACAGTGTATGTGTGTGTGTGGGGGGGAACCAACCTAAAACCATCAGGCATTAAAGGCCAGGAAACAAAGGGAAGAAAATCATTCTATGATAGGGTTGCTTTTTTTTTTTAAGTGGTATTTGTTAAGCACTTACTATGTGCCAAGCACTGTGCTAAGCAGTTAAGGTTGGGTGAAAGCTTAAAAATACAACCTGATCAGTGTGGACCACTTTTCTGAAATTTTTCTTAAAGTCGGGACAACCGGTAGAACTCTAAAGCAATGGACCCAGAGAGACGTGAGACGTCGTGGGTTGCGCCAGAAGTGAAGTTCACTTAATGCGGTTACGCGTGCCGTGTTGCGGAAATCCGCTAGGTTCACCAAACTTGGAGAACTTCTCCAGGGGAGGGGAGTAAAGCCCTGAGACCACCCACCCATTTGCTCCGGGGCCCTTTCTTGAGGGATTTTGGGAGAGCCATTGATCCTACTAAGTAACTGTTTCCTCACTGAAAAAGAGCAGGATTCCCTTCTCTTCACCCTTTCAGCCTCACCCTGCCTTTGGGGAGTCTGACGTTCAGTCCTGTGGGGAAATGAAAGGAAAACTCTTCTGTTATTATTACTCGCTAACACTGATCGGACCAGGAGATGTGCTAGGCACCATGTTGAACAGCATTAAAGACAATCCTGTCTAAAAATGAGTGCAAAGCCCCTGCTTCGTGCGACAGAAATAGTGTTACTAATGAGAGCAAAGTTAGAGAACTCTGAGGGCTAAGGCCCCTCCCGCAGGATCTCCATCCCCTTCTCCAGAACAAATACACCCTCCTCCAACTCTTTGCTTCACTGGCCTAGAGCAAATAGAGGACATCTTCTCAGCGATGAAATTCCAACTTCTAAATGCAAGGAGGGGGTAGCGGGAGAGGGAGAGGTCGTCACCTCTTTCCCAAAGAAATAGATGCTGAATCTGGGGTTGAGGGAGGAGGGCAAGGAAAGCTCTAATTGGTCTCGGACTTCTAAGCCCGACTCAGGCTCTGAAATGCGATGTGACCTTGAGCAAGCGATGAACTCCTCAGTCTCCTCGTGAGGAAACTCGGGTTGCTGTTCACCTACCTCACAGCCGTCAGCGGTGCTTGTAAAGTGCTTTGAAGCTCTGTAGTGCTTTGTAAGTGCTGAGGGTTATCATTATTAGAAGGAAGCCATTTGAAACTAGATTGGACAACACATTAAACTATGCATGTTAACTAGAACCCTTCCTGGCTGGCACTGGGGTCAACCAGGTGACTTGGAGCACTTTGGCTGCTTCTTTGTGATATTTTGAATTAAAGCCAGTAAAAAAAAAGCTATCATATTTTCACGATTTTTTTAAAACCTTTTAGCACTGAGAGATTAAATGAGAGCATTAAAGCGCTGAGGATCAGGTGGGAAATTATGGGAAAGAAACAGACTCTCTAGCTCTAAAAGGGGCCAGCTTCACACAACGAATTCACCACCCCCTCCCATTTCACACGGTGTCATTAAGTTATATTCTCACACCAGCAATAATAATAATAATAATTGTGGTATACGTGATGCAGTTTGTGCAAACACTGAACTAAGCATTGGGACAGACACAACAGAATAAGAGAACACAAAGTCCCTTTTCCACATGGCGCTCACAGTGTAAGTGGGAGGGAGAAACTGAGGCAAAAAATATTAAATGACTTGCCCAAGGTCACACCGCAGGTAAACTGTGAGAGAGGTATTGGAACTTGGGTACAGATGACAAAACAAAGCCCTTTTGAAGGCCCTAACCTAGAGAAACCCAGCCCCCTAGTCCACCCTCCCTTCCCCTTTACTACCTTACTCGAGTGACAGCACGTTCCTCTTGCAGATGCGTGTTCACAAAGGGCCCAGCTCAGGTATTGCTTTCAAATCCTTACCAGCTGGATGCACTACACTGTACTAAATGCTTGGGGAGGGAGACAGACATGAATATATTTTTGGCCTTTTCTATGTCTTCCCACGACTGAGTGGTCTCGAAATGACCAGGGTTGCCTACAGTTACAGGATCATCCCCTCTACTCATCTTTTGGAGTGTGAGCTCTTTGTGGAAAGGGAATAGGTCTGCTTATTATCATACTGTACTCTCCCAAGCTCTTTAGTACAGTGCTTTGCACACAGTAAGCACTCAGTAAATACGACTGAATGAATGACAAGGAGTGCAGTGTAACACAGTGATGCTATACAGAAGTCGGACCAAAAATAACAACATAATGGCTTGCAAAGTAACAACCCCTTGGAAAGTGAAATTTTTCTGGTCATCCTCTAGACTCTAAGTTCATCTTGGGCAGGGAACGTGTCTACCTACACTGTTCTATTGTATTCGCCCAAGCGTTTAGTACAGTACTCTGCACACAGTAAGCATTCAATACCTTTGATTATGATCTTTTGTTAACCGGACAGTTGGTGGTTAACCAGCCCAACATGCAGATCATTTTTGAGAAAATATATTAATGTGTCATGGTGCCCAATCAGGGAGTCTCCCAGCCCTGCTTCTTGGGAAACGGGATGGGGGTGGTCTTCTTCAGAGTTCCCAGGGCAAGTTGGGTCAAGGCAATAGTAGCATCCTCAAATAGCACCTGTCAATCATCAGTAGTATATGATTTCTGCGTGTGGAGCACCATATCAAGCACTTGGGAGAGTTCCAAAGACTAAGCAGACATGTTCCCTGCCCCCAAGAAGCTCGCAGTTTTGTGGGAAAGGCAATGAACAGTTACAGTTAGGGGAAGGAACCAAGTATAAAGAGATGTACATAACTGCTGTGGGGATCTGAAGGGGGGTGATTAGCTAAGTGCTTAGAGTCAGTCAATCATATTTAATGAGCGCTTACTGCACGCCGAGTCCTGTACTAAGCTCTTGGGAGAGTACAAAACAACAACACATTCCCTGCCCACGACGAGCTTACGGTCTATAGAGGGAGGCATTAAGATAAAAGGAAAATCAAGCTTTCTAAAGTAACATACTCATAAGTCAGATTCCCTTAGAACCATTAACGTATAGGCAGAGGGTGAGGGGAAAAAAACCCACTGAACTTATGGCTGTAGTCCTGTTACTTCAATGAGATAAAACTTACCGGAGGGTACAAACGGTCTGGTCAGAGGTGAAAATGTGAAAATCTGTCTCTGGCCAATTCTTCTTTTCATCATGGAACTGTACCCTGTGATGGAGGAAAATAAAATTTAATGATCTCCAAGCCCTCTCGGTTCAGTGAGAGGTAAGCCACGGGACCCAATTTTTTTTCCCTCTTCAGGATCCAGCAGAGAATGAGGGTGCACCCCAAGTTCTGAAGACCACCCACCTCCCACTCCCCAGCATTTCCAGCCTTCAAAGCCTTATTGAAGGCACATCTCCTCCAAGAGACCTTCCCAAACTAAGCCCCTCCTTTCCTCATCTTCCACTCCCTTCTGCGTCACCCTGACTTGCCCCCTTTGCTCTTCCCCGCTTCCATCCCCACGGCCCTTATGTACATATATGTCATTTTATTTATTTGTATTGATGTCTGTCTCCCCTCCCTCCCCAGACTAAGCTCACGGTGGGCAGATGATGTGTTTATTGTTGGACTGCACTCTCCCAGTGGCTTAGTACGGTGCTCTGCACCCAGTAAGCGCTCGATAAATAAGACCGAATGAATGAATCAGTGAATTGGAGAGCTGGTCAGAGAGGCCCCCTCATCTCACAAGAGAATGTATCCTGGGGTGAGGAAACAAGCCTCAGTAGGGTGAGAAGTCGATGGCCCCATCACTGGTAGGGGAAATAAACCGGCTGGGGAAGCAGTGTGACTCAGTGGAAAGGGCATAGGCTTGGGACTCGGAGGTCATGGGTTCGAATCCCGGCCCTGCCACTTAACTGTGTGACTGTGGGCAAGTCACTTCACTTCTCTGGGCCTCAGTGACCGCATCTGTAAAATGGGGACTAAGACTGTGAGCCTCACGTGGGACGACCTGATGACCCTGTATCTACCCCAGCGCTTAGAATAGTGCTGTGCTTACTATGTGTATACTATGCACATAGTAATAGTGCTTACTATGTAGTGAGCGCTTAACAAATACCAACGTTATTATTATTATTAAAAAGTGCAGGCTGCTTGGAGCTCCTGAGAGATGATGTCAGAGTTATACGGAGCAGGATCTCTCCTTGGGGCCGGGAGATGGCGCTTTGATAGCAAAGCCTTCCTGAGCGCTTGAGAAATTTCACGCTGCTTTTGCAGCTTGCAGAGACCCCATTTGTAACCCCAGACAGCACCGGGGCTTTACGTTAGGACTCTTTTCTTCGTTTGAGCAGTAACTTCGGCAGTCTACCCCCCCCCACCCCCCCCCCAAAGGCTTATTGGTTCAATAACAAGGTTGCATATGCTGCTGGTATTTTCCACCCTAGAGAAAGGGATTTAAAAGAACATTATCACATTTTTCATGTCACCTTTTTTTTAAAAAAATAACACCCGGTATTTGTCATGCGCTTACTATGTGCCAGGCAATGCGTTAGGGTAGATAGAAGGTAATCAGGGCGGACACGGTCCCCGTCCCACATGGGGATCACAGTCTTAATCCCCATTTTACAGATGAGGTAATTGAGGCACAGAGAAGTTAAGTGACTTGCTCAACATCACGCAGCAGGCAAACGGTGGAGCTGGAATTAGAACCCAGGTCCTTCCGACTGCCAGGCCTGTGCCCTACCCTTTAAGCTACGCTGCTTCTCCGGTCAGTTCTGCATAGCACCCTTCCAATCCGCTCCACCTCCCTCCCCTACTAGATTGTAAGCTCTTCAAGGACAGGAATCACAACTCACTACTGTACACTCCCAAATGCCCACTCTGGTGCTCTGCACACAGCAGGTGCTCGGATAATATAACCGATTGGCTCACAAGACACCTTTACCACTCTGACACTCACGCCCAGTGAATGAGCAAATAAAACAGTTGCTACGGTCTTGTCATAGCCAGATGGATCTGCCTTTAAGGGCCTATTGGTGTCCAGAGAAGAATACCAAGTGCTAAGCGATAAATCAATCGGTGGTATTAAGTGTGTAATCAGCGCAAAGCTCTGTACCAAGCAGCTGGACAGTGCAGTACTAGTCATTTATTTATTTATTTAGTCACCTTGTCTGACTCCCCCTCTAGACTGTAAGCTCACTGTGGGCAGGGAATATGTCTGATTATTGCTGTTTAGTACTCTCCCACCTGCTTAGTACAGTGCTTTGCACACAGTAAGCACTCGGTAAATACAATTGACTTAACTACAACACAAATCAGGTGGCCCTCTGCCCTCAAGGAGATGACAATCTAATGGTGTTCACCTTTGTGTCCAGGAAAAGGAATGCTGAAGTTCCTGGAAGACCCCATTAGAAGTCTTGGAAAGCTTTTCCTTAGGACCTGGAGGGGTGGGGGTACGATCTGAGGAAACCCAGAGCATCTTGCAGGGATGGTGGCTTAAAATTAGTGGAGGACCGTGACACTGTTTTTGGTTTCACTCCCCCCTTCCCCCCTCCAGGTCACACTATTTACATTGCCTAGCACTTCACATCTGAGAAGAAGAGGAAAAAAAAAAGTTAAAGATTAGCTCAACTCTTTCAAGCTGTGGTAATGCCAAGTAACAAAGGGGCAGAGACATAAGAAGAAAGCCAAATGTAAACATGTGTAGGTTTTTTTTCCCCCCGGCTGCCCCAGAAGGCGCAGGGCTAGAAGGTACTGGAACATTCTGAAGTGAAATGTGTGTGAAACTAGAATAGCAACTTCATCTTTTAGAAACATGCCCCTCAGTAGTGCTTCATGGTTTTTCTTGTCTTCCACCTCCATACGAGACTGCAGTTCTGCTCTGTAAGCCTTACTGAATGTACGTCGCATACATCCTTCTGCTCTAGTTCCCTTCCCACCAATGAACCTAGATACATATATATATATATATATATATATATATATAGGTGCCATTTATTGAGCATCTAGTGGGTTATTGGAAAGAGTGGAGCCTCTGGAATCAGAGGACCTGGATTCTAGTCCAGCCTCGTCTAAGACTTTGAAGACAGGGAGAGTGGTGGTCTGGCATAAATGGAGGGGGAGGGAGCTCCAGGTCAGAGGGAGAACTTGGGGTAAGGGTCAGCAGCGAGGTAGACGAGATCGAGGGACAGCACGCGAGCTGGTGCTACGGGAGTGAAGTGTGCGGTAAGGTAGGGTACCTCTCCTATACATGAACTGCTAAAATGACCAAATCTGGAAAGGTTAGGCAATCGGTCGTATTTATTGCAGAACACCATACCGAGCGCTTAGGAAAATACGACATAACAGAGTCGGTAGACACGTCCGCCGCCCACCGCGAGCTTCCAGTCCAGTTGGGGAGACGGACATTGATAGAAATATATGAATCGCAGCTATGTACAGAAGTGCCGCGGGGCGGAGGGAGGGGCGAATAGAGGGTGCAGATCCAAATGCAAGGGTGACGCAGCAGGGAGTGGGAGATGTTGGCAAAAATCTTGGCTCACGGGAGACGGTTCTTGTTACTAGAGAACGTATAGTGCATCTGACTTTAGTCACTTGATGGCAGCGTCAGAGTTTCTGGAACACTTCCGTCAACATGATTTGGGGCCTGTGAGTTCGTTAGCAAGTTAGTGTGGGCCTGGGATCTTGTTTCCTCTTGTCCACTAGATGGCCCTTTTCCAGTTTCCTTTAACAGCCCAGGACAACTCCGCTGTTTCGAACAAACATTTACTCTGTCGAAGAAAGAGCCTTCGAGTGACAGGAATCCAGTAGCCAGGGCGGCTTTTGACTGTTTCCAGTCAGAAGTGCAGAGCCCGGCAGTTTTCTGGAGACTGATATCCAGATATCCACACATGGAAGTCAGCATGACCTAGTGGAAAAAGCCCAGAACTGGGAATCGGAGGATATGGGTTCTAATTTTTCACACTGGCGCTAAAGCACTGAGTCAGCTAGCCCCAGTCTTCTTCACCTCACCGATCTCCTACTACAGTCCGACCCACACACTCTGCTCCTCTAACGCCAACTTACTCACTGTGCCCTGGTCTCTTCTATCTTGCCAATGACCCCTTTCCCACATCCTCCCGCTGCCCTGGAACCGCCTCCGCCTCCAAATAGGCAAGACCACCACTCTCTCCACCTTCAAAACATCGTTAAGGTCACATTTCCTCCAAGAGGCCTTCCCTGGTTAAGACTTCTTTCCCTCAGCTTGCTCTCCCTTCTGCGTTGTCCATGCACTTGGATATGATCACAAATTCTCTGGGCTTCAGTTCTCCCTTCTGCGTTGTCCATGCGCTTGGATGTGATCACAGATTCTCTGGGCTTCACTTCCTTCCCGTCAAATGGGGTTTCAAAACCTTTTCTCCTACCTTCTTAGACTGCGTGCCACATGTGGGACCGGGACTGTGTGGCAGCACTAGTATTTATTAAAATGTCTGACTTGATTAATTTGTATCTACCCCGGAGCTCAGAACAGTGCTTGGCACATAGTGCGCATTTAACAAATATCACAGTATGATTATTATGATTATTACTAAGAGAAGGAAAAGGAATTCATTTATTTGGAAGAGAGAAACCATGAATGGCAGTGGTCAAAATGGCAGGCAGGGAGGAAGGGGCTGAGAGGATACTTTAGACTGTAAACAGTGTGGGGAGGGAATGTGTTTATTGTTGTACTGTACTCTCCCAAGTGCTTAGTATAGTTCTTTGCACATAGTAAGTTCTCAACAAATACAACTGATACAGAAGAAAGGCACCAGAGAGGGAGGAATGGCAACTGGGGGGGGATGAAGCTATAGGAATTTGATTAACAGTCCTCCCCAGCTTGGCTGATTTCTTGTTTGCCATTAGATTATTGCAGAGTGAGAAATGAACAGGAGCTGTTTTCAGCTTCACGTTGTGGGGAGGGCGATGAGGAATACCTCCTAATGCTGATGGCAAATATGGGTGGAATGCTTAATCTAGGCACGGACTAGTGGAAAGAGCATAAACCTGTACATCAGGAGACCTCTGCCATTACCTAACCCTACTGTGGGACCTTAACTTTTTTTTAAATAGCATTTGTTAAGCATTTACTAGGCACCAGGCTCTGTACTGAGCACTGGGGTAGAGACAAGCTAATCCGTTTGGACAAAGTCCCTGTCCCACATGGGGCTCACAGTCTTAATCCCCATTTTTACAGAAGAGGTGGTTGAGGCACAGAGAAGTGACTAGCCCAAGGTCACACAGCAGACAAGTGGCAAAACTGGGATTAGAACGCAGGTCCTTCTAACTCCTAGGCCAGGGCTCTATCTACGAGGCCACATTTCTTTATCTTCACCAAGAATAATTTCCCTATGTCACAATTGCCTCATCTGTAAAATGGGGATATGACACCTGCTCTCCCCTTCTCATAGACCCGGAGCGAGAGGAAGACTGTGTCCGATTGCATTACCTTACATCTACCCGAGTGCTTAACATAGTTGTTTGACACAAAGTAAGTGCTTTACCAATACGGTTATTGCTATGATGACTACAGGGTGAGACTTTTGGCCCTTCAGGTCAGGGGTGTGAGGCTGATCGGAGTGAGCAGAAAGCAAAACCTGACCTCTCACAAGAAGCTCTGGAGTCGAAAGTAATAAGGGGGTGGAGGGAGAAGAGGGGGAGAGAGAGACAGAGAGAGAGAGAGGAGAGAGAGAACAAGCATACTCTGGTCACATGTCCTGGGAAGTTTCAGGTAACGAACATTAACTGGCTGTTAAATCAGGTTCCTTAGAGTCACAGACAGGACCCCGCCAGCCTCTTTGACTGCATCCCTGATGGCAGCCGGCCAGGGGGCTCACGGCTCAAGAATAGCTCCCCAGTGTTTGGGCCCCGACTCCTCTCGCAAAAAGCACTCGGTCTCAGTCGGACCACTCACAGAGCTGCTTGCTCTTAGTGGGAAGCAAAAAATAACCAAGCTGACAGAAGGGAAATAAATCTAAACCAATAAAGCCATTTGCTTTCTGACGTTTTTCCATTTTTGGAGGTGGGGCCGGGCCGGGGAATGGGATCGATTGAGGAGAGGCGGGCGGGGAAGGGTGTGGGAGGAGGAGGGGTGTCACCCGGGAGATCCAGAATGAGGGAACGGGGTGAGGGGGCGGCGGGGAGATACAGGTTCCAGACATTCTGCCACCATTTCCATCCTCCAGTACTGAAATCATCAACCCACCTCAGGACCACTGAAAACCAACAGGGCACAGAGCACTGTACTGCTGAACTAGGGAAACACTCGCAAGAGTAGACATTGCCCTTATCTTCCAAGAGACTACAGGCCCCGGGAGAAATAGAACAGACAAAATAGAGACAAACATACTCAGCATTTATATGTGCATGCAAATCTATGCCACAATTACAACAGTGAGAGGCAATATGGTCTCTTGCAAAGAGTCTGGGCCTAGATTTTAGGGGAGCTGGAATCTAGTTCCAAATCTGCCACTGGCTTGCTGACCTTGGGCAATCACTTAATCTCTTCATGCCTGAGTTTCCTCATTTGTAAATTAGGATAGCCCCAGCTCCGCCATTTGTCTGCTGTGACCTTGGCCAAGTCACTTCTCACTGCCTCCATTCTCTCATCAACAAAATGGGAATTCGTTATCTTTTCTCCCTCTTACTTAGATCATGAACCCCATGTGGGACCTGATTATCTTGACGTTACCCCAGCACTCAGTACAGGGCTTGACACATAGTAAGCACTTAATTACTGCAAATACTATAGCCGCACACCGTACCTCTCAGACTATGAGTCCTGCGTGGGACAGGGATTCTGAGAATTTCTATCTGTCCCAGCATTCAGCACATAGAAAATCCTCAAAAATCATATTTGAAATTAATCGGTTGAGGTAAGAACAATTCTAGCCTCTGCTAGCTCATAGAAAATTGGTGGTGGAAGGGGAGCAGAAACTGGGAAAGATTTCTGAGAGGAGCTGTACTTTGAGCTATAATTTAAGGAGATGGGCTATAAAGTAAGCATTGTAAACTGTTTTGTTTTTTTAAAAAGAGTACACTACATCTTTTCCCATCCTCTTAAGAAAAGCAGCATGGCCTAGTGGAAAGAGCACAGACCCAGAAGCCAGAGGCGCTGGATTCTAATCCCACCTTTGCCAGTTGACTGCTAAGTGACCTTGAGGAGATGGGCCTTCATTAAGGCTTTGAAGGGGGGGTAGTGGGGAGAGTAATTCATTTTAATATCTGACTCCCCCTGTAGACTGTAAGCTCCTTGGGGTCAGGGATTGTGTCTTCCAACTCTATCACATTGCATTTTCCAAAGCTCTTAGTACTGTGTTCGACACCCAGGAAAAACTGATATAAAAGTTGAATGATTGAAAAATGGCATTTTAAAAAGAGAGACCATTCTCCCCTTAAAGTTGGTTTTCTCACTTTTCAAGTTTGATTTAAATCTCAAACGCACCCAAAAGCAGTCTACGTCACTCTCAGTCTGTGAACTGTAGCTGCTCTGAATTCTAAAAGACCAAATGAACAGGCCTAGAAAATCAGCCCATCAATTTGAGACTACCTGCAGAAGCAGCATGGCTAAGTGGAAAGAGCACGGGCTTTGGAGTCAGAGGTCGTGAGTTCGAATCCCAGCTCTGCCACTTGTCAGCTGTGTGACTGTGGGCAAGTCACTTCACTTCTCTGTGCCTCAGTTCCCTCATCTGTAAAATGGGGATTAAGACTGTGAGCCCCACGTGGGACAACCTCATTCCCCTGTGTCTACCCCAGTGCTTAGAACAGTGCTCTGCACATAGTAAGCGCTTAACAAATACCAACATTATTACTACCTGCCCCCCATTTGCTTTTTCTGCTTCCTAATGAGGTACAGAGAGAGGTCATTAGCTGCAACTGCAGGCCCTTAGGTAGCTCGGAATTAAGATCATTTTAAGGTGATGAGAATTCTGTTTTTAAAACTTTTATCTTCTTGGCTAACACGTGGGGGTATCTTAAGAGTAGAAATATTGCAGCATTTCACCCTAAAGAGCCCTGAGTGTAAGTTAACCATGGATATGAAAGTGGAGGGAGAAAACCATCTCTCTACACTGAAGAAAAGTGTAAGGAAGAGTTTATTACTACAAAACAATCCCATCACTGGGGACTGCTTTGAATCCAGCTACAAGGGAGTGCAGGAGTGGTGGAGGGGTTGCTTCCTCAGTAACTGGGAGACGCCCCCCCCCCAAAAAAAAACTGTCAACTGCACTCTGAGCCCCCTACCTGTGCCTCAGTTCCCTCATCTGC
This sequence comes from Ornithorhynchus anatinus, assembly GCF_004115215.2. Taxonomy (NCBI): domain Eukaryota; kingdom Metazoa; phylum Chordata; class Mammalia; order Monotremata; family Ornithorhynchidae; genus Ornithorhynchus; species Ornithorhynchus anatinus. The sequence goes on along the minus strand of NC_041750.1, from coordinate 25,100,873 downwards.
AAAATGGGGATTCAGTGTCTATTCTCCCTCCTGGACTGTCAGTCCCATGTAAGATCTGATTACTTTGTGTGTGCCCCAGCGCTTAATACACTGCTTGACGTTTAGTAGGGGCTTAACAAAGACTATTATTATTATTATTACCAGCCACCATGAACATATACAAATCTACCAGCAGATAGCAGAACATATGAATTCAATAGTATTCATTGAGCACTTACTCTGTGCAAAGCACTGTACTAAGCACTTAGTACATCTCCCAGACAGTGGGGGAAATCAAGGCAGACAGCAGTTTTTCCAAGATTTGTTTGGGTCAGAGAGAGTAAAGTAGCAGGCTTTTCTGGATGTCCTACAATCCCACCAACTTTCATTCATTTAATTGTATTTATTGAACACCATGTGCAGAGCACTGTACTAAGCACTTGAGAGAGTACAACAAGAAACAGACACATTCCCTGTCCACAACAAGCTTACAGTCCAGAGGGGGGAAACAGACATTAATAGAAATAAACTTTCTCTTCATAACCCTTTCCCACTCCCAAACTAACCTTAGACAAATGGACTTTCCCCAGACTTCTGTGGATCCTTTCACAGAGCAGAACGTGAACAGTGTGGAATTAGGGATTGGGAAGGTGGGAGGGTCAGGCTGTCAATCAATCCAATCATACTGATTGAGCACCTGTGTGAGGAGCATGCTAATAATAAATGATTAGCTTGTATTTATCCCAGTGCTTAGAACTGTGCCTGGCACCTAGTACGTGCTTAAGAGTATCACAATTATTATTATTATGCTATGTACTTGGGAGAGTACAATATAGGTGAAAGACAGGACCCTTATAGTGGTAATTTACAGGATAGTGCAAAAGAGAAAGGCACAAAATAAGGCTTTAAAAACTCTCCTTTGAACTTCTCTAACCCAGGTGTTTACTCCTATTGAATACTAGCATTTACTGAACATCAACCTCTTGTAATTTCCACTTAATGAGGAGCCAGAACTATGGCCTGCTGCCTGTATATAGGAAAAAAATTTTCCTAGTAGGAGGCTTAAAAGACAAAAAAATGCAAAGGAGAAACTGGCTTATGATAGAAATTGTTCCAAAGTGCTCTGCCGGCACTTCAACAATCTCTGCTTTTCTCAATCTGGAAACTGTAAATAACTGCAGCCCACATTGGCCTCTGCTCACCATCAGATCAGCAAACTCCTGACCCTTGGAGGAACCCAAATGCTTTCAAACCACCTCAGGGTCTTCAAGGGCTTCCCAAATTTGGAGACCACTTAAATAGGAATGCCCCAAAAGTAGAAGCATTGTGGGCTAGTGGAAAGAACACTGGCCAGGGAGTCAGAGATCCTGGGTTCCAAATGTGGCTCTGCCAACTGCTTGCTGTGTCACCCAAGTCAAGCCCCCAACATCTCTGTGCCCCAGTTTCCTGGGGATACTTGTTCTCCCTCCTACTTAAACTGTGAATCCCATGCGGGACAGGGATTGGATTCAACCTGATTATCTTGGGTCTACTCCAGCCCTTAGAATAGTGTTCAACAGATACTAGGTGCTTAACTACTACTAATAATAAAGAGGTAAAACATCACATGTGCAGCTTTTCTCTAATGCCAGGCTGTGGTCTTATAATACTTGGTGTTAAAGATAATTCAGGCTGTAGCACTCACCTGATTCAAATGCCACATCCATGCACAGAAGCAGTTCATTCAATAATGCAGCGTGCTGGGCTCAATCAGACTTGCATTGCCCAAGGAACACTCTATTCCAGTCAACTGGCTATCTTTCTCCAGACCAGCTTCTCAGAGGCAGCGGGCCCCCTTTGAGCCTTATCGAAGTTCCAACTTTTGCTAGACCATGTAAAAGTGGTTCTCGAGAAAGTTTTCTGAGAAAAAGGAAATTTGGAGGAGAGATTTGAGGGAGGCAGTTGTTTTTCTCATACCCCACAATTCCACACCAAAGGATGTTCAATATAACCCTAGATGGCAGTTCGTGAAAGTAAGTCAACCAGTGAAAATGGTCAAGAGGGCAGGGGAGGATTTATCATTGTTCTAAACTCCATTCAACTTTTTAAATTTAAAGCACTAAAAGTTAAATTCGGTGGTCCAATTACTTGAGCCAACATGTCAACCTGGAACTTGCCAGGTGAAAAACACAGGATGGCTCATCAAGGGAAAGGAGAGCCTGTTCTCTTAAACCTTAAAACCCCTTCCTGACTGGCTGAGCTTCTCTATTGTTTTCTATCACTAGAGCCACCTCCTCCAAGATGGTTTTATCTTCCAATGGATGCTGGGAAATGGAGTTTTTTATGGTATTTGTTAAGTAATTATTCTGGGCCAGGCACTGTACTAAGTGCTTTAGGTTAATACAAGCTTTTTGGGTTGGACATAGTTCCTGTCCCACACAGGGCTCACAATCTTAATCCCCATTTTACAGATGAAGTAACTGAGGTACAGAGAAGTGAAATGACGTGCCCACAGTCACACATTAGACAAATGGTGGATACAGGAATAGAACCCAGGTCCTTCTGACTCCCAGGCCCATGATCTACCCACTCTGCTTCTGGTAGAGTTCTTCAAAACTCTGGGGAAACAGTCCCCAGCAGGGAATAAGTTAAAACAATGCACTCTATTCTCCACTATTTCCAGACTCACAGGATGGGTGGCTACTAAAATGCAATGTGTGCTTTTTTATTTTGGGGGGGGGCCAGAGGACGTTATACCCAATGAAAACTACTTATTTTTTCAAATTGGGAGTTTAATAGAGTTTCTTCTGGAACAATTAGCAAGGTTTGTAAGGATCCAATTTTGCCTTCCATCTGTCTAATGACCAACCACCAAAAAGCCCAAGAACAGGACATAGCCCTGATAAAATTAGCATATGGTATTAGTTAAATCTTGGAATGTGTGCTTAACTTTCAGGTGGATTCCTAATTACTCTGTGACCTGTTTAGCATTGCAGACTCATTTATTTCAGACATGTTTAAATAGCATTCAGTTGGTCTTGACATATATATATATATATTTGCATATTGAATTTTTAAAATAAATGCTGAGGTTAAATGGATCATACAAATGGCTTTTTATTAGCATACTAGCTGGGAAGAAGGGAAAATAAGGCAGTGCAAAAAGAATGATCATTTCTCTGCAGTGCACTAGAGCCCCACACAATTCTACATATATGTGTTTTCATTTTCAAAGGAAAAATAGATTGCAGATTAAAATAGTGCTTTGCCAAGGTTAAAAAGGAAACGATTTCAGTAACTGTATTGAGTTCTCTTGATTCTTAGACTTAAAAAAAAGTCCTCTTCCTTTTCAGGCAATTGCTATAGAAAGTTCCAACCACTCCCTTTTTCTCCAAAGTTCTGTTTGTACTTCCATTGTGATGAAACACCAGTAATATGACTTTTGCAGGAAAGACCCACATTTTGCTTTGCTGTACTTATCCCCTTGATCCAATATTATCAATCAATAGTATTTATTGAACCCTTATTGTGTGCAGAGCACTGTTTTAAGCCTTTAGGAGAGCACAGTAAACGAGAGTTGGCAGGTTAATTCCCTGCCCACACAAGCTCATAGCTTAGAGGAGGAGACAGACATTAATATAAATAAAATAAGATATGTACATAAATGCTGTTGGCCTGAGGGAGGGGTGAATAAGGGAGCATTTGGAGTGGGAAAAGAGGAAGTGAGGGCTTAGTCAGGGAAGGCCCCTTGGAAGAGATGTGCCTTCATTAAGGTTTTGAAGGTGGGGAGAGTGATGTCTTTAGGATTTCGCAGAGGGAGGGCATTCTAGGCTAGAGACAGGATGTGGGCTAGAGATCGGTGGTGAGATAGATGAGATAGAGATACAGTGAGTACGTTGGCATTAGAGGAGCAAAGCATACAGACTGGATTGTAGTAGAGCTGAGGTAGGAGGGACAAGGTGACCGAGCGGTTTAAAGGCGACGGTAGGAGTTTCTGTATGATGCAGAGGTGGATGGGCGACCACTGAAGGTTCTTGAGGAGTGGAGAAACATGGACTGAATGTTTTTGTAGAAAAATGAACCAGGCATCAGAGCGAAGTCTGGACTGAAGTGGGGAGAGACAGGAGGCAGGGAGGTCAGCAAGAAGGCTGATAGAGTAATCAAGACAGGTTATGAAAAGTGGTTGGATTAACAGGGGAGCAGTTTGGAGAGGAAAGGGGGGATTTTATTGTCTTGTATGCTGTCGAATCGTCTCCGACCTGTAGCGACGTCATGGACACAGTTCTCCCAGAATTTCCCACTTCCATCTGCAATTGTTCTGGTTGTGTATCCATGGAGTTTTCTTGTTAAAAATACAGAAATGGTTTACCATTGCCTCCTTCCGCACAGTAAGATTGAGTCTCCGCCCTCGACTCTCTCCCATGCCGCTACTGCCCAGCACAGAGGAGTTTTGAACTGTAGCAGTTTGCTTTGCACTTGCTAACCACTGCCCAAGCTAGGAATGGAATGGATAGGTTTTTGCTTGATTCTCCCTCCCACAGTACTGGGAACTCTCCAGGTGTGATCCTGGGTGTTGGGCAGCGGGGGCATTTTATCCTAACCATTTTATGATTGATGTGGTTGTAGGGTACTGACTGTTGCCTGGAATTTCCTGGGTCCCATCAGCGAACAACACTCGACTCATTTGACATTTATCATTTTGTGGCTTCCAGGTACTCAGGCAAGATATTGAAAGGTTGACTGTTGTATAGTTACTCACCCCTAAAGCCTGCAGGGTAGGATGCTTTTGGAAGCCGTAACTACCTCTGTGTTCTGAAATATCACACGTACATTCCAGCGGAATCTCTCTCCCTCTCTTCAATTCTCTTCTTTTCTCTCCCCTTCCTCTTTCATTTACCTACTGGAGTCTGTCAATATTAGAAAGTTATCAGAGCAATGAATTCTCAGGGAAGGTGTTTATTTTTTTTTACTGGTATCTGTTAAGTGCTTCCTATATGCCAAGCACTATGCTTGGTCCCTTCAAGATAATCAGGTTGGACATCGCCCCTGCCCCAGATCGAGCTCACGGTTTAAGTAGGAGGGAGAACAGGGATTGAATCCCCATTTTCCAGTTGAGGAATCTGAGGCACAGAGAAGTTAAATGACTTGCCTAAGGTCACACAGTAGGCAAGTGATGGATCAAGATTAGAACCCAGGTCCTCTGATTCCCAGACCCCTACTCTTTCCACTAGGCCACTCTGCATCCCAGTGGTTCATTTCATTTGTCACAAAACAGATGACTGAGAAAATTAGACCCTAATCTGTCAGACTCCATAAATCATTTTCAACTAATCCACTTGATACCCTGTTATTTTCTGGGAAGTAGCATGGTCTAAGTGGAAAGAACATGGTCCTGAGGATCAGGAAAGCTGGGTTTCACTCCCAGCTCTGCCACTGGCCTTCTGTGTGACCTTAGGCAAGGCATTGAACCTCTCTGTGCTTCACTGTCACTATTTGTAAGATGAGCCTAGGGTACCTTCTGTATTTATAAGGTACTTTTGAAACTGTGAGCCTCAGGAGAGATAGGGCTGAACCTGATTATCTCGTATTTAGTGTAACATATAGGCTGTGTTTGGTATTTAGTGAGCACTTTATAAATACCATGATTATTATTATTATTATTTTTAATAATCTGATAAAATACCCACCGGTTGTTGGTGCCGAAATTTAGAATCAGATACAGGGTTAGAGTAAACCAGTGTGTACTGTTGGCATCCTATTCTTTGCTTCTCTGTACTAAATGTTTAGTACAGTGCTTTGCACACAGTAAGCGTTCAATAAATATGATTGAATGAATGAACGAATGGATCCCAAGGTCTATTAAACAGTAAACCTCTTCCTGGTGTCAGGTTCTGGAACTTCATTCATTCATTCATTCATTCAATCATATTTATGGAACACTTACAGTGTGCAAAACATTGTACTAAGCGCTTAGCTTTCAGAAGGGCTATGTTTCAGGAAAAATGAATCCCAGCAGGTCCCAATACCTGTGGCCACATAGATCTGTTAGGAATTTAATTAAGGTTGGATTTTTACCTTTTATGACAGGCTGTGGGAGTATCAGTCTATGATGTGAAACAGCCTGGCCCAGCTGAACAAGCACAGGCCTGAAAGTCAGAAGTATTGGGTTCTAATCTCAGTTCTGCCACTTGCCTGCCACATGATCTAGGGCAATTCATTTAGCTTCTCTGTGTTTCAGTTTCCTCATCTGTAAAATAGGGATGAAACACCTGCTTTCCCTCCCCCTTAGATTGTGAGCCCCAAGTGGGACATGGACCGCATCTAACTTGAATATCTTGCTTGTGTCTACCCCAGTGCTTAGTGCAGGGCTTAATAATGATAATAATAAAAATAAGAAGAAGAAGGGTATTTGTTAAGTGCTTACTACGTGTCAAGCACTGTTCTAAGTACTGTGGTAGATACAAGCTAATCAGGTGGGACACAATCCCTGTCACACATAGGGCTCACAGTCTTAATCCCCATTTTACAGATGACATAACTGAGGCACAGAGATGTTAAGTGAATTGCCTAAGGTCACACAGCAGACAAATGGGGGAGTCAGAATTAGAACCCAGGTCCTTATGACTCCCAGCCCTGTGGTCCATCCACTAGGCCATGCCGCTTCTGCATGAGTCGTGTTTGACACACAGTGAGTGCTTAACAAGTACCACAGTCACTATGTGCATGTGTGAATATATAAATTAGAGTGAATGTGAGTCCGGCGTAGGCAGGTATTTTTAAAGTCTGTGTTTGTGTATTGCATCAGGGTACGTTTCTGACCTCTGGGTCCAAGTTGGATATTTACACACTTCGGTTTGTATTTTTCTGAGAGTTGACCCTTGGAAGCCCTGCTCCGTAGAACCCTCTGACTCAGGGTTAGCTGGGAATCTATGAATTCTGAGGTAATAAGGAGCAAAGAGCTGAGTAAAGGTCATGCCCCACCACCACTGAATTCTCATTCAGGTTAATGGATAAGCCACGCTGGCTGTTTGACCAGGAGAACAATCAGTCCTTGTACAGGTAGAAACGGCAAAGAGGCCGTCTGTTCCAGCTTGTCTGTCAGATGTTTGAACAAGGCCAGCACCGTGATGCGGCTAGCTGGTAGCGGGTAGTCTCCTGGCTCTCTGCTCTTAAAAGATGATCAACAGAGCATGGGCCTAGAAGTCAGAGGGCCTGGGTTTTAATCCGTCCTCTGCCACTGGTCTGCTGTGTGACCTTGGGCAAGACATTTCACTTTTCCGGTCCTCAGTTAGGGAACTGAAGAAACTCATCTGCAAAATGGGGATTAAGATTGTGAGCCCTGTGTTGGCCAGGGACTGGGTCTAATCCGATTATCTTGGATCTACCCCAGCCCTCAGTAGAGTTCCTGGCACACAGTAAGCGCTTAAATATCACAATTATTTTTATTAGTGATAATATTTTCCTCCAGTTCTCTGACTGGTGGACAGTCTCAACCCCCTTTTCAGGCCCCAGTGCCTGTGCTGAAAGGGAAGCCCTCCTCAGCAGAGATACCTGCAAATGACCTACTTTGAAACTGGTGTGAACTAAGGTTCACAGATCATCTTAGAAGGGTGCCAAGGAGTAGCTTTGCAAACGTGCAGCATCCCAGAGCTCCTGTCTAAGCAGAAACTCTTTTGTCTCGAGACTTTTCCGAGACCCAGAGTAGATACTTTTTTTCCCCGGACTCCACGTTCCAATTCATCGTTAGGTTCTGGAGAGCAGTGAATCGATTTAACGGGCTGGTGTGCTATGTCAGAGACACCCCCCCCCCCCAATCAATTGGAGTAGGAGTCCTCTATGTCTCTCTCTGGCAAAACAGCTGAAGGAGCAACCAAGATGAATGTGTAGATATCAGGCAGATCTGGCCCATCAGAGAAGCAGCATGGCGTAGTGGCTAGAGCACAGGCCTGGGAGGCAGAAGGTCATGAGTTCTGACCTCGGCTCCTCTACTCGTCTGCCGTATGACCTTGGGCAAGTCATTTCTGGGCCTCAGTTACCTCATCTGCAAAATGGGGATGGAGACTGTGAGCCCCACATGGTACAGGGACTGTAACCAACCTGATTCGCTCATATCCACCCCAGTGCTTAGAACGGTGCCTAGCACATAGTAAGTGCTTAGCAAATACCTTAATTACTATTAACTCCAGGTCAAAGTCAGGGCTAAGAACCTGATAACACGATGGCCGCATTTACGCAGATTATCTGTTTACAGACAGAGTAACCTAGATACCTGGAGCGGCCAGAAGCCAGACCCGTTTGATGATTTTCCCTTTTGCCCGCTGGCATTTGGAAACCTACAGGGATCAGGGAGGAGAGGAAGGGGAGACTCCTTGGGAGGGGATCTCCCCTTTCTGGCTCTTCCCGAGAGCCCATTGGAGAAAGGACCCCACTTAGTTCTGAGCAATTGTCCAGTCGGGAGCCAGCTCATAAGATGACGCATTTTTTTCCACCGCCCATTCTTAGCAAGCAAGGCCCTGGTGTTTGCTATCTGATAAGATACTTAATATCAGGAACAGGGTAAAGTATTTGTACAAACACACATCAAGAGATTAAGATCGAGTATATCAGCTTGTCCCCAGCAGGACACTTGCATTATGGTTTGCTGGATCCGTGAGGGCTTTATCAAATGAGGAAGAATGGAATTTTACTTGAAAAGCTAAAATAGGCCACACAGCCTCACTCCCTGGCAGCTGATAATAATTGTGGTATTTGTTAAGCCCTTACTATGTACTTAAGCGCACTAAGTGCTGGGGTAGTTACACGATGCCCTCTAGACTGTAAGCTTGATGTGAACAGGGAATGTGTCTGTTATATTGTTAAGGGCTTAGTACAGAGCTCTGCACAGAGTAAGCGCTCAATAAATACAATCGACTGGCTGACTGACAAGACGATCAGGTCTTTCGTGGGACTCACAGCCTAAGGGGGAGAAAGAACAGGTACTCAATCCCATTTTACAAATGAGGAAACTTAGGCCCAGCAAAGTCAAACGACTTGCCCAAGTTTGCATAGCAGGCAAGTGGCAGAGGTAGGACTAGAACCCAGGTCCACTGACTGCCAGATCTGCGCTCTTTCCACTAGGTCCACACTCCAGATCGTGAGCCCTCCCGGTCCCGACCAAGGGTCAGGGACCAAGCCTAATTCCCACCTGCATATTCTCTCCCAGCATTTAGTCCAGTGCTCCGCACACAATCAGCACTTCAAAAAATACTTACTACAACTTAGAGAATTGCAACAATTCAGACTTGCTGCTCGGCATATTTCTTTCTTGTTTGTTTTTCAGTTGTAAAGACATCTGTTCCCCGTGGCTTTTCGCTTTGGACACGGTTCAATTTCCACTGACTCCCAGGGAGCTCTGTTACGAAACCCACCTCCCCACCATTCCCAACCCGGGGCTCGCTCAGATGGAGGGGCAGAGGAGACAGAGTCCAGAGAGGCAGAATAGTCACCTGTCCCAGAAACCAGTGCAGAGATAAAAGGGAAATGGTTTCCCTCCAAGCCTGACAGAGGTGGGGACATCCAGAGCCGTGCTATCGGAGTTTAAAAATAGGGAAAGCTGAGACAAAGACCTTTATCCGTTCTAAAAGGAGAGCATTATCTGCTCTATACAGTATGGACGCTATCCGATTGGCCGCTAGTCTCTTTCCCGGTTCTTCATTGGCTAAATTGCCTGGGCGTGGCTGCGGGGGGATGAAATAAGAATGGGAAAGGCAGACTGATGTCTGATGTTGGGTGGTCTAGTTCCCCCAGAGGTTGATCCAAGGACAAGGCGGCTGTTTCGGCTCCGTCTGGAGGGAACCCTGGCCTGACAGGAGAAATCAGGCTTATTATGGGCACGGATCGTCTCTCTTTACTGTTGTATTGTACTTTCCCAAGCGCTTAGTGCAGCTCTCTGTGCACAGTAAGCGCTCGATAAATACGACTGAATGAATGAATGATTCAGGGCCATAGCAGGCTGCTGGTCTACTATCAACGGCATAAGCCACAAAGCCTTAGCCAAGGGCTAGGTTCTAGTTGCCAAAGCTAAGTAAGGAGTAAGTGATTAGTACCGTGCTCTGCACACGGTAAGTGCTCAATATATGTGATTTAATAAATGACTGTTGGTCTGTGAGTTGCTACTATTTCAGAAACATAGAAGCCAGACTGGAGTGGTTGGAATGAATAATAATGATAATGGTACCTATTAAGCGCTTACTATGTGCTAAGCGCCGGAGTGGATGCAGAGCATGAGATGGGACGCTATCCCAGTCTCGCACCGACGTTCACGGTCTCTCTTATCCCCAATTTCTGGATGAGGAAATTAAGGCCCAGAAAGGTTAATTGACTAGCGGCTACCTAACCGGGGATTCGATACCAATCAGTCAGCGGTATTTATTGAGCGCTTACTGTGCGCAGAGCGCTGTAGTAAGCACTTGGGAGAGTAATAATAATAATAATAATAATGTTGGTATTTGTTAAGCGCTTACTATGTGCAGAGCACTGTTCTAAGCTCTGGGGGAGACACGGGGGAAATCAGGTTGTCCCACATGGGGCTCACAATCTTAATCCCCATTTTACAGATGAGGTAACTGAGGCCCAGAGAAGTTAAGTGACTTGCCCACAGTCACACAGCTGACAAGTGGCAGAGCTGGGATTCGAACTCATGACCTCCGACTCCAAAGCCCATGCTCTTTCCACTGAGCCACGCTGCTTCTCCGCAGCGTGTACAATTCAACGGAGTTGGGAGACATGGTAGCTGCCCAGCAATCTAGATGCTTCTTTCCCTCCTACTTGGACTGGACGCCCCATGTGGGACAAAGACCATGTCCAACCCGATTATCTTTATTCATCCCCCCTCCCAGCTCTGCGGCACTTTCTTTACGTATCTATAATTTATTTATTTCTATTGATGTCCGTTTACCTTTCTAGCCTGCAAGCCCCTCTAGCCTGCAAGCTTGTTGTGGGCAGGGAATGTGTCTGTAGATATATTGTACTCTGCTAAGCACTTAGTACAGTGCTCTGCACACGGTAAGCGCTCAATAAATACGATCGACTGGTTAGTGGCGGAGCTGGAATTGGAGGCTGTGTCTTGGCACTCAGTCCAGTGCTTTCCCCACTAAGCTTCCCCCGTTGCCTCCCCCAAGGCTGGAGGGGTGGGTGGAGGGACAAGACATTGCAGTTGCAACATTAGGGACAAATGCTGACCGAGGAGAAAACAAATCTGTGACTACGAACCAAGCTTCACCCGGGAGGATACTTCCAAGAAAACTTTCCAGTTAGAAGGAAAGGGAAAAAAGTCCCTTGTACACAATAGCACCAGAGACCGAGGCAAACTTAGTTTTTCTCTCTTCCCCTCAGGAGGCCTGCTAATGTCATCTGGCCATGAATTCCAGCCTGTTTCTTTAACCCCTGCCAGCCTTCAATGCTCACTTCACGCATCAGGGAGAATTATGGGCAGGAAGGGCTTTAGCTTCAGGCCCCAAATCCACCCCAATCCTGTCTGAGAAAAACCTAGAGATAGCCTGACTGGTGTGCCAAACAAACTTGCCTGTAAAAAAAGTGCTGGCTCTTTCGGTCTCTCCCTCTACCACCAATCCCTCACCAACCCTGTTCCCCCTGCTTGGGACACCCTCCCTTCTCTAGTAGCCTGGGAAGCAGAAGGTCATGGATTCTAATCCCAGCCCTGCCACCTGTCTGCTGTGTGATCTTGGGAAAGTCACTTCACTTCTCTGAGCCTCAGTTACCTCAACTGGAAAATGGGGATTGAGACTGTGGCCCCACGTGGGACAGGGACTGTGTCCAACCCGACTTGCTTATATCCACCCTAGTGCTTAGTACAGTGCCTGGCACGGGGTTAAGTACTTAAGAAATGCCATAATTATAATTATTATTATGATTAGTGGAAAGAGCAGAGGCCTAGGAGTTAGAGATCCTGGGTTCTAATCCTAGCTCTGCCACAAGCCACATACTGCTGTGTGACCTTAGGCAAGTCACTTTACTTCTCAGGGCCTCAGTTACCTCATCTGTAAATTGGGGATTAAATCCTAGTCCTTCCTATTTAGACTGTGAGCCCCATTTGGGCCAGGGACTGTGTCCAACCTGATTAGCTCATATCCACTGCAGTGCTTAGAAGAGTGTGTGGCACATAGTGAGGGCTTATCAGGTATTACTATTATGATTATTATATTTGACAGCCCAGGTCTCTATCCATATTTCAAGTCCTTCTGTAGTAGCATTTCCTCCAATAATCCTGCCCCAATAAACTCATAGGACCCCATATAAAAACACATCAACAAAAATCCTGGGTTTTTATACTGGTTCTGACACTTAACTGATGCTTCGGCAAGTCTCTTAACTTCTCTGTGCCTCGGCTCTCTCATCTGCTAAAATGCGGATTCAATATCAGTCAATCAGTGATAGTTATTGAGTGCTTAACTGTGTTCAAAGCATTTTGGAGACTATAATACAACAGAGTTGGTAGACATGTTTCCTGCCCATAACAAGTTTACTGTCTAGATGCCTCTACTCTCTCCTACTTAGACAGCAAACCCATACGGGGCATGGACTGTGTCCAACGTGATCAGCTTGCCTGGCACATGGTAAGCAATTAACAAATTTCATTAAAAATGCAATGAGAAATCAATGAAGGATTCTTAGGAGTAGGAAACCACTCTCTAAGAGGAGGAAGACAAACCCTGTGAGAGATCCAGGTTACCATTGGTGACCTGAAAGATGTCATTCAAGAAGTGGTTTTTGGAGACCATGGAGTGCCTCCTTTAGCTCCCTGAACTCAGAGACAACTTGGACTTCCCTTTTTCATTCCCTAAGTGCTTATTTCAGGCTCTGTGCTTAAGAGGAGATCAGTCAATCCGGCTGCTACTGATAAGGTTATGTTTATGAAGCCGTGAGAGGGTTGCTCATCTGGGGATCTCTCCAGGAATGGTCCTGTGCAAATAATTTAGCAACGATAGGGTTGACGGAGGATAAACTCGGTCATTCCAGGGTATGAACTCCGGCCCTTGAGTCTGGGACCAGCAGAACAGCTGGGTTGAGGTTTTATAAGAATTGGTCTACTATGAGGAATTCTACGCTACAAGAAGCTACTTATCCTCAGGATTGGAGGAAGAGTAGAAGGTAGTGGGCAGGTAACGTGTCTACCAACTCTGTTATAATGCACTCTCCCAAGGACTTAGTACAGTGCTCTGCACACAGTGAGCGCTTAGAAATTCTTACAGATCTGTAAGAAACCCTTTTTGAGGTCTATTCCACCTGTGTGAAAATCTGTCCCCCTTCACATCTGATCATTACTCACCCCATCCTCAATGCCTTACTAAAATTTAAGCTCCTCCAGGAAGGGGTCCCTGACTAATCTCTCATCTCCCTATTTTTATTTTATTTTTATGATATTTGTTGAGTATTTATGATGTGCCAGGCACTTTACTAAGCACTGGGGTAGATACAAGCTGGGATTAGAACCCTACTGCAACATCCATGCACTTAAATTCACTTTACCCCAAATTACACAATATTAATGTACATATATTTATACTCAGCATGGCCTAGTAGATAGAGCATGGGTCTGGAAGTCAGAAGGACTTGGGTTGTAATCCAGGTTCCACCACTTGTCTTCTGTGTGATCTTGGACAAATCGCTTCACTTTTCTGGGCCTCAGTTCCCTCCCCTGTAAAATGGGAATTGCAACTGTGAGTCCCATGTGAGACAGTGACTGTATCCAACACAAATTGCTTGTATCCACCCCCATCCTTGTACAGTGTTTGGCACAGAAAGTGATTAACAAATACTACTATTGTTATTTCCCTCACCTTTAATTTCTTTTAATGTCTTTCCCCCACTACATTGTAAACTCCCTGAGGGCAGGAATCATGTCTACATACTCTATTGTACTCTCCCAAGCACTTAGTACAGTAATCTGCACAAAGCAAGCAATCAATAACACTGACCGACCCTTAGAGGGGTTAATAAAAGGTGTGGGGTTTAATTTCTGAAAAATACCAGAAACCTGGGAGTAAAGGGAAACAGGTAGTTCAAGAGAGTGGATATTTTGCTTTGAATTATAAAAATATGAGCCCCTCAATACAATATGGAAAGCAGCATGGCATAGGGAATAAAGCACAAGCCTAGGAATCAGAAGATCATGGGTTCTAATCACAGCTCCGCCACTTCTCTGCTGTGTGACCTTGGGAAAGTCACTTCACTTCCTCTGTGCCTTCTTTACCTCATCTGTAAAATGGGGATTGGGCTGTGAGCCCCACATGGGACAGGGATTGTGTCCAACCTGATAGGCTTGTAACCACCCCAGTGCTTAGCATAGTGCCTGGCACATGGTAAGTGCTTAATAAATACTGTAATTGTTATTATTACACCACTCCACCCCTGTTAGTAAGACCAGCCTTTGCGCATCTGAACCCTTCGTCCTGGTAAAGATATTAATTACACTTTGGGGAGAGTTAATAAATAACTTGAACCCTTCTATGAGGTCCCCAAGCTGCAGGAAGGATATTCCTCTCCCTGAGATTCTGTACAGAATTCCTGCTGGTGCTTTGCATTAATATTAAATTACCAACACACCACTCAGACAGAACTTACGTTCTATAAAAAGCTCACATTATGCCATAAGCCTTTTATTACAAAATAATAGCAGTCGTGAGGTTAAAGTTTGTTCATACACTTTTCTATAGAACATCTGTACAATTTTCGAGGGGGGATGGAAGCTATATTCCCTGTGTATTTTAGTCTTGAAAAAGCAGAGCGACTGGTTCATTATTTAATTTTCTTCATTTTCCCCCAGCAGTAATGTTTATAGAGGTTTTTCCAAGAGAGCATCACAGGGAGATTGGTTTGGTGGTTTTTTTCTTTCTTTTTTTTTTTGCTTAAAGAAAAGCGAGCCTTGACTTAACCTTGATTATGGATGTTATTTGTAGTGGAACATGCTGGCACCGTGACTCAGCATGGTCCGGCCTCCAGACCAGAGGGGAGAGCGAGTTTGTGAGAACACAAACCGAGCATTAAGGATTTTTTTGCCTGAAGTGGAGGAGGTATAAATCAGAAAATCCTTCAGTGGAATTAATCTAGGTGCCCCACACTATAAAAACTAGCGGATCACGGGATACGAGGTCATGGCTAGGTTCCTTGGGATTCTGTCCTGCAGAGACAGGACTTCATTCGTTCATTCATTTAATCGTATTTATTGAGGGCTTACTACTTGCAAAGCACCGTACTAAGTGATCAGGAGAGTACGATACAATTCCCTGCCCACAACGAGCTCATGGAAGCTTTTACAATAGAAGGAAAAAACGGGGGGTTTTGTTGCCTTCCATGCAGTGAAAGCTAGATTGAGATGGGTTTTCCTTTTTCTTTTTTTTTAAATATTTTTATTGAATCTGGCCCCGGGGTGAGCAGAAGAATGTTATAATCAGAGTGCTGTGTAACAATGAGCCAGAGAACTTCCTTTCAATATTGGAGTGATATGGTGGGAAAGCTTAGCCCTAAATATAATCCTGGCAGCCGAGCTCAGCTGAGATTTGCCTGTGAGTAAAGCTAGCTGGGAGCCTAGGCAGCTGAGAATCACAGTAATGAATCAGATAAAATGAGAGCATAAAAACCGGAGAGCACAAACAGCTCCTCTGTTCTTCTAGTTCTCAGACTCTTATCAAGTACGGAGGCATGAGCCACCTCCATATTTCTTTTTCCTAAAGGGTCTCTAGACGGTAAACTCGTTCCCTGACCACAACGAACTTACAGTCTACAGCATGTGGCTTAGTAGATAGAGCATGGGCCTGGGAGTTAGAAGGACCTGGGTTCTAAGCCAGGTTCCATCACGTCTGCTGTATGACCTTGGGCAAGTCACTTAACTTCTCTGTGCCTCAGTTTCCTCATCTGTAAAATGGGGATGAGTGTGGACTGTGCCCAACCTGACGAACTCGTATCTACACCAGAGCTTAGAAGAGGGCCACACTCAGTATTATTATTGTTATTAGAGGGGAATGAGGGTGGAGGTCCTGTGAGGCAGAGAATGGCCCCTCTGACCTCTCTTGTCCGTCTTATGCTGCCGAGTCGACTCCGACCCATAGCGATGCTTTCAAAACATCTCTCCCAGAACGCCCCACCTCCTTCAGTGAACGTTCTGGTAGCGTATCCATAGAGCTTTCTGGGTTTACCATCGCCTCCTTCTGTGCAGGAAACTTGAGTCTCCGCCCTCGACTCTCTCCCATGCCGCCGCTGCCCAGTACAGATGAGTTTTGACTTGTAACAGATTGCTTTCCACTAGCTAGCCACTGCCCAAGCTAGGAATAGAATGGATATGCCTCTGCTTGATTCTTCCTCCCATAGTTGAGATTGGTAGAATCCTGGAAACCCTCCAGGTGTGGCCCTGAGAGGGGATCTGACCTTTCTAGGTCAGTTCGGTTCATGGTACACGTCCCCACACCATCTTCCAGAGGTAACCTGGGGTCAGAGCTGCACCCAGAATGCCTTAAAATGAGAGGGGTAGCAGATGCTCTGATGTTGAATTGGCAAGTCCTCAAACTCCTGGACTAAATCCTGCTGAACTCTCATGGTTGAAGCTGCTTTAGGATATTTGGGTGTCCCAGAATACCAGGGCCTCTGCCACCTATCTTTATGATAGAAGCTAAGTTACATTTCCAGTTTTAGTTTCATTATCTCTAACCCAACCTGGGAATAACGGTCCTGCTGACGTCAATAGCTTAAAAAGAACACCGGGTTTCATAAATTATTCTTTCATTCCTTCAGTCGTATCTATTGAGCCCTTACTGTCTGCAGAACACTGTACTAAGCATATGGGAGAGTAAAATATAACAATAAACAGACACATTCCTTGCCCACAGTGAGCTTACAGTCTAGAGGGCTGATATTATGCTCTTTGTCGGGTGGATATCGGCACTGTTTGAATAGAGGCTAGGTGCTATTATTCGCTAGACTATAGCTTGCTGAGAGCATAGATCATGTCCATTTTTTTTAAGGTATTTGTTAAGCATCTTCTTTGTGCCAAGCACTGTACTAAGCGCTGGAGTAGACACGACTAATCAGGTCGGACACAGACCACATCCCACATGGGGCTCACAGTCTTAATCCCCAATATACAGATGAGGGAACGAAAGCGCCGATAAGTGAAGTTCGACAGCAGACAAGTGCTAGGGCCCGGATTAGAACCCAGGTCCTTCTGACTCCCAGACTCATGTTCTATTCACTAGGCCACACGGCTTCTCTTGGAGTAGTTAATAAAGTCTATTAGCTCTACTGAACTCTCACAAGCACTCAGTACAGTGGTCTCTGCATGGTAAATGCTCAAATATACTACTCATACTTTCCAAGCGCTTAGTACAGTTCTCTGCTACACAGTAAGCGCTCAATAAATGCAACTGAATGAATGAATGTTCTTTATTACTGAAGTTATGATTCTACTGCTTGTGTTTCAGCATTATTATTTCCATGCCTATAGCCCAGGTGGCATAATGAATAATACCCTGAAAACGCCCTTCGTTGCAGCTCCGGGAATTGAATGCATCAAATCGTTGAACCCAAGATGGTTCACCCGTGGAATCATATAAACAGTTCAATAATAATATGGGGGAAATCAAAGCAAGCTAATAATATCTCCTCAAAGCATAGTGCAGATGCCTTTTTCCACAGCTGAAGAGTCAGAAGGATGATGTAGTATTTGTTGATTCTGTCATGTGACTTCTTGAAACAAAGATGTTAAATGACATGGTAATTTGGGTTGATTTGGCTACTGCTACACATGGAAGTCACAATAGCACTAGTAGTGATCTGTAGAATGGCATAATTATTATCAATTTTAAAACCCTGCAACATTTTTGAGATTTCTGCTGCCAGTGTTTCCTTTATGGTGGCCTTTTCTCTTTTTCCTGAATATCCGGAGACGGGTGGAATAAAAGTCTACTTAACCCCGCTTATGAGGCCGAACTATTCCTGCAAAAAAATGCTTTTTCGAAAATGTGCCGTCAAATGCTGATTTTTGATAATGCGTGGAGTGCCAAATTCTGCCTAAATAGTCGCACTCCAAGACAGATTCTTCGGTATAAAAATAGACGCGGTGGAGTTAGTAATGGAAAAGACCTGTTACTCTACCCAATCAATTACTTTTGCTAGTCTTAATGGAGTCCTCCGGGACAGGAGTCATAACTCCTTTGTTTCTGCTCTGCTGAACAAGCCTTCGGGCAAGTGGACAAAAGAAGAATAGAAAGATTGAACAGAGGTGATGTTTGCGGATCTCATGCCTTTGACACAAATCTTCCGAAAGGGAGAACAACCACGTCCACTAATGCAGGCAGCTGCTACCTTTGCTTCACTCTAGCAGGTTGTTCGGCAGGCACTTGGGCACTGAGTTTTCTTCTCCATTTTATATTCTTCCTGTGTCAGTCTCCTTCATTTGTCCTCTAAACTACAAGCTCCTTGAGGGCAGGGAACGTGTCTACCAATTCTATTTTTTTCACTGGTATTTGTTAAGAACTTACTATAATAATAATAGTAGTAATAATAATTGTGGTATTTCTCAAGCATGTACTATGTACCAAGCACACGCGTCACACTGGGGTAGAAACAACACAGATTTGTCTCAGCTGAGCTCACAGTCTAAAGGTGAGGGAGGAGAGGATTTAATCCCCATTTTACAGAGGAGATGACTGAGGCCCGGACTAGAAAAATTACTTTTCCACAGGCGACACAGCAGGCAGGTGGCGAATCAGGAATAGAACCCAGGCTTCCTGATCTACTTGATCCTGTGGTCTTTCTCTTTAGTCATGGAGCTTCTCATAGGCCACGCTCACGGTTCTCGCAGTTTTAATGGCTGCTTAGCTAACCGTGCCTCAGACAGACAGTTTCATTAGTTCCCCTGGGAAAGGCATTAAAATTGCTCCCATTAAAATTGATGTCACAAATCAACCAATTGGTTACCGAGCCCCTCCCGGGTGCAAAACACTCTGATAAGTGCTTCGGAAAGTAGAACGGTGGCAGGACACACATTCCCTTCCCCCAGAGAACTTACAGTTTAATAAGACAGAGAAAAGCTATTTGTAAATAGAGGGAGGAGGAGGAAGGGCAAGGAAAATTAGGTTATGGAATGAAGAGACTAAGTTGAAAAATCAGATAAAATCAGAATTAAAAAACTGAAAGGGCAATTGAAAATACGTATTTACCAAAACACAGATGATGGTATAAATACCTGTCGGTCAATTGTATTTGCCGAGCGCTTACTGTGTGCGGAGCGCCTAGATGCTTAGGATGACTGAGGGTCGGTCGATTACTGAGCACTTACTGTGTGCCGAGAACTGAACTAGGTATTTGGGAGAGTACAATATGACAGACACATTCCCTGCCCACAAGGAGCTTGCAATCTATAGGGGGGATATTCTTGCAGCAACCTGCCTTTCCCCACAGTTGAATGATCACCCAGCCGAGTAGTTTGGATGCCTCTTTGTAATACCTCGGCTTTATGGCGTGTGAGAGGTAATCCCTTATTAATGTAGCAAGCGAGGACCAGTCCCAAATTTGGCTCACACATAGAGGCAGTGATAAGAGCATCCTTCCATTCTCACTTTTGGACGACGCTATAGTCAATAATGTGTCTCTGCTTAAAACACGGCTGCATCCGAGATGTCTTTCTCTTCCTTGGTAACTGTAAAATCGTACCGGTGATTACAACATGCCGGTCGGGCATGTTCCCTGAGCAGGAGAAAGCGTACGGATATTTAACTTTCCCTTCCCATGTGGTCCAGTGATTTTTTTTTTTCAGGTTTCAGCGTCGCTGTCTTCCAGGGCACTGAACTCTGCCACGATAATCAGCTTGTCAGATATTGGCAGTATGGCAATCAATCTTTCTAGGGCTGTATAGAATCTTTCTTTCTCCTCACTGGTGTCACTCATGGTAGAGGCTCATGCCTCGTTGATTCTGCTTTGAGTTTTGAGCCACTGTTGTCTTCAGGTAAATTAGGAATCTTGAAATGAGTGTTGTTGCAGCATGGCCCAGCGGAAACAGTATAAGACTGGTGAGTCAAGAGACCTGGGTTCAAATGCCGCCTCAGCCGCATGTCTGCTGTGTGACCTCAGGTAGCTCATTTCACTTCTCTGGGCCTCAGTTACCTCATCTGGAAAATGGGGAATAAGAGTGTGATTGTGGGATAGAAACTGTGTCCAACCCGATTCACTTGTATCTACCTCAGCGTTTAGAACAGTGCTTGGCACATAGTAAGCCCTTAACAAGTACCATAATTATCATGATTACTGTTATGATTAATCCAGATCCTCTAACTCCAAGGCCCGTGCTCTTTCCTCTAGCCTCTCATTTGACATAATCTGATACGAGCCATGATCCTGAGTCAGTCCTGTTGTCCAAACGGGTCACTGGTAACACCAGACGGTTTCCCTTCTCTCCCTGCCCAAAGGACAGGCCAGAGCTACCAGGAAGCACATTTGGGTCTGAAGCGGAACTGGCAGAGGATTTCAATGGAACGTGGATTTTATTTCAGAGAGTCATGGGAATCCGAGGATAAAGCTGGCATCCAGCCCCAGGGAGAGCCCTTGACCTAGAAGGGAGAAGAGTTTCAAAAGCTGAACATAACATAGCCGGCGCTTTAATTACGGATGAAGCCTAACCTGGATTCTTCCTACAAAAGAAGGATGAAAAACTCCCTAAAACTTTACCTTCTAAGCAGAAAGGGGGAAGCAAGGCCTTCCGCACCTAAGGCCCCCACAACTTTTCACAAAGCGGTAGTTAGTGAATGGAGAGTTTATTTTGGTCCTTTTTTCTTTTAAGGAGAAGTCGCCTGCACCGCAACTCAAAACAGCCTTGATATTGATTGGCTCCACGTACGGATAAAGCAAGCCAACAGGATAGCAGAGGTAGCTCTCTGAACGTGCAGTGAAAATCATTTTTCCTCTTTTTCTACCTCCAAGCTGGAACGCTAAAGGCCTGGAATCTCCCAGGTGACATCGAGCTGGGGAACAGAATTTGGAAACACGGGCATGAAGGCCCCCAGTCTGTTCACTGTAGCAGCACTCGTAATCAGACGAGGTGATCCTGCATCAATAAAATAACGGTAATGGCATTTATGAATCAATTGATCATATTTATTGAGCTCTTTTTGTGCAGAGCACTGTAATAAGTGCTTGGGCGAGTACGATATAACAGAGTCTGTAGACATATTCCTTGCCCACATTGCCAGCTCCTGCCTAATGCTAAGCTGTGAAGGTAATAATAATTTTGGCACACACAATCATTCATTCATTCAGTCAGTCAGTCATATTTATTGAGCGCTTACTGTCTACCGAGCACTGTACTTAGTGCTTGGAAAGTACAACTGGGCAACAAATAGTGACAATCCCTACCCGACAACGGGCTCACCGTCCAGAAGGGGGGAGACAGACAACAAAACAAAACAAAACAAGTAGACAGGCATCGATAGCATGGGAAAATGGGAAAAAATGGGAAGCAGTGTGGCCTAGTGGATAGAGCACCGGCCTGGGAGTCAGAAGGACCTGGGTTCTCATCCCGGCTCCACCACTTGTCTGTTGTGTGACCTTGGGCACGTCATTTCTCTGTCCACAGTTACCTCATCTGTAAAATGGGGATTAAGATGGTGAGCCACACACGGTACGTGGACAATATACAGCCTGATTAGCTTGTATCTACCCCAGTGCTTATAGTACAGTGCCTGGCACATAGTAAGCACCCACAGATACAACCAACACATGCAGGCAGACCAGGACAAGGGACAGATTGCGAGCCTGGAAGCTCATTATGGGCAGGGAAGGAGTCAGCTAATTCTGTCGTATTGTGCTCTTCCAACCACTTACTACAATGCTCTATACAAAGTAAGCACTCAATAAATATGATTGATTGATTGATTGAGGGGGAAAAAGTCAGAGGACAACATTAAGAGGAAAAACAGAGAGAAGAAGGGAAGAGATGAAAAGGAGAATAAGAAGAGATACATCAACTAACCACCCATTGTAAAGACCAGGTATTTCTGCTATAGAGTTCTGTGATTGGGCCTTATTCATTTTAATGAGAGTTTTCTGTAAGCTTTTCCTGGGTATTCAAATCGGCAAGTCTGTTCCACAAACAAAAGGCTCTCACTGCATAATGACAAGTGCAGAAGGCTTCTCTCTGTAAAGTGATATAATGAAGCAATTGCTGAGATCATGTGCAAAATCAAACACACCATAATGCCAATTACATTTGCCGGAATTTATTAGGGACTGTGTGAGGATTTTTAAGTCAGCTGGTGAGAAGCCCACTAATTAAGATTCCAGATGATTGGAATGATAGACGCTTCCCAAATCGCTGATTGTGAAACCTCTTTTATTAATGACATCAGAAATGAATGTAATGAAAAAAAAATCTCTCTCTAGAGAAACCTCTTTGGCTCAAAAAGTCCATTTGGCTTAAAAAACAATACATGTAGTCATGTGGAAAGTAAATGATATGTCAAAATAAAGAATTCGTTTTAACCAAACAATGCGGTCAGAAATGTTTTTGTTCCTTGTTTACTCAGAGAAGGTAAGTGCTGGTCTCGCTACAAAATAGGCAGAATAAGGAACTGTCGGATGGTTCTCAACAGGGTCCTCCCCAGCCCCCTCTTCCGGGAGGTTTTAGTCTTCCCTTTTACTCCCTTTTCAACTGCCCCATCCTCGCTTTCTTTTTAAACGGTATTTGTTAAGCTCTTACTATGTGTCAGACACTGTACTAAGCACTGGGGTAGACACAAGCTAATCAGGTTGGATGGAGTCCCACAAGGGACTCATACCCTTAACTCCCATTTTCCAGATGAGATAATTGAGGCCCAGAGAAGTGAAGTGGCTTGCCCTAGGTCACACAGCAGTCAAGTGGCGGAGCCGGGATGAGAGCCCAGGTCTAAAAATTGATTAATTAATTAAGCATGCAGTT
Source organism: Ornithorhynchus anatinus (assembly GCF_004115215.2). Lineage (NCBI taxonomy): Eukaryota > Metazoa > Chordata > Mammalia > Monotremata > Ornithorhynchidae > Ornithorhynchus > Ornithorhynchus anatinus. Next base: position 25,077,955 of record NC_041750.1, on the reverse strand, counting down.
GAAGTGGCTGAGACTTGAAAGAGCATTCTTTGTAATGTATTCTTGCAACTGCTTGGTACATTGCTCTGCACACAGTAAGCACTCAATAAATACCACTGACTGATTGACTGTCTGGGTTGTTTTGAAGCATGACGGGCAAAAGGACAAGCTCCAGGAGAAATGGCAGGAACAATTTTGGAAGTAAGATGTGGGACGGAAACCCCTCCCCACACCACCAGACCACCCTCTTTCTGTCAGCCTTTGCACCATCCCGAATTTCTGTTGAAAAAAACAACAACTAGAACTACTATTTGGTTCAGGGGCGAGCTATTTAAGGAACCTAACACAGTGGGATGAATGTGCCCAGTCCACCCTGTATGACAGAAGGAATTAAAAATGTATTTACCATCTGCTGATAGTTTCTTTGCCGTGTCCTTTTCCTCCAAATACCACGTGCACATCTTTTGCTCCCTACCTCACAGAGCCAGCTCCTTCATTTTCAACAGCTCTTCTTTCCCCTGTTCTCAACGGGACCGTTGGTCTTTGCTCTCTGCTTCTTGAGTGGCTCTTCAAATGTCATGTGGGCTAGGAGTCGATCACGTGCCGGAGGTTCGTCCTGAATCAGAGGGGCCGGGTCATAGGGGTGATGCCTGACACCTGTCGATCAATCAGTACTTTTTATTGAGTGCCCACTGAGTGCCAAGCAGGAGCAGTGTGGCTTAGTGGAAGGCACTCGGGCTTGGGGGTCAGAGGACCTGGATTCGATTATAATCTCAGCTCCTTCAATTGCTTGTTGTGTTACCTTGAGGAGGTCACTTGTGCTCCAGTTTCCTCAATTGCAGAATGGGGGTTCAAAATCTGTTCTCCCTCCTACTTAAAACTGTGAGCCTCCATGTGGAACAGGGACTGTGTCCAACCTAATTAACTTGTACGGTGTTTGACCCAGAGTAAGTGCTTAACAAGTACCATAAAACAAACAAACACACAATACTGAGTGGGAGAGAACAACGGAAACAAAACCTTCAGTACGAGGCCCTCAGAAACTTACAATTTCCCTTCCACAATCACACAGGGGTGAAGAAATGGTAGCCGCTGCAATACTGCCTCCCCATTAGTTAATCGATCAATCCATCCTATTTATTGAGTGGTTACTGTGTGCAGATCACTATAGTGAACTCTTGGAAGAGTACAATGTAACAGATTTGCCCGCAGAGAACTTACAGTCTAGCAGAGTAACATACAGTTTAGATGTTAAAAACATGAACCCAAAGTAGGCAGCTTGGGGTTTTGGGTAAGCCCAAGTTGGACCTGGGAAGACTGTTATCTACTTGAACTGTTTCTCAAGCTCCTTATTCATTTTTATCATTCCCTCTCTAGACTGCAAGCTTCTTGTTGGCAGGCAACATGTCTATCGACTCTGTTATGCTTCGCACGCAGTAAGCGCTCAAAGAATATGATTGATTGATTGGGTTTAGGGGCACTTATTTAGATTTTTGGAGTTGGACGTTTTCAAAATGTGCATCCCCTTCCCCGTTGTAGAATCTGTTGATGGAATCTGATTGTGAAAAGTACTCAGGTCAAGGAACTAAAGGAAACTTGTTCTTGTAGCACCTGCTACTTGGAAACTACATCTCCCAAAGATAGGCTAAATTTCCCAGTATCCTCTGGAAAGGAGGGTCAGTCAGAAAATTGGGCAGAGATTTTCAGGGCAGGAAAGGGAACTCTTGAAGCCTTTCTTCCTGCTTGTAGGACTCTGCTCTCTTATCTTTGATATATGCTCCATTCCATGTACTGACTTGTTAGCACACATGCTGATAACTTTGTCTGGGAATCTAAGGAAGTTTGAGTATTTGTCCTCTCCCAAGTGCTTAGTACAGTGCTCTGCACACTCTAAGTGTTCAATAAATACCACTGATATTGATCTAGAGTAGTTTGGGTGGTCTGAGGTCTGCGTATCTACCGATAAATAGACCAATGTATTTATTTACTCATTTATTTATATTAGTGTCAGTCTCCCTCTCTAGACAGTGAGCTCGTTGTGGGCAGGGAATGTGTCTGTTTATTGTTCCGTTGTACTTTCCCAATCGCTTAGTACTGTGCTCGTCACACAGTAAGCACTCAATAAATGTGATTGACTAAATGAATGAACAAATGGTGGGTCAGAATTCGGATCTAGTTTAGCTTTTCTCCTTTTAATTCCCTGTGCACGAAACTAAACTTTTGCGGTTGACCTCTGAGCGTCTGATGGCAAGATGTCTAACGGCATCATGGATTCATCTCCGGTTCCAAAACGGAGGGAGGTCACAGAAGCCCTAAGGATGTCGCATGATCAAGACGTTGAGAACGATCAATCCAGCGTGGTTGCCAGGTGCGGTCACGAGAGAGTGCAGGGCCCGGTAGGGAGGGGAGAAGTGAAGCGGGAAGCATCTTGGTGACCGCCCCCAAGTCATTAAGGCAGCTAAGTAAGGCAACCCATGATGTAAGTGAGGTCAATACACGTGTAAGAATGCTCCCTCTTGACTGGTGACCCGGAATAGGTATCCAGCTAGAACAAGAACTCCAAGTTCAGATCCATTCAGAGGCCGCAGTGACCAGATGCCAAGGTTGGGAAGTTCCTCCCACAGGCCACTCTCGAGAAATCAAAGGGCTGAATGGGTGAGGCTGGTGGGGGAGGGCAGTTCTGCCACTCTGAGAGACTGGAGAGAATTGCTGTCTTTATCTCAGATGCAACACATTCCTGAAAAATAATAATAATAATAATAATTGTGGTATTGTTAAGCGCCTACTACGTGGCAGGCACTGTACTAAACCCCGGGGTAGCTACAAGCAAATTGGGTTGGACACGATCCCTGCCCCAGGAGGGACTCACAGTCCTCATCCCCATTTTCAGATGAGGTAACTGAGGCACAGAGAAGTTAAATGGCATGCCAAGGTCTCACAACAGACAAATGGCAGATCTGGGATTAGAACCCATGACTTTCTGACTCCCAGGTCCATGCTCTATCCACTATGTCATGCTTTGTCCAGTTCATTGAGCCCGATCTCCTGACAGAATCACCCACTAATCAATTAAAATGGGGAACAAATACCTGTTCATCCTTCTACTAAGACTGTGAGCCTCATGTGGGACAGGGACCGCCTCCAATCCGATTAGCTTGTATCCACCCCAGTGCTTAGAAGAGTGCTTGACCCAAAGTAAGTGCTTAACAAATCCCATCATTGTTAGTATTATGTCTGGACTACCTACTGTGTGCGGAATCCTGAACTAAGTTCTAGGGCCAATACAGTAGCGGAATAGGACATGATCTTTATTTTGAGCTCAGTCTATCAGGGGAGACAGACTCAAGATAATGCCTAGATGGGGGGAAGAAAGTAATGGAAATAAGGATAGGTGAATAAATAAGGGTATAAATAGTAGAGTTTATAAATGGATGCATTCAAGAGGGCGCCGTATGGCTCTTTGTGCATAAGTGCTTTGGTAGGTCATGGGTATGTAGGAAAATGAACTCCTCACTGAATTTCCAAGACAAGCAGAAGAACGAGGCGGGACCAACCCTAAGGAAAAGCGAACCAGGCTCCAGTGCTTTTAGAGACTCGGATGCTCCTGGAGATGTTTCTGAGATCCCCGCTGCCCACTTATTATCATCATGATGTATTAATTTCTTCTAGCCATCTGACAAAGAACGAAGGGACTTTCAGGCAATATAGCTAAGTGCTCAGTCTCATAATCTGAAGGCCGTGAGACCTCTAGACTGTAAGCTTGTCGAGGGCGGGGAACGTGTCTACCAACCCTGTTGCATTAGGCTTTCCGAAGTGCTTAGTACAGCGCTCTGCATAATACTACTAAATACCACTGAGGATGAAGTGAGAAAAACCCTGTGACTGCTGTGGGGTTGGTGTCTTCTAATCAATCAGTCAATCAATCAATGGTATTTAGTGAGAGCTTACTATGTGAAGAGCACTGTACTAAGGGCTTGAGAGAGTGCAATGCAACAGGATTAGCAGACACGTTCCCTGCCCGTAATGAATTTACAGTCGAGAGGCGGAGACAGACAGTAATACGAATCAATGTATAATTTTCATGGGCGCTGCTGATTGGGTCTCTGTTCCAACCCTTCTCTGCATACCTAGAAAGGGAGTGCTAATAATTTTTGTCTGGAGTCAAAGTGCTGTTAATTTGATTCTGCCAAAAAGCATTCATTCATTCAATGGTATTTATTGAGCACTTAGATTGCCAAGCACTGTACTAAGCACCTGGGAGAGTACAATATTACAATAAAGAGACACAATCTCTGCCCACAATGAGCTTAGACTCTAGAGGATAAGCTTACAGCGCATCTGTAGCAGAAGGCGTCTTGCCTGTGTCCCTGAGGCAGGATCAGAGCCAACCAGCTAAGTCTGTAGCCACTCCGAAAAAAAGACTACAGACCCAAAATTCAGAGGACCAGGGTTCAAATCTGGACTCCATCTGCTGTGCGACCTAAGGGCAAGTCACTTAACTTCTCTGTGCCTCGTTTCCTCCTTGGTAAAATAAAAGTTCAATACTATTCTCTTTCCCTCTGAGACTGCGAGCCCCACGTGGGGCAGTGATGGTGTGTCCAACCTGATCATGTTGTACTTATCCCAGTGCTTAGTACAGTGCTTGACACGGGGTAAGTGCCTCACGGATACCGCCATTATTAATATTATTATTATTAACCCACAAGTCTCCCTGCAGGGCCACCGAAGACATCTGGAAAGCTTGACCCACAGCATGGATTAAGCTGACGGCAAGTATCAAAGGGAAAATAGACTTCATGACAATCCTACCATGGCTGTTTTTTCCAACTCTTGCTCTTCCTGTCAAGCCCCAAGGTTTTCTAGTACATTTTCCTCTGGAATTTCCCTTGCAGAAGGAAATAATCAGAAGAATGAGCTGTAGAGTTCTAGTGTTAATAACGCTACAGTGTCTGAGTCCAAAACCAGGACCTCATTCGAGGGCCATAAATACTAATAACAGGGGTATTCGTTAAGTGCTTAATACATGCCAGGCACTGTACTTAGCACTGGGGTGGATACAAATAAATCGGATTGGAACCAGTGGCTGTCCCATGTGGGGCTCACAGTCTCAATCCCCATTTTACAGATGAGGTACCTGAGGCAGAAAAGTGAAGTGATTTGCCCAAGGCCACACAGCAGGCAAGTGGCGGAGCCAGGATTACAACCCATGACCTTCTGACTCCCAGGCCCGTGCTCCATCCACTAGGGCAGCCCACTGTGGGAAGGGGTTGTCTCTATTTGTTGCTGAATTGTACTTTCCAAGCGCTTAGTATAGTGCTCTGCACACAGTAAGCACTCAATAAATATGATTGAATGAAAGAGAAAGATAGGAAAGAATGTTCCTGACAGTAAAAGGTCTTACACTCCTTGAGGGTAGGGGTTGTGTCTGTTTATTCTACTGTACTCTCTCAAGTGCTCTACACACAGTAAGCGCTCAGTAAATACCACTGATGGATTAAGTGACTGAAAATGGAGTGAGGGCCTATCTTCTAACCTTTTAAAGTTTGAAAAGGAAAGAATCTTGCACTACCAACCGCAGTAAACGTTTATCACTTACTTGCCCTTTTATCCTAAAGCCCCCACCAACTCACTGGTTGCTTTCAAATTCTTCCCTTCCCCTCATCCCTCCTAAAACGTCCTTTTGACTTTGAGTAGGGAGAAATGTCTTTCCTTCGTGGTATCAAAATGCCAAGATTTTAATGGAATGCTTTAGTAGTCTTCCAAGCACCCTCCCAGCCAACAGCTAGCAAAGTTCAATTCACTAATTCTAAGTCAGAGACACTGCCAGTTTTCCTGGTCTGCAACAATTGTGATGTTCTTAAGAAGATTAAAACAATAAATTTTGATGTTTCAGAGGCCAGCATCCTACAGAGTTACTTCTGTGAGAATTTACCTTGGACTCGTTTGCGAAAACAGATGGTAACCATTAAACGGCGCCTCGTGTCATTTTCTTCTTAAATCTTATATTGGGCTTAAATGGATCAGCTTGTAAAAAAAAAAAGTGCTCATCCCTTTTGATGGCTCTGTTTTATTTTTCAGTCCAGAGGTGAATGGTATCATATTCACTATCAGAGCGCTGTTCAAAGCCATCTGTTACTTGAAGGTACCTGTCTCTCACCATTCACCGGCTAGCAGCGAAGGAGCTTTTGGGTCTCTACTGCCTCTGCTCTCTAAATGGAGCAGAGATTTGTCTACGTCAATCCCGCCGAGTTGCTGAGGAGCCGGTGCTATGCACAAACTCAAGTAAGTAAACTCAATTAGCAAAAATAGATATGATGCGGCAGTTCAGCGTACGAGCTTAAGCACGTGTTTCATTTCTAGAAAAATGCTAAGGGATCACCCCATGGAAACTTGAATTCACAGAGGAAGTGGGCAGATCCATCTAAGTAAGAGGTTTATGGCCAAGCAGCTCCTTACTCTTACCTTATTCACGTGCTTCTGGACCTCAAAGCGTTTTACAGGTTAGATCGGAGCATGGCTTAGTGGATAGAGCTCGGGCCTGGGAGTTAGAAGCACCTGGGTTCTAATCCTGATTCCACCACTTGTCTGCTGTGGGACCAAAGTCACTTGACTTCTCTGGGCCTCAATTTCCTCATCTGTAAAATGGGGATAAAGGCTGTGAGCTCCACGTGGGACATGAACTATGTCCAGCTTGATTAGCTTGTAACTACCCCAGGGTTTAGGACGGTGCTTGGGACATAGTAAGTGCTTAACGAATACCATAAAAAGAGAACCAATCAATCATATTTATTGAGGGCTTACAGTATGTGGAGCACTGTATTAAGTGTTTGGGAGAGTACAATGTACAGAGTTGGTAGAACATTCCCTGTTCACAATGAACTTACAGTCTAGAGGGAGTGAACACTTTATTCATTCGTATTTATTGAGCGCTTACTGGGTGCACGGCACTGTACTAAGCACTTGGAAAGTACAATTCGGCAATAAAGAGGGCAATCACTGCCCACACCGTCTCCCACTCTTTAAAGGGAATCACTAACCAGTGCGATTTGAAATTCCAAGGGAGTTTTTAACTGCTTACAGAAAACTCTCTTAAATGAGCCTAATGTTATTAAAGGGCGCAGGCAATAGGGGCAAACGTGCAAATGCAAAAGAAACTTTTATTCTACCCCTAACCGTCGATAATGGCATTTTCATTATATAGCAACCCGCCCTCCTTCACTGTGGGTAAATGGCCACAGGAAAAAAATTCCGATGGCTCATTCTCTTAGTTTCCTATGCCTAACCCTGAACAGATCCTACTACAATGGAGTAATCTTGACCTTGTGTTCCAGAGCCTGCACCAGCATATGTTTGTGTGCGTGTGAGTGAGAGAGAGACAGACCATATACTTGTGTGTGGGTATTTTGGTTTCAGTTTGTTTTTCTTTCTCATTTGGCCTCTTTTACACAGGACTATAATGTAAGGGGAGAGTGCTGCTTTCTGAAACCCATTGTGATTCCCCTCCTATTTTGTAATGACATAGGTAGGGTAACACCCTGATCATTATAGCATAGTTAAGGGGCTGTCAATGTTTCCATTTTACATTCCTACTTTCCAGCGTTTATTACTCAGCTATAACAAATTGCTCCAGGCAGGAAGTTGGCATCCACAAATCTCAGCCCAGGAGAAAATTCTTTTTACCCATTTAAAGAAGATAAAAATAAATACTGTAGCTCTCTCCCAGCTGAAAAGAGGACTCGTTGGCTTGAGAAACTTCTTAAACGATTAGAGGGATTGGGAAAACCAATACCACTGCCCAGTCCATTTTTAATTTTTTTTAAATTAGGAAACCAGCTATTGAGCTAGAAACTGGATGCTGCTAAATCTTTTCTCAAAAGAATGCCTCAAGAAGTTTTCACATTGAGAGCTCCTATGGGGTGGTCAAATGAACCCAGTCAACTCTGAAGACTCTCCAGTTTTTCTGTTTTTTTTTTTAATGGTACTTTTTACTATGTGCCAGGCATTGTATTAAGCTCTGGGTTAGAAACAGGCTAATCAGGTTGGACACAGCCCCTGTCCCACATAGGGATCGTAGTCTTAATCTCCATTTTACAGATAAGGAAACTGAGGCCCAGAGAAGTGAAGTGATTTGCCCAATGACCCACAGCAGACGAGTGGCGGAGTCGGGATTAGAACCCAGGTCTTCTGACTTTCAGGTCTATGTTGCCGCTAGGCCATGCTGCTTCTCAGTCTGCTGGGACCATGTTCCCTGAAAGGAGAATGAGTTTCACCCCAGACTAAAACGGGGCTTTGTGAGTCACTATTGTCAATCACAGAAAAAATCCACCTTTAAGGGGTAAAGATTTGTTTGCACGGGTTGCTGGGCCAATCAGTCAATCAGTCAGTTGTATTAATTGAGTGCTTATTGTGTGCAGAGCACCATATTAAGCGCCCGGGAGAGTAAAGTATAACAGAGTTAGTAGACATGTTCCCTGCTCACAATAAGCTTACATAATTTCAAAATAAGAATAAAGGCTCGGTATTTTCAACACATCTCTAGCAGACTGTGACCTGAAATACTCTTATCTTTTGTCTTCAAAAATTGCAAATAGCTGAACACGAGTATTACCCAATAGATTTTAATCTGATCTACTTAAGAACCTAATAAAAAAAGAAAAGACGCCATGGAAAAAAATCACCATTTAAAATTTTAATTTTTTTTTTACTCTCTGAATTTCTCCCGCATCTGGCACGAGTCCTAGAGCAGAATGGCTCCTCAAGAGGTCAACTGGTCCAGGTACCTGCCTCCAGGCCGGTGAATAACCAGTTCATTCGGGACAGCTGCATAACTACTCTGACAGAAATCCAAGGCCAAACACCCCAGCCTTCAAGGCTTCGATCATTCTGATAGTGAAGAAGTTGCCTCGTGGGTAACGCACGACTCAATAAGTACAATTGATTGATTGATCGTCCAACCTGACTATCTTGTATCAACCCCAGAGCACAGAACATTGCTTGACATATGTTATAATAATAATAATAGCCACCAAAGAGTTCCTAGTATGACCCTTTGTCTGGAAAGGTCCCTAAAGCCTGGTCCAACTAGAAAGAACTCGAGACACTTTGTGGAGTTCAATCATCTGTCAAATGGCCTATCAAATAGCTTCCAAGAAGCCAGCAGGGATGAATATTTTTTTTAAAATGGTATTTGTTAAGTGCTTACTTTGGGCCAACCACTGTACTAAGAGCCGGGATAGATACAAAATAATGTCCCACTTGGGGTTCACAGCCTTCCATTTTCCAGATGAGGTAACCGAGGCACAAAGAAGTTAAGCGGCTTGCCCAAGGTCACACAGCAGACGAGTGGCGGAGCTGGGGTTAGAACCCAGGTCCTTTCTGACTCCCAGACCCATGCTCTATCTACGAGGCCAAGCTGCTTCTCTGAAATGAAATGCAGAAATATAGGGGTGGAGGCCACATTACCAACGGCAACCCTGTCCAGGACCATGTAGAGCACACATTTGAGAGAGGAGGAACTGCCAGGCAAGCATCCCAGTTTCTGTTTTTCTAGGGCCTTTATTGAAAATAGAGTATCTACATCAGCACTGAGTGTTCCATTCTCAAGCAAAGCTTACAGTACAATCACATATTATTATTGTCAAAGTGAAATACTTCACAGGAAATTAGACCTTTTTTCAGTGTCCATTTCCCCTCTTTCTGCTTTGCTTTGATTCTGGTGGTTGAAAATGCTGGGACTACATTCTGGAATGAGAATTTTTAAAAAAATATGTTGGTAATAGCATTATTCCCCATCGTCTCTCTCCTCTGCTTTCCCTCCCCTCTGGGAGAGAATGGTGTAACCTAGTTCTGAAAACCTATGAATATCCCCCTGACAGCAAATAGAGGAGAACTAAGAGGAAAGGGACTGCAGTTTGGAGGGAGAGTCAGCTCAATCCTTTGATGGTATTTATTGAGCACTTAGTGTGTGCAGAGGACTGTAATCAACTCTTGGGAGAATACATTACCACTGAGTTGGTAGACACAATTCCTGCCCTCAGTAAGCTTACAGTTCAATTCAATTCAGTTAAATCATATTTATTTAGTGTGTACACTGTACTAAGCACTTGGGAGAGTGCAATGAAACTGTAAACAGACACATTTCCTGCCCACACTGAGCTTACAGCCTAGAGGGAGACAGACATTAACATAATTAAAGAAAGGACAGATATGGACCTAAGGGCTGTGGGGCTGGAAGGGGGAACAAATAAAGGGAGCGACCCAAGGCGACGCAGAAGGGAGTGGGAGAAGAGGAAAGGAGGGCTTAGGCAGGGAAGGCCTCTTGGAGGAGATGGGCCTTCAATAAGGCTTTGAATACGGGAAGGGTAATTGTCTGTCGGAATTGAGGAGGCCAGAGGCAGGTCGTGGTGAGGGGTCGGCGGCAAGATAGACGAGATGGAGGTACAGTGAGAAGGTTAGCGTTAGAGGAACGATGTGTGCTATCTGAGGGAATCCGTCATTCGGGAGAAAAATAAACCAATCAATGATATTTATTGATTGATTTATTGATATTTAGTATAGATTACCCATCACAGGTGTCTGGGGTTGGGTTGTTTGGGTGGGGGGATGAGGAGGTGGGATAATGCTCAAATGTGAGAAACTGTGGGGATGGAATAGTCATCGTGGAATTTGTAAAGCTCTTACTCTGCGGCAAGCACTGTGTTAGACCCTGGAGTAGGTATGTTAATGATCATGATGCTTGTTAAACGTTTACTATGAAGTCAAGTGCTGGACTAAGCACTGTACTAAGCACTGAAGTAGATACAAGATAATGAGATTCGACAGAGTCCCTGTTCCACATGGGGCTCACAGTCTAAGCAGAAGGGAGAACAGGCACTGAATCTGTCTTACTGATGAAAAACTGAGGCACAGAGAAATGAAGTGACTTGCAAAGGTCACCCAGCAGGCAACCTGGTGGAGTCAGGCTGAGAATTCAGGTTTCCTTATTCCCGTGCCCGTATTCTTTTCACTAGGCCGGACACCCTACGAACATACAGAAGACTATGACCCAGACCCTCTCCAAGAGTTTACTGCAGCTTATAAACTGACGACTCTTCAGCAGTTAAAAACCTACTAGAAATCTACCCGTATCTGCGTGGCATAATTCCCGCTAAACTGGGAGGCAGTGTGGTCTAGTGGAAAGAGCATGGACCTCAGTGTCGGGACACTGGCCGCCGACCCGCTGTGTGACTTTGAGCAAGCTCCTTACCCTCTCTGAGTTCCAGTTTCCCCAACTATGAAAATGAGGCTAAGATTCCTCCTCTCCCTAACCTCCTAGATTGTGAGCTCTGGTAAAGGCAAGGATTGGGTCCAATCCGATATCTTGTATCCGTCCCAGGGTTTAGCGCAGTGCTAGGCACACAGTAAGTGCTTTAACAGAACAAAAATAACAATATACTGATAATAATGTGGTGCTGGTGGTTTGTTCTGTCTCGCACAGATTCTGGTGGAGAGGAATTTTCCACTTGAAAATTCCTTTCAAAAAAGGACTCTTGGCTCCATGCAGGCACTTCGACGAGACTTTTGCAATACCTAGGCGCAGCAGAAGACGTAAATGCAGATTAGGAACCTAATTTTGAAACGATTGTCTTTTCAAAGTTGAAGTCTCAATCTTATTTGAATGTACCATTTTGCCTGTTAATAGTACTACTGTACTACACATTTGCTTACTGCCTCACAAAGCTGTGCTCTTCTTTCACTAAGCTTTAATTTGCATGAGATCGTTTTGCTTTTAAAGAGACAGGGCAGTTCTCTTGCTTGCAATTTAATACTCTGCCATCTGAGCACAATCACATTCAGCACACTAGGTAATGAAACGGTACCCTAAGAATTTAGTTTAGTTTCTGTGCTGCAGAGAGAAATGTTTTCAGATTGAAGAAACAGTTTATCCCTTTAATCTCAATGACATCCAGTAATGCAAACAACAAACATTTCCTATTGTTTCACTGTTTGGGGAATGCACACATTTGGCTTCCTTGAGGCAACAGTTGAATTAATTGACTGGCTCTAATCTGAATTATGAGCTTTAATTTGCTTGAAACATGCAAATTTCTTTTATGAATTTCTTGAATAATAGCAGTAATAAAAAAGTTACTTTTACCAGATATTTCCGAATGCAAGATGGCTAAAGAAGAGATTTGAGGGGAATTGGACAGTCAGCCGATTAGGAGCTGGAGTACAGACATCTCCATGAAGCCCAAAGCACGGCAACCAATATTTTCTGTTTTAAAAGTATTGGAGATGAATTCAGTCTACACGAAAGCAGTCAGAAAACGCAATGAGAAGGAGAAGATTTCTGTTTACCCAGGATCCAATAATAATACCCGAGGCACAAAGCAATAGCCGCTACGCATTGCCAGCAAACCTCTGCCCTTGTTCAAAACTCCACGTTCACCCAATGGGGGGAAGAATTATTACATGTTTATATGTTCTTTAAAACAACCTCCACTTTGATCATTCCTGTCAACGGGAACTCAAAAAAAAACCCGACAAAAAGCTCAGTTTTTCTAGAAATGGATTACTACTGTCCACTAGAGGTTGTAATGAGACCTACAATGCCATTTTTACAACAGAGCCTAGATTTATATGGCACCAGTCATTGATTTTCAAATGAAAGAAGTCCTAGAAATGAGAAATAATGACCAGTGTGGCCTTATGTAGGTTACAGCAAATTATCTGGGTTTGGAATGTCAAAAGGCTGGCAGGACGATGTTTCTTACACCTAGCCCACTTGCACTGACTGAAATGATATTTAAAAGTGAAGCGTAGATCTATAGGACACATTCACGGGGAGCTGAGGGGGATTCACAAGCCGACGCGGCGTTCTGGCCTCGTTGATAAACACCCTCCAGCGGCAAATGCAATAGACAGAAAGAAGAATCATCCCGCAGCCTGTTGCCAACAGTCAGATGACGTCTCTGACACGACTTATTTTTGAGGCAGGCGACTGGGTCTCTCTTTTCCTCTTTGAACTGTCCCCCCCCCCCCCCCATCCTAAATCTTTCTTCCTTCTACACCCTGAGCCCCATATGGAACAGGGATTGAGTTCCACCCGATGATCTCGTATCTACCACCCAACTTGGTACAGTGCCTGGCACATAGTAAGCGCTTAATAAATGCCATAATTATAATCATCCTTCTGTCTCGACAGCCACCTGTACCTTACGTTTTACACTTGCAAGAAGGTTGGGATGGGCTTGCTCTATCATGAATGTGGCTTCTTCCCCTTGTGCGTGTGTGCGCGCGCGTGCGTGCCACACCTGTTGGCAAGGTGAACATTTCAGGAGATTCCTTCCTAACTGAGGTAACCCATCAAGCAAGGGGTTGGCGGGCATGCTGTGATATTCAAGTTGAGCCCAGCTAAAGGGAAGCAGGGTGCACATCGGTTTCTGAGACTCACATCATCCTCTCCCCCCTTTCCCTCCCTTCCCTGCCATTGGTCAGATCCTGTCACCAGCCTTCAGAAAATCTCCTCTGAGTTTTCTACCCTGTTCTGCCTTAAATTTTTTTTTTGGGGGGGCGGGCAGGCATGACTGCAGTTCTCCAAAATGTATCTTTTCCCAGGTCTTGCTTTGGCTGGAGAACCCACTCCGGGCTTGGGAAGAAGGCAAGTCAGGGGAGATGGGGTGAAGGGGAAGGTCAGGGGAGGTGAAATGGAGTAAGGGATGGGAGGAGGCCTGAGAGAGGAGATGGGTGTCCGGGGTCTGGGAGTGGAGGGAGGTCAGGAGTGGGGAGATGTCGCGGGGCGAGGGGGGGGGGAAGATCTGGGAGGGGAGAGGAGGCAGGGGCTTGGGAGGGGGAGGTCAGAGGAGGGAGGGGAGATGAGAGGGGGGTGGGGGAGGTCAGGGAAGGGGAGATAGGATGGAGGAAGTTGGGGGAAGGGAGTTAGGGTCGGGGGGCGGGGGGAGGTCAGAGGTGGGTAGGATAAGGAAGGAAGGGTGTGTGTAGGGGGCTGGGGGGGGGGAGAGTAGGCTGGACCCCTGGAGTACATTCCCACCAAAGATTCCTGTTAGGAGACCAGCCCCCAACCCCCCCGCCTAGCAGCCTGCCTGCTCCACTTGGAGGGTTCTGGCCGCTGCAGCACTGCCGTGGACCCCTAGATCTCTGGAAAGCCCCGGACCCCTGGTGCCCAGCTCTGCCACGGCCAGCCTGGCCCCTTTCCTGCCACCTCTTCCTCCCCCTCCAGCTTCAGGGGTTGGCAGGGGCAAAACTCCCCAGAACCACTGGTGAAGTGATGCCCACCCCCCTGACAGGCCCCTCCCTGCCCAGCTTCAGCATTGGACAGGGGCAAAACGGCCCAGAGCCAGTGGCAAAGTGATGCCCACCCCCCGACAGCCCCCTTCCCCTACTCCCTATCTTGGCATCTCCGAAGGAAAGGAGATGGGGAGGGGTGCGGAGGGGACCCCGCCTCCCCCGGGCGGGACATACGTCCCCTCGTCCCGGTCACCTGGACTGTTAGCTCGTTATGGTGGTCGGCTAATTCCGTCGTCGCATCGTCTCCCCCCGGGCGCTTAGTACAGTGCTCCGCACGGAATAAGCGCTGAATGATAATAATAACGTTGGTATTTGTTAAGCGCTTCGTCTGTGCCAAGCACCGTTCTAAGCGCTGGGGTGGATACCAGGTCGTCAGGTTGTCCCACGTAGGGCTCGCAGTCTTCGTCCCCATTTTACAGATGAGGGAACTGAGGCCCAGAGAAGTGAAGTGACTTGCCCGAGGTCGCACAGCTGACAAGTGGCGGAGCCAGGATTCGAACCCATGACCTCCGACTCCCAAGCCCGGGCTCTTTCCACCGAGCCGATAACACTAGCATCCGCTAAGCGCTTCCCATGGGCCGGGCACCGTCCTAAGCGCTGGGGTGGATACAGGCGAATGAAGCCGGACACGGTCCCCATCCCCATTTCCCGGACGAGGTCACCGAGGCCCGGAGAAGCGAAGTGACTCGCCCAGGGTCACCCGGCGGACAGAAACGCCACGGAAGAGTTAAAAGGCGGCCGGGCCGGCCCGGTGGTGCGTATGCAATGATCAGTGTGGCTCTGTACTGGCCGCTCGCCAAAGGGTTGCCTGGCCACTTCCCCCCCCCCCCCCCCCCCCCCTTCATTTGGCCTCTTCCTCCCCCTTCCTGCAAGAAGTAGGATCCCGGAGCAGTTGCAGGGACAGAACAACTGCTCCATATTTGGCTTCTGGTGCACATTTACATGCTGGGGAGGGAGAGAAAAAGAGAGGGAGAGAGGAGGGAGAAGGGTGGGAGGGGAGGAGGAGGAGGAGGAGGAGGAGAAAAGGAGGAGGAGGAGGAGAGAGCAGTGTATACCGCAGACATCATTTCTACTACAGTGGCGGAGACGTGCAGGACCTGTTTCACTGCAGGGGGATAAAAAACAAGCCCCGTGCAACGACGGCAACAGCAGCCGCAAGACATTGTTTCTCTCTCCCTCTGCGCCCTCTTCCCCCCCAGCAACCCCACATCCATTTACACTTTACAGTAAGTGGCTATTTTTTTTTTTTCGCTCCCTCCTCTGCTTTTTTTCCTCTCCCCTCCCTCTCCCTTCTCCCCTTATTTAGGAGCCCCCGCCAAAGGAAAAAAAGGATTATAACCTCCCCCCTCCACCCCAAAAGGCCGCATCAACAGCTGGGAGGGCAGAGAAGAGAATGTATATCCGTGTTATCTATATCGATGGATGTATAAGCTGGGTTGTGGAGGTTGTGTCGGTGGTGTTGGGGGTTGAGGGTTGAAGGAGGGGGGTGGGGGGCATTGTGGGGGTGCCCCCCCCCAGTTCCTGCAAGAATTGTCCTCCCTCGGGGCGGACCCCCTCCTCCCCCCATTTTTGCAGAGGACGTGTGTGTGTGTTTGTGTGTTTTTTGTGTGTGTAGGCTGGACTTGGTAGTTGGTTGGCATTTTCCCCTCGGCTGCTTGGGCGGGGGGCAGGAGGAGGAAGAGGAGGGGAGCGGAGCCTTGGTTTCCCCTGCCCCCGGTGGTGCCCCTGCCCCTGGGGGTGGTGCTGGGGGTTGTTGGGGGGTGGAGGGGGCTCTGCTGGGAGTTTGACATTGGCCGGGCAAGGACCGGGCCGGGGGCCGCGGGCCGCGGGCCGGGACCGGACCGCAGCGGACGGGAGGAAGGACCCCGGCAAGTGTGAATGTGTAAGTGTGGGTCTGTGTGTGTGTGTGTGTGTGTGTGGGTCTGTGTGTGTGTGTGTGTGTGCGCGTCCCCGCCCGCCCCCGGAGCCGGGGCTGGAGCGGCGGGGGCAGGGCCGACCTTTGCTGCCTGCTGCTTCCGGATCAGGGGGACGGGCCCGCCCTGCCCCTCTGCCCCTCTGCCCCTCCTCTGCTTCCCTGTCCTCCTGATCCTGTCCCCCTGCCTCCCTGCCCCTCTGCCCCTCTGCCCCTCCTCTGCTTCCCTGTCCTCCTGATCCTGTCCCCCTGCCTCCCTGCCCCTCTATCCCTACCCCTCTGCCTCCTCTGTCCTCCTCCTCCTGTCCCCCTGCCCTTCCGCCTCCCTGTCCTCCTGCCCCTGTCCCCCTGCCTCCCTGCCCCTCTGTCTCCTCTGTCCTCCTGCCCCCTGCCTCCCTGCCCCTCTGCCTCCCTGTCCTCCTGTCCCTGTCCCCCTGCCCCTCTGCCTCCCTGTCCTCCTGTCCCTGTCCCCCTGTCCCCCTGCCCCCCTGCCCCTCTGCCTCCCTGCCCCTCTGCCTCCCTGGCCTCCTGCCCCCGTCCCCCTGCCCCTCTGCCGCCCTGCCCCTCTGCCTCCCTATCCTCCTGCCCCCGTCTCCCTGCCTCCCTTCCCCTCTGCCTCCCTGGCCTCCTGCCCCCCTGCCCCCCTACCCCTCTGCCCCCCTGCCCCTCTGCCTCCCTGCCCTTCTGCCCCCCCGTCTCCCAGTCCTCCTGCCCCTGGCCCCCCGCCCCTGCTCTTGCCCCCCTGCCCCAGGCCCTGCCCCTGCCCCTGCCCCCCTGCCCCAGCCCCTGTCCCTGCCCCCCTGCCCCTGGCGGTGGCTGGCACGGACCCTCTGGGGGGAAAACTATTGGGTGCCGCCTCGGCCGCCCGCACGGTGCGGGGGGGAAACGGAGAGAGGGGCCCGGCAGGGGCCCGGCAAGGACCGGCGGCGGCAGCGGGCAGGGGACCCGGGGACGAGGGAGGGGGGCACGGGGAGGAGGAGAAGGAGGAAGACGGGCTGCCGGGGCCGGGATATGCAGTCAGGACCGGCCTGGGGACACGGGGACACACACGGGGACACACACATTCACACTCTGCCTCCATCCCCCTCCCCCCATTTCTGGTTGTCCAGCACACACACACACACACACACACACACACACACACACACACACTGTCTCTCTCCAACCCCCCTCCCCCCAATTCTGGTTGTCCAGTACACACACACACACACACACACACACACACACACACACACACAGAGTCTCTCTCCATCCCCCTCCCCCCAATTCTGGTTGTCCAGTGTATATACACACACACACACACTCTCACTCGCTCACTCTTTCTCTCTCCATCCTCCCACCCATTTCTAGTCGTCCTGCGCACACACACATACACACACAGTTTCTCTCCATCCCCCTCTCCCCATATCTGGCTGTCCAGCACACGCACACACACGCACTCTCTCTCACCCACTCTGTCTCTCTCTATCCCCCCCTCCCCCAGTTTTGGTTGTCCAGCCCGGAGGAGTGAGTGCAGGCCAGATCAGGCTGGATAGGGAGGTGGGGAGAGCCGAATAGGCCAGGGAGGGAGGTTGGGGGGTGGTGGGTGGGGGGCTTCTGGCTTCCACGGCCCGGCTTGCGATAGCCCGGGTGGTCCCCAGAACCCCCTCCCCAAGTGCCATCACCCGGCCCCGGGGGTGGAGGGCGCGTTGGCCGGTTGACATTTTCAGAGGGAAGAGAGGAGACTGGGCCCGGGAGGGGGGGAGAGATATCCCAGTTGCTAA
Organism: Ornithorhynchus anatinus; assembly: GCF_004115215.2. Classification (NCBI taxonomy): domain Eukaryota; kingdom Metazoa; phylum Chordata; class Mammalia; order Monotremata; family Ornithorhynchidae; genus Ornithorhynchus; species Ornithorhynchus anatinus. The sequence goes on along the minus strand of NC_041750.1, from coordinate 25,060,012 downwards.
GGGCATCAGGAGTCGGCTCTAAACCCGCACCGTTTTGTCCTCTTTCTTTTCGGATGCGTGATCCTACAGAACCTGGGAGTATCCCAGTAGTTTCTGCGGAGGGGCAAAGATTGCTGAAGATTAGCGATGGCAGAGGAAAAGGAGTCGGAAGCCGGTTATATAATGCACGAGGTGGCTAAGGAGAACGACCGAGCTATTTTTGTTTTGTTTACCGTAGGCCGTGCGGTAGGGGCTTAAACGGCCCGGATCTCACCCCGGAGAGAGAAGCGATAGAGCGAAATCCCGAGGGCCCGGCTCTCCTCCCTTCCTCCGCCGTTATTTAGTCATTCCACCGATGATAACGTAATTAGGATGGAGATATTTCTCAAGCGTTCACTCTGTGCCGAGCGTTGTGTCACGCGCCGGAGTCGATACGAGGTAGACGCGGGCCGGATGGTACCCGGGGGTGGGGGGTGGGTTGTTTTCGGCGCTTAGAACAGTGCTTGGCACGTAGTGAGTGCTTAACGCGTACCGTCGTTATTTAAGACGCAGTGGATGACGGATCGGGGGCCTAGTCGGGTACTTCTGCCCTCACTGTAGGTCGGTGAGCGTCTTACGTTTTGGTCTGGGGGAAATCCTTTAGGTGATCGAAATATCTCCCGTCACGTTAATTTTCCTGATAGGTGCCTGGCATGAAAGAGTGCTTGTATGGGGGGGGAGGGGGTGCTCTGCACCCAGTAAGCACTCGATAAATTCGACTGAATGAGTGAATGGATCCCAGATGTGAGCTAATAGGGGCAGGGAACGTGTCTGCCAACTCTGTTTTAGTGTACTCTCCCGAGCGCTCAGTACGGTGCTCGGCACACAGGTGAGAGCTCCGTAGATACCGCCGATGGATACTGAGGTGTTGTAAAATACCGCACTGTTTAATCTTCTCTGGCTGACCTCAATCTCTGATCTCTCTCGATCTTTTTCCGGTTAGCTGCTCCGTTAAATGGGTGCTCTACGCCGTGGAGCGTAGATGTGGATGGCTTCTCTTGAGCCTTCTGCGTGTGCCCGTCTCTCTCATCGTGTAGTTACGTGTCAGCGGTGTAGGTTTTCCGAGCGCTTACTCCGGCCCCGATCGGTCATGTAATTAGATCGGGTTGTCATGGCAACAGACAGCCTTCCAAGTCAATTCAGGTGGGTCTGTCTTGTGACCGAGGCCACTCCCAAGTCTTCTACGGGCCGTATTCCGGCTGTCCACTCCGCAGAGGGGAAAACGTCACCGTCCTTGTGGCTTCTCCGTCTGTCACTTTGGAATGGCGATGTTGGGTTTTTTTAGTTACCGGCCTTCCGTGGAAGGAGGATGCTCCAGGAATTTCAACTTTTTCGCTGGATGCGAGTGAGTATCTCGCAGAGGAGAAGAGAGTCTACAAGGTGCTCCGGGATGTTTGGTGCTAACAGATCAGCAAGGCTTGGGGGGGTTGTCAGAAACCCTTTCAGGGCTGAGGAAGGAAAGTTGCTTTTACGAGTCGAGTGCTTTGGCCTCGTTGGCGATTGCAGGGAAGATTTGGATGTCCATTTGGTCAGAGAAATAGCAGGACTCACCCGAGTTCGTCGGGTGAAGCATTTTATAGGTGACGATGTGACGTCGCCAATTGCCACCCTAATGAACTTTTCGCCAATTAATTGGCCCGTAGCAAAATAACCTGAGTTTACTCATTCTCCGGCCTGCAGAGTAAGAGCCTGGCATCTTTCTCGACCTGATTTTATATTGACTTCAAAGACTTTTCCTTCACTGATTAGGGTGGAGGTGAAGAAAGATTAAGGCCTCTGGCTTCAAGGCTGATCATTTAGTGGAGAAAAATGGAATTCCTGAATGCTACTTTCACCATGTACTGTGTCATTTCCCCCTCTAGACCGTGAGCTCACTGAGGGCAGGAAATGTGTCTCCCAACTCTGCTATCTTGTACTCTCCCGAGCGCTCGGTACAGTGCTCTGCACACAGCGAGCGCACAATAAATACGTCTACTGATCGATCGATTTCGGGGCGTAGTTTAATGGAAAGTTTATAGAGCGGTGGTTCAGGCCACGTGTCCCCGCATCGCCCTATTGAACGATGGGTGGGCTATGAGAAAAAAAATAAATTCCCGTCACAGAAAAGAAGAACTTTAATGGTGGAAGCCTCCCGCTCTCAGGTATATGCATCATGGGCAACTAGAAGTTTAAAGTTGCGATGTGTGAATACCCCTAGGGGAAGTTTGTGAAATTATGTGCCGCTGGGTCAGGCAGTTGACACATTTTAGATGGGTCAGCCGGACTGTCTGTCTGAGTTCCTGTCTGTCTTGTTTTTGTTCCTTGAGCAGGAATCACTCACCTCTTCCCATGAGGCTTCACCCTGAGTGACATCATCCTCCCCGCAGGCCGGTTAGCCTGAGCCTTGCTGAAGTAAAATGAAGTTTGACCCTCATTTCTGCCCCATTTTGGGGTGGAGCGTAGGTGGAGAAGAGGCTGCTTGCTTTGAAGGAAGGTGTGGATGATTGGGTTTGGAGAGCAGCGTTAAGAGAAATGAAGCCACGCAACCACAGAAGAGCAAGGTAGCCTGGAATAAATTAGGGTGCAGCAAGTTGGATTTCAGTTTGACATTGTGTGTGGTGCAGTGCAATGTGCAGAGGGAAGCCCTTTTTCAGAGGTTTGAGAAGAATCAGGGTAAAAATATCCTTTTTCCAAAGAATAAGTAAAATCATGGCAACTTTCTGTGTGCGTGCGTGCGTGATTGGGGTTATTTAAAATACAAAATGCAAATTCCTCAAACTTCACCGTGAAAGACTCCGACAAAATAAGGGCTATTTGACAGGAAATGCCATGCCCGGGGTCTCAGGACCTCTGAATTTTACTTTATGTAAGGAAAAGGTTGAAAACAAAAGCAATCTCTGTGGCCTTTATTTCACCTATCAAATGCCTGTCAGTGGCCTAATTGCAGCTCAATTTTTAGTTCACTTGGTTTAATTAACTCGGATTCCTGGGAGAGGACAGGTTAAAGAGAAGCTTAAAATATTGGTAAATCCAGTTCAATGATTCGTTCGTGTGTTTACCGCTGTAGAGTATGAGGACTCGTGCATTCTTTTTTGTAGGTTTTGTTTTAATTCATTCAGAAACGCTAAATGAGCTTCGCTCTCCGTGGCAGAATTCTTTTGTCGGTACCTGAATGGCTGAGTTTGACAACCAGCGGAACGCGCTTCTTGTCTGGTTGGCTAGCAGCAGTCAGCCATCAGACACGCTTGCCTGCCATCCCAAAACTATTAATAAACAAATGAATACATTTTAATACCTAAAAATATAGTTGTTGGAGAGCTAACCTGTACTTTGAGCTCTGAAATGTGTTTTTCAGACCTCTGTTTTAATGAAGTAAGAAAACTAGGCCATATTGTTCTCTTAAAATAGTGTATTTGGGGGAGAAAGTGTGTTAAGTCAATAAAGGGAAATGTAATTAACTGTGAACAAAATTCCAAATGGTGTAGGAGTGTGTTGTCTGCGGGTTTTAACTTTGAATTTTTTTTTCCTCGTTTAATATTATGAACTGCATGATCACGTATGTTTTCCCGAGTGATGGAACAGGATTCTGAATGATTAGCTGCTGTGAGATTTATGGCAGCTCATGCCCGGTTCTGAGAAGAGATTTAGCGGGGAGTCTCTGCTTCAGAGATTACCCTAAGCAGATCTTTCTTCGGTGAGCAAGACATAACAAACGAAGTAGAAGGAAGGCCAATTCTGGTAAATAGTTCGGACCCAGGATCTCTTTCAAAGGAGGAAAATCTTAAACCATGAGTGATGTAGCGTAGGCCCTAATTTGAACGGCTGCATTTCAATTCCGTTTGACTTCACGTACCGGTTTTAAGCGGTGAGGCAGCTTTACTGACTCAGCTTTTTTGAGGTTAGAAAAAGGTTAGTAATGGCCCAAGATACTACACACCCACCCGAACACTTTGGGAAGCTATATTTAAACATTGTTTAAATAATGCATTGTGATGCAATTGAGATTGGAGATAATTTGTTTACTGTGTACATACTTTAAACTCTAGCAGTTAAGTAAACAAATAAAGTTATTTGCAAAACCAATTTGCTTGTTAGATGCAGTTTGTTGTTGTATTACTTTTTTTTCTGTAATTGGGTGCAAAACTTTGGGGGTTTTGTCTGTAAAGGATGCAACTTTTAATAAGCCTCAAAAGTGGAGTAGAACTGTTGCCATTAAATTTTATTAATACTTTAGGAGTTTACAAACCTGTTTAGTAGTCCTACAGATCAAAAAAGCAACCTCTTACATTTGAAACATATGATGTCAGCAGAAACGCTTCCTCCGGTTTTTCTAAACTTATAATCGTCACACGCAGAGAATAATAAAATTTGCCGAGATAAATATCAGGGGCAATGTATTTGTAAAAAAACCCCCAAAATTATAATAGTTGAGAAACTGCCTTAGAACAGATACTGTGTATCTCTTCATGATCAAAAATGAGAAATTAGGGGCCAGAGGTCTGCAGATTCAAAAGGCATAAATTATCTGTAGATTTGCAAGCTGTCTACTTGGATGTTTTCTTTAGCAGGGTTTTCTGGGGGACGGGTGTTCGGGGGGAGCTTTTTCCATGAGAAGGGGATCCTGAGGATAAAGACATCTGTCATCCAATCCCACTTTTAAGAGTTATACATCTGCAACTCAAATAAACCCGGACCACCCTACCCAGGCCTTATTATGGTTAGAGTTAAGGAACACACAGGGAGTTTGGGGGCCCTTTGACCTCATTTATTGTGCAATGAATGCTCTTGTATTGCTTTGTAGTTATTTCGTTTTTAATCAAGGTGTTATTATTCTACCTTACTACTTGGTTTTGGCATTTATTAAGTGCTCACTCTGTGCCAGGCTAGGGGGTAGATCTAGAATAATCAAGACGGAGTCGGTCCCTGTCGCACTCGGAGACCGAGAGAGAGTACGTGTCTTATTTCCATTTTACAGATGAGACCCTGGGTCACAGAGAGATTAAGCGGCCTGTCTGAAGTTACCCAGCAGGCCGGCGGCAGAACTGGGGCTAGAATCCAGATGCCCTGACTCCCAGCCCCATGCTCTTCTCACCTGATTACGGTGCCTGAGTTTTGTAATGGAAGCTGCTGTTTTCACAGAGTATTTTCTATGACTGCTTCTTGTTTGGCTATTTAGGGAATGAACCCATTCCATTTTCATTTCATTCTCGGGTTTCTTCCTTCTGACAGAGGAGCAAGCGTTGACTGTCTTCTACCTCTATCTGGAAGGGGAACACAAGTTCTCTTGTAACAAGCAGGCATACAGACATGACAATAAACACGCATTTTACAGAACTGGCATCACGGCTTGGCTTCCCGCTGTACTCAGTGGAATATAATGAGATTGGGTAATCTGGACTCATAAACCTTATCTGCTAGGTTTTTTACATGCACACATCAGTAAACCCTCCCATGTGCACTCCAAAAGCTTTGCCTACAGAGCCAGGTTAAGCAGTCACAGTTGGATGCCCTGTTGTAGACAGAACCGGGGTGAAACCACGACCCTTTTAAAGCATTTTTCCATAAGGTCACATCTCCTCCAAGAGGCCTTCCCCGATTAAGCCCTCTCTTCCCTGTGGCCCTCTCTGTTCTGTGTCATCGATCCACTTGGATCTGTACCCCTTGGGCACTGGGTGATGATGATAATAATTATGGTACATGTTAAGCTGTTGCTACGGGCCAAGCACTGTTCTAAGCTCTGAAGTAGTCACAAGTTAATCAGGTTGGGCACAGTCTCTGTTCCTCATTGGGCTCGAAGTCTTAATCCCCCTTATAGCGATGAGATAACTGAGGCCCAAAGAAGTTAAGCGACTCACCAAAGGTCACATCCTGGACAAGTGATGGAGCTGGAATTAGAATCCAGGTCCTGCTGACTCCCAGAACTGTGCTCTATCCACGAAGCCTTGCTTCAGCCCCACAGCGCTTATGTATGCATCTTTAAATTGCTCATATTAATGTCTGTCTCCCATTCTAGGCTTGAAAGCTCATTGTGGGCAAGGAATGGGTCTACTATCTCTGTTGTATTGTACTCTCCCAAGTGCTCTGCAGAGCGGTCTGCACACAGTGAGTTCTCAGTAAATATCATCGATGGTTATCAGGCTAACTCTAAAGGAACATTTTAAAAATGGGACAGCTAGTTCAATAAGTGGCATAATATTGTGCTTCTTTTGAGGTAACTGAGATAGAAAAGACCTTAGCGTCAGAGGACCTGGGTTCTAATCTCAACTCTGCCTCTTGCCTGCTGTGCAACCTGGGGCAGGTCACTTGACTTTCCTCTGCCTCAGTTGCCTTATCTGTAAAATGGGGATTAAGACCGTGAGCCCCATGTGACACTTGGACTGTGTCCAACCTGATTCTCTTCTATCTTCCCCAGCGCTTAGTATAGTGACTGACAGTAAGTAAGCACTTAAATACCATTAAAAAAAAAGGCTGTTTCTCTTCTATCGCTCTGCACGTGAGGGAGAAGTGAAGAGTTGACCTGAGCTGGGCTAAGTCGATCTATCAATTAGAGGTATTTGAGCATTTACTGTGCGCAGAGCACTGTACTAAGCACTTAGGGAAATACAATGCAATGGAGTTGGTAGCTGCAATCCCTGCCCACACGGGGCTTACAGTCTTTGGGGGAGACACATGAAAATAGATTAGGGATAGGGGAAATAGTAGGGTATAAGAATATTTACTTAAATATTGTGGGGCTGGGGTGCAGCTTACAGTCTAGAGGGGGAGATGGACATTATTAGAAATAAGTAAATTACAGATCTGTACATACTTTTCTCAGGGGCTTGATGGATGATCTTCATCCGATTGAAATCCCTTCAAGAAGCAAGGGGAAATATGAGAGTTGTGAGATAAGTCCAATGGGCAGAAACATTTGGACAAATGCAGTATTCTGCTGGACCTGCATGGGCCCCTGCGGGATTGTCATACTCTTTAAGGTCCTCCAAGCTATAAAGGGCCTTCTGTCTTATGAGGCCACATTAATTCAAGCAGCGTGGCCGACGTGAAAGAGCACGGGCCTGGGACTCAGAGGATCTGGGTTCCAGTGCCAGCTCTGCCACTTGCCTGATGTGGGACCTTGGGCAAGTCACTTCTCTTCCCTGGGCCTTAGTTATCTCACAGGGATTAAGAGTGTGAGCCCCATGTGGGTCGGGGACTGTGTCCAACCCGATTGACTTGTATCTACCCCAGCGCTTAGTATAGTACTTGGCATATAGTAAGTGCTTAACCATTGCCATGATAATAATAATTATTATTCTCTGTGCCTCAGTTTTTTCAACTGTAAAATGGGGATTCAATATCTGTTCTGCTACTTTAGACTGTGAGCCCCGTGTGGTGCTCATTAACTTGTATTTCCCCAAGCACTTAGAATGGTGGTTGACACATAGTAGGTGTTTGACAAATGCCATAATTTTTATTACAATTATTACCAACCATGCTGGACCTTTCAAGAGGCACACGGTGAAGATCGATTTTGACATGTCTGAGTTTGGAATGAATCCAAGTTGCTACCTAGGGCTTCCTAAACCAAGAGTTCTTTACTTTCACCTTATACAGTGACTTTACATTGAAGAGAAACCAAATCTTGATGCATATTGATTCAGCCCAATCCCAGTATTCATGGCTTTCGCACTCACTGTGTGAGCATCTGAGGTTAATCAATCATTAATCAATCAGTTAATAAATCGGTGCAATTTACTGAGCACTTACCGTGTGCTGAACACGGTACTAAGCAGGGTACTAAGCACTTGGGGGAGTACAATGTAATGGAGTAGGGAGACATGATCTCTGTCCACAGGGAATTTACAGTGAGGTGGAGGGAGAGCCAGTTGTACATTAATGTCAGTGGGGCTGGGCTGAGGTGAATATCAAAGGGCTTAAGGGGTACAGACCCAAGGGCTTAGGCAAAGCAAAACAGAAGGCAAATAGGAGATGTGCCAGGCACTGTGCTAAGCGCTGGGGGAGGTAATAATAATAATAATGTTGGTATTTGTTAAGCGCTTACTATGTGCCGAGCACTGTTCTAAGCGCTGGGGTAGACACAGGGGAATCAGGTTGTCCCACGTGGGGCTCACAGTCTTCATCCCCATTTTACAGATGAGGGAACTGAGGCACCGAGAAGTTAAGTGACTTGCCCAAAGTCACACAGCTGATTGGTGGCTGAGCCGGGATTCGAACCCATGACCTCTGACTCCAAAGCCCGTGCTCTTTCCACTGAGCCACGCTGCTTCACAAGCAAGCTTGGGTAGCCACCATCCCTGTCCCACGTGGGGCTCACAGTCTCACTCTCCATTTTACAGATGAGGGTGGTGAGGCCCAGATAATAATAATATTGGCATTTGTTAAGCGCTTAGTATGTACCAGGCACATAGGTACCAGGAGGGGGGAGGTGAGAGCTCACCTCCTCCAAGAGGCCTGCCCAGACTGAGCCCCCCCTTTCCCTCTGCTCCCCCTCCCCCCTCTGCCCTTCCCCCTTGCCCTCTGCACTGCGCTCATGTGTATGTACTATATGCATATATTATTTATGACCCTATTTATTTTGTTAATGGGGTGTACATCCCCTCTCCCCTTCTTAAACAACTCCAGTGGTTGCCTATCAACCTCCGCTCCAAACAAAAACTCCTCACTCTAGGCTTCAAGGCTCTCCATCACCTCGCCCCTTCCTACCTCTCCTCCCTTCTCTCTACCGCCCACCCCGCACGCTCCGCTCCTCTGCCGCCCACCTCCTCACCGTCCCTCGGTCTCGCCTATCCCGCCGTCGACCCCCGGGCCACGTCCTCCCGCGGTCCCGGAACGCCCTCCCTCCTCACCTCCGCCAAACTGATTCTCTTCCCCTCTTCAAAACCCTACTTAAAACTCACCTCCTCTGAGAGGCCTTCCCAGACTGAGCTCCTCTTCTCCCTCTACTCCCTCTGCCACCCCCCCTTTACCTCTCCGCAGCTAAACCCTCTTTTCCCCTTTTCCCTCTGCTCCTCCACCTCTCCCTTCCCATCCCCACAGCACTGTACTCGTCCGCTCAACTGTATATATTTCCATTACCCTATTTATTTTGTTAATGAATTGTACGTCGCCTTGATTCTATTTAGTTGCCATTGTTTTTACAAGATGTTCTTCCCCTCGACTCTATTTATCGCCATCGTTCTCGTCTGTCCGTCTCCCCCGATTAGACTGTAAGCCCGTCAAACGGCAGGGACCGTCTCTATCTGTTGCCGACTTGTTCATCCCAAGTGCTTAGTACAGTGCTCTGCACATAGTAAGCGCTCAATAAATACTATTGAATGAATGAATGAATTGAGGACTTGGGTTAAATCAATTGGTGGGTGGTATTTTAAATTTTTTTAAATTTTTTTATGGCATTTGTTAAGCCCTTACTGTGTGTCAAACACTGTTCTAAGTGCTGGAGTAGGTAGAAGATTATTAGGTCAGACACAGTCCCTGCCCCACTTGAGACTCACGGTCTAAGTAGGAGGGGAAACAGATATTTAATCTCCAGTTTAGGAAACTGAGGCACAGAGAAGTTAAGTGACTTGCCCAAGGTTACAGAGCAAGCAGTTAACAGCCAGACTTAGAACCCAGGTCCGTGTTCTTTCCACTAGGCCATAATGCTTCTCCAGGCCATGTTGCTTAAGTGCTCACTGTGTGTTGAGCACTGTACCAAGTGTTTGGGAAAGTACAGTATAATAGAGTTGGTAGATGGGATCCCTGCCCTCAAGGACCTTACAGTCCAGTTTAAAATCCAATTTCTGGACCACGATGGTTGCATGCGTCTCGAGGCAGGCCCAGTACAAGCTCTGGATTTTTTCGTGAGTCTTATACAACCCTATACCTCTCTTAGCATTACTGCAGGGAAGGGCCTGAAAGTCAGAGGAGAGCTTAGTGAGACTATTTCATTTTTTTGTCCCCGGTCCCAAGTAGTATGAACCAGAGGAATTTTTATCCTGGAAATTCTGGCTGTTTATCCCTACTCCAGCAGTTGAATTGTGTTGTTTGTTTCATTTCCAAAGCTGAGTTAGAGTTTAAAGTTTTTAAGGCTCACCCTGACTTAATCTTTTGGTAACAAGTCCTTTTTCTTTTGATTTATTATCATGAGGCCAAGCTTTGTCCTTCAAGCTTTGTTGTAAAGTACTATGAGTAAGATAACAGACTCTGTAAAAAAAAAAAAAGTTGTGTGCTCTGTGGTGAGCAACATTTGTCGACTCTCTTATTGCTTGAAGCCTGTTTGCATTTTACAACTTCCTAATTTTCTCTCCTACAGTAAACTTCTCTGGCCTGGAGACCTAGGGAGCTTGAGAGGATTTATTATATGGAGAATGCTGTCCGGCTCTTCTCCACCTCCACTGAAGAGAGGCAAAGAGGAAACGGGCTTCAACTGCAACAGCAGATATTGAGGTTAGATACAAGAAAGGACTTCCTGGCAGAAAATTGTTCAAAACAACAATGGGTAACCAGTAGAGGTTGTGGAATCCCCTTTCCTGGAGCTAATAGAGAGGAGGGGGGTAGCCCAGGCTCATCAGTCTAGGATGATTTTGTTTAGTCTGCTTTGCCCAAAGGAGCTGGCTTTCATGCCCTGCAGAAACTTCACACAGGTGCTGCCTTGTTCTGTGACTAGAATCCTGGGGAAGGTTCTCTCAAGCGTTTCAGATTGAGTAGGTGTCAGAAATGCACCGTGGTCCAAAGATAGTAATCAATGAATCAAAATGGTATTTATTGAGCACTATCTGTGTGCACAGAAATGAACTGGGCACTTAAAATGAGAACCTAAAATCTCTTGCTTTTATTTTTTTAAAATAACAAGAGAATCCAAACCCCAAAACACACACATCCAAAACAAAAGCAAAAGAAAAAACAACAAACCCAAAAAAACAACTTAAAGAGGTTTGGGGAGCAACTATGATGTCCTTTTCATTCCTGCTTCTCCTTGTGAACTTTATTTATGCTAAGGTTGTCAGCAATCCAGGGGCTGTAGGAAGAGAAGTCTGTTGTTTCTTTCCATCACTGTAAGATGAACTGTGGAATTCAATGCAAAGGCTAAAAGGATTGTTTGTTTACTGGAGGCCAGCTAAGATACTGTAGCATTCTGCTTTAGAACAGAGGGACAGAAATGCTCCACTGTGGAATAACTTTTGAGTTTGGACCCATATAGTACTGTGAAATGGATGCACTCGTCTTAGTACTGGTCTTAGGTGTTGTTAAGGGAAAAAGCCGAAGCAAGGTGTTACATGAGAAGACGTGCTCTTTACCGTCTACAACAATCAGTTAGAATGAAGGGGGCGGGTTCCAACCGCTGTATCTCTGTGGAGGATTTTCCCTTCTGAGAGTTATATGCCAAGCAGAGCGTGTTGGCACTGTCGAACGCTTGTCTCAAGTTTTCAGAAAGAAAATAGCTCTATCGCCGAATATGGTTGTGGTAGACAAACTACAATCCTCCGTCGAACAGGGGCATTAAGGAAAGTTTTGTAATGGAGTTATATCCTGGTTTTGGAAAATGATTTTATTATGAGAAAGGAATCTGGCAGAAGAAGTGTTGTCTAATGGCTAATGCATGCAACTTGCAGAAAAGCAGCAGAGGTCTTTATAGGGTATTAATCAAGTTTAAGTATCTTATGAATACCCACATTGTATTAGCAACAATAGAGTGCAAAGTCACCTTGAATTTTTGAGCAGCTGACATTTCCTGTGATTGCATTGAAAGCAATACTAGAAGCATTATCTAAACATTTTGCATAAATAATGATCTTGTTATAGTGGTGCAATTGACTGCTAAACTCGGGCATGCAAACAACATAATCCACATTGCCTTTTCGGCATCTATTTAAGTGTAGTTTCTTGTTAAAACTCAGTTCATGTTTATGCTTTTAGTTACAGTATTTACAAATGCCTTGTATAGCTAGAGCAAGTCGTGGTTTGAGCACGGGTAAGCAGAAAACCAGCATGTTAAGGATGCTTTTGCCTATTATGGGGTGCAATATAAATCAAATGAAAACATCTTATTTATGAGCTTAAAATAATTTTTAAAAAAGACTTAGGGAGTTCAGCTAATATTAGCTAAAACTAATATGCAAGTTGCTTATGTAGTTCCGGACATGTAGCATCTCTTTGTACAAAACAAACAAATCCCCCATTTTCCTCTAAACAGTTTTATTAAGAGGATTTTATGTGAAGCACTGCTCATGCTAACAACAATTAATATTCTCTTTGATCTCTTCCAGTGTTGTTTTATTTGTCTCTTGTGCCATCTATAAATCACAAGGTGACATCTGTAGCAACCATCCCATTTGTGGCCCTCTATTTACTCTTCTTGGAGCAATTTCATCACTACTGTAAACAGACACTGGGAATAGTAGTAGCATTTATTGAACGCCCTCTTGGTGCAGACTGCACTGTACTAGGTGTTGGGGCAGTGCAGGATTGCAAAGTGCCATGTTTCTGACCCTCATGGAGCCGACACTCTAATGGGGAGACAGACCTGAAAACGTTCACCACCCTGTCCAAAATAAATAAATGGGGTCGACATCTAAGAGTTGGGATTTTTAGGAAGGATGTGAATGTGGAAAGAGCTGAGGTCTATTGAGGTGGGAAGAGAGGGAGTTCCAAACCAGAGGTACAGAGGGAGCGAGGGGTCGGAGGTGGGAGGTGGGTGAAGGTCGGCCTGGGAGGGGAATGAAGGCAGAGAGATGGCGATTAGGGGAAGAAGAGAGTAGACGGTTAAGGTGGGGCCAGATGATGAAGGGCCTTGAAGTCGACTATAATGATAGTGTTGGTATTTGTTAAGCGCTTACTATGTGCAGAGCACTGTTCTCAGCGCTGGGGTAGATACAGGGTCATCAGGTTGTCCCACGCGAGGCTCACCGTTAATCCCCATTTTACAGATGAGGTCACTGAGGCCCAGAGAAGTGAAGTGACTTGCCCACAGTCACACAGCTGACAAGTGGCAGAGCTGAGATTCAAACCCATGACCTCTGACTCCCAAGCCCGGGATCTTTCCACTGAGCCATGCTGCTTCTCATGAGATGATAATGACTATGAGATGAGATGAGATGACTATGAGATGTTATTCTTCGACGTGAAATACTCAAGGAGTCAGTGGAGGGCTTGGCGGAGAGGCGGAGATGTGGGCCTAATGATACTTCAGGAAGATGGAAAGAGCACGGGCCTGGGAGTCAGAGGACGTGGCTTTTAATTCTGGCTCTGCCACATGTCTGCTGTGTGACCTTGGGCAAGTCATTTCACTTCTCTGGGCCTCAGTTAGCTCATCTGTAAAATGAGGATTAGGACTCTGAGCCCCATGTGGGAGAGGGACCTGATTACCTTGATTGCCAGTGCGTAGAACAGTGCTTGGCATGTATTAAAGTGCTTAACAAATACCACGATTATTATTATTATTATTATTATAATCTGTGTGAGGCAGGAGTGTGGAGGAGAGGCTGGAGGCTGGGACACCAGCAAGGAGGCCGATGCAGTAGTCTAGCTGAGGCGAGACCAGAGTTTATAGCAGGATGGTAGCCGTTTGGGTAGAGAGGAAGGGGCAGATCCAGGAGACTGTGCGGAAACCACTGACAGGGTTTGGCAGTGCACTAGAGGATGATGCCAAGGCTTAGGACATAATAAAAATAATTAACAATTGTGGTTTTTGTTAAGCGCTTATTATATGCTAAGCACTGGGGCTCAGTCTAAGAGGAGGGAGAGCAGGTGTTGAATCCCCATTAACTCAGGGAGTTCACTGACAAACTAAGCAACTCGCCCAAGGTCACCCACATCAGGCAAGTGGCAGAGTTGGAATTAGAACCCAGGTCCTCTGACTCCCAGTCTCTTGCTCTTTCCACTAGGCCACACTTAATGTCCCTAAAAGCTGTGCAGTGGTAGAGTTGGATCTGGGTTCTGAGCCTGGCTCCGCCATCTGTCTGCTATGTGACTTTGGGCAAGTCACTTCACTTCTCTGTGCCTCAGTTACCTCATCTGTAAAATGGGAATTAAGACTATGAGCCCCATGTGGGACATGTGAATAGCTTGTTTCTACCCCAGCACCTAGTATAGTGTCTGACACGTAATAAGTGCTTAACAAATACCGTTAAAAAAAAGTAGTTCATCGGTTCAAAACTGATGCCGCTGGCAGTGAGACAGAATCCAGGACTGGGTATTTGCGGGAGGATCTCTGTGCTTCAGTGCCCTCATCTGTAAAATGGCACGAGAGTCTGTGAGCTCTACGTGGGACAGGGACTGTGTCAATCCGACATGCTCGTATCCACTCCACCGTTTAGTACAGTGTCTGGCACATAGTAAGCGCTTAACAAATACCACAACTATCATTATTATTATTATTTTTCAACTGGCATGCCCTCTTGCCAGTTCCTCCGTGTCCAGCAGCTCATCAGCATGCATCGCCGGTGAGACGGCGGATTGGAGAATGGGTGCAGTGCAGCCCAAATCACCTTATGTCTGTTTAATGGCAGCCCCTCAGAAATATGCAATACCTCACTGTTTGTCCTTAGCTACCAAAAATACTATTTTCAGGAGATGCCTCTGAAGCATCATGGCCTAGGGAAAACAGCAAGTGTTAGCGAGTCAGAGGACCTGGGTTCTAATCTCAGCTCTGCCACTCATCTGTTGTGTGACCTTGGGCAAGGCGCTTTACTTCTCTGTGCCTCAGATCCCTCACCATAAAATGGGGATTAAGACTGAGAGCTCTATGGGGGACAGGAACTGTGTCCAACCCGATTATCTTTTATCTACCCCTGTGCTTAGTACATTGTCCGGCACAGAGTAAGGGCTTAACAAATACCATATATGAAAAATCCCTTTTTTTAGTGTCAATAATTTTTTTATTGCTTTTAACTCATCTGTTTATAAAGGTACAGTTGATGGTATTATTGATGAAAAGGAAGAAATTTTCATGTTGGGAGACATATCATCTGACCCTTTACACAGAACGCATTCCTATTTTTAATACCTGAGGACACTAGGTACTTTAGTATATTTCTTGTCACCTGCCCACTTCTTCACCTCCTCCCCCTTCAGCCATGCTGTTTTTCCCTCTTCCGTTCAGATGATCCGTCGTTTCTCCTGATTCCTTTACTCCTTAGGGTCCCCTATCCAGCATGCCTGACTTTATGCTTTTTCTTTGTTTCTTTCTTCCAGTCTAAGTTTAGTTCTTTAGATACGTCTTCTTCCTGAATCGGGGCATCCCACTCTGAGTTGGAGTGCTGAGAACGGTGAGGAAGACTTCAAGACTAGTTCCCTCTAAGCTCCAAATGCCTTCCTCTGTCTCTTCCTCTTCAAACCTTGTTCCCCATCCCCCAGTTTTCTGTTCCTTCCCCTTTTAAGCAGTAAAATCCTCATTCGGACCTCTTTCCTCTCCGGTAACCAAGCCCCCTCCTTCTACATATGTCTGTGATTCAGACAGGCTGATCTCCTAGACCCTCTCTCACCTAAGGAATAATAATAATTACGATGGTATTTTTCAGTGCGTACAACATGCTAAGCACCGGGGTGGATGGGAGATAAACAGATCGGGCTCACCAGACAGGGCTTATCATCTAAGAGTTACGGAGAAGAGATCTTTACCTCTATTTTACAGATGAGAAAACTGAGGCATGGTGAAGGTAAGGGACTTGCCCAGGGTCACACAGTCTACCATAAGCAGAGCTGGGGTTAGAACCCTGCCTTGGGTCTACTATCTCCTCTGGTTCTTCTTCCTTTCTCTAAACTCTAAGCTCATTGTGGTCAGAGGAAGTGTACACCAACTCTTATATTGTGCTTTCCCAAGTGCTTAGCTCAGTGCCCTGCACACAGTAAGCTCTCGATAAATACCACTGAGTGATTGATTGATTGATTCTTGGTCCCCGCTAGGTTCACACACACACACACACGTGGCCAACTCCCCATCATTCTGTCCATCTGTCTGGGGTCCTGGCATAATTTGGCTTTTAGATTGTGTTAGGCAGGGGTTGCCTTTCGGAGGGATGTTAGACATTAGACTCAAGAGCTGTGCTGGGTCATTGCTCAGCTTCAGAGATTTGGCAGATAGAAGCTGCATCTCCCGCTTGGTCATTGGAGAATGCAGAGTCTCGGAAGAAAGCATTCCGTGAAAGGAGGCCTCGCTTTAGGAGGGTTGGTCAGGAAGCACAAATATCCCATCTCGCATCCCAGCTCCTTTCCACTGTATCCCTGGTCCCTCCCTGGCTCTGGCTACTGCTTTCTCAAATGAACCCTGGGAGGGACAGGAACTGAGTCTGACCTGATTAGGTTGTAACTACGCCAGCGCTTACTACAGTGCTTGGCACATAGTAAGTGCTTCACGAATATCGTAACCTTCTTTCTCCTACAGTCCTTCCAGGGTGGTTTGGCTGGCCAGTCCACTGCTTGGAAACGGTATGGGATGGGGAGTCAGGAGACCAAGGTTCTCAGGATTCTCAGGATTCCGGTCCGGGCTCGGCCACTTTCCTCTCGGGCCACCATGGACGAGCTACTTAAACCTCGCCGTGTCTGTTTCCTCTTCTGAAAAATGGGGATAAAATACTTGTTTTCCCCTCTCTCTTAAGCCTGTGGACCCTGTGTAGGACAGGGCCAGTATCTAATCTGTTCATTTCTTTTTAATGGTATCTGTTAAGCGCTCACTATGTGCCAGGCAACGCATCAAGCGCTGCGGTAGATACAAGGAAATCAGGTTGGATGCGGTCCCTGTCTGAATCCCCATTTTACAGATGAGGGAACTGAGGCACAGAGAAGTGAAGTGACTAGCCGGAGGTCAAACAGCAGACAAGTGGCAGTCTGGGATTAGAATGCAGGGCCTCTGACTCCCAGGCCGATGCTCTTTTCACTAGTCCTCGCTGCTTTTTTGTAATCTTGTTTGTAACCTCAGTCTTCAGCATTTAGTAAGTGCTTCATGAATATCGTTGGTATTATTGTCTGCAGGGAGAACAGACAGCTTAGAATCACGAGTGAGGAAAAAAAGTGTTTCCCGATTCAGTGAGCCCAACCCACTGCATTTTAGATTTACCTTCATTGTGTTCTGTATCCCACATCACACCTGGCAAAGCAGGGAGTACATTTGTGTGTTTTTTTTTTAATCTTCAGATTAGGAGACTTTGACTTTGACATATGACTAACGGATAAAAGCTCCACCCCCATTCCGCTTGTATGTCATCTGCTTCAGAGAACTAATTGCTTGGGAAATTCCCACTTGGTGATTCCCTCTTTATTTTCAAATGAATTACTTAACGGCATTGGGTGTTTTGAGCGGAGAACTCGGTTGAATCTCTGCTACAGAAACAACAGCCTTTAGAACAGTGCCTTGTACACAGTAAGCGCTCAATAAATACCACTGAAGGAGGATGGGGTGGCGGAATGAATTTTCCTGAATTCTGTTTAGCTTTACTAAAGGAACACCAATGCTGTTAAGAGGCTTTTCAATATTTCATTCGATAGTAAGTTTAAAACCAAACTATGCACCATTTTCTATATAAATGAATGAATGAAACATATGTATTGAGGGCTTACTGACTGCAGGGCATGGTAATGATAATAATAATGTTGGTATTTGTTAAGCCCTTACTATGTGCAGAGCACTGCTCTAAGCACTGGGGAAGATACAGGGTCATCAGGTTGCCCCACGTGAGGCTCACTTAACTTCTCTGTGCCTCAGTTACCTCATCTGTAAAATGGGGATTAACTGTGAGCCTCACGTTGGACAACCTGCTTACCCTGTATAATAATAATAATGTTGGTATTTGTTAAGCGCTTACTATGTGCAGAGCACTGTTCTAAGCGCTGGGGTAGACACAGGGGAATCAGGTTGTCCCACGTGGGGCTCACAGTCTTAATCCCCATTTTACAGATGAGGGAACTGAGGCACAGAGAAGTTAAGTGACTTGCCCACAGTCACACAGCTGACAAGTGGCAGAGCCGGGATTCGAACTCATGAGCCCTGACTCCAAAGCCCGTGCTCTTTCCACTGCGCCACGCTGCTTCCCTGAGCATTTGGAAGAGTACAATACAACAGAGTTGGTGTTCCCTGCCCACAAGGAGTTTACAGTCTAGAGGATTATAGCCAGCGTTCAAAATGGAGAATGATAGTTATTTTTTAGAAACCTTTGTAATTTAGGACAAAATTTCTTGGGGAATAGTTTACATCATTCCCTACTTTGATTCCTCCCCAGCCCTCAAGCTTGCCTTTTCTCAATTTTGCTTTCGGTTGAAGATCACTTGCTCTTGCTCGCTTTTCTTGTGTTGGATATTGAAAGTTATTGTATCACTGCTTATGAAATACATCATCATCATCAGTGGTATTTGTAGAATGCTAAAAGTGTGCAGACCACAGGACCAAACTCATAAATCATTAAGAAGTTGATCCCTGTTTCATAGTAATCGATAAATTGCACTTATTTACTGCTTACTGTGGGCAGATCACTGTATTAAGATCCTAAATCCCTAGGAAGATGATCCCTGTGTCTTAGTTTTCAGTTACTCCTGGTGGGCAGGGAATGTGTCTGTTTAGTTCAGTGCTTGGCACATGGTTAGCACTCAATAAATATGATTGAGTGAATGAATCATTATCGAGTGCTTACTGTTTGCAGAGCACTTTACTAAGCGATTGAGAGAGTACAGTATAACAGAGTCGGTAGACACACTCCCTGCCCACAAGGAGCTTACAGTCTAGAGGGGGAAACAGACTTTCATTTGTGAAGCAGCGTGGCTCAGTGGAAAGAACCCGGGCTTGGGAGTCAGAGGTCATGGGTTCGAATCCCGGCTCTGCCGCTTGTCAGCTGTGTGACTGTGGGCAAGTCACTTGACGTCTCTGTGCCTCAGTTCCCTCATCTGTAAAATGGGGATGAAGACTGTGAGCCTCACGTGGGACAACCTGATGACCCTGTATCTCCCCCAGCGCTTAGAACAGTGCTCTGCACATAGTAAGCGCTTAACAAATACCAGCATTATTATTAAATGAAAGAATTCCGGCTCTGTACACAAGTGCTGTGGGGCTAAGGGAAGGGTTAGTAAAGGGTGCTAAACCAAGGAAGCACACAGAAGGGAGTGGGAGAAGAGGAAATGAGGGCCTAATCAGGGAAAGCCTCTTGGAGGAGATGTGTCTTCAATAAGGCTTCGAAGGGGGGAGAGTGATCGTCTGTTTGGATAGGTAGAGCGAGGGCATTCCAGGACAGAGACAGCATGTTCTTGACCTCTCTTAACCTTTTTTCAATTAATGGTATTCATTGAGCACTTACAGTGTGCAGAGTGCTGTGCTAAGCACCTTTTTGCTGTAGTGCCCCCCTAATTGCCATTTTTCTTTGTCTTATGGTATCTGTTATTCGCCTACTCTATGTCAAGCACTGTTCTAAGCACTGAGGTAAATATAAGCTTATCAGGTTGGACACAGTCCCTATCTCACAGGGGGCTCACTGTCTAAGTAGGAGGGAGTTGGATTTAATCCCCATTTTAGAGTTGAGGAAACTGAGGGACAGGAAGGTTAAGTAACTTGCCCAAGGTCACACAGCAAGCAGTTGGCACAGCTGCAATTCGAACCCAGATCCTCTGACTCCCAGACCCATGCTCTTTCCACTAGGCCGTGCTGCCTCTCAGATCCTATTAATATCACTGAGTTAGGCCTGAAGCTCAGTTGAGTTCTGAAATACTGTATTCTCTTTCTCCCGGATGTCAGTCTTTTCCAAGGACTCCTTTAACCTCTCTTTTCACAACTGTACACGTTAGAATCTAACCAATAATGCTGGATTTTTTTCCTCCTTTTTTCCCCCACTTCCGACAAGCTGGAAATGTAATCAGATGCTAACAGAGCTGCCTCATGTATCATCAGACTGGCTAATTTTTTGACAATTCTTCTGGATGTTTTTTGACCTGAAAAATCCTTCGACAGGTTTCGTTAGTGTGGGGTTTTGACGGACAACATAAATAGATGAGGCCTATTTTGAAGGAAGGCTGCACAGTGCAGCCTGGTAGCATTTTCTTCTTGTAAATCACAATTCAAAATATGTTGATCTTCTTCTATATGAATAATGTAGGCAGCTTTAAAATAATATCAAACCTAGGAATGGAAATTGAGTTGATAAAAGTTGACCTTAAATGTATTATTAAAATATGAATGACCCATATTTTACTTGAGGTGTTTCCCTTGACTTGAAAGGAGTTAAGAGATACTGTCATACGATTTAGCCTTACGTCTTTGAGCTACCGAAGCAATTTTCATAGCACTTATCTGACCAGCTACCTGTGAAAATCACTGTTCCTGATAGTTACTTCTGCAAACTACAAGAAAATATAAAGTGGCTAGAAATGAGAGGTGAAGGAAAAAATGTTTCTAGCAGGAAATTGATTGAGTGTTTTTAATTGAGGTCAGAATGTAGACGTTTTGTCGAATGTCGAAAAGATCACTGGAGTTATCGTCCTGGGATATGAGAAGTTGGGGCGGGACATGGTTGTGGTTAGTTCTGTCAGGCGCTAGACATTTCTACAATCAGGCTGCCTGACGAAACAGCGTGGCAACCTGACTGGTGCTCAGTTCCGTCATCTCACTAAGTTCAGTTATAACTGGGTGTCAATCAATCAGTGGTATTTATTGAACACTTACAGTGTGCCGAGCTATATATTAAGCATCAGGGGAGTACAACAGAGGAAGTAGACACATTGCCTGACTACGAGGAGTTTACAATCTAGATGTGGAGATAGACATTAAAATAAATTACAGATATGTACACAGTGCTTCAGGGGTCCCGGATGATTTAACTTCTCTGTGCCTCAGTTACCTCATCGGTAAAATGGGGATTAAGACGGTAAAACTGGATTGTGTCCAACCTGATTAACTTGTTTATATCCAGTGCTTTGTACAGTGCCTGGCACGTAATAAGCGCTTGACAGAAATACCTTTAAAAAGAAAGGTTCGTGGGTGGAGGGCATGGTGCTAGTTATCACAGTGACATATAGACATATATAAGGTAACCTACAAGATGGTGAGCATATACAAAGTGGTAGAGCACACATTTTCATTACACGATTTGAATTTAAGATCTGAGGAAACAGCGTGGCCTAGTAGAAAGAGCACAGGCCTGGGTTCTAATTCCGGCTCTGCCACTTGCCTGCTGTGTGACCTAGGGGAAGTCACAACTTCTCTGGCTCTGCCACTTGCCTGCTGTGTGACCTAGGGGAAGTCACAACTTCACTGAGCCTCAGTTGCTTCGCCTCTAAAATGGGGATTAAATACCTGGTCTCCCCTCCTACTGTAAACCCCAGTATTGAGAACAGCGCTTGATACAAAGGAAGCACTTAACAAACACCATAATCATCATATTAATGTCTGTCTCCCTCTCTAGACTGTAAGCTCTTTATGGGCAGGGGCCGTGACTGCCAATTCTGTTGTATTGCACCCTTCCAAGTGCTTAACACAGTGTCCTGCACCCAGTAAGCTCTCAATAAATACCACTGATCGATTGATCATCGTCATCGTTACTATCTAACGGGCTGTGGCCGGATCTGTGAATATAGTCTATGATTTGATAGATCCTATTTATAAAAGCTCCAAAATTGTTACATGGCGTACGCTGCCCCATCACATATAATTATAATCCCAATTTCAAGATGAGGTAATTGACCTTTTACATGTCTTAAATTGGAACCAACTCTATATGGGTGCTTTTTTTAATTTTTAATGCATACTACGCCCCAGATATCTAGGTGATTAGTCAGTATTAGAGAAGCAGCTTGGCCTAGTGGCAAGAGCACGGGCCTGGGAGTCAGAGGACC
This sequence comes from Ornithorhynchus anatinus, assembly GCF_004115215.2. NCBI lineage: Eukaryota > Metazoa > Chordata > Mammalia > Monotremata > Ornithorhynchidae > Ornithorhynchus > Ornithorhynchus anatinus. Next base: position 25,038,232 of record NC_041750.1, on the reverse strand, counting down.
TGGATTCTCCTTCCGGCTCTACCGATTGCTTGCTGTGTGACCTTGGGCAAGTCACTTACCTTCTCTGGGCCTCCGTTTCCTCACTGATAAAAAGGGGATTAAATACCCTTTCTCCCTCCCCCTTAGACATCCAGCCCCAAGTGGCACAGGGACCGGTCCCGTCTGATTATCTTGTAGTTACCCAGTGGTTAGTGCTTGGCTTAACAAATACCATTATTATCAGTACTTCTAGTAGCACTAATAATAGCATTATTAAGTGTTTACTATGGGCTAAACACTCAGATAAATATTCTGAGATCGGGTACAGTTTGTCTTTCACAAGAGGATCCAGATCCATTCTACTCCCATTTCACAGAGAAGAACACAGAGGCTCAGAGATCTGCTCAAGGTCAAAAATTAAGCCAGTGGTAGAGCTGGGCCTTGAACATAGCTTTCCTTACACCCAGTTCGATGGTCTTTCCACTAGGCCGTGGTGGACCCTGCCGTTTTGAAACTGAGCTGAAAACTCTGGAGAAAACGAGGCTTTTTTAAAGGTATTTAGTGAAATTTCATTTGAGTATTTTGCTGGGTGGCATGAAAGCCAGAACTCAAGTAAAGTGATAGTTTGCTGGTAGTGTGGTCTAATAGAAAGAACCCGGGTCTGGGAGTAAGGGGAACTGGGTTCTAATGAGCTCTATCACTTGTTTGCTGTGTGATCTTGGTCACGTCACTCAAGTTCTCCGGTTCTCAGTTTCCTCATCTGTCAAATGGGGATTCAATTCCTGATGTCCCTCCTACTTAGACCGTGAGCCCTGTGTGGGCCAAGGACCGTGTCCAGTCTGATTCAGCGTGGCTCAGTGGAAAGAGCCCGGGCTTGGGAGTCAGAGGTCATGAGTTTGAATCCCATCTCTGCCACTTGGCTGTGTGACTGTGGGCAAGCCACTTAACTTCTCTGGGCCTCAGTTCCCTCATCTGTAAAATGGGGATTAAGACTGTGAGCCTCACGAGGGACAAGCTGATTACCCTGTATCTACCCCAGCGCTTAGAACAGTGCTCTGTACATAGTAAGCGCTTAACAAATACCAACATTATTATTATTATATTGCATCTACCCAGTGCTTAGTACAGTGCTTGGCATATATTAGGCTCCCAAGTACTTAGCACAGTGCTTTGCACACAGTAAGCGCTCAATAAATATGATTATTATTATTATCGTTGTACCACTCTGATTACTAATATTTAATACGTATTTACCCCTGGAGGAGAAGGAAGGATCTCAACTCTCCAGATGGGCCAGATTTACCAAGTTATTCCTAGAATGGCCTGCAATTTTTTCTTTAATGGTATTTGTTAAGTGCTTGCTATGTGTCAAGCATTGTTCTAAGCACTGAGCATTGTTCTAACTGCTGCAATTGAGGAAGGAGGATGAATTCACCATTTACTGTATCTTGTACCCAATGACTGTACTGAACACTTATGAGTAGAGTGTTCTGCACACAGTAATCGTTCAATACTTGCAATTAATAGTAATGGCACTATTAATTGAATTTATTGAGCATTTACTGTGTGCAGAGCACTGTACTAAGCACCAGGGAGAGTATAGTAGAACTGAGTTGTATCATTAGTTTTATAGTATTGGTTTTGCGAACAAATTTTAGCCTGCATCTTCCTCCCAACCCCTTCTCCCATTCTTCCTTCTTCTCTCGTGAATTCCCTTCGGAACACAGTAGCAGAATTTCTATGGAGGAACAACCTCAGTGCAATATCGGAATCACTTATGCTTTGGTCTCTAGGGTTTCAAAATGAACGCACACCGCTCCATCGTAAATGGAAATTAAGTGGCTTTCTATGGAGAATTCCGTTAGATTTTGAGGGCGGAAAACATGTTGCTTCAAGAGAAGCAGCGTGGCCTAGTGGATAGAGCAGGGGCCTGGGAGACAGAAGGCCGCGGGTTCTAATCCCGGCTCCTCCACTTGTCTGCTGTGTGACCTTTGGCAAGTCGCTTCACTTCTCTAGGCCTCAGTAACCTAATCTGGAAAACAGGGATTAAATTGTCAGCTCCGTGTGGAACGGGGACTGTATTCAACCTGATTAGGTTGTGTGTACCCCAGCGCTTAGAACAGTGCTTGCCACATAGTAAGCACTTAACAGATACCATCATTATTACGATGAGCTTTGCTCCGTTTGCCCTGTCCAAGCGTTTAGTGCAGGGCTTCGTAATCGGGAAGTATTCGGGGAATACCTCTGGTTGACGGGGACTCAGGTGTTGGAGAGTGTTTGGAAGCTGTTCTCTGTGGGATATCGAAGGGATGATCATGCAGGAACCTAAGCTGCAGAATGACTGGAACATGAGTAAACAGAAGCTGACAAATTGGTGCCCCCAGTGTAGGGAGTTCAGCTTGTGGAATGCTATGTGGGACAAAAGGAACAGAAGAGACATTTCAGAAACATTTTGTTCTCTGTCAAAAACCCTCTGAAATAGAAATCTGCTGCGGATTGGCACAGAGGATCGGCAGTCGAGGCAAGTTGAATAGATTTTACTGAACTAAAATATCCCACCGAAAGTAGAACATATCCTGACAACCAGATTTGTACTCTCCTTTATCGTTTTTTTTTCTCTTTAATTTGAACTCTTTGTTCCTCTGTCCTGTCAAAGATTCCAGATATACATGAACAGACACCCAGGTCTCCAGGAAAGGTCTTCCAACTCCTAAATAGTTCCTGTCTAGCTGGGAGGTCAGGAGTGTTGACTGAGATAGGATTCGTAAGGAGCCATTAGATGTGCTGAACCTTGAAGAAGATGGGGTGGGGAAAAATAAAGTTCCGTAATTGGGTATTTTATCGTTTCTTTCCTCTCAGTGCTGCTGCTAATCTTCCTTATCAGGTTTGGGTGGATTTTTTTTTTTAATACTGCGTAACCTTCTTTGAATCTCTATAAAACAAAACATTTCCACCAAGCCGCTCATTTTTTCCACACTTTAATCTTCTTCTCCCATGGTCCACCAATTACTTTTCCTTGTCATCTCTTCTGGGATTTTTTTGCGGCGGGGAGGGAGTGGGGGGTGGGAGGATGGTGTGTGTGTGTGTATGTGTGCGTGTGTTTGTGTGTGTCTCTCTCCCTCTTTCTCTCTCCCTCCCTCCCTACTTCCCTCCCCTACTGGATCCTTGCCAGTTTCTCGAATCTTACCGAGTTCATTACTTGGGCACTGCCCGCTTTGGATCATCAGGTCTTCCTGCCTCCTGTCTAAAGCTGTTTGTGTTTGAAAACTGATACTTTGGCCATTTCTGATTTAATCCCAGCAAAATTAATATCTTTCTATTACTCTCCCTTCCTTCATTACTCCCTCTGTCTCCCCCAGGTGATTAACCATCTGTCCCAATCTCTTTTTTTTTCCTTCAAAAATAAACAACTTTGGATCGAGGGAGAACATTTATTTCTTTTCTAAAACTCAGTTGTTGATGACGTATCCTCTGGGAGATGGTAGAACTTTCTGTTTCACAAACCAATTCTTGAACTTGGCAGTAGCTCTGCCAGAGTTTACCTTGCCAAAAGAAGGTAGCGGGTGTCTAACGGATGCGTTTCCCTTCCACGCCTGTTGGTAATATTACCCTGGCTGTTTAAGAATAATTAAGCCTGTGTCGGGGTACCTGGATGTGTGATTACAGATTTTGCTGTAACGCATAGGAGTTAATCAGCAAACATGCGCTCGGTACACCAAACGAGTAAAAATAGAGCAAAGTTTCTGAACCAGGCTATGGGCAGAAGCCCTGGCCCTTCCATCTGTGCCTGGTTAACAAAATATTTCACGCTATTTAAATAGCACCAGCTTTGCTCTCTTTTCATATGATTGGTTCTACGGCAGACCGGTTCAGTTGATAGTCATCGGGAAGGAAATGGGAAAGTGAAACCAGGTATCTTCTGGGTACTTTATTATTTGACAGTTTCCACTAAAGAGCCTTAGCCCCCGTTTTGCTCTCCTTGAAAAGCGATACTGTTCGTTTCGTTGAAAAGAGGTGAGGCCTCCCCCAGAAATTTCGTGTCATCCGTTCCTTCTGATTTGGCCCAGAACTGAAATCACAATCCCTCCTTTGCCGGCTTTTTAGTGGATCCAGGTGCTCGCTTTTGTGTTTGCATGTTCAGAGAGCATATAATAATAATAATAATTATAGTAATTAAGTGCTTACTCTATGTCAAGCACTGTTCTAAGATCTGGATCAGATACAACCTAATAAGGTTGGACACAGCCCCTTTCCCACAGTGACCTCACAGTCTTAATCCCCATTTTACAGATGAGGGACGTGAGGCCCAGAGAAGTGAAGAGACTTGCCTCAGATCACACAGAAGACAAGTGGCAGAACTGGGATTGGAACCCATGACTTTCTGACTCCCAGACCCGCCCTTTATCCACTAGACCATGCCGCTTCCCATATCTGGGACTGGAAACTAGGCACTGGTCAGGATGGGAATTATTCCCAGGGGTGACCATGCATCCCATCAGCTGCATCTCAAGCATGTCTAATGGAGATCAAGTGGTTTTAAGTTTCACTGAAAATTTTAGATTCATCAGTTTGATTATAACTCACATCAGAGTACTCAAGTTGTCCAGAAAAAGACTCTTTCACTTCTTTATTCTGTATTTCCCAAGTGCCTCATATAGTGCACTGCACCAAATTGTGCTCAGTAAATACTATGGCTACTACTATTTCTACTATTGTTAACTTCAGAGGCTCAGTGGGAAGAGCCCGGGCTTGGGAGTCAGAGGTCATGGGTTCTTAATCCCGGCTCCGCCGCTTGTCAGCTCTGTGACTTTGGGCAAATCGCTTCACTTCTCTGGGCCTCAGTGACCTCATCTGGAAAATGGGGACAACCTGATCACCTTGTATCCCCCCCAGCGCTTAGAACAGTGCTTTGCACATAGTAAGCGCTTAACACATACCAACACTATTATTATCTTTACTATAATGCTGTTACTAATATTACCACAACGAATTCTACTATTATTGCTGTTAGAACTATTACTATCACTAGAGTTGAATTAGTCAAACCAATAAAGTGAAGTGAATGAGGGAAGTAAAATCCTTGAACTCACTTAACCTGAGTCCATTTACTACAGCACAAATAAGCCACTGTACTAGTCACTCTTTTTTGTCGTTTCAGTTACCTTGTTCACTAAACGCTTCCTAGACGTGAAGCACTGTGCCCACCCTAGGATAGGCACCAGGTAATCAGATCAGATTCAGTTCTTTTCTACAGGGGTCCACTCTCTAAGTTTTGCTTTAGCCGTTTATGAGGGCCGAGGCAGGTCATTAACATTCTTGGAAAGGATTCTACGTGGAAAATGACAACTATTAGTTATCGTGTCCATCTTTATTTTATCAAACAGGAAATTGAAGCGACAAGAAAACCTTCCCCCAGTAAGATCGGCCAATTTTGTTGCAAAGGAACCGTTTTAGATAAACTGTAGGTCAGTTTTGAGAAATGTTAAATGTGGGAATTCCTTCTAACAGTTCTCTGTAATGGATTTCCATGGTTTTATTGTTTTGTTTAGAAGCATAAAAAACCAGCAAAATGAGACGCATAGGGAAGTGAAACAGAACTAGTATTCGCTGGAATAGGAGATGGAGCCAAAAGAATTGTTAGGATTTTCACGTTTTGAATGCAAACAAATGATAGCTGTGCTGTTGTGGCCTAGAGGGAGAATTTGATGTCATTATAAAGAGGTGCCTCAAAAATGGGGTCCTCCCTCCGTAGACTGGATATTAATTGGAATCTACTGGGAAGGTTGGGCAGCTACCAAGGCTAGTGTCTTTGCTTGTCCTTTGGGGCCATTACTTTTTTTTATGCCACCTGGGCGTCCCCCAGATATCCTCCTAAAGGCTTTCATTAATCATTTAATCAATCTTATTTATTGAGCGCATACTAAGCACTTGGGAGAGTACAGTGCAACAGAATTGGCAGACACTTTCCCTGTCCACAACGAGCTTAGAGTCGAGAGGAAGAGATAGACATTCATATGAATCAATAAATAATTTATAATATATAATTTTAAAGAGCTGTTACATATACATAAGATATTATACCTTATCCAGAGCATGCCATCTTCCCATCTCTGGGTCTCTAAAAGCAGAGGCAGGAAACAGGGAACACCAGTGCAGAAAACTGCTGCTGCTAATAATAATAGAGCGATATGTATAATAAGTGCATATTATATGCCAAGGACTAGGGTAGAGACAAGTAATCAGATTGGACACGGCCCTCGCCCTTCATGAGGCACAGAGTCTGTGAGCAGTTGGGGAGAACAGGTAGTGAATCTCCATTTTACAGACTTTTCAGAGAAGCAGTGTGGTCTAGTGGACTGAGCGCAGGCCTGGGAGTCAGAGACCCTGAGTTCCAATCCTGGCTCTACCACTCATCTGCTGTGTGATCTAGGGCAAGTCACTTAACTTCTCTGTGTCTCAGTTTCCTCAACTGTAAAATGGGGATTAAGGTGGTGAACCCCCTGTGGGACAAGGCCTGTGTCCTATCTGAATCTACCCCAGTGCTTAGTACAGTGCCTGACATATTGTAATCGCTTAACACATCCCATTAAAAATGAGGAAACTGAGTTACCGAGAAGTTAAGTGACTTGTCTGACATCTCTCTGCAGGCAAGTGTGTAGACTGTAAGCTTGTCGTGGGCAGGAAATGTGTCTACCAACTTTATTATATTGTACTCTCCCAAGCCCTTAGTTTGGTGTTCTGCACACGGTAAGCACTCAAAAAATACGATCGACTGATTAATAGAGTGGCCGAGCTAGGATTACAACCCAGATCACCTGAATCCCAGACCTGTTCTCTTTCTAGTAGGCCTTTTGTTGCTTTGTGATGCTGACATTTAGACTTCATCATCTTAATCTGAAAATTCCATTTGGAGTTACCTTCCACTGCATTGTTGCAAAACTGCCCTCATTTTGAAATAGTCCTTATTTTGGGGAGAGAAAAACAACTAATCCCAGACAGCTAGCTAGATTACTCCCCTCTGTCTCCAAATCACAAAATGTCCTACACTGAGGATGTTTCAGTAATTTAGTTCGCTTTAGATGGCGATCTCCAGGAAGGGATAGTGAGTCTTGCTTCTGATGTACTCTCCCAAATACAGTGTACGGTGCTTTACCTCCAGAAGTGCTGAACCAATACCACAGATTGATTCTACACAGCTGTAGAAGAGACCGATAAGCTCATCCTCTAGTCTGTAAATTTGTTGCGGGCAGGGAATATGTCTGTTTATTGTTATATTGTACCCTGCCAAGCGCTGAGTACAGTGCTGTGCACACAGTAAGTGCTCAGTAAATGTGATCCAATGAAAGGTTAAAACTGCCAGTTTGGGGGATTCCTAGTAGGAGAGAGTAGACGCCATATCTCACAATCGAAACTCCTTCCCACCAAATGTAGGATCACCACATCGAAGCTACTTCAAAAACAGGACTCATAATGGCAATATTTACATAACCGGACCCGGCCGGAGCAGCACAAAGAAGGGTTGTGGTAATTCGCACAAGGAAGGGTTGTGAAAATTCACAAACGTTGGCTGTGGCAGACATGTGGTTGTTAACAGTGCAGTATTGAAGACAATTGTGCATTCTTGTCTGCCAATATGACGGGACTCAGAGCCTTCATAATGCGATCAAACTACCAAGTGGAGCCTAATCGCTCAGAATATTTTATTGTTCCTTTTCAGCAAGTAGTAATATCTGTTCGGGTGTGTGAAAAGCCCTACAAGTTTGGCCCAGTGTTAATAAGGTAGTTCTTTGATCAGGAGGAAAACTCATTCCAGTAATTCATTTATACCTAGTTAAACAAGTGAGCAGGCATTCACTATTTGCAAATTGTACTATATTGCATGCAAGCTCCTCCAGTGTTTAACTCGTGGTAACTGTGCAATCTTAACTCTGTAGCACAAGCAAATCTGTTACTTTTAAGACACCTACGTTTTCTAACCAAAATACCTAGAGTAATTAAAGCAACGGTCAAAATAACCCTGGTTTAGCTAAATACAAAAAAAAAATGAAGTGGATTTTGAAACTCAGAACTACATATTCACATTTATTTTCTTTCCTGTAGCTAGTTAATATTTTTTTCTTTAAATTCTGTGAGGGTCTGTGCTGGTGTACATTTCTCGTTTTACACAGAGATTTAAAGATCAGAGCTTCTGAGATGGCGGTTAAATATTCAATGAATGGGAAGAGAAGGTTACAGAGGAAAGCTGTGTCTGTGTAGTTAGTGCAGTATCTTGAAGAACAAGTCATAAAACTGTGAAAACTGGAAAAATCCTGCTATGAATAGTATTAGAATGGTAAAGTAGCCCAGCTGATTTTAAAATTGTATATGGGTGAGCTGACGGTTATCTGGCAGAGTTAAGGCTGTAGGACTTGTCACCAGCTAGCAAAATTTACGGTTTAATATTTCACAGCAAATAATTGCTTTCAATGCTTTAAATAGCACAGGAAACGTGTAGTGTGCTATACTTGACATTTGCAATATTGAACACTGATCCTGAGACAGATTCTTTGACCACAAAGAATGCCAGTGTAGGTGGGGTGAGTTATGGGAGAGGAGGTGGGGGGTGGGGGCAGAAATCAGAGGGTGGGGGAAAAAAGCAGTAGCTCAATCAGATAAGAATAAACCAGTTGATAAAGCCGTCCTCCAGTGGGACAAAGAAAAGGCCAAGTGAAAGACTTGGATAAGGAGATTGGTGAATGTGGCAGCAGAAAACAAGGTAAAACTACACACTCTATAACGTAATACGTTAAACTCGGGAATTTTATAGCACGCAGGTTTGGAAGCTCTCGTCCCCCGAGAAGTTCTTGGGTGACTCCCCCTCGTCTTCAAGAAAGCATTTCAGTCCCATTTCATTTCAACCATTCGTCTCCCTCTGAAGTTTTAGCCCCTCCGTGTCTCTAAGCAGCATGGTCCCGATGACGTGCTCTGGTTCTGAGCGTTCGTTGGCAGCACTGAACTTGAGTAGGTGGATGGGTAGGTTAAAGGGTATTTTTGTCAAGATGTTTGGGCCTCTGAGACCCCTTTAGCGCTGAGCTGTTGCTGTTCTTTCCTGGTCCCCAAATGAAAGTGCTCTGTTTTTCATCCCTTACCTGCTTAAAGACTCATAAATGTTGCTTTTCTTCTGACCGTTCTGACGACCTTATTTCTCGTAGCAGCTTAGTACTTGTGACTACTTTCTTTCTAAACCGCATCCCCTCTCTCGGCTTCTCCCCCACCCCGCCTCAATATGATTAATGCCCATTTAATCTTAGAAAGGAGTCTCTGTGCCATTTGGTGCTGCTTTTGACTCTGCCCCGTTCCTTTCGACACAAACTGCTTACCAGGCAATTGAACACAGCTGTTTTCAACCGAAAACCAGGCCCGTGCCTTGGGCTACTGAGCATGCTCGTATATGTAGGCACTTCAGTAAATTTGCACAATTCTTTAAGGTAGGTTTTCAGCGCATTTAATGTAAGCAAGCCGGTGGGTGTAATTGTGCACTTCTAATGAATTTAAAGCTCCTCTTTCTCTAACACAAGCAGCATTTAATATCTAAGCCGATACCAGTTAACTGGGCTGGGACAGTGTTGGAGTGCTATCTTAGGAACTGAGACTTGCATCCTCTTTCATGAATCTTTCATTGACTTGCTACGGGACCTTGAATAAATCACTTCTAGTGATTCACCCCTAAGTTTACTCTGAAGGCTATTCATGTTTATCCTATAATTGGTGAGGAGAGGGTCATTAAAGGGAGGAGGAATGAAGGAAAAATTGGGGAAACCCTGAGGATTGATATGCCTCATAGAGGTCTTGGAACATCCTGAAGCATCTTCTATAATTTCTGCCTTTCATGAAGCACCAGGGTCTTGCAGCTTCAAGGCATGACTGTCTGGGGGAAAAAAAAAAATCATCATTTCCAGATTTCAAGCTGTGGTCCTTGTAGTATCCCACCGGGAGTTCCATTTTTAGCCCAACAATTTTCCATTTTGCACTCAGACTCCTTTTATCTCTGCTTTACTTTATTGTGAATTTTTTTTAACCATCGATATGTTGCAACTTCAATTTTAACCCCTCTTATCGAGTGCAACTTGATTGAATGAGAAAACCATTCAAAATAATTTTTCAGATTCGATTAAAAATATTTTTACCCACTAACTTCCTGTTTCTCTTCTGAGAGTCAAAAGTATTTTTTTTTTACCCCTTTTTGGACATCATTTTGGCTTTTTTTCATGCTTCAAGATTCTGTGGGCTGTAGAGAAGGTGCAAATCAGCAAAAGAACCAAAAATTGTAACCCAAGCCCTGCTTCCTGGATGTAATAAATTCAGTGGAGGAAGTAGATGGATCTCCTCTTCACAACTAGGGCGTTGCTGTTAACGTGACCTGAATGTTCTGGTTTTGTTCAGTGGTCTTGTGACTGTGTTTCAACCCAAAACTGGTGGGTCAAACAATGTAGTAACAGAGGTATTTGTGAAGTGCGGTGTAGTGGAGAGAGCACGGGCCTGGGAGTCAGAAGGTCATGAGTTCTAATTCTAGCTCCGCCACTTGTCTGCTGTGTGACCTTGGGTGAGTCACTAAACTTCTCTGTGCCTCAGTTACCTCATCTGTAAAATGGGGATTGAGACCATGAGCCCCTCATGGGACAGGAACTGTCTAACCCAATTAGCTTGTGGGTACGCCAGAGCTTAGCTTGGCACGTAGCATACAAGCGCTTAACAAATAGCATAATTGTGATTATTATGTGCCAGTCACTGTGGTAGATACAGGATAATCAGGTCAGACACAGATCCTGTCCCACAGGTATTGAATCCCCACTTTAAAGATGAGGAAACTGAGACACAGAGAAGTTTTGTGACTTGCCTAAGGTCACGCCGCAAGCAGGATGCAAAGCCGGAATTCAAACCAGGTCTTCTGACTCCCAGGCCTGTACTGTTTCCACTAGGCCACAAGGCTTCCCCAAACAACTTCCTCAAAGAACAGTGAATGGTCTGAAAAGTTTAACTCCCAAACTCTCTACAACCACATACATCCTCCTCCTTAATTGGTTTAGTTGGCCAAGCAGTTTAATTTAAAATAGACATTGGTACCAGGATTGAGAAGCAGCATGGCCTAGTGGATAGAGCATGGGCTTGGCAGTCAGAAGGACTTGGGTTCTAATAGCGCTCTGCCAATTATCTGCATTGTGACCATGGGCAAGTTACTTCACTCCTCTTGGTCTCAGTTACCTCATCGGTAAAATAGGGGTAAGATTTGTGAGCCCGACGAAGGGCATGGATTGTGTCCAAACTGATTAGCTTCTATCTACCCCAGCGCCTAGAACAGTACCTGGCACATTGTAGGAGCTTAACGATACTATTAAAAAAAACAAAAAGGATAGGTGTCCCTAATGATTCAAGGGATTTTCCCTGGTGGAAGAGTTTAGCTTTGGGTTTACAGGAGAAGATTTTTCTGCAGATCTGTAGCAGAGTGATCCCAGTTTCTTTCAGAAAGAAGGAATTTGGGTCACCATTTTACATGGACATAAACCTGGGTTGAGGGGAAAATAACTATTGACTTGCCTAGGAAGAACAGGTTTCCCAAAGACCACGAAGGGGAAATAGAACTCCCCAGTTTGACTCCTTCGACGGTATTGGATTCTGACATGTGGATGTCCACGTGGGCTGGAATGAAACTACATCGGAGTCAGTGTTAACTGAAGTGACTGAGGACACCGGCTATAGACTTGGAGAGGAGCCTGTATTTATATTAATGTCTGTCTCCCCCTCCAGACTGTAAGCTCATTGTGGGCAGGGACTGTGTCTGTTTATTGTTATATTATACTGTCCCAAGCACTTCCTGTAGTGCTTTGTACTCAGTAAGCCCTCAATAAATACAGTTGAATGAATGAATGAGTTCGAATGATGCCCAACACCAGATCCTGGACATCTGAACTGAGTGTGTCTGTTATACTGCCGTGCTGTACTCTCCCAAGTGCTTAGTGCAGTGCTCTGCACACCGTAAGGGCTCAATAAATGCAGTTGATTGAATGATTCAGCATATGTCCTGGGTTCTCCTTAGGTGACTTTCTCTCAGATTTGCTTTCATTTGTGTATAGTAGTGAATGTAATAGTGAATGTCAGTCCCCGTTTTACTCTGTTGTGTGACATCTTTCCCGGATACGGAGAGGTCCTCCTACCCATCTTGTGCCCTTGGAAGTTCAGGAAGAACTGGTGGAGAAGCAGCCTCCGTGTTGGGAACGTGCTGAGGAAACCAATCTTGAGGGTGGCATCAGTTGCCTCTCAGCTCTGCCTTAGGTAGTGAAACCGTGTGAGAATCTGAAGCCAAAGCCAGAACCCAAAGAGGAAAATCCTCTCAGGCAGGGTGATGGTGGGAGAGTGTGTGACAGGCCACAGTCAATCAACATGTCAATCATTTGTATTTATTAAGCACCTACTCTGTGCAGAGCACTGTACTAGGGCTTGGGAGAGTACAATCTACCAGAGATGGTAGACACATTCCCTACCCACGTTGAGCTTATGGTCTAGAGAGGGAGACAAACATTAGTAGAAATAAATAAATTACGGATGGGGACATAAGTGCTATGGGGATGAGTGAGGGGTGAATAAAGGGAGCAAATCTAAGTGCAGAAGGGAATGGGAGAAGACGAAGTGAGGGCTTAGTCAGGGAAAGCCTCTTGGAGGAGATGTGCCTTCAATATAGCTTGCTTTGCAGTTGGGGGAGAGTAATAGTTTGTCAGATAAGAAGAGTGACTGACTGCAGTGACCTAGTCTGACTCTAGGCAACTGTTCCTCAGGGTGAAGGACACCATCCTTATCAGCAAATACTTATTGAGCCTCTGCTCTGTACTCTCCTGTTTGAGACACCATGGGGTTTAAAGGGTGAAGAGAAGGCTTTTTGACTTGGGTCCCAGGCTATAGTGCTTAGTACAGTGTGCTAAGGACATGCGTTCAGTAAATACCATTGATAGGTGTAAGCAAGGCCACCTTCTGGGATTCATGGGCTGAAAATACAGACTAGAGCAGAGCCAGGCTCTCTGCCTTTTCCCTTTCTTCATCCCCTGCTTTGTTTTGGTCATTTTGTTGCTCGGTAGCATGTCCCTCTAGATTGTAAACTCCAAGTGGACAGGGAACATCTCTGCCAAACTCTGTTGTATTAAATTCTCCCAAGGGCTCTGCACAAAGTGAGCACTTAATAAATACCTTTGATTGATTGATATCCACCAGAGGGAAGACCAGGAGACCCTCTAGACTGTAAGTTCATTATGGGAAGGGAACGTGTCTGCTAATTCTGTTGTATTGTAGTCTCCCAAGTGCTAAGTACAGTGCTCTGCACATAGTAAATACTCAATAAATACGATTGATTGAGACCCCTGTATGATCTGAGACCCAACCTCTTTGTAAGCCCTGATGGCGTCACACATGCTAAATTTAATCTGCATGTGCAGTTGTCCTTGGAGGCTTCTGGGACTTTTAAAAAACTTTTTATGGTATTTGTTAAGCACCAGGCATCATACTAAGTGCTGGGCTACATACAAGCTAATCGGATTTGATACAATCCATTTCCCACAGGGAGCTCACAGTCTCGATCCCCATTATACAGATGAGGTAATGGAAGCACAGAGAAATTAAGTGACTTGTCCATGGTCACACAGAGCTGGGATTAGAACCCAGCTCCTTTTGACTCCCAGGCCCATGCTCTATCCACTAGCCCACACTGCATCTCATGTGTGGGGGCCCAACTGCTCTGCAAAGCCCACAGACATCACTCCTCTCAGGAGTGTGGACTTTTTGTTTGATCTGTTCATTGTTATTCTATAATATGAGTCATTTCAAGAAAGGGGAGGGTATGATTTTTTTTTTTAGCCTGGGTAACTCTTTGAATGAATTCTTCTACAGCTCCACAGGCTAGGGATTTGCCTGATGGTTTTAAAACTCCTGTAACACCTGTCAGCAGACCTGAGACCTTGCAAATGAGCCAAACTTTCAGAAATATATCACCATTTCTCTCAGCATCTTAATTATTTTTTGGAGAAAATATCTTTATACTGATCCTGTGGTCTGAAATGGTATTTTTTTAGTGTGGAGAGTACAACATCATTTCATGTGGCTTAAACTTTTGAATGATCTAAGTGGCCAGGGAAAAGGGCCCCATTAGGAAATTATTCTGATTTGTCTCACTACTGGGTAACTAAAAAAAATAAAAGAGCTTGCTTTTTGCATTTCAAATTTGCAATTAGCATACGTCCTCAGAAAAACAGCATATTTGTCTTTGACATTTTCTAACATGCTTGGTTTGGGAACACTACTTTTTTAAATTCTGAAGCTCTTGTAAGCTCATTGTAGGCAGGGAACGTGTTTATTGTTATATTGTACTTTCCCGAGTACTCAGTACAGTGCTCTGCACATAGTAAGCGCTCAACAAATATGAATGAATGAATGTGAAATAACCCACTAATTACTTTACAGCTCACCAAGGTGAAGTGAATCCTACTTAGGTTCATGGAAACAATTAACTAGCAATTTTTTTTTAAAGAGTTCTAAAACTTTGACATATTTTTTGAGTTTGGATTTTGTTTTGGTCAGAGGCCTGAGGCATTTTTCTTCCTTCTGTTCTGATACAAGCTTAGATGGGAAGAGAGTGTTCATTCTTTAATCATTATTTCTTCAAGGACGCAAGTCAGTGAGCTTCTGGGTGGCAGAGACCCTGTTTTCCAGTTCTACTGTACCCTTACAAATGGCTAGTGCAGTGGTTTGTCCCCATTAGGTGTTCAGTAAACACTCTTGATCAACGAATGGAGCTTTTTTTTTAGTCCTGAAATATTTGCCAGCCTTTATTTCAGCTCAGCCCAGGTTGTTTTTTTTTCTGGGTGCTTTGTCTCAATCACAATCAATCAACCGATGGTTTTTATTGAGTGCTTACTCCTTAAGAAGCTTGCAGTATCTAATGAACAAATCCCACCCACCTGGAAAGAAAACACCTAATGGCAGAGTCATAAACAGAAGTTGTGCAAACCTGAATAAACCGAGAGATACTGAGTTTACCTAAGCAGGCCCTGGAGAATAAATCAGGAATCTGTAAACCACAGGAAGTGCTCGTGATTTAAAGGAAGAAAGACACAGGGGCTGCAGTCCGTAGATTATGATGCTTTCTTTAAACATTGGGTACCAAATAAGATCGATCAACTGCTCATAGTGTTCACGGTTGCACGATCTGCGATCTGTAGCCTTCTGACACAACTTTACACATCAGGCCAAACCTTAGTAGACGTGTTCTGCTTTTAAAAATAGAATGTATTTGTGCAGCGGCTCAGTGTTTCATTTGAGAACCACCAGTCCTTGCTGGCTGAAGCTTAGAAGAAGATTAATTTTCAGCCTGAATACGGAGCAACCCGGAACACGTATTTATCCATCAGTGACATTTATTGAATGCTTACTGCGTGCAGAACGCTGAATTAACAAAGCCGTCGGTAGGCTTAACTCCTGCCCTCAAGCGGCTTATTTACGAGCCATTAGATTTGTGTATTCCAATTATTCACTGATTCATTTCTCCGAACTCATGTTACCAGTTGTATGTATAGTTTTCCTTTTGACTGCTTGACTTCCCCCTCCTTCCCCATTACCAGTAGATTGTAAGCTTCTTGAGGGCAGATAGCATACATTACTTCTATTGGGCTCTGCCTGCAGCCTGGAAGCAAAAAATATTATTGAATTGCGTGCACCCTTGTAAGAATTTTCTTCTGAGTAAGGTGTCCCTATCTCCATTATCGTCATGGACATTTATTGAATGCTTACTAGAGGCAGTAATGTGAAGTAGACAGCTGCAGAAAACACCGAAGAATAGAAGTCGTACTGAGAAGTAGCATGGTCTAATGGATAGAGCACGGGCCTGGGTGTCATAAGGACCTGAGTTCTAATCCTGGCTCCGCCACTTGCCTGCTGTGTGACCCTGGGCAAGTCATTTCATCTTGACTTATTGAGCGCTTATTCCTTAAGAGGCTTGCAGTATCGACAGAAAATCCCACTTACCTGGAAAGAAAACACCTAATGGCAGAGTCATAAACAGAAGTTGTGCAAACCTGAATAAACTGAGTGATTCAGATTTGATAAAGTGATACAGTTACTCATCTGTAAAATGGGGATTAAGACTGTGAGCCTCCTGTGGGACCTGATTAGTTTATATCTACCTCAGTGCTTAATACAGTGCCTGGCCCATAGTAAGCGTAGTAACAAATAGTAACAAATACCATTTAAAAAAAATAGCCACGGCCCCTGACCTCGAGGAGCTTGTAGTTCAAATGATCTCTCCTGACTCTCCCTCCACCTTTGTGTGTTATCTCACCCAGACTTGGCTGGCATTTCTGCCTTTAAACCTGTGTTGGAGAGAAGAGTAAGATTCAAGAGGTGTTTCCTAACCCTCAGACCCTAAACTTCTAATTGCTACCAATCAGTCATTCAATCAGTGATATTTATTGAGCGCTTCTTGCAGGCTGAGTACTGTACTAAGGGCTTTGGACAGTACAGTACAACAGAGGTTTTAGATACATTCTCTGCCCACGAGGAGCTTACAGTGTAGAAGGGGAGACAGGCATTAATATGCATGAATTGCCAATCTCCCTTTCATCTTCCCTACCTTTTCTCAACCTACCTTATTATTTTTATGGTATATGTTAAGCGTTTACTATATGCCAGACACTGTTCTAAGCCCTGGGGTAGATATAAAGTAACCAGGTTGGATAAAGTAACCAGGTTGGACACAGTCCCTGTCCCACATGGGTCTCAGAGTCTTAATCTCCATTTTACAGATAAGGAAACTGAGGCCCAGAGAAGTGAAGTGACTTGTCCAAAGTCACACAGCCTACAAGTGGCAGATCCAGGACTGGAACCCAAGTCCTTCTGACTCCCAGGCCCGTGGTCTATCCTAGGCCACTGGAGGGGTGGTTCCTAAGAGGTTCAAAGGTGTCTTTGCATTGAGTACAATCCAGTTTGCCATGGGAATTCCACACTTGAACTCAGTCAAAGGATTAGAGGCCGATGCAACCAAGTAGAGAGATCTTCTATTAATGTGGCCTTGTCGAAAAAGATCATTCCCTGCATGCAGTTAGCTGCTGAGAAGCATCATGGCCAAGCAGAAAGAGCATGGGCCTAGGAGTCGGAGGATCTGGGTTCTAATCCCTACTCCGCTGCTTACCTGCTGGATGACCTTGAGTAAGTTACTTCACTTTTGTGTGCCTTAATTCACTCCTCTGCAAAATGGGGATTCAATTCCTGCTCTCCCTCCTACTTAGAAGGTGAACCCCATGTAGGACCTGACTACCTTGTATCTATCCCTGTGCTTGGTAGAGTGCTTGCCATGTAGTAAGCACTTAAATACAGTGATTATTATTATTACAATGTAGGAACTCATGTGGGAGTCTTGTGGGTGAGGCAAAGATCAGAATTTTATTAAGCCCGAGAATCTCCACAGAGCCTACTGGAAAGAACTCTGAATATTCCCCTTTGTCTCTATTCAAACCTGGGCCCCAGCACAATCTCATTCTCAAGACACATTGGTAGGAATATGGAGACAGGCCTCCAAGTCCAGGTTTGACAGTAATTACAGAATTACTGAAATTCTATCCGGGATTAAAATTTTCCTTTAGACAACGAGGTCAGATAGCTACCCTTTTGGAATGGATTTTACGTCCAGGAATTTGGGAAGTCAGGTGCTTTCTAAGTTCAATTTTTTTCCAGTAAAGGAGATCTGGTGTTAGTTAAAACATATGTAATTATCTTAATAGTAAAAAGCTTCTTCTCTGACTAAACATCGGATCATATTCTTGTTGAATGTAGGAAGTCTGGCCAGGAAAGCTGACAGAAACTTTAGCCCCTGCAGGAGAATCTGTTCGATTTATAAATAAAAGGTTTAACTCGATTAGCGTTATACCTCACTATTTGATTGTAATTGTAAATATGCAATTTGGGTTTTGTATTCTGGCGCATTTCAGGTAATTTAAGAGTCTTAGTCATTGTAAAGCAGGTGAAGATCATTTTCCACAGCCCCTTCACTTTTCAAATAAACCTTAAACAGTGCCAAGTTGTATAATTTTGAGCGGGACTGCTTTTATAAAGCAAGTGAGTAGTTTCCATTTTCATAAAACTGGCCTTTAGACAGTGGTGTCATCTGGGAGATAGAGACCAGATTCACTTCCTTTTATTCATTCATTCATTCAATTGTATTTATTGAGCACTTACTGTGTGCAAAGCAAAGTACTTAGCTCTTGGGCGAGTACAGTATAATGATAGACACATTCCCTACCCACAGCGAGCTCACAGTCTAGAGGAACTAGAAGTATTTACTTTATATAAGTAACGATCCCCTTCACTCTTGATTCCTCAATGTGGCACTACACTGATTCTGCTGAAGAGACCAAAGAGTGGACACAAATATGTGTTTCATGTGTTAGAGAAATGAAAAAAATGGCTACTCTCAAATTCTTCCATATTTAATTTCTCTCTGCCCCTAAAACTTCAGGTGATAGAGGATTAAAGTGTGTGTATATATATATATATGCATATATATATATGTATATATGTAGTCATTGTGACTGAACTAAGGATGATAGAGAGGTAGCTCAAAAAGCTAATGTGCCATAGCTACAAGCTAGAAAAAATGGAATTCCCACAAACAGATGCTGACAACACATTAATTTTTATTGGAGGAGCCATTAATGGATACCGTTTGGCAAATCTGATGTCAAACTGAATTTGATTACAGTTCTGACTCAAAGCATTCGTGATATGAGAGCTTTCCATTACTTTCAATTTTAGCTCTCCGTGTTACTATGCTTTCTTTCAGGAAAAAAAAACAAACACGACCACGAAAAGCAGTTGCTTAGAGGCTCAATTGCCAGGATCAGTTTTGCACACAGGTTTACTCCAGCAAGAAAACCTGTTCTTTGTACTTCACCTGTTTTTCAGTAAGTCCTTTCTTGTGCTGTAATTCAATTAGCGTGTTTGTGTCTCTCCCTTTCTGGTCCGGTTAATATCCGCCCAGGTACATTAGTGAAAAGCGGCTTTTGAGCAAGTAAAAAGGCCCTGTTCCACTTACCCATTTAAATGAAATTCGAGACCAGACCTGGACATCTCAGCAAGCAGTGGTTCAGGTTTATTTCCTCACCAGTCCAGATTGCTGAAGCCTGGGTCCTGCCGTACATTTTGAGGGCGAGATTGCTATATTTACATCCTATAACTTGGTCACAGTCACTCTTTTCATTCTGTCACTTTGGAGAACTTCGGGGCAAAGTTTTTTGCACCTTTCTTCATTTCCTCTGTGGACACTTAAACCTCAGCTTCACCCCAGCATAATTTGTGACGTGACAAAACTGCTTGTTTTCAATAGTTTATGTTTGCTCGTGTCAGAAGGTGGGAATAATCGATGCAAAGGGATTTGCTGGAAATGAGTGTGGCAAGTAGTTAATGAAGAGAAATTCAAAACAATCGGCTAACGTTTCTGATAACTTAAAACTAAGCTCCCTCCCCCAACTCCCTGTTTATTTTTAAATTGTAAGCTCCCTGAGGGACCAGGGCCGTGTCTAATTCCCACCTGTGTATTCTTTCCCAGTGCTTAGTACAGTGCTTTGTACACAGTAAGCACTTAATAAATACTACTTCTACTACTAGACTGTAAGCTCACTGTGGGCAGGGAATGTGTCTGTTTCTTGTTATGTTGTACACTCCCAAGCACTTAGTACAGTGCTCTGTACCCAGTAAGTGCTCAGTAAATATGATTGAATGAATGAATGCTATCACTGCTACTGAGGTTAGAGCGAAATTGGAAGGGTCATTTTTTAGTCTCCTTTCCGAATATTGGTTTGACAACTTCTGCTATATGTACTAATGTATGTAATATGTTTAATATGTAGTATTAAGCACTGTCTGGGTACAAAGCACTTTGCCAAATGCTGACAAATAATAATCAGATGTGATCTCTGGCCCCCAAGGGGCTCACAATCTTAAATAAATTGGGGAGAATGGGCTGGCAGCAGACACCGAAAAGAAGGTGAAAAGATTCAATCAATCAGTGGTATTTATTGAGCGTTTACTTCATGCAGAGGACTGTACTAAGCATTTGGGAAAGTCCAAGGCAGTAAAATTGGTAGTCTCGATCCCTGCCCATTAGGAGCTTAAAACCCAAAACATAAAAGACTTCTTTCCCTGACTAATCTCTCATCTTTCCCCATTATTCTCCCTCCCTCCATCACCTATGCATAGAAGTCCGTAACCCCAGTTGAAACCCCTACCGTGCTTAAATCCATAACCTTATACTCTTTTCCTTCCCCCTGCCCGTCTCGTTATCTCCTTCAGATCAAGAATTGTGTCTACCTACTCCATTGTACTCTACCACAAGCTTAGTTCAGTGCTGTACACAAAGTGAGTGCTCAATAAATACCACCGATTGTTCGGTAAGAGTCAAGGAGAAAGATAAAGGGACTGTGGCTGATGTTTTTTGCAAAAATTTAGTTAAAATGCATCGAAGTCCATGTGCTGGCATTCCTTTGAAATCTAGTTGGCTGAGTACTCCTTTAGGAAGTTTGACAGCAACTATAGTCCTAGGACGAGAAGCGGAATGGTCTAAATGGAAAGGGCTCGGGCTTGCCTACCGTTTGACCTTGTGCGAGTTACTTAACTTCTCTTGGCCTTGGTTTCCTGATCTGTAAAATGAGGAATGAATACCTTTTCTCCCTCCCTCTTAGACTGTGAAGCCCAAAAGGAACTAGGACATCACCCACCCGGATTATCTCGTAGCTACTGCAGTACGTGGCACGTAGTAAGCGCTTAACAAGTCCAGCACTTATTCTCTAATTGTGTCTTCTGGAGAGAGTATAAAAATCAGAAAATCCCAAGGGGCGGGGGGTGCGGAAAATCACTGAATTGGAGGTTGAAGATTCAGGGGAGGAAAAAGAGGAGCAATCACCCAAATACTTTATTCTGCCCAGGTCTCTAGAGCCTGCAACCTTCATATTTAATTGCATCAGTCTACAAACATAACTACAGTAAATTTACCCATGTGGCTGAGACTGGAAAAAATAACTTATCAGGGATTGCCACGTGGAATGTTTTGAAATGTCTAGGGTAACTGAGCCTGCTCCCTCTTTTCTATAGGGTTCACTCAAGCGGGGAAGAGGCTCAGATTGAACCAATCGACTCTCTTTGGAGCCAGAAAAGAGGAGCTAAAGGCAGGGAGTAGGTGACTGTCTCTTTGAAATGGTTTTCTGGCTTATACTGGATTAGGCAGAGCTGGGAAACCCAGAAGGTTTTGAAATGGGGAGATTACTCAGTGCACCAAGTTCCAACCACAGCCCTCCATTTTGCTCGGTTTTGGTTCTGAACAGTGGGGTGTTCGGACCCTGGGATTGAATGGCCGTCATGTCAGAGAGGTTACAGAAATGGGCTTCTGTCCCAAAACGTGAGGCACAAGGGTTGACCAAGAATCGCCGGGCTAAGTTTTGAAACATTAACTTTAACCCGATGCTAATTATATTATTTTTCTTTTTGAGGGTGGAAGGGCTTAAGGAAGCTGAGGAAAGATAAATTTGTCATCAAGAATAAATGTGAGGCTGTCACACTTTTGAAGGGCAAGCAGAGTCATTCACCTCTTTCAGGCCATCTAAATTCTCCAAAGTAGCAAGTAGCCCAGAAGAGGAGCCATTTTTTTTTAATATAGTATCTGTTACTACGTATCAAACGCTGTTCTGCAGGCTATGGTAGCTACAAGTTAATCAGGTTGGATGCAGTCCCTGTTCCACATGGGGTTCACAGTCTAAGTTGGAGGGTGGAAGGTTTAATGTCCATTTTACAGATGAGGTAACTGAGGCAAAGAGAAGTTAGGAGATTGTATGCTCATTGTGGGCAGGGAATGTATCCGTTTATTGTTATATTGTACTCTCCCGAGTGCTTAGTACAGTGCTCTGCACACAGTAAGCACTCACTAAATATGACTGAATGAATGAATGAATGACTTCTCCAAGGCCACACAGTAAACAAGAGACAGAGAAGGAATTAGAATCCAGGTCGTCTTTTTTTTAATGCTATACTGAGTACTTACTGAGTACTATGGTGAGCGCTTAACAAATACCGTAATTATTATTATTATTATTATGTGCCAAGCACTGTTCTAAGCACTGAGTTTAGATACAGGTAATTAGGTTGTCCCACATGGGGGTCAGAGTCTTAATCCCCATTTTACAGATGAGGCACAGAGAAGTGAAGTGACTTGCCCAAAGTCACACAGCTGACAAGCGGCCGAGCCGGACTTAGAACCCAGGTCCTTCTGACTTGCAAGCCCGTGCGCTTTCCACTAAGCCACGCTGCTTGGTCTCTTGGCTCCCAGTTCTGTGCATTATTGCTGGCCACTCTGCTTTTCTTATATTGTTCCTTTGTGATCTTTCTAATAATAATAATAATAATAATAATAATAATAATGATGATGATGGTATTTGTTAAGTGCTTACTATGTGCTGAGCACTGTTCTAAGCGCTGGGACAGGTACAGGGTAATCAGATTGTCCCATGTGAGGCTCACAGTCTTAATCCCCATTTTACAGATGAGGTAACTGAGGCACCGAGAAGTCAAGTGACTTGCCCAAAGTCACACAGCTGACAGGTGGTGGACCCGGGATTCTAACCCATGACATCTGACTCCTAAGCCTGTGCTCTTTCCACTGAGCCACGCTGCTTGCTCATCTTTGCTTGACATGTGGATTGGAAGATTTATGATTTTCTAGTTCAGATTACATGCTTTCTTCAAGCTATCTCCATTTCTTAACCTTCATTCACACTTCATTTTTAAGGCACCAATCACCATTTGTTCAATTGATATTTGCGGACAGACATTTATTATCCGCCGCTGTCCCATTTTGCTCTTTTTCACGGAAGCAGAATATGATTCATTAATCTGGTGAAAATGAGGTTGTAAAATTACTATCTCTCACTGTAGTTTTAGGGTGTATACGCATAGGAAATCTTGCCCTGTGGGGGTTTTTTTCCAATGTAAATGCAGCTGCTGATAATGATAATACAAGATAAAAATAGAAAAGGGTGAATGAAATGAAAGGCCTTTAGAGGATTAACACTTTCTGCTTCCCGAGCAATACCTTAAGAACATTTATTTCTTTTCAGCCATTTGAGAGAACTTCAGACCATGAACAAGACCATAACTGAGTCTAACCCAGTGTCCTCCAGCCTTTGTCCAGTGTCCAATAGTAGTAATACGATACTTGGATGAACCATATGATAATTATTATAATAATAAATAATGGTATTTGTTAAGCGCTTCCTATATGCCGAGCACAGTATCAAATGCTAGGACAGATGCAAGAAAATCAGGTTGGACACAGTCCCTGTCTCTCCTGGGGCACAAGTAGAACAGATATTTGATTTCCACTTTTCAACTGAGGAAACAGAGGCACAGAGATGTGTAGTGACTCATCCAAGGTCTCACAGCAGGCAAATGACTGAGCTGGAATTAGAAGGCAGGGCCTCTGCTCTTTCCACTAGGCCTCACTGCTTCCTGGTGGTTGCCTTTCGAGATACCCTTAATAATACTAATTATTATGGTATTAAGCACTTGCTAGGAGCCAAAGGGCTGTGCCAGTTAGATAGAGGATAATCAGATTGTATACAATCCCTGTCTCACATGACCTTGGGCAAGTCATTTGACCCCTCAGGGCCTTTCTTTAAGAAAGAGGAAAAGCAGGGATCTTGTCCCCCAGCTTAAAGATGAAGAAACTGAGGCCCAGATTGCTCAGGGGACTTTCCCCAGGGTGAGATGCATCTCCAAGACTCCTAACCTTCCCTCTAATAATTTTTTCTTAATTGAGCTTCATGGTATTTAGTGTATTTGTCACTGACAGGAAACCCAATCCAGACAATCATGAGTGTGGTAAATTTTTCTTAAATACCAGTTTTCCTTTCTAAACCTCAGCGTTCTTAGCAGTCCCATTGAGATTTTAAGTGAAGTGTATGTTCATTTGTCATGTGGGTGATATGGTCCGGTATGCATATTAATTGCTCCCTGTTGAGTTGTTTTGGCCAACATTTTGTCCAAGATTCCCTAAATATCTTCAAGGTGGCTCTCTAGTCTGTCCTGAAGATGTCCAGTTAAAACCCAAAGACCATGTCCTATGGAAAGCAGCGTGGCTCAGTGGAAAGAACCTGGGCTTTGGAGTCAGAGGTCATGGGTTCGACTCCCGGCTCTGCCACTTGTCGGCTGTGTGACTGTGGGCAAGTCACTTAACTTCTCTGTGCCTCAGTGACCTCATCTGTAAAATGGGGATTAACTGTGAGCCTCACGGGGGACAACCTGATTACCCTGTATCTCCCCCAGTGCTTAGAACAGTGCTCTGCACATAGTAAGCGCTTAACAAATACCAACATTATTATGTCCTGAAGCAGCCAACCGCCAAAATGCGAAGTTTGTATGGAAAGGCAACTGCCTGCCATCTATCAGCAGTCCAAGAACTGTAAATATAGGCTGTCCGTGCTTCCTGGGTTAGCTGGGCTAGCCTTGGAATTTTGGGTGGCCGTCCTGGACAATTTTACGAAAGTATCCAAATGTTTTGGAACTGCTAAACTGGGAAGTTACCCACTCTCAGTTGTCCTTACTTTAAATGCCTGAACTTCTGCAAACAGGCTAGAGCATGCTTCGACATGCCAAAGAGTTGTTAATAATCGTAATTGTGGTATTTGTTAAGTATTTACTATGTGCCTAGCACCGTACTAAACGCTGTCTCATATGGGGCTCACAGACTAAGGGGAAGTCAGTCAGCCAGTTAATCGTACTTATTGAGTGTTTACTGTGTGCAAAGCACTATATCGAGCGCTTGGAAGGGTACAATAGAACAATATGACAGACACATTCCCTGCCCACAATGAATTTACCGTTTTACAGATAAGGAAACTGAGGCACAGAGAAGTTAAGGGACTTGCCCAAGGCCATATAGCAGGCAAGTGGTAGAGCTGGAAATGGGACCTGCGTATCCAGACCCCCAGGCACCGTGCTCTTTCTACCAGGCCAGGGTGGGTCTGGGTCATCCAGAGAGAACCTCTAACCCTCAGCACCTCGCAGAGCTGGGGTAAAGGGTTTGATCATTCTGCCTCCGTTGATCAGTGTTATTTATCGAGCGCTTACGGCGGGCAGAGCACTGTACTAAGCGCTTGGGAGAGTTCGCTTATAACAGAGTTGGGAGCCACGTTCTCTGCCCACAGGGAGCTCACAGCTTCCCCGGTGGCCCCCAAGTGGGAGTCTCCCCATCCCAGAGAAGTCCAGCTGGGCCAGCAGGCATTCACTTCCCCAACCCCTGGGCCCGACGCCAGGGTCTTAAACGCTCAGTGGCCAGCCCCCGTGCATTCTCCGTTGGGGATGTGAAACATCTTTGCCTTGTCAGCATGTTCTGGCTGCCAGGCACCGTCCTCCCTCCCCCTAATCACCGTTGTGCCTCCCTCAAAGTAGTAGATAGCCTTGGGGTTTGTTAGCTCTGGGGCAACAGGTACTGTTTGGTGTACCAAGCCTCCTTTATGTAATCAATCAATAGTTTTTATTGTGAGAAGCAGCGTGGAGTAGTGGATAGAGCACAGGCCTGGGAGTCAGAAGGTCATGGGTTCTAATCCCTGCTCCGCCACTTGTCTGCCGTGTGACCGTGGGCAAGTCACTTCACTTCTCTGTGCCTCGGTTCCCTCACCTGTTAAAAGGGGTTCGAGACTGTGATCCCCACGTGGGACGGGGACTGTATCCAACTCAATTTGCTTGTGTCCACCCCAGTGCTTAGTACGGCTCCTGGCATATAGTAAGCACTTAACAGATGCCATAATTATTATTATTATTATTGAGTGCGCTTGGAAAAGTACCATTCAACAGAATCAGCAGACACGTTCCCTGCCCAGAACGAACTTACAGCCTAGAGATGGTATTTGTTAACTGTTTACTGTGTGTCAAATATTCTTCAAAGCGTTGGGGTAGGTATAAGTTAATTAGGTCGACACAGTCCCTGTCCCGCATGGGGCTCACAGTTTAAATAGGAGAAATAACGGCTATTTAATCTCCATTTTACATTTTAGGAAACTTGGGTGCAGAGAGGTTAAGTGACTTGCCTTAGGTCACACAGCAAACAAGTGGCGGAGCTGGGATTAGAACCCAGGTCCTCTGACTCTCAGGCCTGTGCTCTCTCCACTAGGACACACTGCTTCACTTTTCTTCCTTCCATAGGAGCTGGGATGAGGAGGCCTTAAGGAGGGGAAAGTGAGGGCGTGTGGGACTAAACAAAGCATCTCTGAAATCAAAGATGTTACCCCACGTTGGCAGGATTTCTGAGAAACATTTACAGATGATGCACGTGCACACGCTCTGTCCCACACACACGTACGAAAAGAA
Source organism: Ornithorhynchus anatinus (assembly GCF_004115215.2). Lineage (NCBI taxonomy): Eukaryota > Metazoa > Chordata > Mammalia > Monotremata > Ornithorhynchidae > Ornithorhynchus > Ornithorhynchus anatinus. The sequence goes on along the minus strand of NC_041750.1, from coordinate 25,011,832 downwards.
GCAGTGCCTCCCTCTTTCTCGAATGTTCTCTTTTTTTAAAAAAAAAAATGTTGAGTAAGCTAATCTTACAGGAATATCTCAAAAAACTTCCTTTGAATGCAGTACACGTGAAGTGAAATGGAGGTAGTGCTACTCAGTGGCAGTAGTAGTAGTGCCACTGAGTAGCCTGAGCTGGTTGAAGTCTTGACCAAAACTTTCCAGGACACAAGACAGTTTGAACATAATAATAATTATGTGTGGTATTTGTTAAGCCCTTACTAAGGGCCAAGCACCGTACGATGTACTGGGGTGATTACAAGTAAATCGTGTTGGACACGATCCGTCCCGTTAGGGGCTCACGGTCTCAATCCCCATTTTACAGAGGAGGTAACTGAGGCCCAGAGAAGTGAAGTGACTTACCCAAGGTCATACAGCAGACAAGTGGTAGAGCCGGTAGTAGAATCCATGACCTTCTGACTCCCAGACCCCATGCTCTACCCATTACACCGTGCTGCTTGTCTATGCAAGCAGTCTTCTCCTTCTTCCTATGTCCATCCTCTCTTCTTCCTCCTCCCTTTTCTCTCCCTCCATCTTCCTCTTGAACAGTGCTCTGCACATAGTAAGCGCTTAACAAATACCAACATTAGCTTCTCCTTCATTCCTCTTCCTCCTCCCCCTCATTCATTCAGTCATTTATTGAACATTTGCTGGGTGCAGAGCACTGTACTAAGCGCTTGGGAGAGTACAATACAACAATAAATAGACACATTCCCTGCCCACAATGAGCTCACAGTCTAGAGACAGTTCTGTTTCCTCCTCCTCCTCCTCTTGTTCCTCTTCCTCGTCCTTCTCCTTTCCCCTCCTTTCTCATCCCCCCTTTCTCCTCCTCCTCTTCTTCTTCCTCCTCCTTTCCAGAGGGCAGTAAGGTTGTTCACAGAACAGTCTATTTACTTTGGTCCCCGCTATTGACTCATTTAACCAGGATTAATATTTTTACATATTTGTTTTTCATTTGTGGAGGTGATTCAGAGAGAGCGTCTTAGCATTAATTGCTTCATCAGCCAGACTTGAGTCATCTTTCAATTGTCTTATTAGCTTAACTGAATGGAAAAAAAAAAGCCCTTTATCTCAGCTCCTGAGGCCTTCAGCAGACTTTGCATACTTCGCTGGAAGGGGCTAGTGGCGCATTTCATTCCTTGAGTGAGAAAATGCAGAGACCGAAAACCTCACTCAGGGAGCGTGTCTGTTATATTGTACTCTCCCAAACGCTTAGTATAGTGCAGTATACACAGTAAGTGCTCAATAAAAACAGTTGACTGACTCACTCACTCATTCCCCTGCCATCTTCGCCTTCCCCCCACCCACCCCTGCCATCTTCAGCTGCGGAGCGAATAGAAATAGTGACAAATGTTATTTCACTTCTTCCTTGCAGACCAGAAAGAGCTTTTTAAGGCAAGTAGAGGGCAGACACTTAGAAATAAGGTGAAAGGGGTTGGTCGATTACTCTCCCAAATTTCTCCTCTTCTGGCATTTCTCTGTCTAGTCTAGACTGTAAGTGGCTTGAGGGCAGGGATCATGCCTCCTTCCCTCTCGTGCTCTCCAAAGTCCTCAGTACAGTGCTCCGCACGTTGTAGGTACCCAATAAATATTACTGATTAATCCATTTAAACTGGCCACAAAACTGTGACCTGTGGTAATCTCTTTGCGTCTCTCCCTTCTAGAGTGTAAGCCTGTTGAAGGTAAGGATCCTGTTTGCTAATTCTGTTGTAGTTTCCCAAGTGCTTACTTAGCACAGTGCTCAGTACTCGCTTAGTGCACAGTTTTGATTCACTGATTGATTGGTTCTCTTTGGAGTGTAGCTCCCTCCTAGCCCTGCCTTCATTTCTTTCTCCTTCCTCTTTGGCTCGTTCCTCTCCCCTCTGTTTCTCTGTCACTTTACCCTGTTTTCCTTCAAAACTTGGCTCGATCGAACTCTGCTCGCCAAGCACTTTCCCTTCCACATTTGTGGTGTCTTCTTCCAGAGTGTGGATTCTCAGTGCTGAGCTGTTCCCAGCCCTGGTCTGAGTGCTGCCTCTTTAGGAGTAGTAGTAATTCGATAGTAGTAACTGTGATTTTATCTTAAACACTTTCTGTATGTCAAGGATTGTGCTAAATCCTGGGGTAGAAACAATCACATCAGACACGGTCTCTGCCCAACGTGAGTTTCACGGTCAGAGAGAGAGGAAGAACAGGTATTTAATCCCCATCTGACATATGAGGAAATTAAGGTACAGTTAGGTGACTTGGCCAAGGTAACAGTAGCGGAGCTGGGATTAGAACCCAGGTCTCCTGATTTAAAGCGAAATGAATTGAGTTCTCACTGGAGCTTGGGAAAGTACAACTGTTGCCCTTAACTTGTTCCCTGCCCACATGGAATTTATATTCTAATAAAGGAGCTTACACCCCCCATTGTAAACTCCTTAAGGGCAGGGATCATATCGGCTGAATTGTGTTGTACTCCACCATCTGCTTAGATTAGAGCTCCACACTCAGTCAGGATCCAATTAATACTTTTGATCGGTTGACTGATGGAGGAGTCAGACGTGAAAATAGTTATGAAGAGTGGGATTAGAATAACTAATTGAATATACATAATAATATCAACATTTACATATATCAGAGCTGGAAAACATACAGGCAAAGGCCACCAAGATGATCAAAGGGATTTAGAACAGTGTTTGGCACATAGTAAGCGCTTAACAAATACCGTCACCATCATCATCATCATCAAAGGGAAAAGCAGCATGGCGTAGTGGATAGAGCACAGGTCTGGGAGTCTGGAGAAGCAGCGTGGCTCAGTGGAAAGAGCATGGGCATTGGAGTCAGGGCTCATGAGTTCGAATCCCAGCTCTGCCACTTGTCGGCTGTGTGACTGTGGGCAAGTCACTTAACTTCTCTGTGCCTCAGTTCCCTCATCTGTAAAATGGGGGTTAAGACTGTGAGCCCCACGTGGGACAACCTGATTCCCCTATGTCTACCCCAGCGCTTAGAACAGTGCTCGGCACATAGTAAGCGCTTAACAAATACCAACATTATTATTATTAAAGCTCATGGTTTCTAATCCCGGCTCCACCACTTGTCTGCTGTATGACCTTAGGTAAGTCACTTCACTTCTCAGTGCCTCAGTTACCTCGTCTGTAAAATGGGAATTGAGACCGTGAGTCCCATGTGGGTCAGGGACTGCGTCCAACTCAATTTGCTTGTATCTACCCCGGGTCCCCAAGATACACTGCACGCACCCACAGTGATCCGTGTGACATCATCACATGACTTTGCCCGTGCCCACGGTGATGCATGTGATGGCACCACGATTCACTGCTCCTGAATGGTGTGGGGTTACCCACGGGGAGTTCTCGGTGGAGCTGCTCTGTGGGCAGGTTTCACGTGACTGGGTCAGCCCGAGAGGGCTCCCAGGGCCAACAGGTACACATGCATTGGCACCAGTTTAGTCGCAGTCCCAGGTTTGACCATTCAGCCACCGAGCTGAAGCCATTGTTTTTGGGCTTTGCCGGTCCGTTGGTCCCGTCTCCTTCCCGGGAATGTTTCAGAGTCGAAATCAGGTAAGAATGTCTCTCATTTTATGTCTCCGTTTCCCCCGACCCTGGGTTGGGTTTGGGGGTTCTTCATCCCAGGGAAACCGTTAGACCTATTGTGAATCACGGCCCAAACGGAGAGCGGTGAAGACGCTAGAGGAGCTGGTTAGGTCGACTCTGGCCAGTAGAACTTGGAGATGGTAAGGGTTGGATGTTTTCGGTGCCGGCTTGGTTGGCATTTTCAAATTGGATTCTTCTCACCAAACACCACAGATCACAGGAAGCCACGTGGCTCAGTGGTTAGAACAAATCTATGGTAGGCAGGGAATGTGTCTTTTATATTGTTGTGTTGAAAGAGAAGCAGCGTAGCATAGTGGATGAGAGCACAGGCCTGGAGTCAGAAGGACCTGGATTCTAATTCCGGTTCCACTTCTTGTCTGCTGTGTGACCTTGGCAGGTCACTTAATTTCTCTGCACCACAGTTACCTCATCTGTAAAATGGGGATTAAGACTGGAGTCCCACGTGGGACAAGGACTGTATCCAACCTGATTACCCCAGCGCTTAGATTAGTGCTTGACAGATAATAAGCGCTCAGAAAGCACCATCATCTTCACAGGTAGCTCTGGCCCTCTCTAGGTTGTGCTTCTGTTAGGAGAGGCAGAGAAGAGATGTGAGGGCCACCAGGGAGAGGGAGTTGATTTCCTCTCTCCCACCTTTTGTGGCCAGAGCGTAGTGGAGACCGTGCTGGGTTTCTGACACTGACCCAGCTTGGCCCGCCCCAGGGGCAGCGTAAAGAGGAACACACTAGTTCGGTCCAGTCAGATCCCTCTCTGTAATTTCATGTGTCAGCTTCCCCTTTCGTTTTCACGTGGTGTTGCGTTTCCTTGTGATTATGAGGATATTGGCGTAGATAAGCAGCGTGGCCTAGTGGAAAGAGCACGGGCCTGGGAGTTAGAGGACGTGGGTTCTAATCCCAGCTCTTCCACATGTCTGCTGGGTGAAGTCATTTAGCTTCTCTGTGCCTCATCTGTAAAATGGGGATCGAGCCTGTGAGCCCTACATGGGACGGGGACTGTGTCCAACCTAATCACCTTGTATCTACCCCAGTGCTTAGAACGGTGCTTGGCACACAGTAAGCGCTTAACAAATACCACAATTATTATTAGTATTATTAGATGTCAGTCTGGTCTGGCTGCTCACAGAGGCCTTGATACTAGGGAGCCTGTTTGGATTGACTTGTTCAGTATCCAGCGAAGAAGCATTTTCCTGGGGAAAGTACCGCCTGGTGGCTGGTGTGGGGGTATTTAGTTTTCTTGGGCCCCTTTCTGGGAGACCAAGGAGTTAGCAAGGAGCCCCCTCTGATGATATTTTAATAGGGGCTCTCCCCTTTCTCCCTCCCCCTTCCCCACATTCCCTCCAGCCTCTATCTGAGATCCTGATTATGTGCCCTCCATCTTGACTAGGTGGTCATCATATGTCGCCTGACAATAATGCTGATTGTCAAGACCGTCAAGCCTCTAGACTGTAAGCTCCTCGTGGGCAAGTGACATGTCTACCAACTCTATTATATTGTCCTCTCCCAAGCACTTATTACAGTGTCTGCGCACAGTAAACGTTCAACAAATCGATTGCTTGTGGTTACAGCCCGGTGGCCAGGAACGATTGGAGAAGCAGCGTGGCTCAGTGGAAAGAGCACGGGCTTTGGAGTCAGAGGTCATGGGTTCAAATCCCAGCTCTGCCACTTGTCAGCTGGGTGACTGTGGGCAAGTCACTTCACTTCTCTGGACCTCAGTTACCTCATCTATAAAATGGGGATTAAGACTGTGAGCCCCACGCGGGACAACCCGATTCCCCTGTGTCTACCCCAGCGCTTAGAACAGTGCTCTGCACATAGTAAGCGCTTAACAAATACCAACATTATTATTAACGATCATTCCGTCGTCAGTTGTACCATCGCCACTGCCGCACGTTCGCCCCCTCTCACCCTGTTCCTTGATTTTTGAGGACGGAAAAAATATTATTTTTGTGATGGGGGACACTCTGGGGAAGGACGAGGAGTAGGGTCAGAATGTGGGCTGGGTCAAGCAAACTCCGTGGAAAGAAGAGATGAGGGAGAGCGTGGGGCAAAGCGGTTACTGTAATTCCCTGAGTGACTATGTATGCCACACTTGGGTGACTCTATCAGTCAATTGTATTTAGAATACTTACTCTTTGCAGAGCACTGTATTAGACGCTTGGGGAAGTACACTATAATAGAGTAGGTAGACATGCTCCCTGCCCGCAAGTTTACTGTCTGAAGAGTGTAATAGAAGAGATGCAGTCTTAGTATAGTGTCTGGCACTTAACTAGTTTGTGTTTTGTATTTTTTTAAATCATCAGACAAATAAGCATGAGGGCTTCTTATTTCTTCTGATACTAACTGGGAGTTTTGAACAAAAGCTCTTACAACTAATTTGTGGCAGTTCCTGACTCTGGAATGTGATAGCCAAGTTTTGTGAGACTGGGGAATCGGTATCTCGGAACTGGATAAAATCAGCTGACAGCACTCTTCTCTGGGCTGATAGAGTAATAGTTCCTCTAGGAACTGGCCGGGATATGGGAAGCAGCAGACAGGATTAAAGGAGACAGGAAATGAAGAGTAATTTCATTGCTTCTTTTTTATTATTATTATTATCATTTTTTAACCCACTGACCCGGCATGTTCAAACAGTACTTCTTTCCTTGGTGGAAATGTGAGTTTGATTTTGTCTATCACGTGAGGAGACTAGAACCCTGGCTTATTTTTAAGGCCTACAGTTTTTTCTGGTACCTGTATATATCGGCATCTTTCTGCGAGCAAGATTCTTCTTCAGGAGGAAAAGTACAATATTTTTTCACTCTCGTTAAGCTGTGTCATAGGGTCTTTGTCACATGGTTTTCTCTGCTGGGCCCAGCAATCCTCAGTAACTTTTCTTCCCAAGGATAGCGAGGCTGCCTGGTAATAAACATAGTTGTGGTATTAGTTAAGTGCTTACTACGTGCCACGTGCTGTGCTAAGCGATGGGGTAGATTAAAAATACGGTCAGATTGGCCCCAGTCCCCGGCCCGCATGGGCTCACAGTTGAAGGGGGAGGGTGCCACCCCTTTTTTCTTTTTATGGTATTTATTAAGCACTTAATACATGCCAGGCACCATACTGGGGTAATTAAATGGTGACTTGCTGTGTGACCGTGGGCAAGTCCCTTTACATCTCTGTGCCTCAATTAACATCATCTGTAAAATGCAGATTAACACTGTGAACCCCAAGTGGGACATGGACTGTGTCCAACCTGATTAGCTTGTATCTACCCCAGCGCTTACTACAGTGCTTGGCATGTAGTAAATTCTTAACAAATACCATGAACAAAACAATCCCGGGGAGACTCAGGGAAGCAGAATTTAGTACTGTCTCTATAAATGGGACATTCCACCTTACACTACCAGGCTCTCCTGCTCACTTAGCAATTTTCTTTGTTCTTTATCTTCCTCAGGAGTGAACAGAGAACCTGTGCCCTATCTACAGGCGAAAAGGACAAACCAAAAACCTCAGTGTTGGGGATGGTGGCTGCAGAATTACAACAGCCCAAAGAGCACATTAGAGCAACCAATCAATTATTTTTACTGAGTACCTACTGTGCTCCCAGGGGAGAGTATAATAGTATGAGCAGATTTGATCCCTACCCTCAAGAAGTTTACAATCTAGTGAAGGTGCTTGAATCTGTTGACAATCAATCAATCGTATTAGTGCCTGGCACACAGTAAGCGCTTAACAAATATCATAATTATTATTATTATTTATTGACTCCTATTGTGTATGTGAATACAATAGAAGTAGTAGTCCTGATACCTGCCTGCGAGGATCTTACAGTCAAATGACATTTATTCAGCTGTATTAATTGAGGCTTACTGTGCGAACAGCACCTTGCTAAGCACTTGGGAGAGTAAAATTAAGGTTAGCAAATGCGATCCCGGCCCTTGAAGAGCTTATAACCTAGATTCAGGCAGAACTTGGGGACTTCCTCTTCTTAGTTCTGTCCAGCTCGATCACCTGCCCAGTATTCATTCATTCAATAGTATTTATTGAGCGCTTACTATATGCAGAGCATATATGCATTCCAACTAAGCGCTTGGAATGTACAAATCGGTAACAGATAGAGACAGTCCCTGCCCTTTGACGGGCTTACGGTCTAATCGGGGGAGACGGACAGACAAGAACAATAGCAATAAATAGAATCAAGGGGATGAACATCTCATTAAAACAATAGTAAATAATTAGAATCAAGGCGATGTATATTTCATTAACAAAATAAATAGGGTGATGAAAATATATACAGTAGAACGGACGAGTACAGTGCTGAGGGGATGGGGAGAGGGGGAGGAGCAGAGGGAAATGGGGGGGAAAAGAGGGTTTAGCTGTAGAGAGGTGAAGGGAGGGGGTAGAGGGAGTAGAGGGATAAGGGGAGCTCAGTCTGGGAAGGCCTCTTGGAGGAGGTGAGCTTTAACAGTAATTCCGTTGTAAGCTCCCAAGTGCTTAGTGCAGTGCTCTGCCCGGAATAAGCACCAGTATATATTGCTATTACTACTGATTGATTGGCACTGTTTTCAGGCTCCATGTCTCTGCCTGCCAAACTTGGACTGGACACCATTATTTGTAAGCTAATTGTAGGCAGAGAATGTGTTCACCACTTCTGCTACATAATGCTCTCCCAACTGCTTAGTACGGAGCTGGGTACACAGTAAGCACTTAATAAATACCATTGATTGATTATCACCCAGAGAACGGAGTGGAGCTGGAACTAGAATAACATCCAAAACAACATGGGAGATATTCTCCTGCTCTGGTCAGGGCGAACCATACTTGACAGAGGTTTTCCAGCTACAATCCAGGACGAATTGAACTCCCTGCTTCTCCCTAGCCTTGAGTAAGGATGAAAAACAAGATCCTTGCTTTGGTGTAGTGAATCATTCTGTTTTCGTTTTCTCTTCTGAAATCCACGGCCTGCTCGCCATGTGTGTTTAATAAAAATTTAATTAAAAGAGAGAGTGAGAATACATATTGGGCTTCTTAATAACAATTTATTTTCTGTCTTGGGAAAGATTGTCTTTTTATTCAACCGATCTTCTAAGGTGCCATTCTGTTCATTGAAGTGGCATCTTTCGTGATGATTTCAGAAGGATTTATTTTTAAATCTCACTTCTCAGTTTGCCTTCTACTAAGACCACTTAGAATTCCATTTTGTAGTTTTTTACCCTCTGCGTATAGGTATGTACAGAAGGTTTGGACAGGGTAGAAATCACAGGAGTTCTAGAGCGTCAAGCCTATTCTTAACGTTCGCAGTCCCCTGAGCCCCGAGTGAGTTTTGCAAGGAGGGCCGTGAGTCTGTTTTGGAAAAGAGTGCCATGGTGTCTGTTTCTCCTCATCATTTCTCTGTCTCTGCACTGCTGACTCACGTTTCCTGGTCCATCAGTCTCCTTCGAAGTCGAACCACACTCCCGGGCTCCTCTCTGCCGTAGTCCACACTGGAATTTTTTTTTTTTTTTTATTAACTTGAAAGGCTCAAAACGTACGTCAACCCAAAAAGAAATATGCGGCGAAACTGAAAATCTCCACACGGGTAGACTGAAGCTGTCTGTGTTCTGCCTCTCAACTGCCCTTTGGTTATTGAGCCCTAGGATCCCAGCAGCTAATGTTTATTTAATCGATTTTTTTTCCTCCTCTGAGAATTGACTGGCTGGAAAGGGAGTGACTCAGTTTGGAAAACTATTCTCCCTTCTACTTAGATTGCGAGTCCTGTGTGGGTCAGGGGCTGTGTCCAACCTGGTTATCTGGTATCTACCCCGGTGCTTAGTTAAGTGTGTGGCCCATAGTAACTGCCTAACAAATTCTGCAATTTTAGTATTATTAATTTATTAATAATAATAAAAAATGTTGGTCAGTAAAGTCAGGTGGCTAAGAGATTAGACTGCAGGGCTTTAGAATTTTTTTTATGGTAGTGCTTACTATGTGCCAGGCGCTCTACTAAGCACTGAGGTAGATACAAGGTAACTAGGTGGCACATGATCCATATCCCACATGAGGATCACAGTATCAATCCTCATTTTACCGATGAGACAGCTGAGGCACAGAGAAATGACTTGCCCAAGGTCACTCAGCAGACAAGTGTTGGAGCTGAGATTAGAAGCCAGGTCCTTCTGACTCCTAGGCTTGTACTCGATCCATTAGACCAAAAAATGGCATTGTGGCTAGAGCACGGGCCCGGGAGTGAGAAGGCCGTAGGTTGTAATGCCGGCTCTGGCACTTATCTGCTGTGTGGCCTTGGGCAAATCACTTCACTTTTCTGTGCCTCAGTTACCTCATCTGTAAAATGGGGATTGAGACTGTGAAGCCCATGTGGGACAAGGAGGACTCTGCCCAACCCAATTTGCTTATGTCCATCCCAGCACTTAGTACAGTGCCTGGCACATGGTAAGCGTATAAAAAATTCCACAATTATTATTATTGTTGTTAATATTATTAATGGGGCTGCAGTTTGGGCTAGGTAACAGAGTTAGGCAGATGGTTGAGAATTTTTCATGCTTACTCTGCCTAAAAACAAAAAAAAACCCAACAAAACAAAAATCCAATGGGAAGCAGTGAGATTTATGGCAGCAATGAAACTACTAAGTCCCATAACTCTAACTGATTGATTTCAGCAGATGGAGTCCAATTGGGACATATTTTGCTGAATCTCATGGCTTCCCAACTGTTATTGAGAAAAATAAATGTCGGGAAAGTGTTCTGGAAATAAAGGTCAGAAAAAAATTCCTGGAAGAAACCAAAGTGAAACAGGAATTAGGTATTCCTGGTGTTTTCTTTATTCGGTTTGACCTTGTACTCTGTAACATTGTTCTAGTTTGGAGAGAGCCTTGAGGTTTGCTGAGACCATTGCTTATTTTGAAAGACCGAGGACATTAAATAGATCCTTTCTTTATTCTGTTGCTTTGGAAAAGCACTGAGCGTGGAGCTTGCTTTAATAGTCTTTCTGTGGCTGTTTTTGTCTTAAAAAATGCTTCCCCCCGACCCCAATCACATTTTCATCTTAATTTTTTTTATCCTCCAAGAATTGGAGGTGGAAAAACTTCAGTATGTGGAAAGAAAATTTCACCATGCACAAAGATGACTCTTAAGGTGCCAAAAGGAGAATTTTCCTGCAGATATGGAAGAGTTTCTCTTGATTACTCGAGGTAACTTTGCTGCTCTGGAAAAGAAAGCTTTTTTCTTAAAGGATGCCTTAATGCACGACGGCCCAGTCCTAGGGAAAATCCGTAGTACTTTTGTCAACTTTTCTACTGTACTATTTAAGCACTTACCTACAATTCTGTTTTTCCTTTCTTTTCCTTTGTTACATGATTTTGAGAATGCCTTCCTTGTTTGAGTGCAAGCTTCCAGAGGGCAGGGAAGCAGCGTGGCTTAGTGGAAAGAGCATGGGCTTGGGAGAGGTCGTGGGTTCAAATACCGGCTCCGCCACTTATCAGCGGTTAACAGATACCACAATGATTATTATTTTCTATGCCCCAGGTCCCTCATTCGTAAAACGGGGATTCAGACTCTGAGCCCTATGTGGGACAGGGACTGTGTCCAACCTGAATGGCTTGTACCTACCCCAGTGTCTAGTACAGTGCCTGGCACATAATAAGAGCTCAACAAATGCCATTAAAAAAATGCCGTGGTAATAATAAAGGTCTTTTACAGTTCTTTCAAGAAACCCCTGTCTTTGCTTACAAGCAGAACTGCCGAGCTTCGATGGCTTGATTGAGTTACAGGGCCTGACCCCAAATCAAAGAACCAGATTGCACGGGTCTGTGTTGGATCCCGGCACGCTGTGCTAGCACCTGCGACAAGAAAGCATTAATATGCTAACACATCACGCTGTTTGTTACATGATGTCTTTCAAGTGTAGTGCCATGCTACAGCTCAAATGTCCATTGAAGTCGACTTTAATTCTCTTCTTTCTTATCCCTGCCTTCATTATTTTGTCTTCTGCCATCCAAGTCTTCCCTTCCCCCTACCCCTCTAGAACTTATTAGCACTGAAGCTCTACGTTGGCTTCTTTGGAATGTGGTAGAGGCAGAAAATATCAGCTGTGTCAAGTAGGACTTGGATAAGTTCAGGGATGATTCATAGCAGGTTATTCGGGGGGAAGAGAATGATGTCAGGAGGCTCGGGAAGGATATAAATGGATCCAAAGATGATGATAATAATAATTATGGCATTTGGTAAGCACCTACTGCGTGCCAGGCACTGTACTGAGCGCTGGGGTAGATACAAGCTAATCGGGATAGACACAGAACGTGTCCCACGGGGGGCCCGCAGTCAATCCCCATTTTACAGATGAGATAACTGAGGCCCAGAGAAGTGAAGACTTGCCCAAGATCACGCAGCAGACAAGTGGTGGAGCTGGAATTAGAACTCATAACCTTCTGACTCCCAGATCTGTGCTCTATCCATTACTCCATGCTGTTGGTCTATGATGGGTTATAAGAGGGAAAGATTTGAAATGTCAGATGGGCCATCCTTAACCAGAAGGACAACCTCCCAGGGGTCCTTTAGTGCCACTGAGGTACACAGAATTCTGGATATTTTCTCAGGTTCTTAGGTTAGAATCCCTATTAGAGGAGTAGCTCCTTGTGAGCAGGGAGCTTGTCTTGTACGCTTAGTACAGTACATTAGATTACTGTAGACGGTAATTAGACAGTACATTCGATTAGACTGTCAGCCCGTCAGTGGGCGGGGACTGTATCTGTTGCCGCTTTGTACATTCCAAGCGCTTAGTACAGTGCTCTGCACATAGTAAGCGCTCAATAATAAATACTATTCAATGAATGAATACATGGCCTCCAGTAGGTGTTCAGTGAAACAAATATGACTATTACCATCTCCTTAATAGTAGAGACCTGCGCTACATTATCAATCAACTAATCAGTGGTATTTATTGAGCTTTTCCTGGGTGCAGTGCACTGTAGTAAGCACTTGGGAGCGTACAATACAGCAGAGTTGGTGGATGCATTCCCTGCATACAAAGAGCTTCCAGTCTAGAGGGGGAGACAGACATTAAAATCAGTTGTGCAACTGTACATAAATGCTGTAGGGCTGAGGGCGAGGTGAATAAAGGGTACAAATTCAAGTGCAGAGGTGATGCAGAAGGGAGAGGCAGGTAAGAGAAATGAGAGCTTAGCTGGGGAGGCCTTTCAGAGGAGATGGGATTTTAATAAGGCTTCCAGATCGCTCCATGGGTCAGGCCCGGGTTCCCCAACCACCTCCCAGGGAGAAAGCTAGATGCAAGGGGCCTTCATTTTTCCTCATTCCCCAACATCCCCCAACCCTGCACAATTCCAACCACTTATAAGTTTAAGTAACAGCTTCTTGGAGCCCCTCGCCATCAGACGCCGCTTAAGAATCAAGTCACTGATGAGATGTGAATTTCTCGCCAACCGTGTGGTAATAAAAACTTCAGAGCTCTCTCCACCATCCCATAGTTTTTTAATTATGGTATTTGTTAAGTGGTGACTATGTGCCAAGCATTGTACGAAAATGCTGGGGTAGATGCAACCTAATCAGGTTGGATACAGTCCAGGAGTATTTTTTTTAATGGTATTGGTTAAAAGCTTACTATGTGCCAAACACTGTTCTAGGTGCTGGGGTAGATACAAGCTAATCAGGTTGGACACAGTCCATGGGTTTTTTTTTTTTTATGGTATTTGTTAAGTACTTGTTTATGTGCCAGGCACCATATTAAGCACTGGGGTTAATGCAAGCCATTCAGGTTAAAACCAGTCCATATCCCTCATGGGGCTCACAGTCTTAATCCCCATTTTAAATGAGGTAACTGAGGCACAGAAAAGTGAAGTGTTTTGCCCAAGGTCACACAGCACACAAGCGGAGTGAGGATTAGAACCCAGATCTTCTGAATCCTAGGCCATGGCGGTTCTCACGTCACTTAAGTTGTTTGGATTTCTTTTGGGGGGGAAGAGGGAGAGGGGATACTTTTTTAGTGTCCCTTTCTCTTAGCAATTTGGAGTAGAGTAGTTTCTATGGCCACCGTGACGTCATTTGGTATGGATAGAGCTTTAATGACATCTACAAGTGCAGAGTAAAGATAGTTTAGATCATGGCTTGAAATTGATACCTTGGTGCCGTATCCGTGTGCAATATTCATTATTCTTTTCTCCATGGATCTTCTGTTAGCTGGACATTTTGTACTTTTTTGTGTGTAGTTAAGTGATTTAAGTGATACCTGAAGAGAACAGGTATTGGATTCCCATTTTGCAGACGAGGGAACCGAGGCACAGAGAAGTGAAGTGACTTGCCCAAAGTCACCCAGAGGACAAGTGGCAAAGCTGGGATTAGAACCCAGGTCCTCTTTACTCCCAGGCCTGTGCTTTTCCCACTGGGCCATGTTGCTTTCCAATCGATTTTATTGAGCGCTTGATGTGTGCAGAGCACTGTATTAACTGCTTGGCAACTGAACTAAGCACTTGGGAGAGTACAACAGCACAGAGTTGGTGGATACATCAATGACAGGTCCCACAGGGCGTGATCTGCCCCTTCCCCCCTTCACCTCCCGGTTGTAATTACATGCCAGTGACTGGCAGAGCAGTGCATAGTGGGTCCCGCTCTGTGGAGTAGTGTATCCTGATTGTTAGGGTGAAATTCCACCCGAGGATGTAGTGTCCTCCCAGAGCCTAGATGAGGTTTCCCCATTTGGGCACCTTCATTATTTATTGATACCTCTTACAAACTCCACCCGGAAAGAATTCGTTTTCTGACGGTGCTGAAAGGGGCTGCCATTTTAATGGCAAGAAACTTCTTTAGAAACAGGGGAATGTTTTCAGGTACACATTGTCCTCCAGTTTGGATAGCGCTGGTTGAGTCTAGCCAGACTGCTTTTCTCGTTCCCGAAAGTGTATACAGGTCTCTGTTGCGGCACATTTCTTGGGATTGGAGTAGTTCCCGAATGAACTGTTAAGATTCTTAGAGGTTTTTTTGGCCTCAGCCATCAGTGAAGTGCTTACCTGTTCCATCAGCTCAGAAACCTCAGCTTCTGGGCTTTGGACAGGTCAATCTTCTCCATGAATGACTGACTCTATAATGTGAATCTACCTCCTCCATTGCCCCAACCTGCCATTCATCTCCTCCCCTCTTCCTTTTCCTGCCAGCCCCACATTTTCCTGCCCTTCCCCTCAGTACTTCACCTCACCCCCTTCTCCCCTCTTCCTCATCTCCACTGCTTCTTCCCTCCCTCTGACTCCCCACCCTCCTTTCCCTCAGTCTCCACCCCATCCCCTTCTCTCTTTTCTTTATGGTATTTGTTAAGCACTTACTATGTGCCAAGGACTCTACAAAGCACTGGGATAGATACAAAAAAATCAGGTTGGACACCGTCCATGTCCTACACGGGGCTCACAGACTTAATCCCCATTTTACTGATGAGGTGACTGAGACAGAGCAAAGTGACTTGCCCACGGTCCACAGTGGTGGAGCTGGGATTAGAACCCAGGGCCTGCTGCCTCAGTCAGTTGTATTTCTGAGCACTTCCTGTGTACAGAGATTTGTGCTAAGTGCATGGAAGGGTACAGTATAGCAGATGCATTTCTTCCCCATAACGAGGTTACAGTCTAGAGGAGTCTCCCAGTTCCATGTTTCTCTCCCTTATTCCTTCTCTTGTTCTCCCCTTCTTCCAGTTTCCTTTCTCTAACGTCCCATGCTTCCCAACAATCCTCCACAGGAGGCAACCATGTCTGCCTCAGGTGATCTGAGTAATTTAGCCCTCGGCTGTGCCTACTTAAGCAGCCCCGCCCATCAAGAGGAGGTTGCAATTTAGAACAGGTAGGAGAGAGCCCTCTGTTCCTCTCTGATGAGGCAACTGGCTACTTCTGCCTTCTTCAGGGCAAGGGAGAGGAGACCAAGAGGGTTCTCCAAGGAACAGGGGGGAAGAGAGAAGACTCACAGGAGTGGTGTTAGAGGTCTTTTCAAGTTTCTCAAAGGATAATGTGGTTCCTGAGCTAAACACCCCATCGGGAACAGTGTGTGATGGACAAAGGTGTGTATCATGGGAAGGGTGAGCGGGCAGGGAATGAAGTTAGTGTGGTGGTTATGGACTGTTGGGGTCTGTAGAAGTTGCTGATTACTCTGAGATACTTGGGCAAGGGTTGGGAAGGGAGGGAGAAAAAAGTGTGGCTTTAGTCTGATTTTCGCTTTATCCTGATGGTAACAATTGGCTGGGGCCACTTTTTTTAATGGTACTTGTTAAGTGTTGACTATGCCAAGTACTCGACTCAAGACTGGGGCAGATACAAGGTCATCAGGTTAGACTCAGACCCTCTCTCACAAGGAGCTCACGGTTGGAATAGAATTTAATCCCCATTTCACAGATGAAGAAGCTGAGGCGAGTGACTTGCACAAGATCACCCAGCAGACAAGAGGTGGAGCTGGAATTAGAAGCCAGGTCCTCTGACTCCTAGGTCTGTGCTCTTTCCAGGATGTCATGTTGGTTCCCATTCCGATATATCAGTAGAAAGATGATAAAAATAATGATGGCATTTGTTAAGCACTTACTATGTGCCAAGCACTGTCACCTGGGGAGAAAGTAATGATTCTCTAAGAGGTGAGGTATATGCTGTCTGAGAATCTGGACATGGCCTCAAGTCTAGAAGTTTATGCAATGTGGAGGCCCGACTGGACCTCCCTGGCCTTAGAGAGGGTGGGACTTCTGGGTCAGAATTCCTTAGCTGAGGAAGGGGCTGGAACTCTAGCTCTAGTGGGGAATTCCAGTGCTCTGGAGTTGTGCGGTTTCAGCCACAGCAAACTGTTAGTTAAGCTAGCAGCCTCAGTAAAATGGGGAAATTGGAGTCCTGATTAACTTGGGGGAGGCACCTGCTAAGATGGCTGCTGTTGCTGTGCACTCTGAAAAGGGGGACACAATTTCACTTCTGGTTGGAGGATGAGGGAAGAGGGGGGCATTTTCTGGATTTCTCCAGCTCTCTGCGTGGTTATGGCCATGGAGCCTGGCTTCCTCTGACATGTTTTGGCAGTGGAGATGCAGCCTGAGAATCCTCTAATAATTCACCTGCAAGGTTCTGCTGTATTACCTAACTCGATCAGTGTACCCTAGAGGCAACACCCTTGGGTCTTCAGTGTCCCCGGAGGATTTCTCTGTGCTTAGCACAAGAGTGTCTAATCAGAATGAGAAGCAGTGTGGTCTAAGGAGAGAGCATGTGCCTGGGAGTCAGAAGGACCCGGATTCTAAATCCAGCTCTGCCACTTACTTGTCTGCTGTGTGACCTTGGGCAAGTCACTTCACTTCTCTGTACCTCAGTTACCTCATCAGTAAAATAGGGATTAAGATTGGGAACCTCATGTGGTACAGGGACAGTGTCCAACCCAATTAGCTGGTATCTACCCCAGCGCTTAGTGTGTCTGGCACATAGTAAGCGCTTAACAAATTACACTCACACAAAAACACCGATGTGTTGGAAAGACGATGTGTCTCTGTCTCTCTTGCTTTCTCCTTTTGTGTATTTCTCTTTGCTTCCCCTGACCTCTCCTCTGTTTGTCTCCACTCCACCTCAACTCCCTTCACTGAGTTTTCTCTGCTGCTTTTATTTTTTCTGTCTGATCTTTCTCTTCCAACTGAGATGAGTCTCCATCAATTGTATTTATTGAGCACTTATGGTGTTTAGAGCACTGTACTAAGTGATTGGGATTGTACAATAGAACATTAACCAGACACATTGAGGAGAACTTCAGGGAGGGTAGGAGGGTAAAGGTTAAAGATAAGTGCTTTAAGAAGCAACTTGGCCTAGAGGAAAGAGCACAGGGTTGGGAGTCGGGACACCTGGGTTCTAATCCCAGTCCCCTCAACTGGCTTGCTGTGTTACCCTGGGCAAATCACTTAACTGTTCTGTGTCTGTTTCCTCATCTGTGAAATGGGGATAAAATACCCATTCTCCATTCCTCTTAGACTGTGAGTCCCATGTGGGACAGGGGCCGTGTCTGGTGTGACTGTAATGTGTTTGGCACTTAACAAGTAGCACAATTTTTGCCAAACATAGTGCCCATTTCTGCCTACCTTTAAAACAGCCAAATCCTTTTCTTTTTAACTTGAAGAACGTGGATATAGTCGTCTCGAGTTTGGAGAGGGTGCTTCTGATAGCGCTGTTTCCTTTGGGGCAGAACCAACCGATCAACAGTCTTCAGGATTGGTTTCCTCAGCACATTCCCAACACGGAGGCTGCTTCACCACCCGGGATCTAGCCTTCTTGAACTTCCAAGGGCACAAGATGGGTAGGAGGGCCTCTCTGCATCCGGGCAAGTTGCCAGACATCAGAGCAAAATGGGGACTGACATTACACCCTGAAAAACCCCATTCACTACTACACACAAACACAAGAAAACCTGAGAGAAACTCACCCAAGGAGAACCCAGAGTATTGGCTCAATCAATTGTTTTTTATTGAGCACTTACTGTGGGCAAAGAGCTGTACTAAGCTCTTGGGAGAGGAAAATATAGAGTTGGTAGGCAAGTTCCCTAAAGTGTTTGAGGGAATGGGAAGAGAGCGGCAACTAACAAATCCAGGTTGAAACACTTTCTGGAAGGGTATTGCTTGTTTAAGAAGGCTTTTAAGACTGAAGTCCCAAATGGACAGGGACCATGTCTAATGCCAACCTGTGTATTCTTTCCCAATGCTTAATTCAGTGCTCTGCACACATTAAGTGCTTAATAAATACTATTACTACCTGGAGAAGCAACGTGGCCTAGTGGAAAGAGCTTGAGCCTGGGATTCAAAGCACCTGGGTTCTAATCCCCAGCTCCTCCGCCTGTCTGCTGTGTGACCTTGGGCAAGTCACTAGAACTTCTAATTCTCTGTTCTAAGTGCAGAGACCAGGACTGTATCAAATCCAATTAACTTTCATTTACCCCAGCGCTTAGAACATAGTAATACATAATTAATAACATAATTATTATTACTAGGAATGATTACTAGGAATGATTATTTGGTGGCATTAAAAGTGAGGGGTAATCTTTCCTGTCACTACATCCATCCAATTTTATCAATCGTATTTATTGAGCGCTTACTGTGTGCAGAGCCAATGCGTAATTCAACATCATCAATAGTAATGGTGTTTAAGTGCTTATTATGTGTCGGACACGGTACTAAACACGGTACTAAACACTGGGGTAGATATTATAAATCAGGTTGGACACAGTCCCAGTCCCACATGGGGTTCGTAGGCTTAATCCCCATTTTCCAGATGAGGTAACTGAGGCCCAGAGAAATGATTTGCCCAAAGTCACACGGCAGAATAAGAATAAAGCTGCGATCGGAACCCACGATTTTCAGAATCCTAGGCCTGTGTTCTATCCACTACGCCACACTGTTTCTACATGTATCATGGGGTTCAACTGTCTGCCTCATAAGGTCACGGCTTGGTCATCTCTTTCAATTTTACCAACATTTTGCAGTCCCCAGAAAATGGAATGGGTGAGCAGGAGAAGTTGCACAATGGCAGTTAGCGAGTTTACTGTCAAATGACTAATGCTGTCCAGTACAATGGTCTTACGGAAATCTGTAAACAGTCCACCAGAAGCAGAGGATTTGGGGAAGTCAGAGAGAAAAACCCTGTGGTGTGATCGGGTGCAGGAAGGTGGAGGTGTGAGGCGGAGGCTCTGAGGTATCTGTTTAAGACCTTTTTTCATAAATCCCTTGCAGTGACTGTCCCTTCTTGCCGATTCTCACACTCGTGCACACTGTGGTCTGTGTGGCTGCAGAGATTACATGGTTTGTAGCTTTTCTTCTTGTAGTAGCCTTGGCCAGCTCACCATCTGTGTCTTCTGCGGCCTGTGGCCCCGGTCTGACCTGTTGACTGAGAAGCCTTGCTTCACTGCCATGGTTTTGGCAGAAGCAGCGTGGCCTAGTGGAAAGAGCGCAGGTCTGGGAGTCTGAGGACCTGGGTTCTAATCCCGGCTCTGCCGATCACTTCCCCTGTTGTCTCAGCTTTTATTCTTCACGCCTCCAAGGGTCACTCTGGATTCTCCCACCCCTGACCCTTTGCTCAAACCTACCCAACAAAAATCAGCCAGACCACAGATCTCTGCATCTTTAAGATGTGACTGTGAGCCCCATGTGGGACAGGGACTGTGTCCAACCTGATTATCTTGTATCTACCCCAGTGCTTAATACTGTACTTGGCACACAGTAAGTGCTTAAGTGCCACAATTATTATTAATAACAATAATGCTAATAAACCCTTCCAGAGTCCCACAGCTTCTAAAACACCTTCTCTGAAGGATTCACAACACCCTCTGCCTTAGCGGAAAGAGCACGGGCCTAGGAGTCAGAGGATCTGAATTCTAATACCGGCTCTGCCATTTACCTCCTGTGTGACCTCGGGCAAGTCACTTAACATTGCTAGGCCTCAGTTACCTCATTTGTAAAATGGAGGTTAAATCCTCCTCCTGATTTAGACTATGAGCCACATATAGTGTTTGTGTCCAAACTGACTATCTTGTATCAACCCCAATGCTTAGTACAGTGTGTGGCACAGAGGGAGCATTTAATACCACCATTCTTAATCTGTAAGCACTTTGTGGGCAGGGATCATTTATTCCTACTCCTACATTTTGTATTCTCCCAAGTGCTTAGTTTAGTGTTTTGCTCACAGTAGGTGCTCAAAAACTATCATTGTACAGCAGAGGACTGTAGTCAAGGCTTAGGATCCCGGGAGGGGCTGATCATGAAACCAGGGCTCCTTTAGGGATATGGAGATTCCCAGGGGGAAATAAAGAAAATTATGTTACAATAGCAAGGGTTTTGCCACTTTTTGTGAGCTAAGGAATCAACATCAAATTCTTCCTAAACCTCTGTGGTGAGAATGCAGTTGACATAGTTAACTGTGTACCAAGCTCTGCTGCTAACTTTTTCTTTTGGGTATTTAAGTGCTTCCTATGTGTGAGGCACTGTATGAAGTGCTGGGGTAGGTACAAAATAATCACTGTACAAACTCCTCTCCTCTTTGTGCTAGAGATGGTGATGATAATAATTGTGGTATTTGTTAAGCTTTTACTATGTGCTAAGCATTGGAACAGTTACAAGGTAATCAGGTTGGACACCGTCCCTGTTCCACATGGGTCTCAAAGGTTTAATTCCCATTTTCCAGATGAGGAAACTGAGGCCCAGAGAAATTGTGAGCTGCCCAAAGTCATACAGCAGACGTGGCAGAGACCCCCTTTTCACCAACCCCAAACACTGTGGTTCTGGGATGGAAGTGGCATTTTCTCCTTGGTTTTGGAGTAAGCGCAGGCAAGGGAAAGAATCTGGAAGGGATGAAGAGGAAACGTCCCCCCTCCCACCTGCTTATGCATGACAAAGGCAGTTGGGCTACTATCAATGGGTGTACGTAACAATAGTAATAACTGTGCCATTTGTCCAGCACTTTGCTTCAAGTGCAGGATTGGATACAGGGACAGAGTCCCTATTGCACGTGGGGCTTACAGTCCAAGGGGGAGAGGGAATAGATTTTTGAATCCCCATTTCAGAGATGATGGAACTAAGTCCCAGAGAAGTTAAGTGACTTGCCTAAATTCACACAATGGGTAAATCGTGGAGCTGGGATTAGAATCTAGGTCCTCTGCTTCCCAGTTCTCTGCTCTTTCCAAGGTTTCCAGCAATCCTGAAATCAGGAGAGGAAATCCAATAGGTCTTTTTTAAAAAATTATTTTGTTTTATTTTTTCTTAAAAAGGAAAAATGGTCTGGGCGACCCACCCAGGAGAGACAACTGTATCGGTCTCCGCGTATGCCCCGAGAAGTAAGATGAGCCTATTGACGCAGTGATTTCCTTTTGGAAACAAAATTACTTTCAGTAAATCCAGCCTGTGCATTTTTTAAGGAAGGACTGTGGCTTAAGCCTGGGCAGCACACTGTTTAGTGTTAACAAAAATGGTTTATCCATTACACAGACGCCAGTGGAATTTAACAAGAGGCATGAGTAGTGTAGGGTTTTTTCTGCCCCTCTTTTCTCCCGGGATGGGAAGGGTTAACTCAGGGAAATTCATTTGAGACTATTTTGGTAAACAATTCTCACAGGCTCACAAATGTCCTTCCTTTTCCAGTGCCCTAGGGAGATGGCAGTAAGAGTAATAATAATGAGTGGGGTAGACGTGAGATAATGAGATCCCATGTGGGGCTCACATTCTAAGTAAGCGGGAGCACAGGTATTGAATCCCCATTTTGCAGTGAGGCCCAGAGAAATTAAGAGACCTGCCCAAGGTTACCCAGAGGACAAGTAGCAGAGCTAAGTTTGGAACCCGGGTCCTCTGACTCCCTGGCCTGAGCTCTTCCTACCAGACACACTGCTTCTCCCTCAAAATACTGTGTTAAAACTTCGGACCAGAGATAGGATCGATCTCTCCTTAAGTTCTTGCTTACCCAGAATGTGACTTATTTTTTTGGCTAAAAGGTGATCTTTTTCTTTTTTTTTGTTAACTTGGATCTGTGGGTGAGTGCTGATTTGCATGACTTCTGTAACGTTTTCCGCCTGCACAGTGCTGCCATGTTGTCATAATCATTGCGATTCTAAGTGCTGGGGCGAGATACAATATAATCAGATCGGACACAGTCCCCGTCCCACGTGGGGATCACAGTTTTAAGTGGGAGGGAGAATAGGTATCGAGTCCCAATTTTACAGATGAAGAAACCGAGGCCCAGGGAAGTGACTTACCCAAGGTCGCACAGCAGGCAAGTGGTGGAGCTAAGATTAGAACTCGGGTCCTCCGACTCCCAGACCTGAGTTCTTTCCACTGGGCCGACCGCTTCTCTGTCTTTGCCCCTATTTTGTAGTTTTGCTTTGCGATCCGACAAAGGGCGAGCCCCTCCAGCCCATCACTAGCGGTACCGAGGCAGGGAGGCTATCACATTCGTGGGTGGATTGAAGCATTTGACTCTCAGAATGTGTAAAGCAGGCTGCAACTGCCAGCTGGGGTGGATGTTACAACACCAGATTCGGTGGTTTGCGCTCAAGGCTAGAGCCAGGAAGAAAGAGCAGTCTGTGAGTCACTGACCTTTGATCTCCCCAGTGTTCAAATCATCCCTTGGTAGTAAATTAGTTTCCCCCGAGTCCTGCGTGCCATCAAGCAGTGCAGCAGGAAGCGTGGTACTGTAGTGACCCGAACAAGCGCAAGGCCTTCTGGGGAGGGATCGCTCACCACTGCAGCGTGGCTCAGTGGAAAGAGCCTGGGCTTGGGAGTCAGAGATCACGGGTTCGGATCCCGGCTCTGCCACTTGTCAGCTGTGTGACTGTGGGCAAGTCACTTAACTTCCCTGTGCCTCAGTTCCCTCATCTCTAAAATGGGGATGAAGACTGTGAGCCTCATGTGGGACCACCTGTTTACCCTGGATCTACCCCGGAGCTTAGAACAGTG
Organism: Ornithorhynchus anatinus; assembly: GCF_004115215.2. Classification (NCBI taxonomy): domain Eukaryota; kingdom Metazoa; phylum Chordata; class Mammalia; order Monotremata; family Ornithorhynchidae; genus Ornithorhynchus; species Ornithorhynchus anatinus. The sequence goes on along the minus strand of NC_041750.1, from coordinate 24,988,805 downwards.
CTCTGCATATTGTAAGCACTTAACAAATACCAACATCATTATTATTATTATTATTACTGGAAAGTGAGGAGCTTAGGTCAGGGGAGAGGCTGGTGGTTGGGCAGTAGGAGCCCCTGGGGGTGGAGGGGCAGTTTCAGCTGGGCCACTTGCCTTCCTGTGCCAGGGTTGATGGGCTCAGCTCTCGCCACCTCTGGAGGGGGGGTGGTCCTTCCGGTGGGACCCTCCACCCATAGGGAGTCTTGTTGCCTAACTGTGGTAAGACACTGTTCTTGGGAGAGGATAAGCTCATTATGGGCAGGGAATGTCTGTTTATTGTTCTTTTGGAGTCTCCCAAGTGCTTAGTACAGTACTTGGCACACAGTAAGTTTTCAATAAATATGATTGAAAGATGGCTCTGCCATTTGCCTGCTATGTGACCTTGGGCAGGTCACTTCATTTCTCCTTGCCTCTGTTCCCTCCCCGGCTAAACAGGGATCGAGACTGTGAACCCCATATGGGCACAGGGACTGTGTCCAACCTGATTTGCTGGTATCCACCCCAGCGCTCAGTAGAGTGCCCGGCACACTGTATTAGCTGAATACCACAGTTATGATGATGATGATGATGGTGGGATTTGGCAGCGGCCCTTTCCCATCCCATCCCGTTTCTTTCCCGCTCTACCATTGGTGCAGTTGGATGGGTGCCATCATGGTGAAGAGGAAGTACGTTGCTTCCTCCCTCACCCTCCCTCTCCTCCCCCCCGCCACCGTTCGTTTCTCTCCTTCCCTCCTCACCGGTAGTGCAAGTGGGTGGGTGCTCTGCTGTCAGGGAGTAATAATAATAATGGTATTTAAGCACTTACTATATGCCAAGCACTGTACTTACTGCTGGAGTAGATACAGGCTAATGAGGTTGGGCACAATCCCTGTCCCGCATGGGGCTCACAGTCTTAATCCTCATTTTACAGATGAGGTGAGAGAGGCACTGAAGTGAAGTGACTTGCCCAAGGTGACAGACAAGTGGCGGAGCTGGGATTAGAGCCCAGGTTAATAATAATAATTACGATAATGTTGGTATTTAAGCACTTACTATGTGCAGAGCACTGTTCTAAGCGCTGGGGTAGATACAAGGTAATCAGGTGGTCCCATGTGAGGCTCACAGTTAATCTCCATTTTACAGATGAGGTAACTGAGGCACAGAGAAGTTAAGTGACTTGCCCACAATCACACAGCTGACAAGTGGCAGAGCCAGGATTTGTTCCCATAATCTCTGGCTCTCAAGACCAGGCTCTTTCCACCGAGCCATGCTTCCGACTTCCAGGCCCATGCTCGATCCACGCTGCTTCTCTCCCCCACCTCCTCTTTGTCACCTTCCCTCCTGCCCAACAGTTCAGGAGAGGCTACATGGAAAAAGCTGTGCCCGAGATTCTAGGTTATAGTGCTGCAGCTGCCCAGATTCTTGAGCTGCTGCATCAGAGTGATAATCATGGTATTTAAGCGCTTCCTCTGCACAAAGCACTGTGCTAAGTGCTTGGGTAGATTTGGGATAATCAGAGCAGATCAGTCCCTGTCCCAATCGTATTTGTCGAGGACTTACTCATTTGCGGGGTACTGAACTGAGCACTTGGGAGAGAATAATATAACAGTTGGTAGGCATGTTGCCTACCCACAGTGAGCTTACCGTCTAGAGGATAAGGGGGCTCACAGCTTAAAGGGGAGGGTGAACAGGTATTTAGCCCCATTTTACAGATGAAGAAAGTGAGGCTATATTAGCATTAACTGCAGCAGTAGCTTTGACAGAGAAGAAAAATCCCTTTTATGTTTGGCTTACAAAGCCTATTTGCTCTGTTTCTCTAAGAAAATGATTTTTGACTTGCTCGATGGGGCTAGAGCAGGGTTTGGGAAAGCCTGGCCCAGGAGCAGTAGGATTAACAGCAGCTCATTGTGGGCGGGGAATGTGTCTTTATTGTACTTTGCCAAGTGCTTAGTACAATGCTCTGCACACAATATGTGCTAAGTAAAGATTGAACAGCAGTAAACTGCACCTAAGAGCTGACAATTTTACTCCACTGGGCTGATTGTGACTTTTCTGCCCCCTGAGACCCCAGGGGCCTGAAGCAGGGATCAGTCATATTTTTTGAGCACTGAGCTAAGCCCTTGGGGAGAGTATAATGAAACAGAGTTTGTAGACACATTGCTAACAGTCTGGGGGGGAAGTGGAGCGAGGTGGGACCTCTAACAGTTTCTGGGACATTTTAAAAGAGTAATCAATCATATTTGAGCTCTTAGTGAGTGTAAAGCACCATACTGAGCGCTTGGGAGAGAACAGTACAACAGTGTTGATGCGTATGTTCCCTGACCACAACAAGTTTACAGTCCAGAGGGAGAGATTGAGTGGGATGGGACTTTTAGCAGTCTCTGGGAAGTTTTAAAGCGGTAATCAATCAGTGGTATTTATTGAACACTTACTGTGTGCAGAGTACTGAACTAAGCACTTGGGAGAGAACAATATACCAGCTGATAGACACGTTTCCTGCCCACAGCGAGCTTACGGTCTAGAGGGTCGAACTAGTAGATCTACAGTCTAGTAGACTTTTCTGGTGGCCTGTCTTACACAGATTTTGGATGAGGGCTCTTGGGGAAAAAATGCATTTCTATAAGCAGGCCTAGCTGAGTTGCCAAGAGGCATTAATAACATTTACAAAGTCCATCTCGCAGTCTTATTTTAGGCAATAAGAAGAGGTAGTTGTGGGTTTTTTTTTTTAATCTCTCTGTTTGATAAAAGTGAAAGATGTTTGTACTATTGAGGGCAAATGTCAAGCAGTTATCACAGCCTAGCTCATCTGAGTTTTTTTACTTTCATTTTCCAAAGGCCTGCGGCAAACCCAGCTGTTCATGTTGCATTCCACTAATTTGGGATGGGAAAGTTGTCTCAATGATGATAATAGTAATAAAAAAACTAGAGCATATTTGAATTTTTCTGAAGCCCTAGCCCATCAGCCCACTGTCTTCATTTTACCTCCTCAGCATCCCCATGAAGTAGGAGGGTGAGTCTCTTATCTCCATTTTACAGATGAAGAACAGAGGTCCAGAGAGCTGCAGTGACTTGTCCAAGATCACATAGCAGGGAGGGGCTGGGGCCATGGTCTCCCAACTTTTTCCCCCATTTTGTGCCATTTTGGTAGACTCTGCTGCCTTCTTCCCACTAGGGCATGCTGCTTCTGTGATTGATAAGGTATATTAAATCTCTAACCCACTGCACTCTGTGGTAACGTCCAAAGTTATTAGAATGAATCAGTTTATCCCGTGGAGAATGGAGAAGCACCAACCAGTTTTCTGCTTAGAGGAACTGTATAATACAGCTTCCAAACTAATCTCAGAGCTGTGGCTTTGAGCTGAAAGGAGTCTTCCCCCATTGCTTAGTAAAACTAACATTTGTTTATCATGTCCATTTGTCAGTGTGGAATGATCACAGTGATTCAGAGATTTGAAACAACACATTCATTTTAGTTCGAAGATTTTGGCTGAAGACACGTCATTTCCCTTCCTTCAACATGATTTCTGGTTTGGTTTTTCACATTGAAAGCCTCTCGATGCATCAGTGAAGCTTGGCACTTAATAGCCGAGCATGTTGTTGAGACGACTGTAATTATTAGAAGTCAAATTTCACTTAAATAGTTGACCCAAAATACAGATGGACGATCTCCAACCCAGGAGGTGTTGATCAGAAAGAAGGAAGTGTGCAGATCACGGATTAGCACAGCGTGACAAACGTCAGCTGACTCGATTTTTCTTATCCATTCACGAAAAGAGCGGTAGAGATCACCCAACGCCCGACCCCAATCCAGTATAATCCGGTTGACTTCACAGTCTCATTTCCTGCCAGGGCCCCGAAAGAAGAAGTCCAGCCGAAAGGCTAAGCGTTGTTTCGTAGTGTGCAGGCATCCTGAGACAAATACAGTGTGTACGTTTCTGAGAACTCCGCCGCCTTTGTAGTAGTGGAGTGACTGAATTTGGAAGTCGGAGGGTAGGAAGTCTATCGGGGTGATTGAGTAGAAGGAATATCACGGGACGGCAGAAAGGGTAATAGATCTGAGATGCTGAATTTGATTCTCCTTTCAGAATCTGGTCTCAGGAAGACACAGAACTGGCCTCATTCCTCCCCTGTGAGAATTTCAGATCCCCAACAGGTGCTTAACGTTGAACTTACTTGGAGAGGCCTTTTCTTGTGACTGCTGCTCTGTGGAACCGCTATAGCGAACTGTAAGAGCCACCTCAGGAAAAGAGCTAAGGCCCCATCCTTGTGTTTTGCTTCAACAGCGGTATTTGTGGAGAGTTTTGAGCTGACTTAATCTTATCTCCATTTTACAGATGAGGAAACCGAGGCCGACAGGATAGATGACTTGCCCAAAGTCACACACAGTAGGTCAGCGGTAGAGCTGGGCCTCGAACCTGTAAGCTTGTTGTGGGCAGGGAGCGTGTCTATCTACTGTGTTGTATTAAGCACCGTTGTGCTAAGCGCTGGAGTGGATATAAGTAAATCAGGTTGGACACAGTTCCTGTTCCACATGGGGATCTGTGTCTTAATCCCCGTTTCACAGATAAGGTAAATGAAGTCCAGAAAAGTGAAGCGACTTACCCAACACCACACAGCAGGCAAGTGGCAGAGCCAAGATTAGAACCCATGACCTTCTGACTCCCAGGCTTGTGCTCTACCCAAGCGCTTACTACCCTGTTCTCTGCACACAGTCAAGTGCTCAATACCTATGATTTATTTTAACCTCCTTCCGCCCCCTATTCTTCCAAATCCCAGTCCCATGCTCTTTCCACAAGGCCAGACTGCCAGATAAACTGGTGCCTGGGACCTGAAGAGGAGTGATGACCGATGAAGGCTCTCTGCCTTCTCTTTTACCTGCTGACCTTTGACAAGAGGATCAAGGTTGAACAAAGCAGCCTGGAGGTCCATCCCCTCTTTCTTTTTTGACTTAACTCTACACTGGGAAGATGGTTATTTCCAGGACACTGAGATGCCTTCCACATAAAGGGTTAGCAACACTCCCTTTGGCAACACAACCCAAATCCTGGACTTAAGAAGTTTAAAAGGAAAGCAAGGACTTGAGGAAATGTCAAGGAGAAGATAAAACTACATCCTCTTTCTTCCACTCCTGCAGATGGGAGAGAAGCCCTGTGGCTTTGGGTTTGAGGTCGGTCACATAGAAATTCAGTTTCTGCCATTAAGCCACCTTGAGATTTCCCTCTGCAGGGTTCCTCCCAAATAGTAATCTGACAAGATGTATGCGCTCTCTCTTTATCTCTTTTATGGTATTTTAAGTGCTTACTATGCACCAGGCACTGTACTAAGTACTGGGTAGATGCAAGGTAATCAGGTTGGACATAGTCCCTGTCCCATGTGAAGTGTATCATCTTAACCCCCATTTTACAGATGAGGAAACTGAGAAGTGAAGTGACTTTCCCAAGGTCACAACAGAAAAGTGGTAGAGCCAGGATTAGAACTCAGGTCCTTCTGACGGCTGGGCTTATGCTCTATCTGCTAGGCCATGCTACTTCTCTCTCCATTCCAGTCAGTAATGGCCACCTCACCCTCTTGAAGCAAGGTGATGTGCTGATTGACTCTCCAAGCATGGACCGCACTTGATGGAGGCCAGTGGATTATTGTTTTTGTTAAAAAAAAAAAAAAAAGTCTGGACGGAAGGACAGTTGCCCTATTTGAACACACGAGCCATTACGAAGTGAACCATGGAGCTGGAAGGGTCTTCGAGGTCATTCGGTCCATCCCCCTGCTTCCCATCAAAGGATATGAGCTTCCCCCAGCATTCCCAGTTTTTGTAGAGTATGGCATAGCTGGGCTTTCTGTCAGCTTGTTACAATCAGAGAGTGAAATAATAATAACTCTTTCCCATTGTATCCTGTTGCTTATCTTGCTCATTCCATTTCCAGGAATCGTAGCTTTAGCTGTTTGAGCCATTTTCATGGGTGAATCAAGTTGATCGATTCTCTGTACTTGGTGGCAGAAGAACCTTAATCCCTGTACAAACTATTCCATTTTCAGGTTAGTTGGAGGCAGCTCTGCCTTTGAGGCGTTCTCACACCTCAGTATTTTATGAATGTTGTAAAACCTCTACGCTGTATCACCGGTCTCTTTTTAAAAACAAATTACTTTCTGACAACTGTGAGATTGATAAATTGCAACAGGCTTTATAGGATTTCCTCTTAATGATTCTTTGTTTCCAGTAACATGGTTTCTATTATGTGGTCATCTCAATGGCTGAAGCAAAAAAATTATCCTGTAGTGGATGGGAACTCTTTCTTGATTGTTTCCTGAGAAAAGCTTACCCACTGAAGGGAAAAATCAAGATGAAGCCAAGAGCAAATGGCCAGCAATTGTTTTGCTACAGGCTTGCTGACCTTCTGAATTTGTACAAGGAATAAACATGGCATTAATAATAATAATAATGGTATTTAAGTGCTTACTATGTACCAGGTGCTGTATTAAGCCCTGGGGTGGATAGAAGATAATCCGGGTAGATTCAGCCTCAGTCCCACAGAGGACTTAGTCTTAAGAAGCAGCTTGATTTAGTAGAAAAAGCACGGGTTTGGGAGGCAGAGGTCGTGGGTTCTAATCCTGGCTCCACTACTTGTCAGCTGTGTGACTTTAGTCAAGTCACTCAACTTGTCTGTGCCTCAGATACCTCATCTGTAAAATGGGGCTGGAGACTGTGAGGATTTGAACCTAGGTCCTTCAGACGCCCAGGCCCGTGCTCTATCCACTAGGCCGTGCTGCTTGTTTTTACTGAGCACTTACTGTGTGCAGGCACTGTACTAGTTGCTTGGAAGACTACAGTAGAGTTGGTACTTATGATATCTGCCCTCAAGAAGCTTAACTTTCTACTGGAGTGTAGGGGTAAAGAAGGGCAGAGATTTCAGAGGGAGATGGGAATTGGGAGAGGGCAAGCTTCACAGACGTAATAGGCCAGAAAGTCGCCATTTTGGGACTCTTTTGCTCTGGTTGGAAATGCTCAGGCTTGGTAAGAGTCCTGGAAGAACACGTCTAGAAGTCCAGAGCAGACAGCTTTGAGGACTATCACCCCCATATCCTGCAGAAGTTGGTCTCTTTCGGTCCATAAACTAGACAATCTTTGTATACACATCTTATACCCGTTGAAGGACTCAGTTATGGTAAGTCCAATCAGTGGTATTTATTGAGCACATTCAGGATGCAGAACACCATACTGAGCACCTGGGGGAGAATACAACAGTGTTGGTAGACACATTCCCTGCCCACAAGGAGCTTACCCTCTAAATCAATCGCTTCCAGCTTTCTGAAACTGCTTTGTGCTGTAGCTGGGGTTTTTTGGGTATGGATGCTGGGGGCTTGGAACCGAGTATAGCCAAAACCTAATGGAAAGATAGATTCTTACCTTCCTGAACCCTGTGGAAACTGAGATGGTCTGATTAGAGACCCCAGTTCCTTCACTGAAAACCTGATTTTCAGGATCAGTCCAACAGAAGACTGATTTTCAGAGGAGAAGGGGAAAAAATCAATTGTATTTGAGTGCTTACTGTGTGCAGAGTACCGTACTAAGCACTTGGGAGAGTACAATGGGTTAGTGTAACAGTTGGTAGACACTCCCTGACCACAGTGAGCTTACAGTCATATAATAATGTTGATATTTGTTAAGCGCTTACCATGTGCAGAGCACTGTTCTAAGCGCTGGGGTAGACACAGGGGAATCAGGTTGTCCCACGTGAGGCTCACAGTTAATCCCCATTTTACAGATGAGGTAACTGAGGCACAGAGAAGTCAAGTGACTTGCCCACAGTCACACAACTGACAAGTGGCAGAGCCGGGAATCGAACCCATGACCTCTGACTCCGAAGCCCAGGCTCTTTCCATGCTATCAGAGGAGCGAAAGAGGGCTTGAAAGTTCCCAAAAGATGTGAGAAGTCCCTTTAGATATTTCTTCTTCCTCTGCTTCTCTCTCTCCAGCATTCTTTGACACATCAAGACACACACAACTACACACATCGATCAGTCAGTGCTATTTTCAAAGTACGAGTGTGTTAAGGATGATTGGTCACCTTTAACTGTTGACTTCCTGGTTTGTGTTGATCTTTATCTCCACGTTGATGTTATTTAACATCATTTGAATGTGCCCTGGGTTGTGTTTCATGAAAACAGTTCTGGGAAGTGGTGATTATGATTCGAATGCAGGGGGTTATGGGGCTCTAGACAAGATAAGCACTTCTTTTGCCATTTTCAGAGGTTCATCTATATGAGAAATGTAATGGAGTTCGTGTCCAATCATCCGTTAAAGTTGCCATTTCCATTAGAATTCTCTCCACTAAAAAGTGTTACAGAATTAAAGGTACAGTCCGTCCTGGCTTAACACGTTTTCGTTGCGCTACGTGAATAGGAAGCTACTGAGGAATTAGGGTCAGTTCTTCCCCATTGTGTGTCTGCTTGGATAGAGTGTGATGCGTAAGTGGAGAAAATCATTTGACTCATGGTACCAGTCAAAATGTGCATTTTTCTGTTAACAAGGGGTTCTTCACAAACACAATTCCCTGGTCCTAAGAGAGAGGGCCACAAAGCGTACACTTATGTCGTCCATCTATCGGCATAACTATCTCCAGATGTCTGTATCCCTTTTTCAAGATGATTGTTTTAGAAAATCAAATTTTCATGGGGCAAGATTTTTTTCAGAGACATTTCGAAGGATTTCGCTGATGCTCACAACTTCCTCGTGGGGCAGGCAGATGTTCTCCTTAATTGACTGTGAAACCTGTGTCTCTCTGGTTAGAGTGTAAGCTACTTGTGGGCAGGAAATATGTCCTGTTCTCTGTTAGATTCCCCAAGGGCTTAGTATGATACACTGCTATCAGGTGATAATGACCATTAGCGTTTCTAATATAAATACAGACTCTGAGAGAACTTTAGTCATTAACCTCCAGCTTCACATGGAATATCATCACTCAGTGCTCACTGTGTGCAGAGCACTGTACTAATTTCTTGGATTAAAATACAGTTGATAGACATGATCCTTTTCCTCAAGGAGCCTACAGTCTACTGCATGCAGTGCACTGTGAATAGGGCGTTGGTGAACTGCTTATTATGTGTCAAGAAGCAGCATGGCCTAATGGAAAGAGCTCGGTGCTGGAAGGAGCCGGGTTCTAATCCATGCTCTGCTAATTGCTTGCTGTGTGACCTTGGGCAAGCCACTTTACTTCCTTGTGCCTCAGTTACCTCATCTGTAAAATGGGGATTAAGACTGTGAGGCCCGTGAGGGACATGAACTGTGTCCAACCTGATTACTTTAGGGTCTACCCCAGGGCTTAGAGTGCCTGGCATAAAATAAGCAATTAACAAATACCATAAGAAAAATAAGATAATCAGGTACGACACAATCCCTCTCCTACACGGGGCCCACCGTCAAAGGGGGAGGAAGAACAGGTATTGAATCTCCGTTTTACAGATGGATCGAGAAGGCACAGAGAAGTGACTTGTCCAAATTCACATAGCAGGCAAGTGTGATGAGATTAGAACCTAGGTCCTCTGACTCCCGGGTCCATACTTTTTCCATGGAGGGCTTGAGAGAGTACAATGGTTAAGAGCTGTAAGCTGGTTGTTTGTCTTAGCCTTAGGAGAAGCCGTACCTTTTTCCAGCAGACACTGCCTGATCAAATGGGAAAGAGAGCTGGTATAATAACTGTGGTGTTTGCAAAGTACTTACTATGTGCCAAGCACTGTACTAAGTACTAGGATAGATATAACCAGGTTGGACACAGTCCCTGCCCCACAGGGGCTCACAGTCTAAGGAACTGTGAAGCCGGAGCTCAAAGAAACTGTGGGTAGACTCAAACAGTGGTTTCAAAAGTAGGTATGGTCACTTCTGTCAAAACAGGTGTTTTAACAATAGAAGTTTTTGGCGGAATAAGGCCACGTCTTCCAACAGTACACCTGTGACTGGAGAGAATGTGGCGTGATCATGTGATGTGGGAATCAGTCGAGGGTATCTGTAGAGTCGTTACTGCTTGCAGAGCCATGAACTAAGCCAGAAACGACGCAAGAGACGTCAGTCCACATGCACACCAAAACGTGAGTTCTTTTTGACTCAGGTTTTGCTAAGAACACGTGAGGGGAAAACTGAATCTACTTGTTGGGTGACATCTGCCGTTTCCAAGTTTCACGTTCTGTAACAGCAAAGCAAAGGAAAGGTCGATCGTTCTGGATCTCGAAAGTAACTTTGAGTCTGTATCTCCTCCCCCTGAGATGAACAACTGGCATAAGAAAACTTTTCAGGCCTGCCCTGACCTTAGAGTAGTTCTAAGGCGTAGGACTTAGAGGTGGTTGGGTGGGGTGGGAGGAAATATGCAGCCTTTTAACTATTCATTTGTAATTCCACATGTAAAATAATCACCACGTTTGAACTTGGGTGGGGAAGGTTATATCACAATTGTCACACATATGAAGCCCGTCAATTACCCATCTCCAAAGCAAAATGGAAAGTTCTCGTGTGTGTGTGTGTCCCTCTCTTTCTCCGCGACGGTCTCCTCGTCTCCTCTTGAACCCACTGGGGCTTTTGAAGGTATCCAGGCCTGTGAGCTCGACTGGTTTGCTTCTTGTTTCAGTGGTCAGTTGAAGTGGGACAGTGTTTGTTCCCTAGCTACAACCGTTCTGTCAGACATTTGTGTGCATTCAAACTGTATCCAAATTTTCTCTCGCTCACATTAACATAGTTTCTGAGTGGTGAAGTCCGAAAGCACATCATCTTGCTGATTTGCACAGGGGCAGATTTCTTTCGAGAAGGAAACCTGTCTGATTTGAACCAGATTCTCACTGAAGCTCCCTTCTTTTACCATTTCACCTAAAGACAGTACACCCCACAGCCTCAAGCTTTATCTCTCTTTCACATGTTTTATGTTGCTGCCAGCAGTTATCAAAAAAGTGCTGCACTAAGATTAACTGTCCGATAACGGCTCCTCTGGTAATTAACATTCTTGTTTGAGGTTATAAAATATACATTTGAGAGAAGGCAGGGGTTTCCCCTGAGCCACCCCCAACCACTTGAAATGGCATTTTCACTCTGACTGGTGTATTATTTTTTTTTTCTTATGTTTTGTTTTGCTACAGGGCACCAGAGCCCAGTGAAAGACTATATCGCCAGAGCCTCAGAAAAATTGCTGCCACATCAAGTGAAAAGAAAAAGCCTGGACTTTCGGCTGCTGGAATCGTGCTGAAACACACTCGGGTTTAGGTAAGTTATCTGAAGGGCTTGGCATTTGTTGGCTTGTAATTTCATTAATTACATTTATTTTGTGTCCCAGGACATATTATTAGTCTGCATGGCTATTTCTGTCCAACATAAGCAACAGGATGTTTGAGATCATGGTTTTCTTTTTTTTTTTTCTAATGACAAATCCAAGTAAAACAACCAAATATGTGCAGTGGGTTTGTTCCGAGAATTAATAAAATGATTTGATCTCTGGAAAAGCGAGGGAGTAAAATACAGTTGCGAATATGGAAAATGACTCCCGGGTTCTGCCTCTGCTGAAAGCCACAGATTTAGTAAGATGGCAGTCGGGGAGTTGAGGAATTCAAACAGATACTGGAGTTGGAGTCCAATGAGATGGAGCCTGAGGAAGCTAGTGGACTATCCGGTTCCCATTCCACCTGGACGGCTTTGATTCTGCCAAGGCTGTTTCGGCTGGGATTTTCGAGGTGGAAGCCTGAGCTGGAGTTTTATTAATAATAATAATGATGATGTTGGTATTTAAGCGCTTATTACGTGCAGAGCACTGTTCTAAGCACTGGCATAGATACAGGGTAATCTGGTTGTCCCACGAGAGGCTCACAGTCTTAATCCTCATTTTACAGATGAGGTCACTGAGGCACAGAGAAATTGTGACTTGTCCACAGTCACACAGCTGACAAGTGGCAGAGCCGATATTCGAACCCCTGACCTCTGACTCCCAAGCCCGGGCTCTTTCCACTGAGTCACAATGCTTCAGTTTTGGGCCTGGGTGCCTCTGGCAAAAGCCAGACATCTCTAGAAAAGTCTGATTATTTACTGACCCACACGTGACTCAGGGCAAGCGTGTTGAAGGTCATCGGGAATGTTTCAATTAGCTTCTGGCGATTTACATGTTTCATAAGTAATCTGTGGCTTCCTTCGTTAGGTTGTTAGCTTACCTGCCGTCCTCTTCCTCAGGAGGATGCGTCCTGCTGTTTCGGTCTGGTTCCCTCTTTGCTTCCTTCTTTCCTTTCTGCTCCATCTCTGAAGCTGATCTGTGGATGGCATTTTGAGTGATCGTGATGTTACTTGATGTGGTGGCTGCCCGTCGTGTGTGTTTGTGTGTAGGGCAGTGTTTTGGTTTTGTATCTGCCTTCGGATGCCTGAGATCCATTCCACTAACTTGCTTTTTGCTTCCTTCCAAACCGAGCTTGAGTGTCGTAGGTGGGAGGTGACACACTGTGGACTAGAAGGGTGACTTTTTGTTTTTTCTTCTTGTCCTCGTCTACTTTTCCCTCCTCAGTGGGGGAATAAATGTTTATTCAAAATGAGCAGCATTGGTTCCCAAAGCAGTTTACTTTAAGTGGAAGTGAGGATTAGAGAGAGAGAGAAGGAGTGTGTGTGTGTGTGTTGGAGACCTGCTTAGATTTCCCTGAGTGTGAATGTCTTTCAATGGGAAGCTGCTTTTGTGAATCAGGAGACTGCCCCAGTGTCAGACACACAATAGAGTTGTTCATTTGTTTACACTGGGGTATGGAAAGTTTTGTCAAAGGGTCGTGAGGGGTGGGAGAGCCCGTGAGGGTGTGGAGAGGAAGACTAGAGACTTGACAGCCTACAGCTGAAAGCCTGTGAAGACCTAATAAAGGCTGGGCTTTCAAGGCAACGGGATTTGCAGAATCTGTTTATTCTACTTAGCAGTGCGTTGGCTATTTACATATTAGTCAGTTATCTGATAAAAATAGAAGACTTTGAGGCAAATAGCATTTGGCTCCTTCAGCTAGAAACCACACAAGCCGTGACATTTGACAGGGCGGATTCTTGAGACTGTAAAGCTTCCCAAATGTTCTCGAAACCGAACGCTCTGTTTTTAGACAGGCCGTATCAATGTGAATGGAATGGAAACAATCCAGGGCAACTCAGGCAGGGGGGAAGGCTCAGAAGAGGCATTTCGGCTTCTGAGGGACTCTCTTGCTTAGTCTACGAACTAGTCCCTCCCCCCATCCCACTTTAGGAGGGTTCTCATCACGTGAGTTCACCCGTGCTTAGATGCTTTTTAGGGGGAGAGCAAAAATTCACTTGGCGAGGGGGTGGTTCTCGGGAAACACAGCTTTGGCCGGAGCTCAGAAGGATTCCTGTAGTGTTGGCTCTGCTTGACTTGAGGGTCACGTGTTTCGGTGGAGCGCCTCAGCCCCCATGCTCTCTCTTTTTTTTTTTTTTGGTTGGGATTTGGGAGAGCACCAGAATAAAATGCAAGAGCAGTGATTTCACTAAGCTCATCCTCTAGACTGAAAGTTCGTTGTGGGCAGGGAATGTCTGTCTATTCCTTTATATTGTACGTCCCCCACCACCAAGTATAGTGCTCTGCACACAGTAAGAACTCAATCGGTACTTTTGGGTCAGACTTGGGGACCATCCAGCCCGGTGTTGGACAGTATCAGCACTTAACAAATACCACAATTATTATTGTTATTATTGAAGGAACCTGGTGATGGATCCTTTAAAGGGAAGCAGCATGGCCTAATGGAGAGAGAACCTGAAAGTCAGAAGAACTGAGTTCTAATTCTGGCTCCGCTACTTGCCTGCTGTGTGACCCAGGACGTCAGTTGACCTTTTTTCTTTCTTTTATGGTATTTAAGTGTTACTATGTGCCAGTCACTGTACAACGCGCTAGGGTAGATACAAGCTAATCTGGTTGGGCACAGTCCATGTCCCATTTGGGCCTCATGGATTTTATCTCCATTTTACAGATGAGGTGACTGAGGCTCAGAGAAGCTAAGTGACTTGCTCAAGCAGACTAGTGACAGAGCTGGAATTAGAACCCAAGTCCTTCTGACTCCCAGGACCGTACTCTAGCCATTAGCCCATGCTGCTGTTTGGGACTTCAGTCACCTTACCTGTAAAATGGGGACTGAATACCCGTTCTCCTTCCCCATTAGATTGTGAGCCTCTTGCAGGGCAGGGACTCTGTCTTTTCTGATTTATCAGTCCCTATTTAGCACAGCACATAGTAAGCACTTAAAAATATCGTTATTATTGTTGTTATTGTTGCCTTCCAGCCTCATGGTTACATTGACACATCCAGCACCCCCACACATCCCCTGCTATATCCCTAACGTTCCTTAAGCCACTTTGGACCTCTCTTCCGTGAATTTATCCAAACCCCTCCTGAACCTACTGTTATTTTTGGCCTGCACGACTTCCTGTGGGAATGAATTCCATATGGGCTGTGTGAGGCGAAGATTTAAGGAGGGCATATAGAGAGCTATGCATAGGCACAATCTGTTCAGCGCCAGCTTGGGGGGACGTGGGGACACTCAGCTGAGTCTCGTTGCCCAAGTCCTCTTCGAGTCGCGTCCGAACGGACCACGTCTGGACGGGCTCTGCTATGGCTCTGAAGTGGAGGGGTCGCCTACTCGGTTCGGGATTTAAGACACTGTAAACTCTAAGCTTGTTGCGGACAGGGATTGCGTCTGTCATATTGTTCCCAAGCGCTTAGTACAGTGCTCTGCGCTCACTAATACCATTGACTGACCGACCCTCGGCTGGGTCATGCTTAAGTGTGGCAGGAACTGATGGTGACGTAAGAGGGCTAATTAGAACCCATCCCCCTCTTTTGGCTTGAAACTGGGTTCACTTTACACCGATGCACTTTGCACTGCCGTTTCCCAGGGGATCTTTATTGGAAGGAGTTCAAACGTGCGTGGAGATATTGTTCGGTAGAGCGTCGCATTAACAAGTGTTTGTCTGACCTGGCCCAACTAGGTTGTTTTGCTGATATCACATTAGTACTTTGGGGAAAAATTGTCTGGCTCGGTGTGGTTGGAAGAAAACCTCATCAGGTCATTGAGTTTCCTGACCCTCAGAAGCAGCCGGAGAAATGCAGAGTCTAAAATAAATTATCCCCTTTCCTGGTAATGTTTGAGAAATTTGCCTGACATTTAGATTGAGAAAAATCAGAATTACATTATGTCTGAGCAGACTTCTTGAATTTGTTAAAGGCTCTTCATGTGCGCAAAAGAAACCAAAACACTTCCAGAAGTATTTATTAGTAATCATAGCGTATTAAGTGCTTAGTATGTGTCAAGCAGTGTACTGAGTGCGTAAGGTAGATAGGATCAGATTGGGCACGATTCCTGCCCCATTTAGGACAGTCTAGAAGGGAGGGAGAATAGGCATCTAATCCCCATTTTATAGCCGAGGAAACTGAGACACAGAGGAGCCAGGTGATTTTTGCCCAAGGTCACACAGCAGGCAAGTGATGAAGCTGGGATTAGAACCCAGGTTTCCTGACTCCCAGTTGAGTGCTCTTTTCACCAGGTGCATTATTAGATTAAACATTCAATTAAATCCAGTGGAGTTTGCTATTCTGTGGACCTAACAACATCCTGTAGGTCTCAGAAAAAAGTGGACTTTTTTTTTCTTTTTTAGTCTCCCTATCTTCTCATTAGTAAGATGGTTTGCAGCGTAGGCAGGATTAAAACCATATTCCACACTAGAAATCGGTAACAAGGGAGAATTTCGAGCATCAGTGAATTCTGTCCTCAGGTAGAATACGTGGCACTCTTAGCCCGAGTAGCTACTGAGAAGGGCTTTTTTAAGTACTTTTAACAAGAATCAAGTCTGTTAGATCAGAGCTGCAAGTGTCGGGTCCAGATTTGAACCCCAACAATGTAGATTCGGGGAATTTTGCTCTCTAAAGCAAAAACTGGATGAGACCGTGGAACAAACAGAACACATGCATGGGTGGCAGATTCTAGTTCTAGGAATATGTTCTTAAAGAGTATAAAATCCTTTTTAAAATTTTCCTCAGGCCTGAATGCCAAAGCTGAAAAAGACAAGAAACGTGTCTTGGCTTGACTGAAAGGAGAACTAATCTCCAAAATTATTTTGGCGTTCGTTAGGATTCATTTCTCCAGAGGGTGGGAAGATCTTCTACTCCTCCACCACTCGTGAGTGACTACAACATCCCCAAATTCCTTCCCTCACAGACGTAAAGCAGCTGGGCGGATTGAGATCTCCTGGAGGTTGCTGAAGCAAGAGGCGTTTTGATACCGTGCTCAGACTTGGAGAGGATGTTTTCTGTTAACGACAGGGCTCCGAGTGGTTTGGCTTTATGGTCTTGAGCTTTAGGGCCACCAATTTGCTTTATGGCCTTGCCCAACTCCAAACTTCTCATGTAAAAATGGAGATCGTAAACCCAGAGGTCTCATTCAGTCCTGATGTATGTATGGAATAACTAACGCTCCATTAGGTTTTAAGAATGCACATCACTGATGGACGTTTCTAGTGAACGTGGCAGAATCTGTTTTGCTTTTTCTGCTAGGGGTCGCAGACTTTCCTGTGCCTGGGGGTGGGTTTTCTTCTGGAAAGAGGCATTTTACCTCTTCATACCTCAGTCTTTGGGTCAGAGGGTCCAGTTAAATGAGTATATGAATGTTTTGTTGTTCTCTGGTCCCCATTATTGCCTGACGCATTGCATGAATTATGAGTTGCTCTCTAGGTCACTGTTCTTTAATACTAATGGATTTATTTTAAGCGTTTACTATGGGCTGAGCACGGTGGTAAGCGCTACCGTAGATACCCCTATGGGGCTTACAGTCTAGGGAGAGTAGGTATTTTATCGCCATTTTTATGGCTGAGGAAATCGAGGCCCAGAGATTCAGTGGCTTGCCCGAGGTCATGCTGCAGAGAAGTGGTAGAGCTGACTCAGGGCCCTGTGCTGTTTTTGTTAGGCTACGCTGCCTTTTGGGAATAATAATTGTGGCATTTGTTCAGTGCTTGCTATGTGCCAAGCACCGAACTCAGCATGGGGATACGTACAGAACAATCAGCTTGGTCACAATCCCTGTCCCATGTGAGACTCACAGCCTAGGAGAGTAAAGGTATTGAATCCCCATTTTCCAGAAGAGGAAACTGAGGGACAGAGAAGTTAAGTGACTTGTCCTGGGTCACTCAGTAGGCAAGCTCTTGGTACAGTGCCTTGCACACAGTAAGCACTCAAATACGATTGAAGAGGCAGAGCCAACATTAGAACTCAGGTCTTTGACCCTCAGCCCATTAGGATACACTGCTGGAAGGTCCCTCTAGACTGCAAGCTCGTGATGGGCAGGGAATGTGTCTGTCTGTTATATTCTCCCAAGTGCTTAATACAGTGCTCTGCACGCAGCAAGCGCTCAATAAATACCATTGACTGACTGCTTCTGTAGGATGATTTAGGGCTTAGAAGCAACTTCATTATTTTGGGAAAGAAGCTAGAAAAGTCTTTAAAGGACCCCTTTGTGATTTCTTTTACCGTTCTGAGTGACGAAGATTGTGGGCTCTGTAATCTGTGACTTCAACAGGCCGACCGTAGATCAGGAACTCACACTGTGATCATCTCACTGCAACCTACCCAGGATAAGCTCCCTGAGAATTATCCAGTCAAAACCATGTCTTCCACCTGGGTGGGGGAGAAGCAGGCTGGGATTCTAGTGGAATGAGGAGTGAGTTTTAAGGACAGAGAGTTTATTAGGGAACCCTTGTCCCCTAAAACCGGGAAAGGATGTCACCAACCGTATCTCACTTCTGGCCCCTGTGGGGGGGCACCTGTCAAATGTTTCGGAAAGATCAGGGCCAAAACGATCCGGTCTCAGCCTGCATATCTATTTATTATTATTATCGATATTATTATATTTAAGCCCTTACTATGTGTCTAGCACTGGTCTAAGCTCTGTCTCATGGTCTGTTAGAGGGAGAAATAGTGTTTGATCTTACAGATGGGGAAACAGACTCAGAGAAGTTAAGTGCCTTGGCCAAGGTTACACAGTCAGCAGTTGGTTTCCTCAAGAAACTTCAGTGGTTGCCCATCCACCTCCGCATCAAAAGCTACTCACCATTGGCTTTAAAGCACTTAATCACCTTATCCCCTCCTATCTCACCTCGCTACTTTCCTAGTAAAAACCCATCCCCTCTAATGCTGACCTTCTCACTGTACCTCGATCTTGTCTATCTCACCAGCGACCTCTCGCCCCCATCCTAGGTCTGGCCTGGAATGCCCTCCCTCCTCCTATCAGACAGATAATTGCTCTCCCCCACTTCAAAGCCTTTTTGAATCTCCTCCAAGAAGCCTTCCCTGACTAAGTCCTTCTCTTCTCCCACTTGCTTCTGCACCACTCTTACTTGCTCTTTCATTCGTCCATCCCCACAGCACATATGTATATATCTGTAATTTATTTATCTATATTAACATCTGTCTCCCCCTCCTGACTGAGCTCGTTGTGGGCAGGAATGTGTCTGTTATTGTACTCTTTCAAGCATTTAGTATAGCGCTTTACACACAGTAAGCGCTCAAGTACGATTGAATGAATTGACAGTCAGGATTAGAACACAGATCCTCTGACTCCCAGGCCCAAACTCCAGTAGGCCATGCTGCTTACTCTGTGCAGAGCACTATACGCTTAGTACAGTGCCTGGCACATAGCGCTTAACAAATACCGTTATTATTACTAATAGGAGTTCAGTAGAAGTAGTTCACACCATCCCTGGTCTCAAGGACCTTCCAATCTCGCGAGAGAGACTTCCGGCGTGGCGTAGTGTCTAGAGCACAGGCTTGGGAGTCCAAAAGGACCTGGGTTCTAATCCCTACTCTGCCACTCGTCAGCCGTATGACCTTGGGCAAGTCGCTTAACTTCTCTGGGCCTCCGTTATCTATAAAATGGGGATTAAGACTGTGAGCCCCAGGTGGGACAGGGACTGTGTCCAACCTGATTAGCTTGTATCTTCCCCAGTGCTTGATACGTAATAAACACTTACATACTACCATTATTATTATCAAATCACGAGAAGGGAGCAAAAGATAGAGGCAGTAATTTTATTGCCTGGTTTCTGGTATCGTCTCCAGAGGGCATGGACTGGAGGAGATTCTTTCCCTCACCCACTCAATTGTATTTTTTGAGCACTTACTGTGTGCGAAGCGCTGTACTAAGCACTTGGGGGAGTACAATACGACGACAGACGCATCCCCCAACTCAGTCATCCGGTACCCTAGCCAGCCTCTGCCTCTCACCATTTGTCCCTACGGGCACAACCTGGTTCCAAGGAAGGGCACCGTCCATTTTTCCTCTCCCTAATAAAAAATAACTGTGGTATTTGTCAAGCGCTTACTAGGTGCCAGGCACTGTACTAAGAGCTGGGGTTGATACAAGATAATAGGGTTGGGCACATTCATTCGATCGTATTTATTAAGCATTTACTGTGTGCGGAGCACTGTACTAAGCACTGGGGAAAGTACAGTACAACAATAAAGAATGACAATCCCTGCCCACAATGAGCTCACAGTATAGAAGGGAGAGAAAGACCTAAATACAAATAGACATCCTAGGCTCACAATCTTAACCCCCCCATTTTGAGGATGAGGGAACTGAGGCACAGAGAAGTGAAATGACCGGCCCAAGATCTCACAGCAGACCAGTGGCAGAGCTGGGATTAGAACCCAGGCCCTCTGACTCCCAGGCCCGTGCGCTCTCCACTAGGAAGGCCACGCTGCTTCTCCCTAGTGAAGGGATTTGGTGCAATAACAACACGGTTGGCCAAGAGCAATCTGGAAGGACATTTCTTAGAACTGGTGGGAGATTGAAATGAAGTTTAGTGAAAGGGAAAATCTGAAACGTTGTGCAGAGGAATTCCCAAGTAGGAGTGAGTTGCAGCTGGAGTGCTGAGATGGCAAGGCCGGGCTGAAACTAGCAGGGGAAACTAGCGTCAGAGTGACAAACTTTGTTCTTGCCTCCATCTGAAATGAAATTGCATTACCCATTCAAGATGAAATTCTTTTTCCGGGAGGGTGCATAATTTCCTTCTCCTTCTCAGAATTGAGTCACCCCTAACTTCAGCGTCAGCCCCCGCTGGGTTCAAAGCACCTTGCTGCGTTCTAGCCGGCAGGCCTGTGTTTCTGACGGGCTGCCTGGATAACAGTTCAATTTTAAAGGGTTTTTGGGTTTTTTTAAAAAAAAAAAACTTGGCTTTTCAACCGCCCTGTCTTTCTTCCTTTTACTAACTTTTGAAGTGAATCATATCCCCCATCCCCCACCGCTGGTGTCCAGTGACAGGCAGTGACATGTGAGAGTCGCACATTGAGCCGGCATGAATCACTCCCTTCTGCCTCTCTGTTCGATTCCTTAAATCACCAAACCTACGGGCTCCCTTGCCGAAGGGGGCCGCGGTTCCGTTTCACACTGCGGAGTTGGGACGGTAGTAGACATGATTCTTCTATTTACATCGCTAATGAGCCGCAATTAAAGCGAGCGTGTCGGCGGACTGGAGTGGAGGTGTTATTTTCGGATTTCTCCCCGAGCCAGTTCTGCTGCCGGTTGAAACCGCACTTCCTCCAATTCCCTGTTGTTCCGGGAGCCCTAAGCGATCCCAGAAGTGTAACCCGCTTCCCGAAAGCTGATTGGCCGGTGAAGTCTCCCGGCCAGAGTGTCATCTGGCTTTCCCAGCGCCGTCTTTTCCACGTGATACGGTCCTGTTAGGAACTGATTTTGCAAGTAGGCTTATCTTCCAGGTCCTCTTCGTTTCTAAATGGTATTAAGCGTTCTTTGCGTCACGCGCGGTTCTAAGCACCGGGATAGATACAAACCATTCGGATACGTTGCTGGCCCACTTGGGGCTCCCAGTCTAAATAGGAGGGAGAAACGGGATTGAAACCCCATTTTACAGATGAGGAAACTGAGGCCCAGTGAAGTGACTTACCAGCGAAGCCGGGATGAAAACCCGGGTCCTCTGACTCCCAGGGCCGGGCTCTTTCCACTAGGCCACCCTCCTCTCTCCTTTATTCCTGTCAACGACTCCAAACGCCCCGGTGGGCTCTTCGACCGTTCCACCGTTTGAGTCTCAGGGATCCCAAGTGGAGCGTTTTCCGGAGGCTACTCAGATCTTCTCTTATCTCGCTGTCCCGGACATTGTGCAAGATGGGCACTTGTTGGGTTTGGAAATTCCCTATTTGGTGGCATTTCTCCCAGCCCCTGCTTTACGTTTGCCTTTTGATCCGCCCCCAGGATGTAGTTTCGGAGTAGAGGGAATTTTGTACACGCCAAGAGAGTGCTTGCGTGGGTCTGTGAATCAGGTGGGTGAATCAAGAAAACTCTAGAGAGCATACTGTGCTGGTTGTAATAATAATTGTGGTATTTGAGTGCTTACTATGTGCCAGGCACTGTACTAAGTGCTGGTGAAGATACAAGGTAATTGGGTTGGACACAGTCCCTGTCCCTCATTGGGCTCACAGTCTTAATCTCCGTTTTACAGATGTGGTGAGACCCGGAGAAGTGACTTGGCCAAGGTCACACAGCAGACAAGTGGAGGAGCCAGCATTAGGACCCAGGCCCTTCTTCTGACTCCCAGGCCTGTGCTCTATCCACTAGGCCACGGTGCTCCAATCTTCTACTTTTTAGGGGAGAAGCCAGGGAGCGGAATGGCAAGTTATTCTTTGCCCCTCAAAAAGTGAGCTAGAAGAATTTAAGGGATATGCGGCTAGGAGGTTAGGTGTATGTTCCTATACCTGTACGCAGGATCGTATTTTTCTGTAGGGACCCAGGAACAGAGTTTTGTTTTCTCAGAGGGTGACTTCCTTATGTGGGGATTCTGTTAATCTCCATAGTTGGGACTTTTCAAGTGTTCAGTGCACTGCGTCCAGTGGATGCTCAATAAAATGTTATTTCAACCACTCTTGGGGGGAGGAGAAGACACACCCAGGAGATGCTCAGGCGACGTCTACGGCAGGAACTCAGGAAGGTTCGGTAAGAGGAACAGGTTTTGTGAAGCAGTGCTGGGAGTCAGAAGATCTGGGTTCTGATTCCAGCTCTTCCACTTGCCTGCTGTGTGACCTTGGCCAAGTCACGTATCTTCTCTGTGCCCATTTCCTCAACTTTAAAGTGGAGCTGAAATACCCATTCTCCAGCCCCCTCAGACTGAGTCCCATTTGGGACAGAGACTTTGTCTGATCTGATTATCTTGTCTCTATCCCAGTGCCGAGCATAGTGCTTGGTGTGTAGCAAGAGATCAGCAGATACCATTCTTATTACTATTCTTATTCTTATTATCTACTTTGAACCATATCTCCACCTTTTTCACCATTAAACAGCTCTCGGAAACCCCGGCTTCAGTCTCCTAAAATGATGGAATTAACTGTGGCATTTAAGCGCTTACTATGTACCAACCGCTGTACTAAACTCTGAGGTAGATATAAACTAATCATGACGGACACATCCCCGGTCTCACAAAGGGCTAACGGTTGAAATGGGTGGGAGAATTGATATTGCATCCCCATTTTACAGATGGGGGAACTGAGGCACAGAGAAGCTCAGTGACTTGCCCAAGTAAGTGGCAGAGCTGGGATTCGAACCCAGAATCTTGGACTCCCATGCCAGTGTTATTTCCACAAGTCCACACTGGTTCTCATAAGAGGCCTTCTTGCTTTTTATGTCTGCCAGACAGGCCCAAATCCAGAACATGACAGGTCTGGGACGGGTGTTTTGTAGCTAAGAAAACACTACAGGAATACCCCTCCACCCCCTCCACCCAACACACGTACATGTGTACGTATACACACACGCTCACTCTTTTTCCCCCTCTGAGGTACCTTGAGGGTTTCAGTAAATTTGCCATTCTACTTAAGGAAAATGGAAGGGTCAGTGCTGGACTTTTTGCTGTTTTTTCCACCACCTGTGTCTCTGAAAGCAATTTACATCATGAAGCAGTTAGAAAATAATCCTGTCATTTTAAGTTGACAGTCATTCCATTCTGGGCTCCAAAAACCGATGAATAATAATAGATGAGTCATGTAGTTCTTGGAATTTTCTCTCTTTCTTTCTCTCTTTCTCTGTCTCTCTCTTTCCCTGTTGTCATTTGAGCAGAATAGCACAGACAGTACCTTTGGGCTTCTAAGGAAGTTTGGCTTCAAAGCTTTTAAAGGACTGTGGGGAGTGATTGGCCAAATTTGGAAAACTTGTTTTCCCCCTGGGTATTTGTCAAGCATTTACTATGTGCCAAGCCCTGGGGTGGATACAATATAATCAGAGCAGATACGGTCCCCATCCAACGTCGTCGGGCTCACAGTCCAAGTAGGAGCAGGGTGCGGAATATCCATTTGACAGATGAGGAAACTGAGGCACAGAGCACACGAGGCAAGCGGCGGAACCGGGATTAGGACCCAGGTCTCTTGACTCTCAAATCTGTGCTCTTTCCACCGGACCACGGTGCTTCTCCATCTGCTCCCCATTTATTATTAATAATAATACTAATTGTGGTATTTAAGTGCTTACTATGTGCCAGGCGCTGTACTATTTATTTTGAGTGACCCTTCGAGAGCCTACAACGGAGGGATTGAAAGCGGGTAGCTCCACGATTTAAGAAACGGTGTGGGATTGCTAGTATCGTGGTCGTTAGTTTTTCTTCGTTTTGTTTTCCTTTTTCGACGATTTCCCCTTATTGTACTCATGCTGTTGTTAGGTGTAAAAAGCTAATTTAGTTTAGATTATTTTTTAAAATGCAGCTGGTTCTCAAGCTGTGAAGTTTCCTGCTGAGAGACATCCCAGACCCAACCCGGGAGGCGAAATCTTCAAGAAATTCATGAGCCTTGATATTTGAGGAAGCAGGTGGGTGCCGGTGCCGGCACAGAACGGGGAGTCCGGGAACCTGGATTTGAATCCCAAGTCCGCCACCGGCGTGCTCCGTGACCTCAGTTCGGTCACCTCACCTCTGCCTCGGTTTCCTTATCTATAAAATGGGAATGAGGGAGATAGTGAGCCCCCGTGAGGGGCGGGCACCGTGTCAGAGCTCATGACGTTGAATCCACCTGAGCACTCAGTGCTTAACAGATGCCATTTCCGTTGGCCACGTATCGGGAGCCAGAAGCGGCGAGGTTGAATGAAAATGGGGGTCGGGGGAGCGGATGTGGTAAAACAAGTGAAGAGGAGACAGTGATGGAGAGTGAGTCATCTTAGGTAGCCAGTGTGGTCTCCCCCTAATAGAGTGTAAGCTCCATGTGGGCAAGCGATGGGCCGCTGGTTTGTTTTGTATTCCCAAACTGGTGGTAATAATAATGTTGGTATTTGTTAAGCGCTTACTATGTGCCGAGCACTGTTCTAAGCGCTGGGGTAGATACGGGGTCATCGGGTCGTCCCACGTGAGGCTCACAGTCTTAATCCCCATTTTACAGATGAGGTAACTGAGGCACAGAGGAGTGAAGTGACTCGCCCACAGTCACCCAGCTGACAAGTGGCAGAGCCGGGATTCGAACTCATGACCTCTGACTCCCAGGCCCGGGCTCTTTCCACTGAGCCACGCTGCTTCTCGTATAGTACGTATACCCAATGGTATAGTTCGTATACCCAATGTGCAGATTACTACCACTCCATAGCTACCAGAGGGAGATGGGAAGAACAGGAATAGCAGAAACGAAGCAACTCTCAAGCTAGTTCGTTTTGTTCTTCGCAAACAACTCCGGTTAAGGATTACTGGAGAAGAGGCTGGAACCGCTGGATAAAATGAGATTTGGGGATTATCTGTGAATTCCATTATCCAGACTCTCCAGCTCCCCTTTCTATGAATGATTGACAATTGGCAGCGAGAGGAGGAAGAGGAGAGAGGGAGAGAGAAGATGATGCACTCGAAGAGGAAAGGATTCAGAAAGGAGAAGGTGAGTCAGACTAGGAGTTAACCGAACTCTTAAAACAAAGTTGCCGTTCTTTCCCGGGATTAGGGGATGTTTTTCCCTTTCGAAAGCCACTCGCCCCAGGAGGGATACCTCGGTTCAGCTCTACGTTTCAGCTCGCGTCCACCCGGTGGCTGCCTTCAACACTTCCGTTTAGCTGCACCCACCGTCATGCAGATTGAGAAGCTGCGTGGCCAAGTGGAAAGAGCACGGGACTCGTAGTTGAGGACCCGGGTTCTAATCCTTCCTCCGGCATTTGCCTTCTCTGTGATCTTGGGCAAGCCGCTTCATTTCTCTGGGCCTCAGTTTTTTTTTATCTGTAAAAGGGGAATAGAATACCACTTTTCCCCTTCCCTCTTTGTGGTCCCAGTGCAGGTCAGGGAATATGTTTTGATTATCTTGTAGCTATCCCAACATTTAGCACAATGCAATACCATTATTAGTAGTAGTTTTTGCTTTTTGATGCTTCTATTCTTTTTGCTATCAGCTGCCATAGCATTGTTTTTTCTGTTCCAACATTTTGAAATCTTTTTTTTTTTTAATGACATCTAAATGCTTACTCTGTGCCAGGCACTTGTACTTTCCAAGCACTCAGTACAGTGCTCTGCACACGGTAAGTGCTCAATAAATACAATTGAATGAATAATAATAATTATTATGGTATTTGTTAGGCACTTAAAATGTGCCAATTACTTTTCTGAGCGCAGGGGTAGATACAAGGTAATCCGGTTGCCCCGTGTGGGGCTCACAGTCTTAATCCCTATTTTACAGACGAGGTCACTGAGGCACAGAGAGTGGCTTGCCCAAGGTCACACCAAAGACAAGTGGCCGAGGCAAGATTGGAACCCACTTCCTCCGACTCCCAAGCCCCTGCTCTTTCCGCTAAGGCACTGCCTACACTGGAGTAGATAAAACAAATCGGGTTGGACACAGTCCACGTTCCACATGGGACTTGGTCTTAATCCCCATTTTACGGGTGAACTGAGACCCAGGGAAGTTGCAACTTGCCTAATGTCACACAGGTGGCAGAGCAGGGACTAGAACTCAGGTTCTTCTGACTCCCAGGCCCACGCTCTCGTCACCAGGCCGTGCTGTTTCTAGAATCTGAGGTTATCCAAAAGGGGAGATTAATTTGACAGTTAATTTCCCCTGTTAGTTTGTTTCTGGTATTTTTTAGGTGCTTATTATATGCCAGGCATTGTTGTAAGTGCTTGGGTAGACACAAGCTAATCAGGATGGACACAGTCCCTGTCCCACATGGAGCTCACAGTCTTAATCTCCACTTTACAGATGAGAGAACTGAGGCCCGGGGAAGTGACGCGACTTGCCCAAAGTCACACAGAAGGCAAGTGGTAGAGCCAATCTGTGCTGCCTGGCAGCCACACTGTGGTGAATATTTAGACTCTGGACTGTGAGCTCGTTGTGGCAGGGATTGTCACGGTTTACTGTTGTATTGTACTTTCCCAAGCACTTAGTGCAGTACTCTGCAAACAGTAAACACTTAATAAATACGATTGAATGAATAGATATTTGGTAAATCCGGCACCATTTTAGGCTGAATGCAGTGTTTGCCGTGAGCTGTACAGTTCAGCCCCAAGAGATTGGATGAAATCCTTTACTGTGTGACTGGAGGCCAAGGTTCATGAACTGGGGGTGAGCCAGAAAGGCTTGGATGGGTAGAGAAACTGCTCCCCAAACTCCTGGAATAATAATGTTGGTATTTGTTAAGCGCTTACTATGTGCAGGGCAGTGTTCTAAGCGCTGGGGTAGACACAGGGGAGTCAGGTTGTCCCACGTGGGGCTCACAGTCTTAATCCTCATTTTACAGATGAGGTAACTGAGGCACAGAGAAGTTAAGTGACTCGCCCACAGTCACACAGCTGACAAGTGGCAGAGCGGGGATTCGAACTCATGACCTCTGACTCCAAAGCCCGTGCTCTTTCCACTGAGCCACGCTGCTTCTCACGCTGGAACAACATGGGCTAGCGGAAAGTAGGCACAGTTAGCAGTAGTCTCCCAAGCGCTTTGTACAGTGCTCTGCACGTAGTAAGTTCTCAATAAATACAATTGATTGAGTGTCAAGAGACCTGGATTCTAACCCCAGTTCTACCACCTGCTTGGTGTGTGATGCTGGCAAGTCACATGGCATCTGTGTGCCTCCAGTTTCCTCATCTATAAAATAGGGTTCGTCCCTTCCACTTTGTCTGTGAGCCTCATTGAGGGACAGGGATGGTGTCCAATTTGGTTGTATTCTTTTTCCCCTAGCACTTAGCACAATGGTCGGCCCACAGTAGGCACTTAAAGCATTATTACTAGTATTTTTATTATTATTAATCATCATTATTTAAAGAACAGTTGAGGCAGCAAGTACCAGGCGTGGGGCATCAAACTCCAGGCCGAGACAGTGAGCAGGGATGGTGAATGTCATTGTCTGAAACATCTGTACTTGTAACCTGACTTTCTGCCTGTTGTCTAGTCTTGAGACAATGGGGAAACAATCTATCCGTGGTATCTACTGAGCATTTACTTTGTGCAGGGTACTGTATTATGCGCTTGGAAGAGTAAGAGAAGAGAAGCAGCGTGGCGCAGTGGAAAGAGCACGGGCTTTGGAGTCAGGGCTCATGAGTTCAAATCCCAGCTCTGCCACTTGTCAGCTGTGTGACTGTGGGCAAGTCACTTAACTTCTCTGTGCCTCAGTTCCCTCATCTGTAAAATGGGGATTAAGACTGTGAGCCCCACGTGGGACTACCTGATTCCCCTGTGTTTACCCCAGCGCTTAGAACAGTGCTCTGCACATAGTAAGCGCTTAACAAATACCAACATTTATTTTTATTTTATTTAAATATGTAACAGAGTTGGTAAACATTCCCTGCCCACAACGAGCTTACTGTCTAGAAGGGGAATCTCGTGCTGTAGGCAAAAACATTTCTTATTAGAAATTCCCCACCTTTTACAAAAATGCAGGCTTTATAGATGGTCAGGCCCATTTCACATTCTTTCTATTTCTATCTTCACTGCTAAGAATTCCATCTGCCTCTTTTGTGCCTTGAATTACCCTCTCTCGGAGCAGATTCCTATTGCCGTCATTCCCGTTGAACGTCTCCTCTGACAAATATCATTATGTGTTCATCTCTCCTCCGGGCTGGAATGTTTGTGACTTCATGAACTCTTTTTTTAGTTCATTACCTAGGAAACCCATTTGTAATTATTAGCAACTCGAAAGATTTGGGCAGAAAATGGTGTGCCGAAGTACGGAAGTAATGGCTCTCGGTGGCGTTCCCGTTGACCCATTTGCAATTCCCCGTGAAGGAATGAGAAGGGGGACCCTGTTAGCAATCAATCAGTGGTCTTTATTGAGCATTTACTCTGTGTAGAGCACTGCACTAAGCATTTGGGAAAGGATTTTTTTTATGTTTTTATGGTATTCGTTAAGCCCTTACTAGGTGTCAGGCCCTGTTCTAAGCGCTGGGGTAGATCTGTTTGGACACAGTCCCTGTCCCCCATGGGGCTCACAGCCTTAACCCCCATTTTACAGATGAGGTAACGTCTGCCGTGTGACCTTGGGCAAGCCGCAACTTCTCTGGGCCTCCAAGTGGCAGAGCTGGAACTAGAACCCCAGACCTCTGACTCCCAGGCCTGTGCTCTTTTCCGCTATGCTACACTGCTTCTCTTTCAACACAACAATACAACAGACACATTCTCTGCCTACCATAGATTTGGTTCTCTGTGGCTCTTTCAACTAGGCCACAGTGCTCCCGTGCCTAGTGGAAAGATTCACTGGGGCCCATAATACCTTTGCCATGAGGCCTGTTTCTCTCCATTGATGATGGAGCCCACATTGGACATAATAATGACCTTAACTTTCACCTGGCCAGGCTTAGTGTCACGAGAGCGCTTTTGTTTCAGGCTAAACTTTGGGGGGCAGCCTACATTTAGCCTCTAAGGCCTAGAGGACTGAAATTCTTAGTACAACATTTACTATGCTGCTGTGCACACAGCACTCAATTAATGATGGATTGAAGGCATCCAACAGTCAGTGCGAGAAGATGGTTGCTGTATAGTAGTCTTGCAGTGCCCCAAACTTTGGCTGTCTTGCAAAGATCGCACCTGATCTGCAGACACATTGTGATTTCTTAAGCTGTAACCTGTGACGGTGCTCTGCACACAGTAAATGCTCAATAAATACGATTGATCGATTTGGACTCAGAACCCGTAGTGGGAGAGGAAGGAGACCTGGTGATTTGGTCTCCGGACAGGAATGGGACTTTCTGACCCGGTTAGGTTGGGAATTGATGCCTTTCAATATTAGGAGCTGTGGGATGGAAACCCTTGTAGCATCACCACAGACCCGTGGAAACTTATCTATCGTAGAAGAGGGGAAAAAGAAAGGTCACAAGGCTGTCACAAGGGGTGAAACTTTAACTCCCGATATTGCTCTGCTTGTGCATTCCCCAGTCACAAATGAACCCGGTTCCTTATGTCCTGAAGGAGATAGGCATATCCCTTTTGCCTTCTTTCAAAATCTCACAGCCTTATTTGAAGGCATATCACCTCCAAGAAGCCTTCTACGACTATGCCCTCTTTTCCTTTTCTTCAGCTCCCTTCCGTGTCGCCCCGACTTGCTCTCTTTATTCATCCCCCCCCCCTTAGCCCCTCAAAACTTAAAATGTACAGAGCTGCACTTGATATTAATGTCCTATATTAATGTCCGTCTTCCCCTCTAGACTATAAGCTCTTTGCGGGCAGGGAATGGATCTGTTATATTGTACTCTCAAGTGCTTAGTACAGTGCTCTGCACACAGTAAGTGCTCAAAAAATGCAAATGATTGACTTTGGGATTTGAAGTAAACTTTGAGAGGAGGGAGAGGAGGAACCGGTGATGCGGCGGCCATTAAGGATGACTTTGGCAAAGGCTTCCCTGATTATGTCAGACGCTTACTGGTTGTTGTGTGTCCACATTTCTTGGAGTCCGACGCAGCTGGAAACATCCTGAAAGCCCCACTTGGCAGGAAGTGAATGTGGATTTTTAGGTGTCAATGAGTGTTAAGGTATGGGGAAAAGAAATGCCTTATGGGCTTGGGGGCAAAAACGATGGATGAAGCAGCAAAAAGATTGCAAATTTCAGTTCACAGAAGCTGGGAAAATGGAAAAGTTCAAGTTACAGTGCAACCATGACTCAGGCCCCTTGGGCTTAGTGGGGTGCTTTCTGCATCGACCGAGGTGAAGTCTGTTTAAATTTAATCTCGGGAATGTACAGAGTAGCTGCGTCAGTCTTCGAGTAACTCAAGACCTGTTTGGCTTGCTCCTTCTGCCGCCCTCATCCTCTCCCTCGAGCCCACCTGATGACAGCATCTGGACAGTCGATGTTCGTCTAGCTTGTTGGGAAGAAAGAGATGGAAATTCCCAAAGGTTGTGACTCTCCAGTTGGTGATTTGCGCATAACTAACATTTCAATGTAAGATTGTATTTATTTCTTTGAATATCTCCCCCAAAATAGAATGCCCCCAAAGGCTGACAGTTTTGTCTAGTGGCAGGCACATTGGCATCATATTTCAATAGATCAATAGTATGGATTGAGCACTTACTCTGGACTTGAGCACTGGGGTCAGTACAATAGGGGCACTAAAATCCCTGAAATTGATATACATATTTCTAAATAAATACAAATGACTGTAGAAATGTTTTATTTATAAAATAAAGTATAAGTATACATAGAGAAGGATACTGACCTAGGAGATTAAACAGCAGGTCTGGGAGTCAGTGGACCTGGGTTCTAATTCAGGATCTGCCACTTGTCTGCTATTTGACTTTGAGCAAGTCGCTTCACATCTCTGTGCCTGTTACCTCATCTGTAAATCGGGGATTAAGACTGAGGCCCGTGGGGGACAGGAACTGTGTCCAAAAGGATTACCTTGTATCTACCCCGGTGCTTAGAGCAGTGCCTGGCACATAGGAAGTGCTTAACAAATACGATTAAAAAAAAAATTGTGGTGGTAAATTGTGAGTACCGAGGTGCTTATGTGATGAAGTGCTGAAGAGGCAATATGGGGGAGTAATAAGGTAGGGGAGATAAGCACTCAGCAAATCCCATTGACTGACCTCTCCAGTCCATACTTCTATACTGCCTGGGTCATTTCCTAAAACAGTGTTCTGTGCCCCTCTCCCCCTTCCTCACAGACTAACAGTGGTGGTCCGTTTCCTCTTCACAAAAAGGAGAAACTCCTTCCCATTGACTTTAAGGCACTAAAAGCGGCCCTCTTCCTCCTCCGTATCCATTCCCTTCTCTCACTACGTGCCAGTTTGCACGCTCTCTTCCTCTGAGGCCAACCTACTCACTGTGACTCGTTCACGTCTCTCCCGCCGCCGACCTCTTGCTCACACACTCCCTCCTGCCTGGTACTCCCCGACCTTTGCCTCCAACAGATGATGATGATTGTAGTGTTTGGTGAGGGCTTACTATGTACTGAGCACTGGGGGTAGATACGAGATACTCATGTTGACCACGGTCTTCCTGTCCCACATGGGACTCACAGTCTAAATACCACCACTCTCCCCACCTTCAAAGCCCTTCTAAAATCGCATCTCCTCAGGAGACTTCCTTGATTCCTTTCTCTTCTCCCTATCTTGTGTTTCTCCTGCTGTCACTTCAGCATTTCCGGGTCAGCTAAACACTCGGCTAACTACTGTCCTCTTCCAGTCAGTCAGTTGTATTTATTGGGCGCATATTGTGTTCAGAGCACTCTAAGTGCTTGGGAGAGGACAGTCTGATACTTCCACTTATGTACATATCTTTCTACTGGGAGCCCCGTGTGGGGCAAGACTGAGACCGACCTGAATTGGATCTACTCCCGCACTTAGTACAGTGCTTGGCACATAGTAAGCACTTAACAGATACCATGAATTATTATTTCCCCTACCTGCAATTTTTTTAATGTCTGTCTTCCCCCCCCCTCCCCCCCAACCCCCTCTGCCTCCGGCCACTAGATTGCCTGCTCTTCGGGAGTTTACATCACGTTTGCTTATTCTATTATACGTTCCCAAGTTCTTAGTACAGTTCTCTGCATTTAGTAAATGCTATTGATTGTGTCTCCATTTCCTCATCTATAAAATGGATTACTATGATCTGTTTCTCGTCAACTTCTCCTTGTGAGAGTTTGGGCCTGGAAATCAGAAGGATGTGGTTCTAATTCTGATTTTTGCCACTTTTCTGCTGGGTGGCATTGGGCAAGTCACTTCTCTGTGCCTCAGATACCTCATCTGTAAAATGGGGATTAAGACTGTGAGTACTATACGGGGCATGGATGGTGTCCAACCTGATTGGCTTGTACAGTCCCTGGCACATAGTAAGCACTTATTCTCCAAGCTAGTTGTGGACAGGGATCGGGCCTGCTAATTGTGTTGTATTGTGCTCCTCCAAGTGCTTAGTACAGTGCTCTTCACATTGTAAGTGGTCAATAAATACCATCGATTGCTTAACAAATACTATTTTTAAAAAAAAGCACCCAACTTTCAGGATTGTTAGAGGAAGACATGAGATAATGTAGAAAGTGCTTAAAAAGATAAGTTAACAATCAATAAGGGAGGAAGATGCTTATTTGTCTGGCAGTCACCTGGAAGATGGCGGTTGGTTTATTCCCTTTAGGATTAACAGCATAAAGTCGCCATGACTGGGAAGCTACATCTTAGGATCGTAATTCCTCAGTCTCACCCCAGAACGTGGTGTGTTCCGGACAGGGAAATGTGGTAATCTCCACAGACCCGCCTTTCCTCACTGAGGACAGAGTTACCCCCTCACAGCCATTTTTGCTCAGAAACAAAATACCATCCACGTGGCACTGAGCAGGGCCTTTTTCTTGAGGCGTAAAAATAGCCATTCATGCTGAGAGAGCTGAAGAACGCTCCCTGAACAGTTCCCCTTTGAGTTGAGATTCTGTTTGGGCGTAAGTGCCAAACAAATCCTGAATCATCACACTTTTGTGTACAACATAAACCCGAGAGGAAAAAAGATGGCAGCTAGATAGCATAGGCAGATCAGCTTCGCCCCTCATTTTTTGCTTTCAGCAAATACTTTAAACTTTTGAAAGTTGGCTTCTATAGAGAAGTTTTTCTGGGGTTCAAATCAGGTGAGAAGTACAAATGAAGTATGATATTTGCATCTGCTGCTGAACATTCTAATCCGTACCTCGTGGCACAGCCTTTGGTTTGGTTTTTACTTCATTTAAGTGGGTCTGTCTTTCTCCTTAATCACTAATGATTAAGGACTAAGAAGCAGTGTGGATAGAGCCCGGGCCTGGGAGTCAGAAGAAGCTGGGTTCTAATCCCGCCTCCACTACCTGTCTGGTGTGTGACCTTGGGCAAGACGCTTCACTTCTCTGTGCCTCACTTTCCTCATCAGTAAAATGGGGATTAAGAGTGTGAGCCCCGTGTGGGACTGGGACTGTGTCCACCTTGTATCTACCCCAGTCCTAGAACAGTGCTTGGCACAGAGTAAGCACTTAACACGTAGCATTAAGAGTAAAGGTACGTGTTAAGTGCTTACTGTGTGCCAAACATTCCGCTGGAATATCTACAAGATAATCAGGTTGGATACAGTCCCTTTCCTCTATGGGGCTTAAAGTCTAAGTAGTAATCACTCCTGATTTCTTTAACGTCCTGCATTGGCTTGGATATGACCTTTTCCATTCCACTCAGTCTTTTCCTTCTTTTAAGTTGGCAATGATTCCTTAGATGTTGTTGCGGTTATGTTTTATGGGTATTGTTAGCGCTCTCGCTGTCAACCATTACTGTACTTTCCCAAGCACTTAGTACAGTGTTCTGCACACAGTAAGCGCTTAATAAATACAATTGAATGAATCAACCAATCAGTGTTCTTTTTTGAGAGCTTACTGGGAATGATGAACGGCTCCACCACTTGTCCGCTGTGTGACATTGGGCAAGTAACTTCACTTCTCCGTGCCTCAGTTACCTCATCTGAGAACTGGGGATTAAAACTGAGAACCCCATGTGAGACATGGACTGTGTCCGATCTGATTCGCTTCTATCTATCCCAGCGCTTAGTAATAATGTTGGTATTTGGTAAGCGCTTACTATGTGCCGTGCACTGTTCTAAGCGCTGGGGTAGACATAGGGGAATCAGGTTGTCCCACGTGGGGCTCACAGTCTTCATCCCCATTTTACAGATGAGGGAACTGAGGCACAGAGAAGTGAAGTGACTCGCCCACAGTCACACAGCCGACAAGTGGCAGAGCTGGGATTCGAACTCATGAGCCCTGACTCCAAAGCCCGTGCTCTTTCCACTGAGCCACGCTGCTTCTCTAACATGGGAGGGAGAGGCCTGAGGGGGAGAGGGTTAGGCGACATCCATTGTTTGGTTCCATTCTTTTTCCCGCTACCCGCCTGGCTCAGGCCCTGACTGGAAGCTAAGGCAACTCAGAGCGTGGGTGCTGTGCTTTTGGGAGCCTGTGGATACGTGCTCAGGTGTGTCCCTGCGCCAGTTCCTGGCCCACCTCAGGAACCCAAATAGCAAGGCTCCTCCTCTCTGCCTCCCCGGTGTGACTCTGAAGAGGGGGACAGGTTGGCCTCGACTCCCGGCTACCCGCAGGGGGGACCCGCACGTCTGGGCAACGTTGGGTGAGAGCCCTCCCATCTGCAGGGGAGGATTGGAGTAGATGCTTATGGATGACGATTCTCTACTTGGGGATTAAGACTGTGAGCCACATACGGGTCAACCTGATTACCTTGTATCTTCCCCGGCACTTAGAACAGCGTTTGGCACATAGAGGTTAACAAATACCATTATTATTATTATTATTATTTCTCCATCCCTGTCCTAAATGGTCTAGAGTTAGGGGTGGGCTGGACCATTTTGCCTCAGCAGCATGAGGCGGGTGGTTACATCTTCCTATTACTGGGCGCAAGTTAGATGGACACTAGTTTGGCTGTTGCCCCTAGGGACTGGGTTTAATTGTTGTTGTTTTTTTTAATGGTATTTGTTAAACGCTTACTGCGTGCCAGGCGTTGGGATACAGGCTGATCAGGTTGGACACAGTCCATATAATGACGATGTTGGTATTTGTTAAGCGCTTACTATGTGCAGAGCACTGTTCTAAGCGCTGGGGTCGATACACGGTAATCGGGTTGTCCCACGTGAGGCTCACAGTTAACCCCCATTTTACAGATGAGGTACCTGAGGCACGGAGAAGTTAAGTGACTCGCCCAGAGTCACACAGCTGACAAGTGGCAGAGCCGGGATTTGAATCCATGACCTCTGAATCCCAAGCCCGGGCTCTTTCCACTGAGCCACGCGGCTTCTGTGAGCCCCATATATCCCGTATGGGGCTCACAGACCCTATTTTACAGATGAGGTAACTGAGGCACAGAGAGGTTAAGCAACTTGGCCAAGGTTACCCAACAGACAGGATTAGAACCCAGGTCCTTCAGACTCTCAGGTCCCATGCTCTATCCACTAGGCCACACTGCTTCTCCTGGAGTGAGAGTGTGACAGAAGGCGTGCAGAGAGGTTGCCCTCCCTATGTCAGTCAATCGTATTTACTGAGCGCTTACTGTCTGAGCTCTGTACTAAGTGCTTGGGAGAGTGTAATGTAACGAATAGATACATTCCCTGCCCACAAGAAGCATACAGTCTAGAGGGAGGGAAGCCTGTAGTCTATTGGAGGGACGTTTATGTGTAAGGAGCGATGAGGCTGCTTTAACCACCCCTGCGGCTCCTACCTCAGGTACCCAGAAGATGAGGTGGTTTGTTTTGGAACAGATTTCCCCATCTGGAGAAAACCTGTGTTCCCTGTGGGATTGATTGCCTGACCTAAGGTGGGGTCCCGGATGTTACCCGGGCTGTTAAGGGAGGGTCCTGTCGTACCTTCCTCTACCCCCTTTCAAGGGATGAAGAGGAGGGGGGGTCACCCACAGCCCCCAGGCCCTCTCCCAGAAGCCTGGGCAAGCAGTGTGGTCTAGTGGAAAGGACACGAGCCTGGGAGTCGGAGCACCCGGGTTCTAATCTTGGATCTGCCCCTTGCCTGCTGCGGCACCTTCGGCAGGTCGCTTAACTTAGTGCTTCAGT
Source organism: Ornithorhynchus anatinus (assembly GCF_004115215.2). Lineage (NCBI taxonomy): Eukaryota > Metazoa > Chordata > Mammalia > Monotremata > Ornithorhynchidae > Ornithorhynchus > Ornithorhynchus anatinus. Next base: position 24,952,814 of record NC_041750.1, on the reverse strand, counting down.
TTCCTCATCAGTGAAATAGGGGTTCTCCCTTCCCCCTTCGACTAGGACCCTCATGTGGGAAAAGGACTGTGTTCAATCTGTTTACACTGTACCAGCACTTAGGACAGTGCTTGGCACCTAGTAAATGCTTAATGGCTACCACAGTGATTATTAGTATCATTCTTATGGGGGGATCAGAAGCGTTCTGGCTTGGCTTTTGCCCCATCAGACTGAGGGGCGGAAGGGGGATACCGACATGGCAGAGTCCCAGCCTACCCTGGGGCTTTGAGAACCGCATCGGGATTCCTACCGCCTCCCCTGTGCATCAGAGATCTCGTCCAGGCAGGCTAGAGATTGAGGCGCCGTCTAACCCGAGTCCCTCGCGGCCTCAGCCTGATTCCAGACTTGACAAGCGTGGAAAGATTTGGGGTCCGGCCCACCCCGAACCCTAACCTGTCAAAACATTTAACCGGTGACGGTGGCCGACGCCTAAGAGCCCAACTGCACGTGCGAGGTGGGTTTCCCGGAGCCCTGCTGTTTATTGAGTGCTTACTATGTGCACTGTACTAAGCGCTCGAGAGAGGACAATACAACAGAATTAGTGGGCCTGCTCCCTGCTTATAATGAGCTACGCGGACTAAGTACCCCCCTAGTGAGGGCTAAAGGAGCTTGTTAAATGGGCATCTAACCCCCTTCCTCCTCCTCCTCCGCATGGAGCAGAGGAGGCGGAGGGTCTTGGGAACAGACCCGGGCCTATTCGGGTTTGGCTCTCTGCTGACCTGGCCAGTCGTAAAGGCCGTGCAGTGGCCCGAGGGCTGGGCAGAGGCCTGTGAGGAACTGGACAGAAAGCAGGTCTGTCCCCTGAAAGGTAGACTGGCCAGTCATAATAATCTTGGTATTTGTTAAGCGCTTACTCTGTGCAGAGCACTGTTCTGAGCGCTGGGGTAGATACAGGGTAATCAGGTTGTCCCATGTGAGATTCACGGTCTTAATCCCCCTTTTACAGATGAGGTAACTGAGGCACAGAGAAGTTAAATGACTTGCCCACAGTCACACCGCTAAGTGGCAGAACAGTACAGGGTCCCCCGGCCACGAGAGGTTCTCACTGGTCCACGGGAGGCCTGGGAGCTGAGGTCAAAGGGCCGGATCTCAATCCCACCTGGAGCCCACCAGAAAAGAGAGTTAGTTATTTTCTTTCTTCCATTTATCCCTCCGACGTCACGGACTCCCGTCAGGGAGGAGAAGATTGGTTTCCCCCTCAGCAGTAAATCACCTCTTCCCCGGGAAATGGCTTTGCTCTAATCCAATTGGGAAGTTGATCCTTGAGGCTGACGTTTCCACATTAGGCTAAACCACTCGCTACTTCCACAAATTTTTGAACCCGTTAGGGCTGAACGATCTAGGTTTTTAAATCGAAACCCAATTCCATCCTTTAAAAGAGATGGATTTTTCACTTGGAAACGGTGGGAATTTGGTAGACATTTTACAGGATTTAACTAATGTTCGTATCTGGATACTCCTGCTTGCTTCCCATCTGTGTCATTGTTTTGAATGTCTGCCTCCCTTACTAGACTGTAAATTCCTCAAGGTCAGGGATCACGTCTACCAACTGTCTTGATGATGATGATGATGATTATGGTACATTTATTGGGAAGCAGCGTGAAAGAGCCTGGGCTTCGGAGTCAGAGGTCATGAGTTCGACTCCCAGCTCTGCCACTCGTCAGCTGTGTGACTGTGGGCAAGTCGCTTCACTTCTCTGTGCCTCAGTTACCTCATCAGTAAAATGGGGATTAACTGTGAGCCTCACGCGGGACGATCCGATTACCCTGTATCTACCCCAGCGCTTAGAACAGTGCTCTGCACATAGTAAGCGCTCAACAAATACCAACATTATTATTATTATTATTATTATTACATGTTAAGTGGTTACAACTTAATCATGAGCCCCATGTGGAAGGTGGACGATGTCCAACCTGACTAACATATATCTACCCCAGCACTTACTACGGTGCCTGCCATATAGTAGGCACCTAACAAATACCATCCAAGATAAACCAAACATTGGGCCAAGCACTGTTCTAAGCACCCGGGTAGATATAAATTAATCAGATTGGACACAGTCGAAGTAGGAGGGAGTAGGGTTTAATCCCCATTTTGCAGATGAGGGACAGTGACGTGAACTGAGGCACAGAGATGTGAAGTGACTTGCCCAAGGTCACACAGCAACACTGGGACTAGAACCCAGATCCCCTGACTCCCAGGTCCGTGCTCTCTCCACTAGGCCATGCTATCTCTCTAAGTATTGTATTGTAGTCTCCCAAGAACTTGGCCTAGTACTCTGCACGCCCCGTTTAATAAATACCATTGATTGTGATTTAACCCCAAGAAAATGGACTTTCTCTCAGAACCTGGGAGAAATCTAACTCACCAGACAGTTAAAGTGGACTGAGAAGGGAAACCTCTGGCGACCCTTGTGAATTCCAGACACGGAAGCGTGGGTGAAGTCACGTGATACGGCGGACCCAAAAAGCGTAATATGGTGATGTGACCCATGGTATTTTGTACAAGTACACCTGAGACCGCCTGAAATAGTGGCGGGTGGGGAGGCGGACCCTCGGACCTCTGCTCCAGAGCTGCTGTGGCCCTCTCCTAGCTCTCTGACCTCCCGGGCATCGCTTCTGAGCCACAGAACTCTTTGGCAGGACTACGGCAGCGTGGCTCAGTGGAAAGAGCCTGGGCTTGGGAGTCTTAGCTCCTGGGTTCGAATCCCGGCTCCGCCGCCTGTCAGCTGTGTGACTGTGGGCAAGTCACTTCACTTCTCTGGGCCTCAGTTACCTCATCTGGAAAATGGGGAAGAAGACTGTGAGCCTCGCGTGGGACAACCCGATTACCCTGTATCTACCCCAGCGCTTAGAACAGTGCTCTGCACATAGCTCTTAACAAATACCAACATTATTATTATTATTAAGGCAGTGGGAGGCCAAACCCTGAAAATCGAAAACACCAGACATAAAGGCACCTGATGCCATACATTCCCTCTCTAGACTGTAAGCTTGCCACGAGCAGGGAACGTGCCGACCGACTCTGTTGTATATTGTACTCTCCCAAGGGGTTAGTACAGTGCTCTGCGTGCCTTAAGCACAGTAAAGAGCACTGATTATTATACTGACAGACCAACTGTAATCCAGCCCGTTGGCCATCTTGGAACTAAGGTCAAACCTGTTGCTTTTTCGCCAGTAAATGACACTCATTCAATCCTATTTATTGAGCTCTTACTGTATGTAGAGCACTGTACTAAGCGCTTGGGAGAGTTCAATATTTCTTTGCCATTGTTTTTATGAGATGTTCTTCCCCTTGACTCTATTGCCATTGTTCTCGTCTGCCCGTCTCCCCCGATTAGACTGTAGCCCGTCAAAGGGCAGGGACCGTCTCTATCTGTTGCCGATTTGTACATTCCAAGCGCTTAGTACAGTGCTCTGCACATAGTAAGTGCTCAATAAATACTACTGAATGAGTGAATATATCAGTAAACAGGCGTGTCTTATGCCCACGACGAGTTTACCGTCTAGAGGGGGAGACAGACATTAATATAAGTAAATAAATTAGAGATATGTATGTAAGTGCTGAGGGGCTGGGATGGGGGGTGGGGATGAATAAAGGGAGCAAGTTAGGACGATACAGAAGGAAGTGGGGAAAAGAGGAAAGTAGGTGGAGGGGAGTTATGTCAAATTGTTCTGAGCCAGCTGCCTTTATTGTATTAGAGACACTAGTCACAGTTTTCTTTTTTCCCATAGAGGTAAGCTTCATTTTTGGTCAAAATATTACTTTGTACTTCTATGGGGCTTTCTGATGATGTCAATAATTTTGTTGAAATGTGTAATTTTCAGTTCCTAATGCTTTTTGGGATGCCTGGTGGTTTTTCTGGAAACAGGTCTTCTCTGTGATTTCAGTTTTTCCCCAGGGAAACCGCATGGACTAGTTGGAAGAGCACAGGAATGGGAGTCAAGAGACCTGAGTTCTAATCCCTGCTTCACCACTTATTTGCCGTGTGAGCTTGGGGAAGGCACTTAACAGCTCTGTGCCTCAGTTTCTTTATCCGTAAACTGGGAATTAAATACCTATTCTCCCTCTGTCTTAGATACATTCCCTGTCCCACATGGGTCTCACTCCCTAATTGACTATTTTGTGTCTACTTTAGCACTTAGAACGGTGCTTGGCAAACAGACTGTAAGTTCCTTGTAGGTTGGGAATAACATCTACTAACTTTGTACTTTCCCAAGTGCTTAATTCAGTGCTTTGGACACAGCAAGTGCTAAATAAATACCACTGATGGATTGAAAGCAAACACTTGATAACTAGCACAAGTATTCTTAGTTATGGTACTCAAGTGCTTACTAAGTGCCGAGCACTGTACTAAGCACTGGAGTAGATAACAAGGTAATCAAGTTGGACACGGTCCCCTGTCCCATGTGGGCTCCCAGTCTAAGGGGGAGGGAGAACAGGTATTAAATCCCCATTGCACAGAGAAGTTAAGTGACTTGTTCAAGATCACACAGCAGACAAGTGATGGGTTGTGATGAGAATTCAGGTCCTCTGACTCTTAAGCTTATGCTCTTTCCTCTAGGCCATACTTCTCCAAGTATTATTATTAATAATTATTCCCCACACCAGACCTCCCTAGCAATATGTCTGGCTATCTGGGCACCTGATATATTGATGGTGAATAATACGGAAATTCCAGGATACCATCAGGAAAGGCAGTCTTGTCTGGCTGCAGAAGGGTTTGCTTGACTTCTGTTTCCAAGCCTGGCTCGGACTTGCCGCCTCCATTTTACTGGCCTCGGCTTGTCATTCTGCGGAAAGGGAGTAATTGTACTTTCTACCTGACTCACGGTGAGGTGTCGAGGCTCTGAGGACGTCGGGTTTGCAAACGATCTGGAAACCTTTATGGATGAAAGGTGCCGCGTTAAATTCCAAGCATTATCGGCTTGGAGGGAAGGGGCCCTCGTTTCCTCTCCTGGAGAGAGATTTCTTTCTGTATCGGATCCTCCCGGAGCTCTTCCTTTTGGGAGAAAAGCCTCGTCTCCTGCAGGAGCTTCTGGTTGGAGTCGTAAGGTTTGGGATAACCGGACGGCAGCGAAACGGTCTCTTCTCTAACATTTGTTTTTAGTTACCATTTTTTTTCTTTGGGGAAACTTTAGTTCAAAAGAAAAGAGGAATTTAATTAGTGTTGAGTGTTCTGTTGGTTCTGCACAGTTAATGCGAGGGCTAAATTTTCTAAATGTTGTAGCATTCGCCTTACAATGAATGCGGCTGCAAATTTAAACAGTGGGAGATGGCACGGGGAATTGCTTGGGGACTATGCCCAATTATGGACTTTGGGGCCCCCTGCTTTCCAGAATGTTGAAGCTTTCTGAAAGTTAAACCCCACACGGTGTACTTGGGAATTCACAAAGCAGGGCGGGAGGGGCAGTTGGGACACGGGCATAAGCACCCCGGACCTCTACACCAGCCTGCCCACCCCTTGCAGGGTGCCCTGTTGGTGGAGGATGCTGAGGGGTTTAGGCTTCCCCGCTGCCCCCAAAGCAGCTTTTCTGTAGCTCAGCAGCTGCAGAGGGAGCCAGAAAACCTCCCATTTTTGCCCCTCCCCTCCTATCCCCTCCCTTCCCCATTTTATCTTCTCTCCTCCTCCTCTCCCATTTTCCCCTTCCTCTCCTCCTCCTCCTGTTTCCTTCCTCCTCCCATTCCCCCCCCCCCCCAATTTTCATCTCCCCTGTTTTTCTCTCTTCCCCTCCTCTCCCATTTCCCCCCTTTCATTTTCCTTCTCTCCCCTTCCACTTGCCCCCTATGCCCTGCTTGCCCCCTTCTCCTTCCGTGCATTTTCCCCACCTTCTCCTCTCCGGCTTTCCCTATCTTCTCCTCTCCTGCTTTTCCCCATCTTCTTTTCTCCAGCTTTTCTCCCCCATCTTCTCTTCTCACACTTTTCTCCCCCTTCATCTCTTCTCAAGCTTTTCTCCCCCATCTTCTTCTCTCCCGCTCCACCCCCTCAGCCTTCCTCCCCCATTTCACATCGTGGAAAGTCTAGACTCTAGTTATTCTGGAATGATTTTCCTAGTCCTTTCTACCCAAGTTCCCTTCTGGAATGTGAAGGAATTTACCCTTCCACTGGTGGTGTTGGCAACCCCTACCAATTCACACTTGCCCCTTTCAGAAAACCGTAAGATGGTTTTCCTAGTCTCCTCTATCCAAGTTCCCTTCTGGATGGAATGTGAAGGAATTTACCTCTACCGATTCACTCCAGCCGCTGGCCGAAAACCCTAAGATTTCCGACCCCGGGCAAGTGGCTAGAGGGATGGTGACACAGATCCTTCTGTCACTGAGCATCCGAATGGAGGAACTGTGGCATTTAATGCAAATCCAACAGGTGACCTTCAAACATTTCCTCTCTGAATGCCATTGGCCGGAAGCAGGAGGAGGCCTCTGTGCCTCAGTGTAGAGGGAAAGAGGTACAGGGCTTGGTTCTTTTTGCTTTTTGCTGAACGGTAGAGAGTGTTCCTTAATACAGATTTATTTCCTTATCTGTTTTGAGTTTGGAAAGGGCACTCCTCGGGGAGGAACGGAGAGACGGTATTTGCTCCAATCACCAAGAGGTGGTTCGGGTGCTAAAAGAGGTTCTGACCTCATTTCCCAGAAGAATTTTAAAAGAAAAAAAAAACTGGAGTACTAATTGGTGCCTCGTTAAGTACTCACAGTGAAGGATGATGATCCTTCTGAAAAGATAATCTAACTGATGAATAAGAAGCCAGGTTCACCTTTAAAATAACATCAGATGACAGAGTCTTTGAAAATCAAAAACTACTCATTTCCATGTTGGTGAGAAATGATGGTATTTTAATGGAATCAGTACGTAACAACAGGAAGGGGATGATTTAGAAAGTGTATCTATTTTGAAAGCTGTCTCATAGCTGGGGTTTCACCTGAGTAGTTTGAAATTGGAGTGTTTTCCCTCACTGACACCGTGCTGCAGGGAGCATCGACGCACTTGCTAGTAAACCAAGAGGGTTACTTTGTGTTATTTCAAAAATGACAGTGTCTCTCTGTCATGCTAGGTTGTAAGCTACTTAGGACGGCGATCGTGTCAACTAACTCTGTTGTGGTCTCCAAGCGCTTAGTACAGTGCTGTGCACAGGGCTCGTGCTCCAACACTACTTACTGGTTGTCTGGGAGAGGAACAAGTCCCTGTTCATCATTCCCAGCCAGATTGCTAAACCCCTAATTCATTTCATTCAGTAGTATTTATTGAGCGCTTACCATGTGCAGAGCACTGTACTAAGCGCTTGGAATGGACAATTGGGCAACAGGTAGAGAAAATCCCTGCCCAATGACAAGCTCACAGTCTAAACGGGGGAGACAGCAAAGCAAAACAGAACAAAACAAAAACAAGGCAATATCATCAAGATAATTACTAGAACTAGAACGTGGCCTAGTGGATAGAGCACAGGCCTGGGAGTAAGAAGGACACGGGTTCTAATCCCGGTTCCATCACTTGCCTGCTGTCTGACCTCGGGCAAGTCACTTCACTTCTCTGTGCTTTTGTTACCTCATCCGTAAAATAGGGATTAAGCATGTGAGCACCACGTGAGACAGAGACTGTGTTTAACCCCAATACTTGTATCCGTCCCGGCGCTTAGTACAGTGCCTGTCACATAGTGAGCACTTAAATACCACAGTTATTAGGAAGGAGCAATAATAATAATGGGGTTAAGTACTTAATATCCGCCAAGCGCCATCTTAAACTCCGGAGTCGGTACAAGACTCAGTCCCTAGCTCATGTGGGGCACGTTTTCTAAGAGGGAGTAAGAGCGGGCATTTTTAACCCCATTTTACAGATGGGGAAACTGAGGCTCAGAGGGGTTAAGTGATAGGGCCGGGACTAGAACCACCCCTCTTGCAATTTCCAGTCCCTAACCTTGTCCGATAGGTCATATGGCTTCTGGGGTTGCAAAAGAATAGTTGAAGAGAAAAGTGTATTACAAGAGTCTCACCAATACCTACTTGTCCTCCCGGAGAGGTGGGGTCCTTCCCAGCTTGTCTGGGGCCCAAGTCGATCCATCAGACAATCAGCTGTGTTTATGGAGCGCTTGCTGTGTGCAGAGCACTGTGCTAAGGACGTGGGAGAGGGCACTCTAACAGAGTCTGTAGACACATTCCCTGCCCACCAGGAGTTTACAGTCCAGAGGAAGGCCCGGGAATTTGCATTGATCTGCCCAGCTGAGACGCGCATTGCTGATGGGAGCGGCGCGTGGGTCCATGGTTAAACTTGGGCGACAGACTTGTCACTTGACCGCAACTACTCTCCGAACCTCAAACGAGAGGGAAGCGTAGCCCTCCCCTGCTTAATCTGGGGCTATTCCATGGTGGGTAGCATCAGCATGTAAACTAGCATGGGACCCCGAGGCTAGGTCCTGAAGGAAACCTAGGTATGAAGGGAATTGGACAAGAGAGCAGATGGATAATAATGATGGTATTTGTTAAGCGCTTACTATGTGCCAAGCACTGTTCTAAGCGCTGGGTGGATACAAGGTAATCAAGTTGTCCCACGTGGGGCTCTCAATCTTCATCCCCATTTTACAGAAGAGGTAACTGAGGCACAGAGAAGTTAAGTGACATCACACAGCTGATAAGTGGTAGAGCCGGGATTAGAACCCACAGCCTCTGAGTCCCAAGATCGGGAAGGAAAATAATAATAATGATAATGGTATTTAAGTGTTTACTCTGTTTCAAGCACTCTTCAAAGCGCTGGGGCAGAAACAAGCTAACCAGGTTGAACACAAGCCCTGTCCACGACCAAGGCATGGAGAAGTTAAGCGACTTGCCCAAGGTCACTCAGCAGACAAGTGGCAGATCTGGAATTGGAACCCAGGTCCTTCTGACGCCCAGGCCCTATCCACTAGGCCACTCTGCTTCTCAGAAGGTTACTGGAAGAGTTTTAGGGACCCGTCTAGAGGCAGGTGGATGGCTAAATGATCTCTTGAGGTCCACTTCCACCCCTCAAACTAAGGACAGTGATTAACTTTGTGATGGTGCCCTTATTCGGGGGAAGAGAAGGGAAAGAGAAAGGGAAGAGTTCACCAGCCACCCATCTGGTCTCCACTGCTGCGACTAGGTCAATCTAAGCTGAGTAAGGGAGGTTCCCCCCAACCTTCCCCCCCAACTCTGTCCTGACCTGCCCACCATCAGAGCTCCTGAGCCCTGTCTCCTCTGCGCCACTCCCAGCTCTACACTTACCTAGGTCCAGGGAAAGGGAAGGAGAGAGAAGAGGGGGGCTTTACCTCTTTATCCATCCTACCCCTTTCCATTCCCTCATCTGCTCCTTAGACTGAAGACACATCTCCTCCACCGGCCCGTCGCCTTCCCTAAACCTTTATTTCCTCTTCTTCCACTCCTTTCTGCACCGCCCCGATGGAGTGCAGTGCGGTGGTGTGACAGAAGGTCTGGGAGTCAGAGGACTTGGGTTCTAATCTCAGCTCCAGCATGTAACTACTGTGTGACATTGGGCAAGTCACTTAACTTCTCTGTGCCTCAGTTCCCTCATCTGTGAAATGGGGCTTTAATTACACTGCTTGGCATATACTAAGCACTTCATTTTATTACTCATTTGTTGTCATAAAAGGACCCCTGCCCACCAGAAAGCTGTCCAGGATTGCTTGCCGTCATTTGTTAAATCCTTCCCTGCGTGAAACATTCTGTGGCCAGGGGAAAGTTCACCCTTTCTCACTAGGTTGACATGTCTGGTGAGAACTTTTTAAAGCTTCCATGTTACGAAGAAGTGCAGTGTTTGCCTCTCACACTCTGTGTCTCCCAAACTTTTCTGTGACTCGCCTTGGCATTTCCTTCAATTTTTACCTGGACTCCTCTTGCACATGGGCAAAGTATTGTGTTTATCGGCTCAGTAAGATCTCCAAATGGAGGTCCCAAAGCTCAATGTCTAGTTTCCATTTTTCCTTTGCAATTTTCTGGATTCCTAGTAAATGAAGCTGGTGGACAATTGCATTTAAAAGGCAGCCTGATATTTTGTAAGCAAGCTTTTGCCCTTCCATGGCTCACAAGAAAATAATAATGGTATTTAAGCGCTTACTATGTGCCAGGCACTGTACTAAGCACTGAGTGGATACAAGGAAATCAAATAGGACACAGTCCCTGTCCTATGTGGGGCACACAGTCTCGATTCTTATTTTACAGATGAAGTAATTTGGGCACAGAAGTAAAACGACTTTCCCAAGGTCACACAGCAGACAAGTGGTGGAACGGGAATTAGAACTCGTGACCTTCTGACTCCCGGGCCCGTGCTCAATCCTCCATGCCTTGCTTTAAGGTGTCTGCTGTCAACCAGACAAATTTAGTATTCGAGCAGCTGGATGGCACACAGGCTATGAAGGGAATTGCTATATGATGTTAAATGCGCATGTTTATCAGAGTCCCCTAAGTATGACCCATTCGCATTGTTAATGAACTTGCTGTGATGTAATAAATCAGCCTTCCATCCACATCTCTAAAAACAAGGTTGCAAAACATTCATTTCCTCTTCCTATTCCACTGTATATTTCGTTAGGCTTCAGGAATTTTTAAATGAGGAGAGCCTGAAAGATGGCATATTCAAAATGTATTTTCTATTAATTCATAAAACACTAAGGCTTATTCACTGGAAAAATAACTGATGTTTATGGAATCGTATTATTATGCCCAGAAGTGACTGGTAACTGATGAGAACAGGGAGTTCCATTCTGTTCTGCCAAAGCCAGAAATAATACACAGAAAATTAAAAAAAAAAATCATTTAGGTTAATCATTTTCAAAGCGTGAATGGGGGGATTGGTTTTCTTTTGGCTTTTACATTTTATAACTAGATCTTCGCACATGGTTTCTGCCTGTTTTCTGTAGAATCCTGAAACAATGAATTAATCTTCAGCTGGAGGGACCTGGACAATTGCTTTACTGCAAAAATAGTGGCTGCTTTACTATACTTATGCTATTAAGGCGATGTCAATTTGTTATATGATTAGTCAGTACTAATTTAATGAGCACCTAATGATTTATTGAGCACCTAATGTGCTTTGCACACAGTAAGCGCTTAATAAATATGATTAATAATAATGATAATGTTTGCAGAACACTGTACTAAGGGCATGGGAGAATACAGTAGAGGTGAAAGACACAATTCCAGCCCTGTAATAATTATTATTGGGGTGGTAAAATGCTTGTGCTGTGTTAAATGTTGGTGCGGATCAGACTCGGTCCTCTCCCACCTGGAGCTCACAGCCAAGGGGCAGGAGAATTGATATTTTAGCTCCACTTTACACAGAGAAGTTAAGTGACTTACCCAAGGTCACAGAGTTCGTGAGTGGTGGAGTCCTCCGACCTAGAACCTGGGTCCCCTGGGCTCTTTCTACTGGTCTATCCCCAAGGACTTTACCGTCTAACAGATTGTCAAACAGCTCAGCCGTTCAGTGCAGTTCAAAGCCCAGGTTATAAATTCATCATCACTACTGAGAACCTACTCTGTGCACAGCACTGCACTGGATGCCTAGGAGCATGCAGTGACAGTAGATGAGGCAATTCCCGTCTTCCAGGAGTTTCCATTCTAACAGAGGAGCCTACGGGTATGTAGGTTTATAATGACAAATGAAAAATTATCTAGTCTTTATGACTTCCTGCTCGTTAATCCGGGCTTTACGCTGTGATATATTGCTGAATTGTGCTTTCCAAGTGCTTAGTATAGTTTTCAGCACATAGTAAGCTCTCAATAAATACGATTGAATGAATGAATATGCTTATTTTGGGCCTCTCAATAAATACGATTGAATGAATGAATATGCTTATTTTGGGCAGGAAACCTGTCTACCAACTCTAGGGTATTGTACTTTTTTTCCAGATGCCTAGTACAGTGCTCTGCACACAGTCGGTGCTCAATGAATACCACCGATTGATTGATTGGTACTCCAGGCAATGTAGTGGCTAGCTGATGTATTCACAGGGAGATTGTTGATTTGCAATGGCCTGAAATACTACTGCTAAGAGGAGTAATCGTCACCTATGGTATTTATTGAGCATTTACTGGGTGCAGAGCACGATCCTAAGTGCAAGGGAGAATACAGTATAACAGTGTAGGTAGACACATTCCCTGCCCACAATGAGCAATATGTAGAAAATGTGAATGGATGGGAAACATTTAAAGTTTTGCTTCAAATAACATACCCGGGGGATTTCACATCCCCATTATGTGTGGAAAACTCCATCTGAATTCCCCTCTCGGGGAATAAAACTCGACTCCTTTGCCTTTCAAAATCTGCTTGCATGCTAAGAAGGGATTTTGTGGTGATGGAAGGGGTTGTTCCTTGTATTTCCGGTTCATCTTTCGGAGTGACGTGGCTGGTTGATCTTCTGGGTTCTGGACTGTTCATTTTGGGTTTATAATTCCCTAAGAAGCATCCTTATTTCTCTATTCTTAATTGAACTATACTATCGTGTTGCCCGCCTGTCCTCCATGGTCTCCAATGTGAAATGAGGTTAAGCTTCACAATGTTTGCCGAACTGGGATCATTTCCAAAACCATCTTTTCTTTCCTTTTTTTTTTTTTTTAAAAAAAAATCCCATCTCAGAATTCTCTGCCATTTTCTCAGCTATTCAAAATCTTCCAGTACTCACCCCCAGATCGCTCTGGGAATTGCTGGCCTCTACCTTCTCTCCCGCCCCCAGCCGGGAGGAGTATTGAATTAGTATATGTTAATGGCTTAATTTAGCTCTCATTGCACGAGCAAGCTCATTTTTGAACTCTCTAAGAAATAGGAGAATGTATTGCTCTAGAGTGGCCTAGAAAGAAGTGAATCTGGAAATGCAGATTCTAGCCTTAAATCTACCACTGGTCTGCTGCGTGACCTTAGGCGAGTCACATCCTCTCTGGGCTTCAGTTTCCACCTCTGGGGTGTGGAAAAAGGGATCGTTTAGGTTCCCCAGAATTTAGCATCGTGCTTGTGGCTTAGTAAACACTGTAAACCCCCTCCTCTAGACTGTAATCTTGCTGTGGGCAGGGAATGTCTGTTTATTGTTATAATGTACTCTCCCAAGTGCCTAGTACAGTGCCCCGAACACGGTAAGTGCTCAGTAAATACGATTGAATGAATGAAATTGCCAGCTAAGGAGAACGAAAGCTCCTGGAAGCCAAGTCGAACCCTAAAAGCTGTTTGTCTCACTGGGATTCTGTCTTTGTTTTCTTTTTAATCCTCCTCACAGGCCTGGGCAGATCATATTATTGCATTTCTCCACTGCTTCCACTTCCTGCTCCTGCAGCGTCTGCCTGAAGAGACCATCTGGGGGGAATGAATTGGTCGCCAGTCCCTCCAGCCCTTTCGACCTAAGGAATCCACCCAGTACAGGTAAAACCTCCACCAACCCCCTCCCCTGCACAGCCCCTGACTCGACACCCTCTATAGAGACCGTGAACTTTGAAGGCTCTCACCCTACACTTTGCCCTATGATTCAGGTCAAAATCGACAGATCATGGCCAGTCATCGAGCCATAGAAAGGAAAGCTGCATCTCTCAGGTTGAAATAATCCCACAGTCTCTCTCAACCCCAACACTCTCCTCACACTTGACTCCTCCCAAGCCAACCTTCTCATTGTGATTCATTCTTCTCTCTCTCTCTCGCCGATTCTCAAGATGCAGGCCGCTGTTCTCCACATCCTTAAAGCCCTTCGGATATCGCCCTCCCTGATTCATCTCACATCTGCCCGCCCCATTTTCACCCCACTCCAGCCATTTCGGCACTGCCTGGTCACCAAACACTTGCGTATTCACAGTCTCTCATTCCCCTTCATTAGCAATTCTGTACAGATCTTTGATCTGTGTAGTTTCCCTCTACTTGTAATTTATTTTGATGACTCTCACTCAGGCTAAATTCTAAACACCTCGAGGGCAAACATCATGTCTACTAACTCTACTGTACTCTCCCAAATGCTCAGCAGAGTGCTCCGCACAGGGTATAATTTGAATGAGTGACTGAATGTGGATCTAAAAGGTGTAGGTAAAATAGAACAGAGAAGCAGCGAGGTCTAGTGGATAGAGCATGGGCCAGGGAGTCAGAAGGACTTGAGTTCTAATCCCAACTCCACCACTTGTCTGCTGCGTGTCCTTGGGCATCACCTCTCTTTTCTGGACCTCAGTTACCTCCTCTGTAAAATGGGGATTAAGACTGTGAACCCCATGTGGGACAGGGACCGTGTCCAATCTGATTAACCTGTATCTATTTCAGTGGTTAGTACGGTGCCTGGCACGTAGTAAGCGTTTAATAAAGCACAGAAATTGACTGGTCTTGTTCTTGAGAGAACAATGGATAAAAAGCCCACGAAGACAGAGAAGTATTCACTGTTCAGCTGTTTTGTTGTTACGCCCAGGTCTGTTTAACGCCTCTGCCCTTATAACAGAAAAGATCAAATGTTGTTTTCCTTGTACTCAAAGAAGGAATTAAGAAGTAGCTACCTTTGGACATTCACCAGAGTAACGTGATGTGTTAATTAAAGGCCTGATGACTTGAAGCAAAATTAGCTCGTTGTGAACAGGGAATGTGTCTATTGTTCATTGTACTCTCCCAAGTACTTAGTACAGTGCTTTGCACACTATAAGCCTTCAATAAATATGATTGACCGAATGAATGATGAATATGATGGAGGGACTGCAATTCCCCAGTCAGGAACTTTGCAGGCAGTCAGTGAGTTGCCGAGACGTTCACTGGGAGGTGAGATTGGAGGCCAGAGTGGTCTGTCTGCCTCTGCTCACCCTCAGGACTTTTTGAGGGGGTTTCCACGTTGACCGGAGGTGCTTGCCAGCATTTTCACCCTGGTTTTCTGTTCCGGACCCAGATTTCCCATCGACCAAGTCTTTGTTGCCCCTGACCAAGCTCTGAGCGGTTTTTCAGTTTAGATTGAAAATTATGTCTGCTCGGTCAGTTTTATTCACCCTATTTCTTTTCCTCCTCCCTCCCACGTGTCCTCAGAACAAAACCAAGAAATGTCCCACCGCTACCCGCGACCTGTGAACCGCATGACCGAGGACCCAGAGAAATTGGATTCATTCATTCATTCGTATTTCTTGAGTGCTTAGTCTGTGCAGAGCACTGCACTAAGCGCTTGGGAGAGTACAGTGCAACAGACGTGTACATTCCCTGCCCACAACGAGCTTACGGTCTAGGGGATGTTTCGACTCTAGAGGTAGGAGCTGTTTGAGGCCAATCCTAAAAGGAAGAGTTTAGATGCAGATTACAAAAGCAGAAAGTCGAGTGGAGTCTCCTCAGAAGAGAAGAATATTAATACTAGTAATATTATGTAATTATTTTCTTGGTACTTGTTAAGCACTTACTATGTATTAAACAGTATTCTGAGCGCTGGGCTAGATTCCAGTTAGATTGGACACAGCCCCATCCCACGGGGGTGGGGGGCTCAGTCTCTAAAATGGTATTTGCTAAGCACCTCCGTGCTAAGTGTAGGGTGAAGACAAAGTAATCAGATGGGACATCTAAGGCACTTGCATTCTCACCCATTAGTCACTTAAGTACTTCGGTATCTTCCTCCCACAGCACTTTGTAAACATCTTAAAACTTTTTTTTTTTTTTTTTGCTTCTCTCTACCTGTAATTTACTTTAGCTTCTGTCTCCCCAGCTAGACTGTAAATTCCTTGAGGACAGGGATCACATCTACCGTATTGTGTTCTCCCAAGCCCTTTGCACAGTGCTCCTCATAGAGGAGGCGCTCAGTGCTGTTCGTCGATCGATTCAGGCCAGAGCGTCATGTATTCAGAATGGAAAATTTAAGAGGAACACTTCCTAGATATGGGAAAAGTACGGAGGTCTTCAAATTAAAAGCAGGTGAGCGAAACAAACCCGGCTCTGCCAGATCCAGATCACGTGTTCTCTCTGTGTAGTTTGGCTAGGATGTGGCAGCCGAATTGGAGAACGGTTCTTTTGACGTGGTGCGTTGCGTCAGGATGGGCAGCCTGTTGTGGAGCCGAGAGAAACTGTTGGAGTCCCATCCCTGGTGGCGATTCTGCCAAGCTACTGGGCAAGCTGGGAACTGAAGGCCTGATAGTCGTCATGGTACGGGGTACACTCCAGGGGTGCGAATTGCCTAAAGTGTACGTTTAATTGGGTTTGGGGAATACCCTTAATCCTCTTCTTGAAGGTGGTGTTATGATCTGCTAATGAGCCACATCCTCTGATGGATTCCTGCAGTGGGATCTGAATTATTTGTGCCATATTATCGGACTTCTTTTTACGGTATTTGTGCTTACTCTGCGTCGGGCACTTTACTGTGCACTGGGGTAGATACAAGGTAATCGGGTTGGACACAGTCCATGTCCCACATGGGGCTCACAGTCTTAATCCCCATTTTACAGATGAGGGAACTGAGGCACCGAGAAGTTGAGCCTTGCTTAAGGTCACATGGCAGAGCTAACTTTAGAACCCAGGTCCTTCCAACTCCCAGGTCTGTGTCTAGCCACCGGGCCGTGCTGCTTCTCTAGCCTGATGCAGATGGTGTAGAGTGGCACACAGTAAGCTCTCAGTAAATACGATTGAATAAATAAAAGTTTGAAGTTCAAAATGACGCTAATCACGGTTCGTAAAAACCATAGTATTATATGGAGCACTGATGGAGGCATTCCACTGCCATTGGGTAAGCACAACGGAAGCAACAGATGTATTTCCTGCCCCCGCCCCCCCCCGGAAATTACACCCTAATGGAGGAATCAGACATAGGCGATGTTGGCAATTAATGGGAGCAGTAGATAGGACAAGGATCGGATAGTGAGTAGAATGAATATGCTAGATTGAGTTATCAAATGAAATCAGACTGAGTGGACAGCTGCATAGACATAACTGCTGTAGTTTGTACCAAAAGACAAGTAGCTGTTGGTTTAATGTGTCTCGGTGTGTTTGAGAGAGGCTTAATGGAGGAACAGACGATTACGGTCCAGTGAGGCGGCGTGGCGTAGTGGAAAGAGCGCAAAGCTGGTAGCCAGAAGACCTGGGTTCTAATTGCGGTCCCGCTACCTGCCTCCTGTGTGACCTTGGGCAAGTCACTTATCTGTGCCTCAGTACCCTCCGTAAAATGAGGATTGTGTAGCTGTTCTCCCTCCCTTTTACCTCGTGGCTCCGTGGGGGATAGGGCCTGTATCTGATCTGATTATCTTGTATCTGCCTGGGCACTTACCACAGTGCTTGGCATATAGTAAGTGATTAACAGGTGCCCCAGTCATTATTCTTCAAAGGCCACCCAACTTCCAGCCTGGTTTTCTTTGCCCAGGTGCTTAGATTTTGCTTTGTAAGCGCACGTAAGGGTCACGGCTTGTGGCCTGACTGAGGCTGTACTTGTTTGAGATGAGGCCCTGGAATGTACACCCATCAGCCCAGACTGATCTTCGCTTTTCTCCACATCACAGGCAGTGGGGGTGCTTTCAATATAGGAAGAGAGGAGTCCCCCGTCCCCGCCCCACCCACGAAACCAGCTCGGCATTCGAGACGAAGCCAGTTCCCATAATCAGAAACCATTCAGCTAATCAGCAGGAGGTGCTGGTGTCCTAGAGAAGCAAGTCCCCTTTTGTTTCCAGCATCCAAACGTTTGATTATCTGCACTAGCCTTGGCCTTAGTTAGACCCGATAATTGGCCTGTTGAGCATTAGGTGCCTTAGGCGATGTCTTTTAGTGCTTCTTGGCTGCAAGAGGACCACTTAGCCCGCTGTAGCAGTTAGTACTTACGATCCATCACTTTTCCCGAACAGGTGGTTACGTTTTAGTGCTGCGCGATGCCATTTCTTCCTCATAAATATTTCTGCAGTAATGCTCTAAATGGTACCCTAATGGTCTCAGAGTCGATGTGCCTTTTTAGAATGCCAAACTTCACTCTGTACCGTGGAACGACGGGGCCACTGGCAGACTGGGACTCGGCGGACATGTTTCCACCTGGCCACGCGGGCCAGTTACTCGACTGCTCCGTGCCTGGAAAATGTCCCTCTTCCAGAAAATGGGGAGCGCATGCCTGCGCTCTCCTCCCCATTAGACTGAGCCCCAGGTGGGCCAGGAACTGCATATTCTCTCTGTGTTGTATCTACCCTAAGCTTAGCCCAGTGTTTATCACATAGGATGCGCAGAGCTGCAGAGCCTAGCGGATTGAACACGGGCCGGGGAGTGGGAAGGAACTATGTACTAATCCCGGCTCCTCCGCTTGTCTGCTGTGTGACCTTGGGATTTTCGCTTCACTTTGCTGTGCCTGTTTCCCATCTGTAAAATACTAATCGTAGTATTTAAGTGCTTAAAACGGGGATTGAGACTGAGCCCCATGTGGGACGGGGGCTGTTTCCTACCCAGTTTTCTTGTATCCACCCTAGGAATTAGTACAGTGGCTGGCACATAATAATTGCTTAACAAATACCACAGTTATTATTATTAGCCACATTGGGAGAAGAATGAGCTGTTTTACCCAGTAGGGGCCTAGGGCATGAGAAACAGCATTGCCTAAAGGATAGTGCGTGGGCCCTTGGGGTTGGAAGGAGCTGGGTTCTAATCCTGGCACTGCCACTTCTCTGCTGTGTGACCTTGGCCAAGTCAGTTCACTTCTCTTTGCCTCAGTTACTTCATCTCTAAAATGGAGATTAAGACTGTGAGCCACATATGGGACATGGACTGGGTTTAACCTGCATAGCTTGTGTCTTCCCCAGCGCTTAGTACAGTGCCTGGCACATATTAACTGATTAACAAATACCATTTAAAAAAAGCAAGGGGCGGGGGGGTGGATCATGTCACTACGGTTCCCAGTTAAGGGGTAAGGGACAGTTGGGCTGCAGGATCTGGACTAGCCAGTGGATGGGCCAACACCAGAATCCCCATTGGTAGCCCAAAGTGGGGATTCCGAAGAGCCTTAAGAAGAACTTGTCATCTTTAGGAAAAGTGGGAACAGGACCACTGTTTCAAAGGACAGTTTCTCCATAAAACCACACTAGCCTCAGGTAGACCTAGAAGATGATTCGTGCAATTCTTGGTCAGATCCATGGTCCACTGAGCCCCTGCTTAAATTCTGCCAGGTGAAGGGAGTACCCTTTACATCCCTAAGGCTCCCTCATCTGTAAAATGGGGATTAAGACCGTGAACCCCGTGTGGGACATGGACTGTGCTCAACCTGATTAGCTTGCACCTACCCCAGCCCTTAGTACAGTGTCTGGGACATAGTAAGTGCGTAAAGAATACCATTTTTAGAAACAAAACCCAAAAAACTTTACCCTCTACCTCTTACCTTTTCCCCCAAGAACTGTTGCAGACCCCTCATCCACAAATTGATCCGCATCCCTCTAGAACCAACTGATAATAAGCGTTTAACTGCATTTAATTCAAACTCCAATTCAGACACAATTTGACTTCTGGGCTCCGTTCACAGGCCACACATTTTCTTCTGTCTGTATTTATATCACAGAAAAATGGTTCAAACCACTCAGTAGGCATTAGTTATATAACTGGCAGAAGTTTTGCATTATGACTAGTTTTTTTTTCTTCCTCTCCAAGAAGTAACAAGAAATGTAGAGTTCACCAGGGAAAAGAAAAATGTGTTAACACATATTTATGATGAGGAGATAATGGCATTCCACAGGATGGAAATGAAACCACCTGTTATTGTAAATTGATGGATTATAAATAATGATAATGAAGACGATGGTAATAATAAAAGTACATTTGGAATCAGTATGAGTTTAATTTCTCCCCCAACTGGAGATTCGTTAGGGAATATTCCATTCTTTTTTATGAAGCACTTACTACGTGCTAGGCACTGTATTAAACGCCGGGGTAGATGCGAGGTTGGACACGGGCTTTGTCCCACACGGAATTCACAGTCTCAATCCCCATTTTGCAGATGAGGTAAATGAGACAAAGGGAAGTTAACGGACTTGCCTAAGGTCACACAGTGGTCAAAAGGCAGAACTGAGGTTAGAACCCAGGTCCTCTGACTCCCACACTCAGGCTCTTTGCACTAGCGCATGCTGCTTTCCATTGCAAGATATAGGCAATAAAAAGAGTGGAGGTGTAGGAGAGGAGAGAATGGGAGACAAGAGTAGACAAGAGAGAGAGAGAAAGAAAGCAATCAGCATTCCCTGGTAGAAAGAGCATGGGCCTGGGAATAAGAGGACTTAAGTTCTAATCCTAGCTCTGCCACTTGACCGCTGTGTGACCTTGGGTAAGTCATTTAGCTTCCCTCTGCCTCAGTCCCTCATCTGAAATTACATTAAATACCCCCTCACCCTTAGGATGCGAGCCCTGTGTAGGACAGGGACTGTATTTATCAGCATAGACTGTATCTACCTCAGCACTTTTGTACAGTGTTCACTACATAGTAAGTACATAACAAGTACCGCAATTATTGCCATTGCGTCATTAAGGGGAGAAGAAGTAGAGAAGGAAGAGTGGTGTGAGAAGGGGAGGAAGATTACAGAGGAAAAGGAGAAAGGAAAGATGCAAAGTGGGGAAGATTAGGTGGATTATCTGTGGCTCAGATATGGCCAATGAACGGAAATGCAATCTGGTCGTTTTACCAGGGGAGGGGTATGGTGGGAAAATTGTAACTCGACACTAAATTGTAACCCTTAGCCCAAATGCCACTGACTGGTTGTTTGAACACTGCCAGCCAGGCGAGGGCGGATGTGTCTGTGAGGCTTCCAAGAGATCAGGCTAGGATTAAGCCAGTTTCCCGAAAGCTTCCACCTAGAAGTGTCATTGTGCTTTACGTGCAAAGACGCTGGAGTTGGGGAATGGAACTGAGCCTGGCAAATGGTCGTCCGTTGAAGGTTGTTCCCTTACCCAAATCCAGAGTGCCGTATTTGTTTTTCATAAAGTCGTGGTAACCTCTTTACCTAGCTACTTCCATGTTTCTTCTCCTTGATGCATTTGTGTCTTTCAGTATTAAGTTATCAGGGAATTTTTTGTTTTGTTTTTTGGTTGACATCCACAAGGTTAGACAGAGTTAATGACTCAGCGCTCCGCTGGTGAAGGTACAAACACTCTACTCATCTTGAAAGATCCCTCGGTTCTGAAGGTAGGCCGATCTACAGACTTGCTCCTGAAATGCTCCTGTCATCCTCGCAGAGTGAAGTTTGGTGGTGAGCTAGCAGCCAAGCTGCAATACAATACCCAGTTTAGGAAAGGGAGTGGAACAGAAATAGTGGTTCCCAAACCATCCAATTAATACGGCAAGGAGAATTTAGCTAAGCGGCATGTAGAGAGATGAGGACCCCTGCCAAACTTTGATTTTTTTTCTGCTCTAACGTTAAATGGTGTGGCATTGAGCCTCAAGATTCTGGAACAGAGCCCCTGGCCTCAGGATTTTACCCTTTGAAGGGGGCATTTCTGGACTGCCAATGGTTAGGGAAAACAAAGGGGGATGTCACAGTCTCATCTAGTTGTTGTATAGTACTTTCCCAAGCGCTTAGTATGGTGCTCTGCACACGGTAAGCAATTAATAAATACAGCTGAATGAACGAATACCTCGTTTGCCCCCCCCCCCCCCCCCCCCCCCCCCGCCAAAGCTCATGCTTGCCTAAAATCCCATCTTTCTGTGGTGCTCTGTTTTTTGTGGATTCCATTTCCCAGAATGCTAATTCCCAGACTACGGGTGCGTATAAATAGCTTTCGCTTTCATAACCGTCCCCCTCCTGCTGCTTCTGATAATGACACGGTCGAATATCTATTACATCAAAATTCACGGGCATGAGAGTGGTCGTTAAGCTTCACGCCGAATCAGGGCAACTCCTGAATGAATCAGGCAGGAAGAACCGGCAGGAAGGAAAGGATAGCCTGGCTGTTATGCTTGAGAATTTGGTGAATCAGCAGGGATGAGGAAGGAAGGAAAATCCTGGAGAGGGTCCTTGGTGGTTGGATGGCACGTGGATAGAAACGGAGAATTCTTTGGATTTGCTACAGCGTGGCTACCCAGTTTGACACAGCAGAGGAAGAGATGGAATCGAAAGAGAAGAAGGTAAGGCCGTAACATCCCCAGCATTTTTTCCCCCGCTAGACTGGAAGTTGGTTGTGGGCAGGGAACGTTTTATCGACTCTGTTATGGTGTCCTCTTCCAAATGCTTAGTACAGCGCTCTGCACCCGGTAAGCGCTCCAAGGCGATTGACTGTAGTAAGAGGCAGCCATTTGTTTTAGCTGCACAGGCCTGGAGATGATTTTCTTGACAGACTAAAGAACTGGAGCGGACCAGCTGGAGAGTTGATAGAAGCTCACTTCCCTATACAGGAAAGGGAGGGAAGAAAGGGATGGCAACTGCTTAGTACAGTGCCTGGCACATGGTAAGCACTCATCCCCCTAGACTGTAAGCTCGGTGTGGCCTGGAAATGTGTCTGTATTGTTATACTCTCACGAGCGCTCGGTACAATACTCTGCAGACAGTAAGTGCTCAGTGAATATGATTGACTGGCTTAACAAATACCATTTTAATAAAAACAGCCTTTCCATTTGTCCTGGAAGCCTGTCAATTTGTCCTAGAAAGCAAGTCAAGATTTTCAAGGGGAGAGGGGGGACCTAAGTGAACAGCCATAAAAATAGTACTAAAGGAGGAAGAAAGCGGCTTTGTGAAAAATCGAGCATGTCATTAATGTGTGAATAAACAATTGGGGAGAGTAGCACGAGCAACTGAAATAAACCTTCCTTAGGGAGAGGAAGATGCATGGTTTCTTAAAGCTCCTAAGAAGGAGATGATTCTAACTAGGATTTCGGATTCTTCCTCCTGAATGACATTTTTCTGGCTCCGAGATTTTCTCCTCCTCTTTCCGGAAAGTGCCCCAAAGTCCTTGTCTGTGTCCCCTCTCCATCTCCATCCCCCGACTCCGGCCCTCCGCCAGTCAGACAGAAACGAAATGATTTTAAGGTAAATGTTTCAGAGAGCGCCTTGGACGTTTTCAATCCACGGAAGGCTCGCTGAGGGTATTTCCTTGCTTATGTAACCCTGCCTTTTCAAAGAGAGCCGGGGAGGAAAGGGAGGGGTCCCGCGGGTTTCTCCGCCAGGTAAATCGAGTCGGTTGCCGCTGGGATGAGAAATCGAAATGGAGCAGGCAGAGTACTGAAGATTTTCAAAAGTGTGGCTGGAAGCTCTCCATGCCTCAGCCCATCTGTCTCGCTAGCTTCTGTCTTAATCACAGACTTCATGAAGTGCCTACTTGTCTTTTTTTAGCTTTTTGTCTTGATCTTGCACGAAAGTCAGAGGGAAGAACTCAGTTGTTAGATTATGGGCCGGGAGAGAATGTGTGTGCGTGCACATGACAGAAAGCGGCTTCCATCCAAATGTTGATTAATGTTCTAGGTATGGGTGAATGCACGTGTGTAGCTACACACGAGCTCACGCCCATTTGGGTACACACATATTTGAACTCTCACCCTCTAGACCGTAAGTTGGTTGATGGCAGGGAACCTGTCTAGCGTGCCTACCTTTTCTGATAGATTGTACTCTACCGAGTGCTTAGGACAGCGCTTGTCTCACAATAAGCGCTCAGTAAATACCATTGATTTGGGCACGTTTACAGACATGTGGGCTCATATACACGTACGCTAGCGTCCCCTCAGAGTACCCCAGACTCTCTGTGTTAATCTTGGACTGGCGAGCATAAGCTTGTTGTGGGCAAGGAACACATCTACCAATTCTGTTGTATTGTCTTCTCCCAAGTGCTTAATAATAATAATAATAATAATAATGGTATTAAGCGCTTACTGTGTGCAGGGCACTGTTCTAAGCACTGAGGTAGATACAGGGTAATAAAGTTGTCCCACGTGAGGCTCACAGTTAATTCCCATTTTACAGATGAGGGAACTGAGGCCCAGAGAAGCTAAGTGACTTGCCCACAGTCACACAGCTGACAAGTGGCGGAGCCGGGCTTCGAACCCATGACCTCTGACTCCCAAGCCCGGGCTCTTTCCACTGAGCCACGCTGCTTAGTACAGTCCCCTGTGTAAAGTAAGCACTTAATACATTAATTCGTTCAATCGTATTTATTGAGCCCTTACTTTGTGCAGAACACTGTTCTAAGCGATTGGAAATACAATTCAGCAATAGAGAGACAATCGCTGCCCCCAACGTGTGATTGGGAACACCAGGTCCTGGTGGGAGGAAAAAGACTCGGAAGGTCACCAATCAGGGCCGGGTGGTTTGAGACGGGGAAAGTTAAAGTCCTTTCAGCAGCATTTACTATTAGTAATAAAGCACATGATAGAGCATTATGTCAGCTGGGAGAGAGGGTTTGCTTATTCATCATTTAGAACAATAGTGGGAGTAAAATATTAACAGGTTTAAATGTCAATAAAAGTCTGGGAGTACAAATTCTCCATTGTCAGCTGCTCTGCAGTAAGGTACTGTACATAGATTTGTCTCTGCATGTTTGGAATTTAAAATGCTTTGAATAAAGAATGTTACAGAGTACAGTTTGTGGCCGAAAACGCAGCCCATACTTCTGGTGGGTTTTCACTATGGAAGCCTTTAGAGCTCAATTATTGCTTTGTGAATGTATTTGCTTGGTAAATTTCAGGGAGGCCACAGAGTGCAAACTGAGTAGGTAAAGAAGCTTAGAGGATCCATATCAGATTGATGATACCTCTCCTTATTCCCTCTGGGGGAAGCAAAGCTATGAATTTGCTTTTGAAACCTAGATTGGAACAAATGACAACGGAGAGGTCATTTTTTCCTTAGGTGTTCCTATGCTTTCTGCTCTGGCAGGTGATTACTGGCGATTACGGTATGAATTCAGGCCAGGGAGACTTGTGCTGCGTAAACGGGTCGGAGCCTGTTCACAGATCAGTTCGATTAACCGGGGGGGTAATGCGAAACACCGTATGGAGCGAATGGGAGAATAGTTTGGCCTAGTGGAAAGATCAATCGTTCAGTCAGTGTATTTACTAGGGGCAGGACATTAAACTAAGGACTTGGGAGAGTAAAATACAATAAACATGATCCCTACCCTCAAGCAACTTGCAGAATGGAGAATGTCAGATATGGGGAAATGACGAGGTATAGGGATAAGTGCTGAAGGGATACAGATATAAGTGCCATAGCTGATGCAGAAGGGAGAGGGAGTAGGGAAAATAAGGGTCATTTTGGGGAAGGTCTCTTGGATTTTAATAGGGCTTTGAAGGTATGGAGCGTGGTGGCCCCTCGGATATGAACGGGGAGGGAGTTGCAGGCCACGGTCAGGATGTGGGTGAGGGGTCGGTGACGAGATAGATTGCCAACCTATGCAGAACATCTCCAAGTGTGGTGCTGGGTTGGAGTAGATTAGCGAGATAAGGCGGGAGCTGGAGAGATACTAGAGTGATTTAAAGCCTCTGGTAAGGAGTTGCTGTCTGAGGCACAGGCGGTTGGGGAACCGTCGAAGGTTTTTGAAGAGCATGGAGCCATGGATTGAACGTCTCTTTTAGAAACGATCTGGGCAGTGGAATGAAATTTGGACTGGAGAGGGGAGAGATGGGAGGGAGATCGGCGAGGAGGCGGATGCAGTAGTCAAGGAGGGATATGATAAGTGGTTGGATCGTCGCGGTAGCTGTTCGGATGGTGAGGAAAGAGAGGATTTTAGAGCTATCGTGAAGGTAGAACCGACAGGATTTGGTGACAGATTGAATGTGTGGGTTGAATGAGAGATGTGTAGAGGATAATGCCAAGGTTATGGGCTCGTTATGGAAGGAGTGCAGGACTGGATGTCAAGGAACCTGGCTTCTAATTCCAGCTCTGTTCCCGCTTGCTGTGTGACGTGGAGCGAGTCAATTAACTTTTCTGTGCTTCCATTTCCTCACCTGTAAAATGCGATTATATCATGTTTGCTCTCCCCCTCGGACTGAGCCCCATGTGGGACGGGGGTTATGTCTGATCTGATTATCTTGTATCTGTCCCCGTGCTTGGCCTGTAATAGTCACTTAAAAAATACCATTATTATCATCATCATTATTACAATAGAAGCAAGACACAAATGCTTGGTACTGGCTCTGCATATAGTAAGCACTCAATGAATATGATTGACATAATTCCTGCCCTCAAGCGTACCCACTAATGGCTAATGGGGGGAGGGAAATGACAACTTAAAATAGTCCTCCACAACTAGGATTGTGACTCTGTTTCAGCCAGGTCTGCCCCTTGGGTAGGGACACAGATCGCTCAATAGATGAATGAAGAGGTAAGGCTTCAGTGCTGAAATGGGCTGACCTAGTAGTGTTTTGTTCTTTTTGGGGTTGTTTTCATGGCATTTGTTAAGTGCTTACTATATGCCAGGCACTGATCTAAACACTGCCAGGCACTGATCTAAACAAGCTGATTAGTTTGGACACAGTCCCTACCCTACATGGGACTCAGTCTTAATCCCCATTTTACAGATGAGGTAACTGAGGCCCAGAGATGTTAAATGATTTGCCCAAAGCCACACAGCAGAAAAGTGGCAGAGCTGGGATTAGAACCCAGACCTGTGCTCTATCCACAAGGCTATGTTGATGGTGTGACCAGGATGGGGGCTGGGGGAGGAGAAAGACAAACCTGGAGATAGGACTGTGAGCACATTGTAGTCGGAACATGTCTACCAACTCTGTCGTGTGTGCTCTCTCAAACGCTTAGTACAGTGTTCTGCACACAGTAAGTGCTCAATAAGTGCAACTGATTGACTAGATGCAGCTCAAATGACTCAGTGGTGGGGACTTCACCACAGATACACACGCAGACACGGTGTGTGGCAATATCCAAGGTATAAGAGGCAGTGTCATCTAATGCCTCCACCACTTGCCTTGGGCAAGTGACCTAATTGTTATCTGCGTCAGTTTCCTCACCTGGGGATAAAGATACCCCTTCTCCTCCTCCTCCTCCTCTAGGGAAGCAGCATGGCCTAGTGGATAGACCACGGGCCTGGGAGTCAGAAGTTCATGGGCTCTAATTCCCGTTCTGCCACTTGTCTGCTGTGTGGCTTTAGGCAAGTCACTTCACTTCACCGTGCCTCGATTCCCTCATCTAAAAAATAAGGATTAAGATTGTGAACTCTATGTGGGGCAGGGACTTGTCCAACCCGATTGTCTTGATTCTACCCCGATGCTTAGAACAGTGCCTGGCACATAGTAAGCACTTAAATACTATTATTATTATTATTAGACTGTGAGCCCCAGATGGAATGGGGACTGTTTCTGATCCATTTACCCCTATCCCAGCATCATGCTCAGCGCATAGTAAACACTTAATAAATACCACCACTGCCATCATCATTAGACATTTACTGAGCAACCCCTGAATGCATAATAGAGCAGGAAGGACCCATGAAGCCATTTTTCACTCAGAGGGCCTCAAGAAGAGAGGCTTAATCAACTTTCAGCTGCATCTTGACAACCTTATAGGTAGGTGAGCAGATGGCGGGAAGTGGAAGCGGAGGGCCTCGGAGAGCTGTCGCCTTTAAAGAGAGGTGGGGGTGAAAGCGAATGTTTTGGATTGGACAGGGGACAACCAGTGAAATTCCATATGGCTTCAGGGCCTGTACTGACACTTCCTTAGAACGCTCTAAAAGGAGCAGTTTAAGGAATAACTTTGAAAAAGTGGCATCCTCCCCACAAACTATAACAGAAACGCTGTGAACTGAAACAGAAATAGCTATTGGTTCCCTGTTGGAAATAGCTTGTGCATATCCCTGCTGTCTCCTCCCCCTCCTATTTTCTCTCTCTCTCTCTTTTTTTTTTCTTTCTCACCTTCTTTAAACTTGCCTTTCCTAGTTTGCCTCTGGCATGAGCAGAACCAGTTCTTGGCCTGTCAGTCTCCAAACTGATGAAAAATAATCCCATTCTGAAGGGAATGTATGTGGGGGAATGTCTGCTGCAGATGTAGAATTCAGCCATGTCCACAGTGTGAATAGGTTGAGAATTAGGGCTAGTGAATAAATAGGATAAGGTTAACCCCCCCCCCCCACTCACACACACACACACACACACACACACACAAAAAAGGGAATGTAGCATATACACACACAGGCCCACGTGCCTCCACCCCCATTTGCTCTGCTCTTCCAAAACCAGCATGTGAAAACAACTTATTTTTGCTCTCCTCTAGCTTCATCCTGTGTCAGTCTCTCTCTCTTTTAAGTTTGTCATACTGCCTTTGTCTTCAGTGGTGCATTTCCATTGGTTGTCCCAGACAAATTCTTGTGATTTGGAATAGTGATTTCATTTTATCTTCCAGTTAATCTCCAGCAAGCTTCATGACTGTAAAAGTCTTCGGGTTTGTAGTCAGACAGTAAATTGTGGAAAAGACATGGGGACTATTTTAAGCAAAGAATATCAACCTAGGCTGTCAGATTTCTTACCATATAATTTCTGTGTTGGTTTGTAAGACTTGAAAGAAATGTGAAGTTGTGAATTTCTTGTCTTAGGGCTGCTATGTTTATAAAAGGGAAAAAATGGACATTTAGAAATAAAATTCCTTGCTAAGTAAAGACACTAAGTAGTTTTATAGATTGTTGGCACTGAGTAGGGCTTTTGTGGATTTTGTATTTATTTTTACAAGTATTCAAAGACTTGGGTTATTTGTTTCATGGGAGTGGGATACCACTTGCTGAACCTGGGTATCCAAAATGTGTGTAGAATAAACTATGGTCCTTGAGGTCGTAGATTGTGGCTTCTAACTCTTCTTCATCCTCCAGCGGTTAGTACAATACTATATACACAGGCACTCAGTAAATTTTAAAGATTGTGTGTGTCATTCATATGTATGATACATAAAATTGTCCTCCATAGTCAGACACTACTCATGGGGAAATTTTTTTTTGTGTGTGTGTTTGTACGTGCATGCTCACATGACTGACACAACCAACATCCACAGTCGTCGCCAGATTGTGTGCAAAAAAGAGCTGTCTTTTGTTAAGTTGTTTTTTCTTTTCCCTCCTGGCCTTTCAAAGCTTTTAGTCATAAAAGAGCTTGCTTCTACCCTCTGCTATGCTGGTCTACCCTTCTCAATTGACTCCTAGTTTTCAGCTAGAAAGCAGCACTCTGAGGCTGCTTGTTTCCTCAAAATGTTTTTTTTTTTAAAAAAAAAAAATGGTATCAAGCACCTATGTGCCAGGCACCATTCTAAGCACTGGGGTAGATACAAAGTAATCAGGTTGGACACAGTCCATGTCCCACTTAGGGCTCACAGTCTTAATCCTCATTTTATAGATGAGGTACCTGAGGCACAGAGAAGTTAGGTGACTTGTCCAAGGTCACACAGCAGGCAACTGATGATGTCAGGATTAAAACACAGGTCCTTCTGACTCCCAGGGCCATGCTCTATGCACTAGGTCATGCTGCTTTTCAAGGCTTCCCTTCTCATTCTGGATACTCCCAATTTCAGATTGTCAATAGCAGTTGCTTGGGTATCCTGCTGTTCTTCATTCTCCACATATGTCTCATGTTGAAATAAGCATAGCTTCAGTGCTAGGAAATTAGCTTCTTTCCCAAATAATTGTAACAATGTGCTAAACTTTGAGAATAGATGCAAGCCAATCAGTTGGAACCCAGTCCCTATCCTACAGGAGGCTTACAATCTAATGGGGAGGGATAACAGATATTTAATCCCCATTTTATAGATGAGGAAACTGAGGGCAAAGAAGTTAAGTGACTTTCCCAAGGCCTCACACCAGGCAAATATCATTAGCCAAGATTAGAAGCCTTCCGGATCACAATCTTATACTTTTTCCACTAGGCCAGAGTGTTTCATCAGACCTCATCAAATACTGATGTTCCAAGGCTTCATAGTTTGTGAGACCATCTTTCTGAGGAAAGGTTAGCATCATCATCACTGCCAAACATTCAAAGATCTATGCTCACACTGGCGTTGTGTACATAGGGCACAGTTGTAAAGACAGAGGGATTACAAAGTAAGGAGAAGCAGGATTTATTGTCACTGATGATGTACTATTTTTGCCCAAACAAGTTAATTTGCCTGCACTATGGTTTTAAAGTAGTTACAGTTCAAAGAGTAGAAAGAGCAGTTCTGCTTAATGGCCTCTCCTTGCAGTTTAAAACAGTTTGACAGTCAAGAAAAGAAGCATTCCCCTTTTTACTGTAATTGAATATATTATGGCCGTGTCTTTTGATGGCTTTTCTCCATTAGCACAAGCTTATGGCAAATACCTTATTCAGACTCATCATGTCATCACCATTCCGCAACTCAGTTGGTCGCAAAATTGTACTTAGAAATTTCAAATACTGGTCTGAAAACACGTAGATGTTAAAACTTTGGGTTTTTTTTTAATGTTTTTCAAATATATAATGCAAATCGTTTAGAGAAGCCACTGGAAAAAGTGAGTTGCCAACATTCCATGCATTAAGTGGTTATTAAAACCCTGACAATCTAAAACTAAGTTCACTTTGTCATAAGTGCTTCATATGCCCAGGTTTAGTACAGAGACAAAGAAACAACCTAAAACACAATTCTCTTGTTTAAAGTGCTTCTTATAACGAAGCTGTGCACATAGATAAAGTTGTGCACAAAGATAAAGAAATGAAGCAAAAGCTGTATGTTTTCTTCCAAGGGCAATTTTCAAGTGCCAGTAAGTGGTTGGAAAGTGAAAAGTGAATCTGATGCTCTAGGAAGAGTGTTGGGTATTCAGGTTCCGAAGAGCCAATAAAAGAATCATTAAGGAAGTTGGAATTCAGAACCAGCTACTTCAGGCTCCACCCACACAATTTCGGCACAATTTCGCTTCTGGGTGACCTTGTGTGATGTCTCAAAAGTGAAAGGGAAATGGATGCAAAGGGATTTAATTCTTAGAGTACAGGTTTTAATGATCTTTTGTTGTTTTTTTTTTTAGAAAAAAAGTATTTGCCAAGCATTCTGTATGTGCCAGACACTTTACTAAGCTCTGGGGTGGATACAAGCAAATCAGGTTGGACACAATCCCTTGTCCCATGTGGAGCTCTCAGAGTCAATCCCCATTTTACAGATGAGGTCACTGAGGCCCAGAGAAGTGAAGTGACTTGCCCAAGGTCACATAGCAGACAAGTGGCAGAGCCATGACCTATCTGACTCCCAGGCCCCTGCTCTATCCACTGCACCCTGCTGCTTTATCATTATTATATCTGTTAATGATAGTGCTCACTATCAAGCACTGTTCTAAGCGCTGGGGTTAATCAGGTTGGAAAGTTCATCACGTTGGACACGGTCCCAGTCCCACGTGCATTGGGTCCCTATTCACGAAAATCGGTTCGGTCGAGTGGAGTTGAGGTTTTGTAGCTGCTACCTGTCCGACAAGCCAGAATCGGCCTCGCTGCCTTGTCATCCGATAGCATTTACACAGACCTTGGCATCTAGACTTGTTTACCTTGGCAGTCCGATGGGGAGAGTGTCTCATTTTATTTCTAACATATGCCTCTGATCATGAGCTGGTGGTCGTCAAACCTTCTATAGCTGGACGGAAGGCTCATCATTTCCTTTATTTTCCCAGGGGAGAGGAAGTCCTTTCTTTTATGATATTCAAATGCTTACTATGCGCCAGGCACTGTACTAAGCACTAGGGTAGATACAGGCAAATCAGGTTGGGCACAGTCCCTGTCTCACATGGGCTTCACAGTCTTAATCCCCGTTTTACAGCTGAGAGGTAACTGAGCTACAAAGGAGTGAAGTGAATTGACCAAGGTCCCCCAGGAGATGAGTGGCGGTGCTTGAATTAGAGTCCAGGAATTTCTGACTCCTAGGCCATGCCCTATCTATTAGCCCACACTGCTTCTCTCAAACACCTATCCCATGTCCTATCCCAAGCACTTAGTACAGTCCTCTACACATAGTAGCATTCAATAAATACCATTGATAGACTGATGTTTTAATGGGGAAGTTAAGACATAGGGAAGAGGATATTGGGAATGGGCCAGATAGAGGTAGGATTGGGAAGCTTCTTGACTTTTGGCTAAAAATAGCATCAGGTAAGAAAAAGATGATCAATAATTTTTAGAAGCTTCATTTGTAAAGGACAAGATGGGATTTCTTTATATACACAGGCTCTGAGACTATAGTGAAGACTTTGTTCCTTATTTGCTGGTAAACTAGAAGTATGGGGATAGTTTTGTTTGCAGAAGACTGGGATTAAGATAGGGAAAGGAAAGCTGTGGTTCTAAGAATAATGATTATGGTATTAAGCGCTTACTATGTGCCAAACACTGTTGTAAGCACTGGGATAGGTGCAAGGTAATTACGTAATTCCATGTGGGGCTCACAGTCGTAAGATTGTGGTAACTGAGACACAGAGAAGTTACGCGGTTTGCCCAGTGTCACAGAGCAGACAAGTAGTGGAGCCGGGATTAGAAATCACGTCCTCTGACTCCCAAGCCCAGGCTCTTTCCACTAAGCCACGCTGCGTCTCCGGTTATGCCGCTGGTTACTGTGTGGTATTAACTTTATTTCCCCTTCTGTGAGCTTGTTTACAATACAACCTTCCTTATCGCTCCCCTGTCCTTCAAGAAAGACAGTACCAGATTAAAGAAGCCAGCACCTGTATCGGATAGCTCTGAGGATACTGTGGGGGGTGAGGAGGGAAGGTGTTCACCATTTTGAACCTGAAAATTGGTTTGGATAAGAAAATCCATGATACATATATCATTTAATTATATTTATTGAATGCTTACTGTGTGCAAAGCACTGTACTAAATGCTTGGGACAGTACAATATAACAAAATAACAGACACATTTCCAGCCCACAACAAGCTTACATTCTAGTGGGGGAGAAAGACATTAATAGAAATAAATTCAAATATGTACCTAATTGCTGTGGGGCTAGGATGGGGGCAGGGGGATGAATAAAGGGAGCAAATCCGGGCAACACAGAAGGGAGTGGGGGAAAAGGAAAGGAGGACTTAGGGAGGGAGGGAGATGTGCCTTCAGTAAGGCTTTGAAGGTGGGCAGAGTAATTGTTTTGTGTAAGAGGATAGATCTGTTAAACTCTCCAGGGTTTCTGTGGAGATCATTCCGTTGGCCTCTGGGGTCATTTACAATAAGCGGTTACCTCACTGCCTTGGAAAGGAAATGCAACTTGGGTGAATATTGATGTTTCCCAAGATTTCCAATAACTGCATTTCACGTTCAAATTGAGAGGGGTGATGTGGTTTCTACTATCAGAATGCTTACTTTAAGGGTTCATTAATCTACTGATTATCATGTGGCAAGTATAAGACTGCTGGGCTGGCTAGGATACCACTTTTTCCAAATCTAAATCGATTTATCCCCTATAGTTACTGGACCCTCTCTGGTTTCTTTCTTTTTTTTTTTTTAACGGCATTCCTTAAGTGCTTACTATGTGCCAGGCACTGTACTAAGCACTCAGGTAGATAGAAGATAATCAGGTTAGATACAGTCCAAGTCTCACATGCGACTCACGGTCTTAATGCCTCATTTACAGAAGAGGTAACTGAGGCTCAGAGAAGTTCAGTGACTTGCTTAAGCTCACACAGCAGGCAGATGCCAGAGCTGGGATTGGAACCCAGGTCTTTCTGACTCCCAGGCCCGTGCTCTATCCACTAGACCACTCTGCTTCTCTGTTGGGGTGAAGGGTGCTAACAAATTGAGTCAGCTTTTCTCTCTCATTGGATTCTAGCTCCTCACTGAGGGATTTAAATCTTTAACTTTTATTTAACGTTCCCAAGTGTCCAGCCTGTGGTCTGAATGGAGCATGTGCTCAATATATACAGATGAAGATGGTGGTGATGATAATTAGGGTATTAGTAAGCGCTTACTATGTGTCAAGCACCCGTCTAAGTGCTGGGGTAGATAGCAAACGACGATAAGAGGAACCCAAATAAACATCAAAAGAAGCCAAACATAAGTGACAAATGTCAAAACAAGATAAGAATACAGGCCACAAAAACACAATTTATATTTGTATGTGTATGAATGAGGGTGCATATGAATGGGTGTGTGTGTGTGCGCGCACATACATGCACACACATCCTCACTAAGGGTTTCCTGGACTGGTTACGAGCACTGAGTCTGGGAGGGTTTATTTATGATTACGCAGAACATTTGAAAACTAGGGAACATATTTCTTGAAAACTTAATTTAGTAACATCCTGTGCGTAAGAGAAGTCTGTGGAGAGTGAGAGTGGACGTTTCTTAACGGACTTCTTCTCGTGGCAGAGCAGGACCATGAAGAGGATCAGGCATACGGTTTGTTTGGTGTGTCCTGCAGTGTAATAATTTCAGTGAAAATATCACTTCCTAATGCACCATTATCCCATTATCAGCTTGGAACTGAGACAGAATGGTAAATGACTTCCAAGTCAGTCAATTGTATTTATGGATTGCTTACTTCGTGCAGAGCACTGTACTAAGTGCTTGGGGGAGGACAATGCAATCGTATAACAGACACATCCCTCGTCCACAATGAGCTTACAGTCTAAGATCTGACAGTAGCAAGTCTATGGACATCCCTGCCTAGAAACACTGCAGAAAGTGGGGCAATAACTAGACTATATCCTAGGCAACATACAATTGTCAATGGCCTTATTTTCTTTCTCATGGTGTTTGTTAAGCACTTGCTAGGTGCCAGGCGCTAAAATAAGCATTTGGATAGATGCGAGCCAGTCAGGTTGGACGCAGTCCATATCCCACATGGGGCTTACAATCTTATCTCCGTTTTACAGATGAGGTGATTGAGGCACAGAGAAGTGAAGTGACTTGCCCAAGGTCACACAGCAGACAGCGGCAGAGCAGGGATTAGAACCCAAATCTTTCTGACTCCCAGGCCCGTGTTCTGTCCACTAAGCCACACTGCTTCTCTAGCTCCAGCTACCAACAAAGGTCATTAGATGGAAGTGGGGCTGGAAGAAGTGTAACTGCTGAGAGTTTGGGGGGGCGGGGAGGAAGATATAAGGGGAGGGAGGAAGGATATACCATTTGAGGGTCTCGTTAGCATCTCCTCATGGCCAGCGCCGTCAGCTCCTTTAGTGTTTCTGGGACTTGGAAACGATAAGATTTTCCTCCCCCCGCCCCTGGGAGTCAGGCTTCTATGGGCCTCGGTTACCTCATCTGTCAAATGGCGATTTAGACTGCGAGCTCCATGTGGGACATGGGCTGCATCCAACCTGATTACCTTGTCTCTGTCTCCACGCTTAGAACAGTCCTTGGCACATAGTAAGAGCTTAAGAAATACCATTTTTTAAAAAATCAGTATTTCTCGACTCACAAGTGCCTCTATCTGAGGACAAGTGGGAGGAAAAAAAACTTGGCACATATCTTTTAAGCTCTTTCAAAAAGCACTGATTAAAAAAGCTTTGGTGGGAAAATGGATTGAAACTATTGACTCCAGTGAGATGTTTGCATTTTCTAGCTATTTCAATTATCCAGGGTTGTCTGTGACCCCTGTCTACAGGTAATGGAAAGTTGGCTGAATTAGTGATTATGAAAATCACAACTGAAATTCTCAAATGATACTCGTGTGTTATCCTTGGGGAATAGAAGCTTCAAGGGAGTCTGAACAGATGAGGCCATGTTTTGGAGTTGAAAAGTGAGCGGAATGAATGAGGAGGTGAAAGAAAAGCTAGATTCGAATCCAGGAGTGTCTTGATTTTATTGACATATGAATTTCCCCAAAGTGTGTTTTCAGCCATCTTGAGATGCAAGCAGCTCCTTGGAATTGAGGAGGGAGACCAGTTTATGCTGTAGTTTCTCTGCTAATTTTATCTGGTAAGCGTTTTTAAACGTGTCCGCGGATGGGCTAGGAAGGTCATTCTGACCATTGCCTGAAGGGAACGAGTACATGCCTGGGAATCGGGAGACCTGGGTTCTATTCCCGGCTCTGCCACTTGACTGCTGGGAGGCCCTAGACAAGTTACTTCCCTTCTTAATTTCTCCGTGTCTCAGTTTCCTCATCTGTCAAATGGGGATTCAATACCTATTCTCCTTGTCCCTTAAAGTGTGAGCCCCATTTAGGAAGAGGGCCAAGTCTGATTTGGTTGAATATGTACCTCGACTACTGACTACCGCTCTCCCCACCTTCCACACCCTACCAAAATCCCATCCCCTCTCAGAAGCCTTCACTGAGTAAGCCCTCATTTCCCCTGCTGCCCCTCCTTTGTGTCATCTCTGCTTTTGGATATTTACTACTTAAGCACTTAAATACATATTCACCTCAGCCCTACAGCACTTATACATCCCCTTTTCAATACGTATCCTTTTCTAGCCTTTTTCTTTTAAAATGGTATTCACTAAACTCTTACTATGTGCCAGGCACCATCCTAACCCCAGGGGTAGATACAAGCTAATCAGGTTGGGCGCAGTCCCTGTCCCACGTGAGGCTCCCCATCTTAATCCCCATTTTACACAACGGGGAACTGAGGCACAGAGAAGTGAAGCGACTTGCCCAAGGCCACACAGCAGACAAATGGCAGAGCGGGGATGAGAACGCAGCACCTTCTGACTCCCAGGCCGAGCTCTGTCCCCTAGGCCCCGCTGCTTCCTCTAGATCTTGCTGCCTCCCAGTGGTAAGCGTACTTAATTTAAGTTAAAAACCAAATCAATAGAATTTATCCCCCGGACAGGAACAAAAATAAACCCAAATGCCCGTGATTCCTGCTTACCGTTGGAATTGATATTGAGATATACCTCCCCAACCGCCCCCAACACACACACCCCAGTTTTTGGATTTCTGTAGGTTTTCATTTTCATGATGTCATTTTCATTTGTCGTGTATAGGCAGATATGTTGTACAATCGGGGTTTCAGAACTCGCGCTAGGCATTTTGCAAATGCTGAATAGAATCAGCAGTGGTAAGTAGTGCAGTGGTAAGGCACGATATGCTAATTCTCCAGTAGAGATAAAATAGTAGACTGATTTCCCTCAGTAGCATTGACAGGAGTTTGAGTGGGACGTCCATGCTATAAAGAAAAAAAAGACAGCAATTATCCTATAATCTCATACCATTTTCTCCTTGCCAGTCAAATGGAAAAGTAAAAGGCCTATAGGAATGCCTAGCACCCAAAGGATTAAATCAGGATTTTTCCCAGAGAACAGTTTGGGGAGTAATGAGAAAACGGAAAAAAAAAGTCACAGGATTTTCAGGATTTGAAATACAATTTCTCTCTAGGATAACATGTCACAAAAGCCACAGAACAGACCAGACTACAACCAGACCTGTCTCTGAAACGGTTAAGGAGACACTGAAACATTTCTCCGCAGGAGTGTTGAATCAATGGAAAGCTAAATCAGTGTAATAAGAGGTTCCAAATGTTGAGAAATCCATTCCCCACCGAAGGCAAAAAGAATGTCTCTTAAAATCATGTTTACATGTCGAATCTTTTGTTATTTTCCTCAGCGTTTTGATCTTTGACAAAGACTGCCAAACCGGAGAGGGATTTTATGAGCTAACCCCAAACCCGCCATTACTCTGATAATAAATACCGGTACAGGCCGTCCCTTCCATCGCAGGGCGAAAGCCAGCAGCAATCAAGACTGTAAGCGATGCCGCTATCAGCTTAAGCGATGTCATTGCTGGCCGGACCGATAGCTCGCTCAGCCCAGGATTCTGTCCGTCGATGACGACAGAGCGCTAGTAGTGACTCTGATGATCGCCCTCCTTGGCAGCCACCCTTATGACGGTATTTAAGTGCTTACTACGTGCCAGACCCAGTACTGAGTGCTGGGGTGGATACAAGCCAGTGGAGTTGGATGCAGTCCCTGTCCCTCAGGGGGCTCACGGTCTCAATGCCCATTTTACAGATGAGGTGACCGAGGCCCAGAAAAGTGAAGTGACGTCACACGGCGGACGAGTGGCAGAGGCGCTTAGGACCCACGACCTTCTGACTCCCAGGTCCGTGCTCTATCCACTAAGCCACGCTGCTTCTCCGAGCTCCTTCCCCGGTGGCTTATGGATGGATGATCCAACATTCAAACTTTCCCTTCTAAATCCCAAACTTTCTCTCTCTCACATATCACGGACCCCTTGTCCGAACGCTTCGGCCGGCACTTTTTGGCCCTACCGATATTTTCAGCCTCCCCAATTTCCTGCGGTAAGAAATTGAACATTCTTCCCACCCAACGTGGAAAGT
Source organism: Ornithorhynchus anatinus (assembly GCF_004115215.2). Lineage (NCBI taxonomy): Eukaryota > Metazoa > Chordata > Mammalia > Monotremata > Ornithorhynchidae > Ornithorhynchus > Ornithorhynchus anatinus. The sequence goes on along the minus strand of NC_041750.1, from coordinate 24,914,736 downwards.
AGGGTTTACGGGCATTTAATGATCGTCCTGTTGGTGCGGCGTAGTGTCGTAGGCACTTGGCAAGTTCAGAATGACAAAGTGTCGTGTTCCCTGCCGACAAGGCTATAACAGGGCAGACACACTTAAAAGTATTTACAACTAGACAGGTTTTGAGTCTAGTCAGTCAGGAGTATTTACCCAGCCTCTCTTGTGTGAAGAGTAATCAATCAATGGTGTTTATTGTTGTACTCTCCCAGGCGCTTAGTACAGTGCTCTGCGCACAGTAAGCGTTGAATAAATACGACCGAATGAATTGATTGAGAGAGAGGGTAGCGGGAAAAGGGAGGCCCAGAATCAAAAGCATCTCAGTGGTTCCGCCCGCTGCCGGCAGCAAACACCCGAACCCAAGTCTGAAGAATTCAGACTATTCAAAAGTCTCACTTGGCTGCCAGGGTGGGAGCGGGGGAGAAGAAGAGGAGAATGAGTTATTTTTGGTACAATAGCTTGGGAGATGTGAAAATTCCGGCAATTCAGGATTTCGCCCTGCGCGTTTCGATTGTGGTTTCTCGAGACGGTATCTCCAGGTGCAGGGTGGCGGTGCCGAGTGACAGCCAGTGTCGTGCTGGATTGTCGTTAAGTGCACTCAGACGGCACTTTTGTCAATAAAACACATACACACACCCACACACACCCACACCCACACACTCACACACTTTCTCTCTCTCACTCACACACACACACAGACACAGTTCCACAGTTTAAGAGCCTGGGGATACAAAGGGTGGGGGCGGACAGGGAAGAAATGGGTGAAAACTAATTGGGCTCCTCCCATTTTCTCATTAGTGACTCCACCTTCTGCCTGTTTCCTTTCCCTTCCGTTCCCCACCCAGTGACCACCCAGCCTCCTAGATCTTTTATCTCAACTGTGTGAGCGACGGGTCTCCAGTTCCATCCAACTGGACACCCATTCCCATATGGCATAACTACCAAGCAGTGTGGCCCAGTGGAAAGAGCATAGGCCTGGGAGTCGGAGGCCCTGGGTTCTAATCCTGGTTCTGCCTGCTGTGTGATATTGGGTGAGTGACTTAACTTCACTGGGCTTCAGTTACCTCATCTGCAAAATGGGGATTTTGTTCTCCCTGTTCTCCCTCCTACTTCCTCCGTTGAACCTCATGTGGGACTTGACTGTCCTGAATCTACCCCAGTGCTTAGGACAGATTTGGTATATATTAAGCCCTTAAATACCACAATCATCACCACTTCAGGCAGGAAAATGCAGATTGACCCAGTGCTTGTGCTGATTTTCTCGGTGCGTGCTTCTTGCTAAATCCTATAGGTCAACTCTTGTTGAAAGTCTCTGAAGCGCTTAGTATAGTGTTCTGCACAGAGTGGATTGTAAGCTCCTCAAGGGTAAGGATCATCTCTACCTACTCTGTTGTACTCTCACAAGCCCTAAGTAAAATTCTCTGCACAGAGTTAAGCACTTGAGAGATGCTATTGATTGGCTGATTGAGCCTAATTTTGAAAAGAGTGAAATAAAGACATCCATCCCAATCAGGGCCCTCTAGTTCACACGGCATAGATTAAGGGCTGTGATCCCAGGACTGGCTGATTTTGTGGGGATCAAGAAAGAATTCTAGGCTGCCAGGGCCCCACACACCCCTGGAAGTTATAATATCCCAATATGATATATATCCAGTACTGCTCAGACAAGTTCTTTCCCCACTTTTAACCTATTTTTTTTAATGGTATTTGTTAAGCGCTTACTATGTGGCAGGCACTAAACTAAGCAAGGAGTAGATACGCTAATTAGGTTGTACATAATCCATGTCCCACAGGTTCATACACTTAATCCCTATTTTACAGATGAGGTAATGGGGAAGCAAAGTGACTTGCCAAAGGTCATACAACAGACAAGTGGCAGATTTGGGATCAGAGCCCAGGTCCTTCTGACGCCCAGGCCTGTGCTCTATCCACTAGGCCACACTACTTCTTGATATCTATATACCTATATTCATTCATTCGATAATATTGAATGCTTACTATGTGCAAAGCACTGTACTAAGCACTTGGAATATACATTTCGATAACAGAGACAATCCCTGCCCATTGACGGGCTTACAGTCTAATCGGGGGAGACAGACAAAAATAACAGCCATAAATAGAATCAAGGGGATGTAGATATATCATCCCTTTTCATACCAAATAACTCCTTGTTACCCGAGCTTCAAACTCAATGGAGGCTTCCAAACTGAATCTTTGCCCTTGGTTGTCCTGAAATGGGTAGGGGCAGTCCACTGGCATTTCTTGAGCATCCTTGAGATGCAGTGTCCTTCGTTAAGCACCTCGGAGAGTGTAACAGAAGCACAAAAAAGATTCCGTGCCCACAAGAAGCTTATACTTTAATGGGATGGTCCAGGTTTGGACTGGACTTTCTGCAGATTGCATCCCACAGCATTCTGGGAGTTGTAGTGTGGACATCTCAAGATGTTGGATATTTTAGCTCCCCGTTTCTTTCTTTTTCACCCCCTCCCTCGTCACAGTGAAGAGTCAGTTATGCAGGCTCAATTTCAGGACAAAAATATCCTTTCCGCAGCAATTCAATCTAATCCCCTTTAGTCCTGTTTTGTGGTAAAGCTGGCTAACCTGTGGGATGTTGTGGAAACTGTTAAAGCTGAGCACGGATCCCATGAGTTGTTTCTCAGCCTGATGTAAGGTTTGCTTGTGTAGACAACAGGACTCCATTTGGCCAGAGGGGAAAGAGCTAGTCTGGAGCTTTTGTGTTTTTGTTGGGTTTTTGTTTTTTTTTTTAAGTACTCATCGATGGTGCAGATGATCTTTTGTTCTGTATCCGGGAGAACGATACATACTCCCTTCTCTCTGATTTACCCAGGCTTTTTTAATCCTCAATCATTCTCTCTCTCTTTTTCTGAGCTTTCTGGTAAACAGGTGCCCTCAAATGCAATATCCCACGTGTAGCCTACCCCAGGTCCAATTTCCATCAGTTAGATGCCCCCTTTCTGGTTTGGGCTCTGTGAGGAATGTCTAAATTCATATTACTGTGTTGTGTTGTTTCTAAATGTACCTTGCCCAGCTCCTTGGTTGCTATTTCAACATTCTGTACTGAAGCCTCCATGGAAAACAAATGCTTCCCATAATCGTTATGGGCAGGGAACGTTTCTGCTAAGTCTGTTTTGTTGAACAATAGGCTTAACATAAATCTGTGACCTTTGGACCTTGGGTATTTAGTCTTTGGATGTAGCCCCCCCCCCCCCACCCAGCACTTAGATGCATATCTTTAAATTATATATTATAAATTATTCATATTAATGTCTGTCTCCCCTCTCTAGATTGTAAACTCATTACAGGCAGGGAACCTTTCTGCAAATTCTGTTGTATTGTACTCCTCCAAGTGGTTAGTACGGCGTCCTGTGTTCACTATGTGCTCAGTAAATACCATTGATCTGGAGCTCCTTGTGAGCAAGGAATGTGTCTAGCACTTGCATTGCATTTTCCCAATTGCTAAGACTCAGTAGGTGCTCATTACAAGTTACTTTGTTGGAGTGCCTGAGAGTTAATTATTTCACCTCACAGAGTGAGAGTTTGTTAGCCGAGGCATGGAATTGACCTGTTGCCTTCTTTGTTGGCGCAGTTGGTGGGTCTGCCCAGCTTAGCTCTTGTGGTGGCGCCCGGTCGGCCTCCTGACAAATGAAGGAGGCTGATTCCACCTGATTGGATAGCCCCCAGTGAAGACCTCCCCTTTCCATCCAAGAATTGGACAGGGAGGCTGGACTCGACTAAAATGCTCCACCAATCAGATGGTCTGGGGGGGTGATGGGTTCCTGGATGGGATTGTGGGCTAGGTTACCCCACAGCCCTTGCCCAGGTTGTCTACAGTGCTCACTTTCCTTCTTTTACCAGGTTTAATTTTGTTTCAGTGCCTCAAATGAAAGAGAAGAGGAAAAAAATAGTCTATATATCTCGTGTTACATGGTAAATATCTAGGATTTGGCATGAGGTAGGCCTAGAGAGGAATTTTTTTTTCTTTTCCGTTCCTTGCCTGAACCTTCCTTGAAAGGGCCTGGCCAGTCCCCACGATGAAGACCTGTCTTGCCCTTTGAGAAGTGTTTGATTTACACGATCAATCAGTCCATGGTATTTATTGAGTGCTTACTCTGTGCGGGGCACTGTACTAAGCACTTGGGAGAGTACAGTGCAATCGATTAGCGGACATGTTCCCTGCCCTAACGATCATAGAGAACATTGGTTTTCATAGAGGCTTCAGTTTCAGAATGTTGAAATAGTTTTAATTTCTCTGTAAAAAAGAAATGATGGTCATGGAAATCCTCTCAGGCTAGTTGCGTAATGGTTTTGCATCAGTGTTGAAAGCATCATCCGCTTCCAGGCTCCCCTATGAAACTAGATGACTTTTTTTTTTTTCCCCCACTATAGTATTTGTTAAGAGTTTACTGTGCGCCAGGCACTGTTTGAAGCGCTGGGCTAGGTACAAACTAATCAGTTTGGACACAGTCCATGTCCCACATGGGACTCCCGGCCTTCATCCCCATTTTACAGACGAGGTAACAGGCCAAGATTGGCTAAGTGACTTGCTTAAGGTTACACAGCAGATAGATGGTGGGCCTGGGATTAGAACCTATGTCCTTCTGATTCCCAGGCCCGTGCTCTATCCACTAGGCCCCGCTGCTTCTCGTTGGCTTCCAACCGTGGCTTATCCATCTTCTTGCAGACAGATGTCTTCGGCAATTTCCCCGAACTGTTACGTGATGTTAGACTGATTCTTCAGGCAAACAGATCCAGAAAAACCATCCCAAAATGTGCACTGTTCCCACCCTTCCTCCCCGCAATCGAACGCCCACTTTCGAGCGAGCCCCCAAGCCTCCTCCGACCAGCTCCATCTCGGACATGGAGCTCAGGGGAGACTGGTTCGTGAGTCGATAGGATGGCCTCCAGTTTCACCAGCTCTTGCAAGGCATTTTGGGTCCTGTCTGTAGTCCCTCGTCATGGCTAAGCAGGCAAGTGGCAGAGCCAAGAAAGGAACCCAGGTCTCTCTGACTCCCAGGCCCGGGCAGTTGTCACTAGGCCACGCTGCTTCTCAAGAAATGACTTGAACCCAGTGTGAGGGGGTGGCACAGATCATGTAATTCTAACGTTCATGCCCCCATTTGAGAGATTGTTGAATTCCCCACTTTTGCACGCTAGTAAGCCAGTGGCGAGGTTCTCCAAATCTCTGCTAGTTTTGTGCTTTGTTCATGAGACCAATCACAGCAGGCATTTTCTGAGCCCCCGCACCCGGCTCTTAGCACTGCCCACAGCCTCGAGGCCTACGTTGCGAATTTCCCAGAAGCTCTCTCTCTCGGATCTTCTGGTGAAGCGGTACTAGCTAAGTCTGCGTGTGCCAGTTTTAATTCCGTTCTCACACAGGTGAAGGCAGAGTTAGGCCCCGACTGGATATTAGTGGGAATTGCCTTGTGTGGACGCAGCAGAGATTTTGGATCCAGGTTCCGGTAGTTCTACCTTGAAACCTGCCTCAGGGACATGATTGATAAGGAATTTGGAGTCTTCTGCTTCACATTCAGCCCTGGCTCTCCCACCCCCTCCTCAGAGGGTTGGGGGAGGGAGATGGGAGAGGGCAACCGAGCTCTGCCAGTAACCCTGGACCTATTCATGAGGCAGTCAGGGCCACAGAGTGTGAGGTCAAGGGAAAAATGCCGTGATTGCCAGACCCTCACCTAGTGCTTCCTGTGCTGACTGATGGGGAAAATGTGCTAGAATCAAATGCACCCCCGCGTCCTGATGAGTTGAACCTGATGATTGGGGTTAAGATGCAGGTGGCTTTCTCGAAACGTTTTCGACCCGCCATGACCAACGTTTTCTACTACTAAGTCAGGGTGGTACATACCGACGTTAAAAAGGAACCACATCTTCCCCTCCCCCCGAGATTCTAGCTATCCAGCTTGCTTTTCCGAAACTCTCTGGGTCTCTGAATACCCTATACATCCTCACTTTTGACCCCGGGCGGCATTTTAACATCAGTGGTACAGATGTGTTCTCTGAAATTTTCTTTGATTCAGTCTGATGGCAGCACTTTCATAATGAATTCAAAAGCAACTCCCTCTCTCACTGGTACGCCGTGTAGGAAATAGAGAACAAAAGAGTAGAGTGCTTTTAAATAAATCCCAGCTAATTACACATACAACTCCACTAACAAAATGTGAATATTTTCAGGGCTTTCTTTGCTACTGAGAGCCACCCGTTGGAGAATTAAACTGTTCATAAGAGCAAATTTAGCACCAATTTAAACATACTACAAAGTCCTCGTGTGCGGCCCAAGCGTCTTTTGTAGTCTCGATTGAGGTTTAAAATTCACATTTTATTTCTGGGCTTTCGCCAATGCTGGAATGGCCCCAAGGTTCCAAAATGGAACCTCCAGGTGTTTTACATCTTTGCTGAGATGCACAGCAAGAGGGTCTGATGTGATAAGGTTTGGGTCCCATATTTTCAGGTACTTGTTGGGTTCTTACTATGTGCCAGACACTATCCTGAGCATGGAGATACAAGATAATCGGGTGATACACAGTCCCTGTCCCACTTGGGGCTCACAGTCTAAGTTGGAGGGAGGAGGATGTAATCCTCATTTTACAGATGAGGTAATTGAGGCCCAGAGAAGTTAACTGACTTGCCCAGGGTCACACAACAGAGAAGCTGCAAAGCCAGGGTTAGAACCCAGGTCCTTCTGACTCCCAGGCCCTTGCTACATCCACTAGTCCACCCTGCTTCCCTCCTTTTAGACAAAGGAAAGATTTGGATGTGGGATTCAGCTTGTCACCAATCCTTGTGAAGACATTAAATATAGGAAAAGTTTTGAGAATTTTTCAACCAGTTCAAGAAAAAGTTTTCATCAAAGAAGTAATTCTTCTAACTAAAGACTCAGACAATACATCAAATTGCTTCCTGAAATTATATATAATACTATATATCTTACACATCTACATGTGTCTGTGTACTATAGTATGTGTGTACTGTATGTATAGTATACTTATCTGATACAGACACACACAGTGTATATATAGATGTATAAGTGGTGGAGCCGGGATTAGAACCCAGGTCCTTCTGAAAGTTAAAAGGTGGCAGCTAAAGTGGTAAAAGTAGAGAAGGAGTCAGAGGTTCTAATTCCGGCCCCACCACTTCCCTGCTGTGTGACCTTGGGCAAATCACTTCACTTCTCTGCGCCTCAGTTCCCTCATCTGTAAAATGGGTATTACACACAAGTTCTCCCTTTCCCTTTAAGTGCGAGCCCCATGTAGGACAAGGACTGTGCTAGGTAAACGTTTAACCAATTCAGCCTTGGAAGAGAGTCATCTAACATCCCTGCAGGTTGAGAGAAAATGCCTCCTCGTGTCTTACTGGGGCCAAGGCAGCAGAGACACCTGTTTCCACTTACAAAGGAGAACAGCTGCCTCTTTTAGAAATGGAGGTGGGGGCAAGCACTGATCATCTCTTCACCATCATCCCCACAATTTAGAGTGACATGACTTTCCTTCCAACGTTTTTCCTCCCACTTCTTTTTTTTTTTTTAAAAAAAAAAAAACAAAGCACAAAACAAAAAAAGCAAGTCATCCTTTTCTCCCCAAGTGAAAAGAAGAGACCCAGGACTTGAGGGAATAAGCACTTTGAAATGATGATAGCAGGAAGCATTTCTAACAATTCTGTAATATTGTACTCTCCTAAGAGCTTAGTGCAGTGATCTGCACATAGTAAGCGCTCAATAAATACGATTGATCAATTGTTTGGGAGATACAGTAAATGACTACTCAGCCAAGTGAAGCATTTCCTTTAGTGACCCACGGCCTTCCCAGGGAACATATCGACCTGGAAGAAGGTAAAAGAGCTTGCCAGGACTAAAGCTTGCTCTGCTTGTATTTTGTCTTTCTCTTAGCCAGTTTTCTGAACTCCAAGGCTTATTGCTCCTTAAGATCACTTGGGAATGCGCCATGATTTAAAGTATCATTATCTGTGAGGAATTAGTTCTGCCATTCGGGGTCTTTTCCAAGGCAACAAAACATTTTGTGTGCAGTATGTAGCTTTTCAACTGGGCACATCATTGCTGATTTTTGTCATGTCTCATTTTTGTGTTTGATCTTGACACTAAAAACCCAGAATCACTAAGAGCGGGATCCTCTCTGAGAAGGATTATTGATGGGTGGCTTACTGTTTCTTCCCATCATGGATTGAAGTTGGTGGTGTGTTTTGTGCATGTGGAGTCTGGGGTCAAGTCCTAGCAAAGGAAGGATTCAATCTCGCTACAAGATTTATGCCTTTTACGGCAGATGGAGGAGGTGGTAGGGTAATACTTTACTACTTTATGGTGCCTCTTTGACCTGCTTCAGAAGAAGGCGATTCACATTAAGGAACGACTAGCAAGGTGGACGTGAAATTTCATCCCGCAACACATGCACGTTAAAGCCGTTACATTTTTCTGGGCCTCCTGGTATGAAATATTTCAGGCAAAGAGCTCAAAGCTCCAAAAAGAAGTAGGCCATCGAGAAGAGGTAGAGATTCTTGTCGTCCCGTCACACCGCACAGCAGACCGGTGGCAGAGCCGGGATTAGACCCTGGGTTCGCCGACTCCCACACCTGGGGTCTTTCCAGAATCGGGGAGTCGGATGTGGGGAGAGAAGGGTTTTTCAGATGTGCTGAGGAGTGGCTAGCATTACCAGGGGTGATTTGATTCTGCTGTGTCTGGGGATACTCCTTCGAGATGAGTTTGTTGAGATGGCACGGAGGCCTCCTTTATTGATCGTTGATGTAAATGTCCTGTAGCCGAAGGATGAGGTCATTCTCATCATGTTACTCGAGCCGGTGACCTTGAGGTGGTTTAGATGACTGGGCAGCCTGGGGAATCACTGATAACGAAATGTCCCTGTTTAAAGCCTATCCTCCTCCACGGCAAACTGAAGCTCCTTACCGTCGGCTTTAAAACGCTCGATCAGATCGCCCCCCTCCTGTCTTACCTCACTGATTTCCTACTACAGCCCAGCCCACACATTTCACTCCTCTAACTCCAACCTACTCGCTGTACCTTGTTCTCATCCATCTCTTCACCGACCCCTCGCCCACGTCCTGCCTCTGGCCTGGAACTCCCTCCCCCCTCATTTCTGACGCAGTCATTCTTTCCAGTTTCAAAGCCTTATTAAAATCCCATCTCCTCTGAGAGGCCTTCCCTGACTAACCCCTCATTTCCCTTCTGCATTGCCCTAATACATGGATTAGTAGCCTTTTTCACCCCACCATGAGCCCCACGGCAGTTATGTAAATATCTGTCATTTTAATGCCTGTTTCCCTCCTCTAGACTGTAACTTCCCTGTGGGCAGGGGACATGCCTACCAAATCTGTCAGTCTCCCAAACGCTTAGTACCTTGCTCTGCACACAGTAATTGATTAGTTGATGTGGCTTTTTTGGTAACTGATATTTTGAAAGAAATAACAGCAAGCGCATTTTTATAAGTCTCAGCTGGACGCAATGCTTATTAATAAACCTTCGAGGCCACCTAAACCATGAATGGGTGTTGCGGCAGATTTGAAGAATTCCTTTATCTGAGGTCTGTCCCAGTCTCTCTTCTAGTCCGGTTAGCGGGGATTGTGGAAAAACGCTGCCATTTTGGAGTTCCCAGCCATCATCTGGACCTGGTAGCAAGCTTTGCTCTGAGAAAAAGGTAGTGACCCAGAAAATGGTGAAAAGATGTTTATTATAAGGGAAGAGAGGAAAGGATCGGGGTCAGTCAATCGTATTTGAGTGCTGCCTGTGTGCAGGGCCCTGTATAAAGTGCTTGGGAGAGTACGATATCAGACTGAACCCCCTCCTTTTCCTCTGCTCCTCCTCCCCACCCCATCACCCCGACTCTCTCCTATCTACCTGCCTCCCTGCCTCACGGCACTTGTGTATATTTGTATATATTATTCTATTTATTTTATTAATGTGTATATATCTATAATTCTACTTATGTTAATGCTATTGATGCCTGTTTATTTAGATGCCTGTCTCCCCGCTTCTAGTCTGTGAGCCCATTGTTAGGGATTGTCTCTGTTGCTGAATTGTACTTTCTAAGCACTTAGTACAGTCCTCTGCACTCAGTAGGTGCTCAATAAATACGATTGAATGAATATAACAGACACATTCCCTGCCCACAGTGAGCTTACAGTCTAGAGGGGGAGACAGACATTAATATAAACAAGATTACAGATGTTTACATAAGCGCTGAGGGATGAATAAAGAGTGAGTCAGGGCGACCCAGAAGGGAGTGAGAGAAGAAGAAAGGAGGGCTTAAGGAAGGTGTCTTGGAGAAGATGTGCCTTCAGTAAGACTTTAAAGCAGGGGAGAATCATTGTCCGATAAAAGCAGTGGCTAGAGAATGGCTAGAGCAATGCCAACCACCTGTTAATTCAATGGCAGTCTGTGGAAATAATCTAAAAATTGGTTTAGTGTGTAAAGTCCAAACTGAGGTTCCAGTGTCCAGGAATAGGGCTGGCCTCCACCCTGGGGTTGGAGCAGGGCATCCTGGGTGTTGTGTCCCATTGCTCAGAGGCTTCTCTGTGCAGAATATGTTTCCCTGGAGGGGGGCCAGTTGCCATGAAAATGACGTAAATTGAACTACGCCGCTTCCTGCAAGAGCGGGAGTTGGAGGTGCTGCCCAGTTCTGCTCTCCCTTACCAATCGGTGTCACCCCGAAGGCCTAACCGTGGTGTTCTTTCCCAGCCCTGACCAATTAGGGCTTCTCCAGCGGCCCCCATCCCACCCCTCAAAAATCAACTTTTCAAATTTCTAAACCTTGCCGCTATGAAGACTTTTCAAAGCTCTAATTTCCTCTTCCAAATATCTCCATCCATCTGTCACCACCGAGTACTTCTGCTTCTATGGCAAGGCACGGTGGATTCCTTTTTTTGGATCCAGACCTGAAGAGTTGGAGTTATACTCTTCCGAGGGCTTAGTACGGTGTTCTGCACAGAGTAAATGCTCAATAAATACAATGGATGGACCGACTTTTATCTTTTCCCAAATCTCACTTCAGCCCCCAGGACTCCTGCCCAACTTCCCCTTCCCACAGAAATGACCGCCCTCTCCTCCCAACTACTCTCCACCCACAGTTCTCTACTTTTGAGTTTTCCTTCCATTGTTCATATTCCTCAAGCTCTTTCCTGCTGGAAATTGTCAAATCAAGAAGGCCGTCATCTTCAGTGCCCACATTTCTGCCTGCAGCTACCCATAGATTTTTAAAAAAAAACACACAAAAAAACACCCCCGAGATTGAAAATCCTGCCTAGTTTCCAAGAATCTGCCTCCCCTGATTATCTGTGGTTCGTGTTACAGTATGTTACAGTAATGATTCCGCTGGAGTAGAGGCAAGAACCCTTGCATTTCTCCTAAGCTACGCCCACTCAGACCAAAACATATTTTTATTAAGATTCCATGTTTTTTACTCATGCTGGCTCCATCCCCAACCGGAAACTAGGCTGAAGAGCCATTTCTAGAGTCTCTAAAGGTTTCAATTGCCACAATTCCTACCCTGTTCACTAAGGATTGAGAAGGAGATACACAAACCCTTAAAAAAAAAAAAAAAAAAAGGAAATCTTTTCCCTAATATGCTTGAGCTTTTCTGTGCAGCATAGTCTAGTGGAAAGAGCATGGCCCTGGGAGTTAGAGGACCAGGCTGCTAATCCTGGCTCTACCACTTGTCTTCTCTGTGACCTTGGGCAAGTCCAGTTAATTTCTCTGTGCCTCAGTTACCTTATCTGAAAAACAGAGATTTAGATTGTGAGCCCCACGTGGGACATGGACAACATCCAACCGAATTAACTTGAATCTACCCCAGTGCTTAGGACGGTGTTTGGCAACATAGGAAGTGCTAAACAAATGCCATCATCATCATTATTATTATTACCCACTAGATCCAGGACAAGGTACGGCCATTGGACTCTAGACTCCAGATCTGTGTTTCTGAGTTCTGTTTGGAAAGGGTCACTGTAGGCATTAGGTGCTTCCAATCAATCAGTCGTATTTATTTAGCACTTACTGTGTGCAGAGCACTGAACTAAGCCCTTGGAAGAGTACACTATAGCAGTGAAACCAAGTTGGCAGCATATTCCCTGCCCTCAACGAGCTTCCAAGAATAAAGCTAGATGGATTGCAAGCAAGATGTGCAATCAGTGATATACACTGAGTGCTTACTGTGTGTAAAGCACTGTACTAAGCACTTGGTTCTTAACTGTGGGCCTGTAGACTTGTTCTCGTTTGCCGGGTTGTCTCAAAGTTATTTCCCTTTTTTTCTCTCTCTTGCAGTTTTCCGAAGAAGCGAACGTTTCTTCTTGGTGAGGCGAAGTTGCAGTACGATCGCCATAAGGTCAGTGAGCATTAGAATCGGCATCTATTTTATCCACTTGGGTTGTTTTCTTGGTCCACTGCCTCGACTGATCACGGTGGGAAACGCTAGCATCTCTCTAGTTCTTTTTTCACCTGGCCTTCAGCAACTTGAACCTTGCTTCGACCTGGGCGATTCTCCATCCTTCATCGGAAATAGTTTTTGTTGTTTGTTTTTCTCCGCTGCCCTCCGCTCCTCCTTATGTTGGTATCATGGTGCCACCGCATTCAGTCAATCCATTCATTCGATTGTGTTTATTGAACGCGTACTGCGTGCAAAGTACTGTATTAAGGACTTGGGAGAGTACAGTATAACAACAAGGAGCAGCGTGACTGCTGGTGTAGCCGGTCAAATCAGTGCTATTTATTGACCCTCTGTTGGGTGTAGAACATGCTACTGTTTGGGAGAGCACTGAGTGCAAGCAGAGAGGCAGAGAACATTCTCACACCATTCCCGTGGATTCAGTCAATCGTATTTATTGGGCGCGTACTGTGTGCAGCGCTCTGTAGTAAGCGCTTGGGAGAACCAATTATAAAAGACACATTCCCTGCCCACAGTGAGTTTACAGTCTAGAGTGGGAGTGACTCTTGGTGCCATTGGGTCAGTACAGTTTCAGCCTCAGAGGCTGGAGAAGTTTGCAACTACTTGGGAAGCAGTTTGGTCTAGTGGATAAAGCCTGGGCCTGACATCCAGATGACCTGAGTTCTAATTCCAGCTTTTCCATTTGCCTGCTGCGTGTCCTTGGCAAGTCACATAACTTCTCTTGGCCTCAATTTACTAAGCACTGGAGTGGATACAAAATAATTCATTCAGTCATATTTATTAAGTGCTGACTGTGTGCAGAGCACTGTACTATGGTTGAACACAGTTCATGTCCCACGTAGGGCTCACAGTCTTAATCCCCATTTTACAGATGAGGTAACCGAGGCACAGAGAAGTTAAGTGGCTTGCCCACAGTCACACAGCTGACAAGTGGCAGAGCCGGGCTTCGAACCCATGACCTCAGACTCCCAAGCCCGGGCTCTTTCCACTGAGCCACGCTGCTTCTCTAGTGGTTCTGAGCACTGTAAATCCCAGGGGCAACAAGCCTCAACTCTCCTCCCACTCCCACACTCTGGTAAGACTCTTCTGTTCCTTTTGACAGCAGATTCCATCATGCACATGTCCATAAAGGCCTAGGGTTTACTATTTTTCTTGGTAAGTGGTTGACTATTTCTCTTAGCAGATATTCGTACACTATTTTAGTTAAGGTAGCTTCTAGGGGGCTTTCATTCCTAACCAGCATTCATTCGTAGCAGTTACGTACATATCTGTAATGTATATTAATGTCTGTCTCCCCCTTTAGACTAGAAGCGTGATGTGGGCAAGAAACATGTCTGTTTATTATATTGAACTCTCCCAAGCACTTAGTACAGTGCTTTGCACCCAGTAAGCGCTCGATGAATAAGACTGAATGAATGAACCCCACATTAAGACAAACTCATAGTTCCATATGTCTGCCTCGATCTGTGCCCTACACACGACTTCAACCGTATCACGACCACAAGACTGTAAACTTCATGGGGGGCAGGGATCAGATCTGCCTTTTCTGTTGGACTTTCCCAATCATTGAGTTCAGTGTTCTGTGCTCAATAAACATTCAATGATGATTGATTTCTTCTAACATCGCGTTGCATTCTACCTGGATGAGTGTATGCCGTTGGGAGAATGTCCCCTGATCCCTTAGCGAAGCTCTAACCAGATGCGTAATGGAAAGAGCTCTGTGGAGAAACTGTAATCCCCATTAATAATATTGTAATGGCTACTGGGAGCCCCACTGGCCTCAGTGTACCGTACTAAGCTCTTGGGACTATGCAAGGTGCCCACAAGGGCCTTGCAGTCTTGAAACTGGGATACATTCCACTATCAGGTTCCACCCAGAAAAGATTTCCCAGTGAGAAAAATTCCCCCTTCGCTCCTGTGAAGTATCTGGGAGCGGGGTCTGATGGCAGAGTCTAGGTTCCAAATAATAGGGATCTCATTTCCTCTGGCTTTGTTCCTGGTGGTAGAAAAAGCCCTCAAACAGGAAGAGAGATGGATGTAAAACGATTGTTCCCTCGTGTGGTTCTGTTGACATTTTAATGTTTAAATTGACTGTTATTTCTGAATGTAATCTCTCTCTCTCTGCACCTTCTAAAGAGACCTGTTCTCTTCCGCGTTGGCTGAAATCAGTTTGATCCAGGTCACAAGTGTGATTCAAAATGAGACAATACTATTTCAGCGATAATGGCAGCAACATTACCTTCCTGAAGTCCCCGGCCACAAGATTTTCAGCCGTAAGAATCTTTCAGACTAGGCTTTGTATCAGATTCAAAAGGCTCTTAGACTTAATTTTATTTTTCTTGCCTTTCACCATTTGATTGGGGAAATGTCCTACTTTTCAAGGCTCTTTCTCTTCATTTCTCACTCCGAGCGCTAGCGTATCAACTGGAGAGGCACAACATCTTAGCTCCGGGCTGGGGAGAATGGATGTCTAGAAGACAGGTGTTGGTAATTTAGAAAAATGTGGGCTAGGCTGAAAAGAAATCAAGCTGCAGGCCAGTAGGAACGTTAGCCAATTTCTGCTTATGAGTAGTAAGCGGGGATAACGAGAAGCAACGTGGCCTAGTGGATAGCGCTTGGGCCTGGAGGGTAGGAAGGTGGTGGGTTCTAATCCCGGCTCTGCCACTCGTCTGCTGTGTGACCTCGGGCAAGTCACTTCACTTCTCTGCGTCTCAACTCCCTCATCTGTAAAATGGGGATTAAGACTGCGAACCCCATGTGGGACAGAGACTGGGTCCAACCCGACGGCTGTTTGTCTTCCCCGGCACTTTAGAAGGGTGCCTGGCACAGAGTAAGTGTTTAACAATTACCATGAACAAAATAATATAAATACCATTAATCGACCAGAGCCTGGGTCATCTCCCTGCCATCCAGCCTGCCCCAGAGGGAAGAAGCAGAGAGCAGCTGGATAAGGCTGCTTTAATCAGTCAGGACATTATTCCCTTGGTCATAGCAGAGGTCCAAAGAAGCCATCTCTAAGGCAGCGGGACATGTATTCTCGGAGTGGAAGCAAGGTGTGCTTTTCTGATAAATTAGACTCAGTGCACCCCTTCCTTTTTTTTTTTTTTTTAAACTTAGTGAAATCATCCAGATGTATCCAGTCAGTTTCCTTGAAAAACCAAAGGAGAAGATGCTATCAATCAATCATATTGTGTGCACAGCACTGTACTGAATGCTGGGGAGAGTATAATATAATAGCATTAGGAAGCATGCTATGTTTTCTGGAAGATGTTTTCATAAGAACCCAGAAGCCAACCTAAGTGTAGGCCTTTCCTAAGTGCTTAGCACAATACTCAACGCCCAGGAAGCGCTCAAATAGCGCTGATGAATGGCGACAGCGTTACTCTATGTGGGTCTCTATTTGCTGAAATCCCAAGTGGAGTTTCCCAATAGTATTGAGAGGCTTAAAAAACAAAAAACTGTTGATATGGATAATCTTTTGATGTACTTTTCCTGGAAACTGCAGCAGGAAAAGGTTTAGCGTAAGCCAGCCAAAGAATCTTGGATCTTTTGATCACTTTCCATTAGCATTACCCAGTAATCTGTGTCCTTTTAGTTTTTGTTGGAAAGGAAGTTCTCTGTTTAATGAAGATAAACATATTGGTTGACATTGAATATGTCTCCTCAAGTCAGGGAGTGAAAGGCTTCGGGTTCACAAATACCGTACAAAGAACAACAAACTACTGAATGACTGAGCCTTCTCCCCACCATCGAGCATACCCCGATACGTTCGCTTCTCCCCACCTCCCAGGAGTGCAGAAGAGGTGGTCGGAGTTCAGGAAGGGGCTGTCAGCCTCAGTTGCTTGCAGGGGTGGGGTCGAAAGAAAGAGAGAGAGCTTTATTCTCTTGCTGTTGATGGAATTACTCTAGGATGGAGGGAGAAGGCAGGTGGGGGTGATTAGAGGAAAAGGCAAGAAGGGACTCATGTCTAGCTACCATAAAGAGAAGTTACTAGAAGGAAATGACACGTCAAAATTCCCCACCCCACACCTGGAATTTTTTGGCCACAGCTTCAGCCTATTTCGTTCTCTTAGAAATCGGGCATGTGTTTCAAATGAAAATGAGTAGAAAGTCCAAATGCTATTCCATTCAGTATAATTCAGGCCATGTTTCCCCAGCCAAAGTGAAGTCAGTCACCGGTATTTATTGAGCGGTGTGGGGGTGGATGATTGAGGCAATTTGGATGGAAAGAGAGCTTTTCTTTGGGTTATTAGTGTGCCGAATTGCTCTAAAACCAAAACACCCGAGATTAAAACCAAAAAAAAGCAACCTTCCTAATCGTTTGCTTCAGGATGGAAAAATCATTTTGCGATGGCAAGAGGGGAGACCACTCCCAGACACACAGTGGGAGAATAAGGGTGAAAGCTAAACCAGACCCTGATGCTGACACTCAGATGCGTAACCAAACTGCAGTACATGCACAGATGACCGGAAAGGCACAGGCAGATTTCCTTAAATTCGCGGGTGGAGTCCTATAACCTTTCAAGTTTCCTGGGGCCTGAGCGTGGGAACTTAATATTCTCCACGTGGAGAGGCTTTCAGAGGGTGACTCAGCAGAGAGCAAGAGGAAGAAGCCTCAGGCCCCTCTCCTGGTTGAGAACGCTCTGCCCAACTTGTCGACCGGATCTCATGTCCAGAGACTTCTGGAAAATAGTCCTCCCAGGCACCAGGTACTAAAAGGCTAAGATTCCCACTTCCCCTCCGGTCCCCGTGCTCTCAGTTCCTCCTCTCCCGGGTAACCGAACATTTCCACAATCCCACAATCATGTGCTAACACTGAACCTTGCGTTATCCATCAGTCGTATTTACTGAATGCATACTATGTGCAGAACACTCTACCAAGTCTTTGGGAGGGTGAAATACAACATAAATAGCAGGCACGTTCCCTGCCCGTAATGAGCTTACAGTCTAGAGCAAAACTGGTATAAAGTGAGATAAATCCTCCTAGTATTCCCACAGTGGGGTAGGTTGGAAATGCTTTGCCCCTCCATATACCCGTTCACATCATTCTTGGCCCCAAGGTTCTGTTTACAGGTTCTGGTCAGGGTGGTGAGGCTTTCATTTTAGGCATACAAAGCTATAACAGATACAGCCCATCAGGATGACATCCTTTTAAAAAAAATAAATGTACAACTGAGTAAATTTATAAACAAAAGTTCTGAGGATAGGTATAATCATGCAAGTGCTATATCAGAGAAGAAACATGGCCAAGTGGCTAGAGCACGGGCCTTGGAGTCAGAAGGACCTGGGTTCTAATTCCAGCTCCGCCACTTGTCTGCTTTATGACCTGGGGCAAGTCACTTCATGTCTGTCTGCCTCAGTTCTCTCATCTGTAAAATAGGGATTCAGACTGTGAGCCCCCTATGGGACTGTCCAGCCCGATGTGTTCGTAGCCACTCCAGCGCTTAGTACAGTGCCTGGCACATAGGAAGCTCTTAATGAATGCCGCAATTATTTTTATCATCATCATTAAGGACCCTAAGACTGAGACAGAACTTAGAGAGGATAGCAGCATCACACTTGGACGCTGCAAACACTTCTTCCTGTCCTTTTGCCCACTTGAGGATTGTTCTACCTAGAACAAACTCGTGTATCACGGAGGACACATTCTAATCCTCATTTTGCTACGAGTCTGCAGCGTGACCTTGGGCAAGTTACTTTACTTCTCTGTGCCTCAGTTAAAATGGGGATTACTACTGTGAGCCCCATCTGGGACATGGACTGTGTCCAAACTGAGCTTATCCCTACATTAGTACAGTGCCTGCCACATAGTAAGTACTTAACAAGTATCATGTCAAATGATGATGATTTTTCCAGTCCTTCAGTCAGTTTATTCAGGGACTACTCTGTACAGATCACTATACTTTGGAGAGAACAATCCAAATTAGTAGACAGGCTTTGGCCCTCAGCTCGACAGTACACCGGAGAAGACAGATAATTAAATAAGTTAAAGATTGCATTTTATTCTGAAGGTTGTGATTTGTCCTAATCGTGTTACAAAACCCCAGGTTCTAGGAGAACTGACTGCACGTAGAAGTATATAATTTTTTAAAAAGGAGGAATGTTTTTCTGCCAACAGCCTTTTGGCACCCTGATCGGAATCTGTTTGAATGTCCAGAAACAAATGGACCGAGACAAACCACTTAGATTCCCCCTGGCAGGTTTGCGTTGTTGATTTGAAGCTGTGTAAAAACTATTGCCTTCAAGCAGCAGATCCTCCCCTACCTGCCCAAGAGCTGTTGGGAAGGTAAAAGGGAAAGCATTCTTTTTTATGGTATTTGTCAAGCATTTACTACTTGCAGGACGCTGTATTAAGCGCTGGGGTAGAGTGAAGCTAATCAGGTTGGATACAGTCCGTGTCCCATGAGGAGCTTACAGTCTTAATCCCCATTTTTAAAGATGAGGTAATTGAGAAGCAAAGTGAAGCGACTTGCCCAAGGTCATGCAGTAGACAAGTGGCGGAGCCTGGATTAGAACCCAGGTCCTCTGACTCCCCAGCTCATGCGCCACTTTTCATTTCAGAATTTCATTTCGGCATTTCAGCTTGTGTAAGGACTGAATTCCACTCGCCGAGCCTGCAAATACAAAGACTCTGCTCTATCAGCAAATCTAGCCTAGGGTTACGTTTATGTTCACGTTAAATCTTTGCATTATTGCAAGGGAGGGGGCGGGAAGGGTACATCAGAAGCCGTCTGATTTATTTTACAATCCACTTGGATAGATTGCCAATCCACTTACCCTTGCATAAAACACATGCTGGTTCTTCCTCTCATTAACCCTTGGCGGAAAGGGCAGCGTGAGCCTGAGCATTGAATGTCCCGGCCTGGTTGGCCCGAGGACGTAGGAAGCATGCGATGGGGTGGCGGGAAAGGGGGGGTGCTTGCTGGATTCCCCATCGTGACCCCAAGGTTTGGATTGTTGATCTATGTCCTGTCCCCTTCCAAGCTGGCGTCCCAGTTTGGACCCTCCTAGAAACCCAGTCACGTGATCTTCATTTAAATCATTCAATCGTATTTATTGAGCGCTTACTGTGTGCAGAGTACTGTACTGAGCACTTGAGAGAGTACAATATAACAAGAAACACATTCCCTGCCCAGGACGAGCTTTCCATTAGACTCTGCTGCTTCCCATAATCAGTGGTACTTTTTGCATGTTTACTTTGTGCCGAGGACCCTACTGTGCACCTGGGAGAATACAACAGAGTGGGTAGGCACGTTCCCTGGCCCCGGAGAGCTTATAATCTAAGAGAGGGAGCCCAAACCAGAGCCCAGGTGGGGTAAAATCTGGTGTGTTGCGCTCTTCACTCCTCCCTCTGTCCCTCCCCGTCCTCCCAAGCACACTTGCTGCCCTCTGGCTGAGTACCAGGTAGGAGTCTCTCATTTCTCCCTTCATTCTCCAACAGATATTCTCGCCCAACATATCTCACCGTCTCTGGTTAGACTGGAAGGGTTCCAGAAACTCCAAAGGAGGTGGGATTCCCAGGAGACAAGTGAAACCCAAAGGGGTCTGGAAAGACCTCACTTGGATGTCTTCCTCTCCTGCCTTTCCTCACCTTTTTCTAGAGACGTTAAGCTGTAGCCAAGACGCCTGAGCTGAAAGACCCGTTAAGCGCTTACTATGCACCGGGCACTGTACTGAGCACTGGGGTAGATATAAGCAAATTGGGTTGGACGCAGCCTCTGTCCCACGTGGGGCTCACAGTCTCAATCCCCGTTTTACAGATGAGGTCAACTGAGGCGCAGAGAAAGAAAGTGACTTGCCCAAGGTCACACAGCAGACAAGTGGCGAGGCTGGGATTTGAACCCATGACCTTCTGACTCCCGGGCCCGTGCACTGTCCACCATGCTGCTTCTATAGTCTAGTCTATAGTTTGTAGTCTAAGATGGGCATAGACTCCTAACATTATCCTGTCTGTGCAAGACAGAGGGACTTAAGAAGTGCCCACGATGAGAATTCCCTCGGGGGCTAGTTTTCGCCATGTAAAATTGGTCTGCGATAATGACTTTGGTCTATTAATGTTTTTGAGCCATTGAGTTTTGTAATTTGATGGCTTAGACTAGGTTGACACTGTCACCCTTGGCTAGGAATTGAGCCTTAGGAAGGGAAATGATTTTATCTTTTCACAAATTGCCTAAAACTAGACACCAGAAAAGCTTAGTGAGTTTATGGACAGAATCCAGATGCCCACTGTTTTTCAATTTGTTTTAATGTGGCAGTATATACAACATATATACATATTCAAACAAAGATAAAGGATATCATTATTTTTAGCCCATTACCAAGAAAACCACATTTTCTCTTAAATGCCTTGATAGAAAGTAATTTGAACAGGATTTCTACGCAAATCATTTTCAAGAGATTGGCTGTCAAGGGTATTTTTAAAAAGTAGCACTTTCCTAAGAACCAATGAAACTTTGCAAATTTAGATTTATTCTGAGCCTGAAATGTGGTTGAAGATGTCAATTTTTAAACGGCACTTTGAGAAGTCGTTAGCTTAAAAGTGTAGCAATTCAATGCACACAGGGAATGATTTTGAAGTGTAAAGTCTTGAAACACTAGAAAGAAAGTTGACAGATTCCCTACAATCCGGAGAAAGGAAACTACTCAACTCCCACTTCTGAAAAAGTTTCTCGGCTCCCGACTCTCTCTGCTGGCCTCAAACCTCCAGCAGAAACCTTCAACCACTCTGCCTGTAAAAGGACTGAATCCCGTGGTAAAGACCAGGCCTGGAAGCCTCTCCGTTTCACCGTAATTTCCAGAAAGCCTCTTGGCAGTTCTTTACTCTTGGGCACGTGCTGGGTACGTTCATAGCTACCAGTTCCTGTCGGGGTGTGCGGATGGGGTCGGCGTGTTGTTAACCAGGCCTGCTCTGGGAAGAGACCACTTCCCTTCCGTTCTTTCTTAGTTATGGGATTTATCAAGTGGTTCTCTCGTGGCAAGCGCTGTGATAAATGCTGAGGTGGACCCAAATGTAGCAAGGTCAGACCCGTTGCCCGGGCTGATTTGCTAACAATAATGAATGGGGTATTTAAGTGCTTACTATGTGCCAAGCCCTCTTCTCCCATCATTTCCTCCCCCCTTTATCCTCCCCTTTCTCTCCTTAGATTCCTCTCTCTTCCTCTCTGTCTCTCCTTCCCCCTCTCCGTCCCCTTCGGTTCCTCCTTCCTCAAACTGATGGAATGGATTACTTATGGTGGTCCCTGATTTTGTGTGGGTGCTCTTCCAGTTTGGTTTGGTCCTCGCGATCAATACTATTCTGGGTCAATATCCTGTACATTAGCAATGATATTTTTGGGTAAGGGATATCTTTGTCAGAGAAATAGGCCAGCTGACCCATTTGATTTTAGCCACCCCCACCCCCCAAAAAATAAAAGGCCTGGAACCTCTTTAAAAATTACTGACCAAATTGTCGGCCTTCCCTTGACTAAAGCAGCCTTTTATCTCCAGGCTGTTCACGGTCAGGCTTTTTCCGCTGATTGGTCAGTGTTAATAATAATAATGTTGGTATTTGTTAAGCGCTTACTATGTGCAGAGCACTGTTCTAAGCGCTGGGGTAGATGCAGGGTAATCAGGTTGTCCCACGTGAGGCTCCCAGTTAATCCCCATTTTACAGATGAGAGGAACTTAGGCACAGAGAAGTGAAGTGACTTGCTCACAGTCACACAGCTGACAAGTGGCAGAGCCGGGATTCGAACTCATGACCTCCGACTCCCAAGCCCGGGCTCTTTCCAGTGTTGCCGTGGGGATTACCAAAAGGATAGGGAGCTGGTGGCTTCTTCAGTTGGTCAGTCGTATTTATTGAGAGCTTACCGTGTGCAGAGCACTGTACTGAGCGCTTGGGAGAGTACAGTGTAACAGTGCGACAGACACATTCCCTGCCCACGGCAAGCTTAAAGTCTAGAGGGGGAGATGGACATTGATATAAATAAATTAAAGATATGGACGTATGCGCTGTGGGGTTAGAAGGGAGGAATGACTAAAGGGAGCAAGTCAGTGCAACACAGAAGGGAGAAGGAGAAAGTCCTCCAGCTCCTGAGAACTTATCTCCCACCACATCCACCAAATGCAGCTGTGCTGCTATCATGATATTAGTAATAATGATATTTGTTAAGTCCTTCCTCTTTGCCAAGGCACTGTGCTGAACAGTGGGACAGATAGGAGATAATCAGATTAGACACAGTCCTTAGCCCTCATGTGACTAAGTCTAGAGGGGAGGGAGAACAGTAATTCCACATTTTACATGTGAGGAAGGTGTCACGAAAAGTTGAGAGACCAAGGTCACCCAACAGAGAAGCATAGTGGCCTAGTGGATAGACCACAGGCCTGGGAGTCAGCGGGACCTGGGTTCTGATCCGAGCTCCATCAGTTGTCTGCTGCGTGACCCTGGGCAAGTCACTTAACTTTCCTGTGCCTCAGTTAACTCATCTGTAAAAGGGGGATTAAGACTGTGAGCCCCATGTGGGGACGGGGACTGTGTCCAGCCTGATTTGCTCGTATCCACCCAAGCGTTTAGTTCAGTGCCTGGCCCGTAGTAAGCGCTTAACAAATGCCACAGTTATTATTGATGTTATTAGAAAAATGGCAGAGCTGGAATTAGAACCAAAGTCCTCTGAGTCCCAGCCCTCTGCTCTTTCCCCCGGACCACACTTCCCTACAGGGCTCTGTGGCTTCTCCCTACTTTACAAGCAAGGAAACAGACACAGAGAGGTTAAGCAACTTTCTCAAGGTGACCCTGCAGGCTGGAAGCGCGGCTCCCGCTACCCGGACACAACTAGACCACACTACGTCCAGAGTGATCCATCCCTACCAAAGTCTCTGGGATGTATGTGTACTTACTCTTCTGAGTCCCCCCGGGTTTTAGAACATGGGATCCTTGAAATTTAGTCGAAACCCAGTCCTTCGCTGTTACCCAGGCCACTTGCACACAACATGCACACACACACTTTCTCTCTCTCTAAGCTTGGATCTCTCTACAGCTTATGGGAGCAAATTAGGAAAATCCCTCTAAGTCAAAAACATGCCGTTTCCCCCGACCAAGAGGAAAACCTATCCGCTAGATTGAAAAATCTCGCTTGTGAGCAGCAAGATTCATGTGAAAGCATTCGATACCTTTACTCGAAGAGTTTAAAGTGGTTTAATTGAATTTCTAACGTACAGCATGCCTTCGAAGGCTTTCTGATTGATCTCTCGGCTAGGAGACTCGTCGCCGATGTGGAAAGTGGCTGGATTCATCATCCTTTTCTCTTTCCGGCTGGGGTCAGCAGAAATGTGAATCTTTGTTCTTATCAGCGTTATTATTATTATTATTATTATAGCAGAAGACCTCTAAGAGAAGAATGCTGAGATCTATATTAAAAATAGCGTTTTATGTCCTCCCACGCGGTCTACTTGAGTGCACTGAATGCCTTTTATAAATGCAGACTTTCTACCTGGCTAGATAAAAGAAGCTGTCACTTCATTTCCATAACCAAGTCATTCCCAGGAGAATTTCATTGTTTTAGCAATAGAATTTTTCTAAAAGGCCTCTTATTTTGCCTGAAAAAGGTAACAAAAATGAACTTTTGAGAGCTTATTCTTCAAAACAATTAAGGAGAGAATGATTCTCACTTTTGACAGGCTGAGGAGAATCCCCTGAGCTGTGCTAATGAGGCTACTCCCCAAATCCGGAAGGTTGGTTAGGGCGGCCGGGGAGAGAGAAGAGAGAATCAAAGATCCTTTCCTGCTCGCAGACCCCAAAAGATGCTCTTCCCCGTCATATCCTGTGGCTGGCTAGCAAGCAGTTCCTACGCAATAGAACAACCAGGCAGAGTTCATGTTACCGCTTTAAAAAGAAAGCAAAGGCAGATTTTAGAAGGAACACCGGGTAGAGACTTTGGGAATAGCCAACGGCTCATTGGGACTGGTTAATCAATTAGTCAGTGTTATTTATTGAGCACTTACTATTTGCAGAGCACTGTACTAAACGATTGGGAGAGCGCAATAAAACAGAATTAGCAGACGCGTTCTCTGCCCATAATGGGTGCAGCCTCATAAACAACACACTGACTTGTGTGACCACATCTTCGTATTTGTTTATTCCCAGGACTAGTAGTGGAGCATAAATTTTTTTTTATTTTGATTTCATTGCTAGTAAGTTGAGTGTCTCACCCCTTAGTGGGTAAGCTACATGTGGGCGTTACATGTGGGCAGGGAATGTATCTTCTGCTTTTGTTGCGTTTTCTCGAGTGCTTAGGACAGTGTGCTACACTCGCCAGCTGCCCGAGCGCTTAGTAAAGTGCTTTGCTCACTGTAAGCTCTCAATAAATACGAGTTGAATGAATGAATGCCCAATAAACTGCCAATCCACCTGTCGTCTCTAAACCTAAATCGAGTTGGCTTTGTGGGGTCAGGAGAGTATTCAGGCAAAGCTAGCTTCCATTTTGCTTTGACCCTTTGAAATCACCCCACACTTGGGTTTCCACTAGAGGTATTTATCGAACACTTACTATGATCATTATGATTACTCTCCCAAGCACTTAGGACATTTGTCTTGCACACAGTAAGAGCTTAATAGCATAATTATGTGCCAAGCACTGCCCTCAGCACTGAGCTAGATTCTGGATAACGATTCCTGTCCCAGTTGGGGCTCACAGTCTAATTAGGAGGGAGAACAGGTGTTTCATTCCCATTTCATAGAATAGGAAACCGAGACACAGAGCAGTTAAGGGACTTGCCCTGTGTCACAAAGGAGACAAGTGGAGGAGCTGGCTTTAGAACCCAGGTCCTCTGACTCCTCCCACGCCCGTGTTCTTTTCACGAGGTCAGTGGAGTTGGAAGATATGATCCCCGCTCACAAGAGACATAAGCCTCTAATACTGGATGTAGGAAGTTTGAACCCATTGTGTGCAGGTGGCAAGTCGCTACTTTTTTTTTTTTTTCCTTTTTAAGGAGCAGAAAGGCATAGTGGATAGGGCACGAGCCTAGGAGTCAGAAGGTCATGGGTTCTAATTCCACTCTGCCACTTGTCTACTGTGTGACCTTGAGCAAGTCCCTTCATTCCTCTATGCCTCAGTTCCCTCATCTGTAAAATGGAGATTGAGACTGTGAGCCCTATGTGGGACAGGGACCGTCCAACTCAGGGCTTAATACAGAGCCTGACACTTAGTAAGCACTTAACAAACACCACAAGTATTATTATTACTATTTTTCTGCTTCCTTTTTCCCTCTTACTTAGACTGAGAGTCCCAGGAGGGACAGGGCCTGTGTCTGATCTGATTATCTTGCCCCTATCCCAGTGCTTGACACATAGTAAGCACTTAACCATTGGGAAGCAGAGTGGTGTAGTGGAGAAAGCATGGATCTGGAAGCTAGAGGAACTGGGTTTTAATCCCAGCTCTGTCACTTGACTGCTGTAGGGCCTGGGGCAAGTCATTTGCCTTCTTTGTGCCTCAGTTTCCTCAACTGCAAAATGGGGATTTGATATCTGTTCTCCCTCTTACTTAGCCTTTGAGCTCCCATGTGGGGCAGGGACTGTATCCAGCCTGATTAACTTGTATCTACCCAGTGCCTAGAACAGTGTTTGACAAAGTAAGTGCCTAACAAATACCACAAAAATAAAAAACCAAAACGTGATTATGCCTTCCAAAGCAGTACTTCCAAGGCAGTACACTCTACTAAGCACTTGGAAAGCACAACTGAAACAAGAGTCAATCCATCACTGGTACTTATTGAGTACCTAATTCCTGGCCAAAGCAACATACTATTTCCTTTAAGCTCATCCTCTAGACAGTAAGTTCGTTGCGGGCAGGGAATGTGCTCATTGTTTTATTGTACTCTTCCCAGCACTTAGTACAGTGCTTTCCACACAGTAAGCGCTCAGTAGATACGATTGACTGACTGACTTCCTGCGTGCATAGCACTGTACTAAGCGGTTGGGAAAGTACAGTACGGCAGAGTTGGTGGGTGTGATCTCTGCCTCCTAAGAGCTTACAGTCTGCAGAGGGAGAGAGATGTTAAGAAGCAAGTTCTCTGCCCACAAGGAGCTTAGAATATTTCAAGGAAATTATCTGATAGCAAAAAAAATATAACGTGCAAGTCAGAATAGCTGAAACCCAGATTCCTATTATCAGTAAAGTCAGAGGCCCCTCGGGTTCTCCAGGTAACGTCTGATCACAGCGGGAACATCAAAGACGCTGCAGTTCCGACACAGGAACCAGGATTGTCTACTCTTGTACGGGGACATATCTCTCTCTCTCTCTCCCCCTCCCTCCCTCTCCCTGGATACTCAGATTTTGCGCCAAAGATAATTAGTCATGACCCTATTTTTATACCTTAAAGAGACACTTAGATCTTCCTCATTATAATTATTACTTTCAGGTTTGATGGCAATTATTGCTTCGTTCCTGGAGTGAGGGGATTCGGCCGTAAAATACAATTTTTTCATAAATGATCTCTACTGTTCTTGTTCCTCTGTTCTAGAAAGTTTCCATTTATTCATTCTCTCACTCTTGCGCTCTCTCTCCGCGCCCCCCCCCCCCAACTTCCTCCCGCTCTTCCCCCTGCCCCAATTTTGGTATTTTGGAGTCCTCTCGATACTTTTGCCCTACATTGTGCTTTTTATGCCAGTGGAGGTGGGAGCTGTGTAGCAAACCAACCAATCAGTAGGTAGAAATCTGAGGATTTGCTCTCCAGAGCGAAGTCTTCCCTGAAGTCGGGCTGTCAGGAGGCAATGTTGAAAACTAATCGATGGTATTTATTGGGCCCTCTCCGTATGCAGAGCTCTGTACTAAGTGCTTGGATGAGTACAATAGAAGTCAGAAAAAGTCACCCCTGCCCTCAAGTATCTTACGATCCAG
Organism: Ornithorhynchus anatinus; assembly: GCF_004115215.2. Taxonomy (NCBI): domain Eukaryota; kingdom Metazoa; phylum Chordata; class Mammalia; order Monotremata; family Ornithorhynchidae; genus Ornithorhynchus; species Ornithorhynchus anatinus. The sequence continues at coordinate 24,887,408 of NC_041750.1, read as the reverse complement.
TGGAGGGGATGCAGACGTTAGCATAAATCACAGATAAGGGAAGCAGGAGACAGAGTCTAAGGATCTGGACATAGGTGCTGTGGGAGTCGGGACAGTATCAAAAAGGTAATGCAGACTTAAGTGCATAGGAGACACAGAAGGGAGGGAGATAGGGTGGGGAGATGAGAGGTTAATCGTTGGTGACAGAGAAGTGGAGGGAAGAGGGTTGAGAGATACGGTTAGTCAGGGAGGGCTTCCTGGAGGGGGTATGATTTTTAGCAGATGACTAGCGCAGCAAGGATCGATTCTTATAAACAATGAGGAAGGGTATTTCCAACCCTCATCAGTCTTTTCAGCCTCATTCGCATAAGCGGGTAGAGACTCATCGTCAGTAGTAATAATACTTATGATGATGATGAAAATGGTATTTAAGTGCATACTTAGGCTCTGTACTAAGGACTGGGGTAGATACAAGATAATCAGGTCAAACACAGTCCCTGTCCCATATGATACTCACAGTCTAAGTAGGAAAGAGAAAAGGCACTGAACCCCCATTTTACAGGTGAGGAAACTTCAGAAGTTAAGTAACTGGCTCAAGATCACCCAGCAGATAGGTGGCAGAGCTGGATTAGATCCCAGGTCCCCTGATTTCCCCAGGCTTGTGTTCTTTGCATTAGGCCTAGCATTACTAGGGGAACATTCCTTTAGGGAAGCAGTTTGGCCTAATGGAAAGAGCACAGGCCTGGGAGTCAGAGGTCATGAGTTCTAATCCTGACTCCATCACTGGTCTGTTGTATGACCTTGGGAAAACTCACTCACCTCCTGTGTTACCTCATGTGTAAAATGGGAATTAAATCCGACTCCCTCCCACTTAGGCTGAGAGCCCCATGTGGGACAGGGACTGTGTCCAACCTGATTAACTTGTATCAACCCAGCACTTAGACCAGTGCTTGGCACGTCAGAAGTGCTTAATAAATACCATTATTATCACAGCAGTAGGAGTCGTCATCTTGAACTATAAGGGACGGATGTATCTATATAATTTTGTGTCTGGAGCCTCTGACCTCTACCTCTTTGATTTTTTTCTCCAATTTATGCTGAGACTCCCAGCGCAACTCCATGGCAGATCTGGATCATTTCTCTGCAGTTTCAATCTCACTTCATTAGATTTTAAGTGCCTCGAGGGTAGTGAGCTTCTCCTGCTTCTGTTGTACTCTCCCGATTGCTTATCGTATAGTGTCTAGCTTTCAGCAGGCCCTCAGCAAAAAACGTTGATTGCTGGATTGAATTGGCTGTTGAAGCTGTTTTAGCAGTTTGGGCTACCATAATTTCTTTCACGTGATCAAGTGGGAGCTTCTTTCTTATGAATGACCCTCCGCTAATGCCCCTGGCTGAAGCAGAACTTGGATTTTTAATATTAAAGGTAATTATCAAGCACCCTCTGGGTGCCATGAACTCTACTAAGCGCTTGGGAAAATATAACAGAGGCAGGAGACCGCTTCCCTTCCCCCAAGAGGCTTTTATTCTAAGGTAGACATAAAAAATGTTTACAAGTAGTCAAAATAAATAAATGGACTGTATGGTCAATTCTGTATCCAGTTGTGAGTGCCAAGGGAGGCTACCAATAAATGTGGACGACTAATTATAACTTACTGTTCCTGTTCAGATTACGTAAATCAATCTGAGTTAAATTCTAACCTTTCTCCACCATTTTCAGCAAGGACTGTGCCCCAGTGCAGTGTTCACTAACTGTTGTTTTTTGGGGTGTTTTTTTTAATGCTGTGTGTTAAGTGTTTATTATATGCCAGGCACTAAGTGCAAGGTAGATACAAGGTTGAACACAGTCCCTGTCCCACGTGGGGCTCGCAGTCTTACTCCCCATTTTTAAAGAGGAGGAAACTGAGGCACAGAGAAATGAAGCGACTTTCCCAAGGTCACGCGGCAGACAAGTGGCAGAGCCGGGATTAGCACTCAGGTCCTTCTGGGTCCCAGAGCCGGGCGTAAGCCACGAGGCCACGCTGCATCTCAGTCGGTTGTTGTTGACTCACAGGTTCGGAGGAGGGCGAGCGGGGTTCTGGTTTCCGGAGAACGTTTGAGACTGGAATCGACTTTCCGTGGGGATGGCGGGCAGGCGGCCCGGCCCGATCGTGTTTAACCTTCTCCTGGCGAGGAGCGGCGCGGAGGCCCTGGCTGCGGGCCCTGCTGAGTACAGCCTTCTCATGCCGTAGAAGCGTTTCCAAAGCAGAGGGTTCCTAGAAGGGTTTTCAACTTCTCTTTGGTCCTGGGAGAAAGCGTGAAACTTCTACTTCCCAGTTAGAAAAGGAGGTTCCTGCTCCCACAGTTTATAAATAATTTGTGACTGTCTTCTCTATCCTTCTGCTCCTACAGTTTGTAAATAATTTGTGCCTATCTTCGGGGAAATTGTGTGTCCCCGGAGGATAGTGTTTTATGTTTTGTTCCTGTTGGGACCCTCCCTGGTGCTTAGTGTCTTGCTTAGTGCTTTCCTCTCAGGTGTTCAATAACCACCATTGATGATATGTAAGCTCCTTATCGGTCTTCCAACTCTATCGTGTTGTATTCTCCCAAGCACTGACAATACCGAGCATACAATAAGCACTCAATAAATACCATTGAGCATGATGACATTGCCCTAAAATTTCACATCAGAAGGTCTCCGGGCCTAGTACTCGGAATGAAGCATGGTAAAGAATAATTATTGTTATAATGGCATTTATCAAGCACTTACTATGTGTGGAACACTGTACTGAATGCTGGGATAGATGTAGGATAATCAGGTTGGAGACGGATCATGTCCCAGTTGGGGCTTATCCTCTAAATAGAAAGGAGCAGGATTTAAGCCTCATTTTACAGACGAGGAAACTGAGATACAGGACAGTGAATTGACTTGCCCCAGGTCACACGGCATCCAAGTGGTGGAGCTGGGATTAGAATCCAGGTCTTCTGACTCCCAGACCCGTGTTCTTTCCACTCTCTGTAATTCATTCTGGCGTCTGCTGCCCCCACAAGATTGTAAGCGCCTTAAAGTAGGGAATCAGGCTTGCTAATTCTGCCGTAGTCTCCCAAGCGTTCAGTACAGTGCTGTGCGCCAAGTAGCCCCTCAGTCAATACCGTTACAGTTACTACTAGAGTAGGTGTCGATTTATTGATCAAGTGGATTTCTGTGGGGAATGGAGAAGAAATAACGGGATGCGTTCGTAGGCACAGTCTGACCTCTGAGGAGTGACTCAATCCCGAAATTTTGGTGAGAACAAATCTCCGAGTGTTAACAAATCCCAGAGGCCAAGACTACAAACCTCGGACTGTGTCGGCCTGGGGCTTCCTAAGCAGGAAAATCCAAGGTATGACTATGCCCCGCGGCTGGCTGGTGGGAATCTACTTCAGTACTTAAAATTCCATGTTTCTCGTTGTCCCTAAACCCCAAAGCCACTAATGGAAGTTCCTCTACCTCAGGTGTGCATCTCAAGGGCACACAAGTCAAAACAGCTTGATCGTGTTGGCCTGGAAAGAGCCATTTCTGGCTCAAGAAAAGGAGAAAGATCAAGAATCCCAGGTGTGGAAAATATTTGTGATGAGGGCATGAGCCTCTTCTAGCCATGCTTTGCTGTGCCACTTTTCAGTGTGTAGAAGTGCTGTCTTCTCAGGGGGCTGGATCTGGAGAGAAGCCAGGTGGAAAATTTCACAGCAGCACAAACCCATATAATGCACTTAACGCTGTATACTCAACAATAGCAGATAGTTATGAGGTGTATTCTCTCTAACGAGATCACCACACACCTCATTTGCCTCTCTCCTCTCCCCTATTAGCCTGTCTTTTCTCTTCTCTTTTCTTCTACCTCCCTGCCTCTCCTTATCTCTCTTCCCCGCCCTTTTCCCTCCTCCTTACCCCATCCTCTGATCCCTCTCTGTCCATCTCTCCTTTTCCTCCCTCTCCATTTCTCCTCCCTCTGTTTCTCCTCTTCTCCTTTTTTTGTTTTAATTGCTGTTTGTTAAGCACTTACTATGCGCCAGTCACTGTACTAAGTTCGTTCCTCCCCTTTCTTCCCCCCTCCTTTTCTTCCCCTCTCTCTTCTCTATCCCCCGCCCCCACCCCCCCGCATTTCTTCCCCTTCTCCATTTCTTCCCTTCTCTATTTCTTCCCCATTTCCCTTCTCCTTCATTTCTTCTCTCTGCGCTTACCCTCCACTTCCCTCCTTGCCTTTCCCTTTACGTCTCCTCTCTAGTTTCAAAGTTCCGTGGTTGTTTTTCCTCCTCTATAAGATGAGCTTTAGCACCACTGATGCAAAGATACTTGGATGTTCAGAGAGTAATTACAGTTGGTGTCAAGCCAAATCTGCTTTTTACATTCTGGCTCCAGTCGGGTCAGATAACAGGAGTGACCAGTAACAGTACTCTCCTCCTTGACATACTGCCTTTCTACCCCGGAGGGCACGGCAAACATGACCTGCTTGATCTTCTCAACTACACTTGTAGGGAGCGGAGTGACAAAGATGACCGCTCTTTCCCCCCTTGTCCCCGAGGAGACACAGAGGCTTCCAGGAGTCAGATGACCTGTCCCTTTGCCGAGGGGGCAGCCAGTGGCAATGCTGGAAACAGAGCAGCGGTCTCCCTGAATTGACCCCAGCTTCTCCCTGCCTCAGTTTCCTCAACTGTTCTCCTTCCTATTTAGACCGTGAGCCCCGTGAGGGGCCCCATTCCGTCCTACCTAATTAACTTGTATCTACCCCGCATTTAGAACAGTGTTTGACATATATTAAGCACTTAAGTACCATAAAACAAATGAACAAACAAAAAACCACTAGGCGATTGGCTGGCTGGTGAAATGTCCCCTAGGTTACGCCAAAGCCAGGCAGGGATCGACATCATCAGTGACATATATTGAGCGCTTAATTTTTTTTAATGGTATTTGTTAAGTGCTTACTGTTCTAAGCGCTGGGGTAGATACAAGCTAATCAGGTTGGTCACAGTCCGTGTTCCATATGGGGCTCACAATCTTAATCCTCATTTTACAGATGAGGTCACTGAGGCACAGGGAAGTGAAGTGTCCAAGGTCACACAGCCGACAAGTGGCGGAGCCGGAACTAGAACCCAGGTCCTTCTGGCTCCCGGGCTCTATCCATTAGGCCTAAGTGCTTGGGCGAGTACAATACAACAGAGTTGGTAGAAACGTTTCCTTCCCACAACGAGTTTAGAGTCTAGAGGGGGAGACCTGGGAGTGAAGAGGAGACGGACACTGAAACATATCGGATTCAGTCACCACGATAGCCAGATATGCTCAGTCCATCCCAGTAATTTGACGCCTTTCCCCTTTTCTCTTTCTTCTGCCTTCAATCTTTCCATGTCCTGTGACTTCGATGTAGGAGTTCCTCACCTCCGTGCGAAAGGGAAAAAGCACCAGGATCTAGAAGCAACAGAAGCCCCTCCTGAATAACCCAGGTGAAGCGAGAGAGCGTGTGCAACTCCTCCAGAAAGAACACAGTGAATGTTGTAAGTTCCAAATCATAAAAGTCTGCAGGAATCATTTGGTTTGCATTATCCGGGCTTGTGAAGGGCCTGCAAATGAGCCTTTGATGGCAGGCCTTCAATTTACTATCTCTTTTGCTGGGGGAGGGAGGAGAAATTCTTCTCTTTGTGTACCGTCCACCTGGGCAGTGTCTATAACCTGGCTGGGGGGGGGAAACAAGCAATAGAAGGGAGAATCTAGTGATAGTTTATCTCTGATGATTGCAAAACCCTTCAAACTGTTGCACTTGAACAGTTATCAACTTTAGAACCACCTCTTTCCACAGAGCATCTGGTCCTGGGATACGGTCGTCTTGCCAAGATTTCTACCTAGGAAAGATTTCTGGGTCTCAAGGAATTTAAAGAGGTCGGGGCCTATTCAGAATGAAACATGGGCAAATACCCTAATCCCCTGTGATAATGGCATTTGTTAAATGCTTACTAAGTGTCAAGCACTGTTCTAAGGGCTGCGTGGCCCCTTCACTTGAATTTGCACTCATTATTCACCCCTCTTTAAGTCCCACAGGTACATAGGCACATAGCCTTAATGTAGTTATTTATATTAATGTCTGTCTCCCCCTCTAGACTGTAAGCTCTTTGCGCGTAGGGAACGTGTCTGCCAACTGTTATAGCATACTCTCCCGAGCGTTTATTACAGTGCTCTGCACAAAGTAAGCACTTGATAAATATGATTGATTGCTGACTGACTGGGGTAGAGACAAGGCAATCAGGTTGGGTGCCGTCCCTATTTTACAGATGAGGGAACTGAGGCCTCAGAGAAGTAACATGACTTGGCCCAAGTCCCACAGCAGAGATGAGAACGCAGATCCTTTGACGGCCGTTTACCAAAGACTTTCTTCTAGGGTGTTCATGCGTGGGGGTAGTCCGGTTTTCCCGATGTTGGGGCTTCACCCCTCGAGAGAAGTGCAGATCATTAGTCTGGATCTTCCCCTGCTTTCCCGAGGGTGATGTGGTGCCAAAAAGAATTGGGAAAACCTGGGGTGGCCAGCTCCGCTGAGGGAGCCTCTCTGGAGAATACAGCTGGCAGCCACAGGGCCAGGAGGCCCTTAGCCAGAGTGTAGCTCAGAGGGTCTGCCAGGAGGTCGGAGGAGCTGTGGGTAGGCAGCATGGAGTGGGGATGGGGAGAAAGGGGAGCTCTGACCTGGGTTTTATGGGAAAAGGTAGTCCCCTGGCAAGCTCACTTCCTCTGGGGCACAGCTGGGGGGCCGAGGCCACCCCAGGATTTGTGCCGTCAAGCCTGGCACAAGTCAGGCGCCCACCTGCTCCAGGAGCAGAATTGGGATGGGAGAGCCAAAGAAGCTTTTGGAGAGCAGAAGTCAACCTTGACCAAGCCCTAAGATGGAGAACTGGGTTCTGGGAATATGTGCTGAGCTCTGGCAAATCCTCTAGACTGTAAGCTCGTGGGCAGGGAACTTGCCGTTTTTCTACAGACCGTTCAGTCCATGCTTCCTCAATCCTCAAAAACCTCTAGTGTTGCCCATCCACCTCAGCATCAGATGGATGCTCTTTACCACAGGCTTTAAAACACTCTGTCACCTCGCCCCCTCCTATCTTACCTCACTGATTTCCTAGTCACTCAGCCGACACATTTCACTCCTCTAATGTCAGCCTACTCTCTGGGCCTCAATCTCATCCATCTCACCGTTGACCACATCTTGCCTCTGGCTTGGAATGCCCTCCCTCTTCATTTCCAGTGGACAATCACTCTCCCCATTCCCAAAGCCTTATTAAAAGCACATCTCCAAAAGGCCTTCCCTGACTAAGCCCTCATTTCCTCTTCTCCCACTCCCTTCTGTGTTGCCTTTCCATTTGGATTTGCACACTTTATTCACCTCTTCCTCAGCCCCACAGCACTTAGATACATAACTGTATTTATATTAAGGTCCGTCTCCCCTTCTAGACTTTAAGCTCATCGTGGGCAAAGAATGTATCTACCAACTCTGTTATACTCTCCCAGTGCTTAGTATGGTGCTCTTATACACAGTAAGTACTCAAATACAGTTGATTGATATGCAAGAGTAGCCTTTATTGAGCACCCACCTGGTGCAATACACTTCACCCAGTTTGCTTGTACCCACCCCAGACACTTAGTATAGTGCCTGGTACATAGTAAGCCCTTAATAAATACCACAATTTACCAGTCGTGCAGAAAAAAGAAGGTGACACATTCCCTGCCCACAAGGATCCTACACTGTATTGGGAGAGACGAACTATTTCCAGGGAGATGAGTTAAAATATTATTAATGATATTGAAATAATCTTACTGAAAAGTCCTGGCTAGAAACAGCTGATAGAAAATCAGATCCATTGTTAGACAAGTGCCTTTCTTGAGAGTGATTTCAGCGTGGGTTCAGAAAAATAATTTTCCGTCGCAGACCGTCTTGAGATAGCTACCACCTTCGGTCTGTTTTTCTTTCCCCTGCTCTTTGTTTTCACAGGGTTCACAAATCCCAGGTATTTAATGGAGTTTGCAAAGAAGTACCTGTAGGATAGACCATCAGGTGCCACAATGTAGACAAAGTAATTAAGCAATCCGTCCATAAACTCAGTGGGTAAAGGAACCAGAGAGAGAGGAAAAAAAGTTCAACTCAAATTAATTCCTCCAGTGCTGAGACTCCCGTCTCTCACTGCCAAACTACATTTTTCTTGGGGGCTTCCCAGTTTTCTCTGGAAATTTGGAAATGACTAGCTTTTCATAATCTGAGTGTGTTTTTATGACATTGAGATCATATTTTCCCCTTGTTCCAGTACAGTTTCTGCCCCAAAGCCAGTTCCATGGAATGCCATGACAGCAGAAGAAAATCCAGTTTCACCGACGGATTTCTGTTTGCACTGAAGACAGGGTTAGTTTCAAGTGGCTGAAGGAAGATCCGGACTCGCTGAGGACAGAGTATTTTTCACCCTCCCAAGTCCTTGCAGGCTTTGTCTAAGTGCGGGTCCTTTTCCTACTTCCCGCTTCCCTCCCCACAAACCTGCCACAGCTTGCAGAGCTTTCTGGTTCCATGCCAGGAAAAGCCAAAGATCGGAGATAGGGTGGTACCAACTGACACAGGAAGTAGATATGTGTGAGGGGTGGAACTTGGTGAGGAGGCTTGAATAAATGTCTCTCCTCCCGCCCTTCCCAGGGGTTTATTCGATAATGGTAATAATAATAATAATAATAGTATTTGTTGAGCACTTACTGTGTGTCAAGTACTGTTTTAAATGCAGGGAAAAGTACAAGATCATCAGGTCAGACACAGGCCCTGTTCCACATGAGGCTCACAGCTTATTTAGGAGGGAAGACAGGTACTGAATCCCCATTTTACAGATGAGCAAGGAATCAAAAATCAATTCGTTGTAATTATCGAGCCCTTCCTGAGTGCAGAGTACACTGTTCTGAGGCTTGGGAGAATACATAAGAAACAAGACATGGATTCCGTATCCTCAAGGAGCTGACAATCTCTAATGGTTGAGGCAGACAGACAAAACATTCTTACAAAAAGTGGTAGCAAGAGGAAGAACAGATAATGATAATTGTGATGTTTGTTAAATATTGACTTTGTGACAAGTGCAGACATAGTTCCAATCAGGGCCCCCAGAATATAGGGAAGAGAGAAGGGTACTGAATATTAGAGCACTGTACCCTTTTTGTGTGTACCAACTCCATTTTATTGTACTCTCCCAAGCGCTTAAATACAGTGCTCTGCACACTGACCGACCGAATCCCTATTTTACAACATAATTTTGAAATAGTCAAAGGGACATGATGAATGATAAATGATGAAATAGCTGAATAAATAATTGAATATACAGATCATACAACTATGTACACGAGTGCTGAGGATAACTTCAAAATGTATGGGTGCCCTGGGTGACTGTTGAATTAGCCCATTTAAGGTACTGGGAATCCATCAGAAAGGCTTTTCAGAGGATAGTATTTTAGGAGGCTTTAAGTACTGGTAAATCCATGGCTGGGTAGATTTTGTTGGGGAGGGAGGCGTCAGAGGCAGGAGGTTTGAGAGCGAGGCACGGTTGGATGATGATCTTGGGAGGAGGGAAAGTGTGTGAGATGGGGAGACCCAGGCAAAGAAATCCTAAATAAGAGGTGGAGAAAGCTGGTCAAAAGTCTCTCTGTGACCCCTTATTTTCATGGTCACTTCTCAAACCCAGGGCCTGCCCCTGAGATAGCCCATCTGGGATCAAGCAGGTGATGAAATGTTTTCATCGTGTGCTTGCGGGCAGATAGAATTAGCCCTTGTCGGCATGAAGCTTGTCCTTAGGGAGCTTAGCAGGGACATGGCCACTAAAATAAATTACAGGTTGGAGGAAGCAATACAGTGAAAAGACATAAATGTTATAGGTGGCATTGGTGACTGGTATTTGTTAAGCAGTGTGGCTTAGTGGCAAGAGCACAGGCTTGGGGAATCAGAGGACGTGGGTTCTAATCCTGCCTCCTCCACTTGTCTGCTCTGTGACCTTGGGCAAGCCACTCAACTTCTCTGTGCCCCAGTTCCCTCATCTGTAAAATGGGGATTAAGATTGTGAGCCCCACGTGGGACAACCTGATTACCTTGTATCTTCCCCAGTGTTTAGAACAGTGCTTGGCACATAGTAATTGCTTAACAAGTACCAATATAATAATTATTATTATGTGCTAAGCACTGGGGTAGATTGTGAAATAATCAGATGGGTCACAGTCCTTATCCCAGACAGGGTTCACAGCCTAGGGGAAAAGGAGAACGGGTATTTTTCTCCCCATTTTACAGTTGAGGAGATAGAGGCACAGCATCATTAAGTGACTTAAATCACAGCAGGCATGTGGCAGAGCCGGGATTAGTACCCGCTCCCCTCCCCCGCCTCCCAGACCCACGCTCTTTCCACTAGGCCACACTCTCACTCAGGTGAGATCCCGAGTGAGAGGAAGTGCTGAAGTGGGAGGTCGAGGGAGACCTAAATTGGGGAGATGGAAGATTAATCTGCAAAGGCCTCCTGAAAGAGATGTGATTTCGGAAAGGCCTTGAAGATGGGGGGAGCGGTGTTCTCGTGAATAGGAAAGGGGAAGGAGTTAGAGGCAGAAGGGAGAGCAAGAGGTCAGTGGTGGAAGAAATGAGAAGGAAGCCCAATGAGTATATCGGCTTAAGAGGAACAAAAAGCGCAGGCTGGTTTGTAATGCGAGGGGAGCGAGGATAAGTAGGTGAGCGAGCTGATTGAGTGCCTCAAAGTGGATGGTCAGGAGTTCATAATAAGTTCATGCTCTTCCCATTCTGGATGTTAAAGTGCCATGAGCTTCATTATCCCTTTGGAGCTTGAAATCCTGGCAGTCGGTTTATTCTTGGAGGACGGTTTAAGCTTAGATAGCCATAAAACGGGTTTCCCTTATGGCCTCTTCCGGAACGGTAGAACCATCTCACTCTGAACTTAAAGCTGTTAACACAATCCCCTTCGCCAGGGGTTCGTAGGTGAGGTATGGAGGGGGCATATGTGTATGTACGTGTGCGTTTCAGCTTCCTGTGTGAGGGATCCGTCCGCCTCGTAGGGTCACTGTGAAGGCAGGTCTCTCCGCTTTGTAGGAGCCGGATCTGGCTGGCAGAGGGTGAGAGAGTTGCCAGCCAGCCAAGAGAGGGATTCCCGAAGTGACTCTAGTCCTCCAAGTGGTGAAAGAGCCGCAGAGCGCTTGGGCAGCTCTCCTGTCCGCCTCCTCAGAGCTAAGTCCCTCCGGGCCCTGGGGGCTACACGATGCCCTACCCAGACGATTCCTATTTCTCCGCTAGGAAAAAGCAGGGATTCCTCCCCCCTTCTCCTTTCTCATTTCAGAGGTCTGCAGCAGCCTGAGCCGTTGGGCTCAGAGCGGAAGCTGTTTCATCGTTTCCTCACCGTTGGCACTCGTGTGCGTTTCCAAAGCAGAAGGGGGAGCCTTAATACGTTAGATCCACCTGGAAATGGTCTTTTCCCACAAAAGCACGGTTTGCATTAGGGTGAGATACGTTGCGTGAAGGAGCAAGAGATGGGAGCAAATGCAGTGGGCTGACTGGCCTCTGGGCAGTGGGAGTGGGAAAGATTAGAGTCCAGGACTCGGTCAGTGGTGTTTTTCGAGCGCTTACTCTGTGCAGAGCGGTGGGACAGAATATTAGAGTTAACAGACTTGATCCCTTCTCTGAAGAAGCTTGCAGTCTAGGGGTGGGAGAGACAGAGACTCAAAATGTATGTAGGAGAAAGCAGTAGAGTACAAAAGTGTATACGAAAGTGCCACGGGGACTAAGTACTCAAGTGAGTCGGTGGCCGGAAGTGGTAACAAGGCGGTTGGGAGAAGATAGAGGATGGAGAGATGAGAGATTTGTCAGGAAAGGCCTCCTGGAGGAGGTGCAGTTTTAGAAGGGCTTTGAAAATGGGGAGAGTGGTGGTTTTTCGCATGTGGAGAGGAAATGAGTTCCAGTCCTGGAGGGCGTGAGCAAGAGGTCAGTGGTGGGAGAGACAGGAATGAGGCACAGTGAGTACACTGGCTTGAGAGGAGCAAAATGCGTGAGCTGGGCTGCAGCAGGGGAAGGGATGAGATAAGAAGGAGGGAGAGAGCCAACGGTGCCTTAAAGCCGATGGTCGAGTTTCTGCTTGCTGCAGAGAGGAATGAGCCCCCATTGGAGGTTTTGGAGGAGTGGGGAGATGCGCACAGGGTGTTGTTTTACAAAAATCCCCCGATGCAGCAGAGTGAAATGTGGACTGGAGACGGGGAGAGACTGGAGGCAGGGAGGTCAGTGAGGAGGCCGGGATTTGGGATTTGACCCGTACTGGGACCCGCGCTGTGACTGTTTGGGTGAGGAGGAAGGGACAGATGATGGTGTTGTCATGAAGGCAGACCTGACGGGATTTGGTGACTGACTGAATATGCAGGTTGAAGGGGAGAGATGAGTCAAAAAAAGGGGCTTGAGAGACAGTAAGGGAAGTGGTATTGTCTACTGTGATGGAGGTTTGCAAATGTTTCCATGGAGAGAAATGATCCCATCTTGTGCCTTTTAGGAGTACAAGAATGGCCCTTTGCATGCAAATCCCGTATCCTCTTTATCTTCAGAGAAGCTGCTCTAGATGGGGGAATTTGATCTCCCCTAGAAAGCAGTGGGTTGTGCTGCTATAAACTGCATTCTGTGGTCTACAAGGTGAGAGCTGAATTTCCAGTCCCTAGTGTAGGGGAATTACGCACACACTCGTACATACGCCAACAAGAACTGTGTGGGAAACTCCCTACCTGCCATCAGTTCATTATCGGTGGTCAAGATTTGCCTTTCGTGCCCCGAGACTGTCCTCTTCTATGAGTTCAGAGAGACGGCTATGGAGGTGGTTAAAGGTGGCTGGGATGAACTCCTCAGATTGGTTCTTTTTCCTTCCCTTCTTTCCTTTGGGCAAGTCTGCCTGCGCTTGGTGAATTTCAGGCTGGGAGGCACTTAGCTGGCCGCTAAATGGGTCATTACATCTGTGGGATGTAATGGGGACACTGACCTGGAAGTCAAGACACCGGGGTTCTAGTCTTTTTTCGGCCTCGGGCTTGCTGCTTGACCCTGGGCAAGTGACAACCTCTCTGGGCCTCAGATTCCTCATCAGTAAAATTGGCATTAGAATCTGAGCCACTCCCTGCCTCCTCCGGATGTTTTGAGGACAAGATGAGATACCGACGTGGCCACACGTCGAAAAGACTGACGCGCTCTATCGTGGGGGTGGTGGGTATAGCAAAAAACTCCATGGGAAGGAAAACTTGCACCGTAGATGGTACCCCTTCACGTGATATAAGCTGTTTCTTCCAACACCACGGCCTGTCGAACTCAAACAGGCTGGCGCTGTCAAGCATGGGGGCCGTCTTTCCCTAATAGCGTTCTAGCCAAACTGTATGGCAAAATTGCGTGTTTTTAGGGGTTTTTTTGTATTTTTAAAATGGAAGTTGTTCAAGCACACTGTGTTCCATGCACTGTACTAAATGCCGAGTTAGATACAACCTAGTCAGGTTGGACACAGTCCCTGTCCCGCCTGGGGCTTGCAGTCTTAATCTCCATTTTGCAGATGAGGTGACGGAGGCCCAGAGAAGTTAAATAACTTGCCCAAGGTCACACAGCAGACAAGCAGTGGAGCCGGCAGTAGACCCCAGGCCCTCTGACTTGCAGGGCTGTGCCCTATCCATGAGGCCATGCCTACTGGGTGCAGGGCGTTGTATTAAGCGTTTGGAAGAGTACAATACAACAGAGTTGGTGGGCATGTTCCCTGCCCACAAAGAGCTTACAGTCTAGAGGGGGGAGGCAGACATTAAAATAAATCATGGATATGAACGTAAGTGCTGTGGGGCTGAGGGTGGGGTGGATATCAAGTGCTTAAAGAATATAGTGCATAGGCGATGCACAAGAGAGAGGTAGGGAAATGAGGAATTAGTTTGGGAAGCCTCTTCACTGACTTCTCTGCCTCTCCTCTCCAGGAGTAGTGGCTTTTAATTAAGAATACACAGAGAGGGGAGTGCAGCGAAAGGGGGAATCAAGTCCAAGTTGCGAAGAGAAAATGTTAATGGATTTTGAGGAAGCAGCATGACCTAATGGATAGGGCACAGGCTTGGGAATCAGAAGGTCCTGGGTTCTAATCCCAGCTCCATCACTTGTGGGCCGAGTAACTTTGGGTAAGTCACTTCACTTCTGTTACCTCATCTGTAAAATGGGAACTAAGACTGTGAGGTCCATGCAGGACAGGGAGTGTGTCCAACCTGACAACCTGGTATCTACGCCAGTCCTTAGTACAGAGCCTGGTACCCAGTATGTGCTTAACAGATACCATTAAAAAAAAGAAATGGGGAAAAGGAAGGCGGTCTCAGCTTGAGCCATGAGTCTGGGTGGCCGCATCCTGGGAGAGGATACCCTCAACTATGAGAAACATTGCAAACCCTCTGTAGTTTTGAAGTCTGGCTTAAAGTGTGAATGAATCTGGCCTTGAACCCCAAAGGTTTAGGGATGCTGAGCCCTTTCTCCGGGAAACAGTGAGGGCTGGAGCCTAAAGGCAGGCAATTGAAGCCATCCAAATCACATGGTTCATTTGGGCTATTTCTCATTTACGTGGGAAGCCTCCAGAAAGATGTTGGGAATATTCCGAGAGTGGTGTTATCTCGGCGTTATCCTTGAATCCTCTCTCTCATTCAACCCACATGTTCAATCTATCACTAAATCCTGGCCGTTCGACCTTCACGAATCACTAAAATCCACCCTTTACTCTCCATCCAAATTGCTACCATGTTAATCCAAGCACTTATCCGCCTATCCCTCCTTGATTGCTCTATCAGCCTCCTTGCTGACCTCCCTGCCTCCTATCTCTCCTCACTCCAGTCCATACTTGGCTCTTGCACCCGAATCATTTTTCTACAGAAATGTTCAGACCGTGTTTCCCCATTCTTCAAGAACCGCTAGTGGTTGCCCATCCATTTCCACATCAAACAAAAATTCCTTGCCATCGGCTTTAAAGCACTCGGTCACCTCAACACTCTGCCACTACAACCCAGCCCGCACACTTCACTCCTCTAATGCCAACCTTCTCAGTGTACCTCAGTGTTGTCTAGCTCACCGCCAACCCCTCCCACCCTTGTCTTACCTGTGACCTGGCACAACTCCACTCCTAATCTCCAACAGACAATGACTCTGCCCATCTTCAAAGTCTTATTGAAGGCACTTCCCCTCCAAGAGGCCTTCTCTAAGTCCTCATTTCCTCTTGTCCCACTGCCTTCTGCGTCTCTGACTTGTTCCCTTTATTCGCCCCCGCCCCCAACCCAAATCCTGTTAGCACTGGGATGGTGGTTACCTCAGCTTCTGAGATGACCACCAGGCTTGCTTCTCCCAGGTCTCTGTTAACCGGAGAGTTTCCCGTCTTGGCCGAAAAAACAAAATGGTGGTTCTCTGCCCTATTATCTCTTTGAAACCTGTCTTCTCCCTGTCTTCCCTCCCACCAATAGCCCTGCTCCCTTTTATTCCTGATGCCTATGATGAAAATTGGGCCCCTATGCTCTTGGGTGTGAGGAGAGAGGGTGGAGAAGGGTAAATTTGGCACTGTCTCTTCCCAGCCTCTGAGGTGCCATTCAGTTAATTACGGTGGCAAACTGCTCAACTTCCTCCCAGGAAGTTACTTAGCGGAAGAGACCGATGGAGTCTTGTCTGTTCCAGCTTTGTTAGCAGCCTAGTCAATTATTGGTGAAGTAATTGACTAAATGGGACCCCTGTGGCCAAAATGAAGGATTTTCCTTCCCACTGGTGGGAACTGGTTGATTATATTAAATGCTTCAGAAAGTTTCTTTCCAAAATGGGGGAGACCAGAACCCTGGAATGTGCAATTTGGGAGGATGGTAAAAAAAAAAAAAAAAAAATTCCTACTCATAGGATTGAGGTAGGAATGATACCACCACCTATTCATATATACATATACAGATATGTAGATAAATGTATTTCTTTATTTCCCCCTTCTGCCCTCCCCTCGGCATCAACCATGCACTCGGCTGTGCACTCCTTAAGCACCTTGATACTCACCCCAGCCCCTGCTTACTACAGTGCTCTGCACACAGTAGATGCTCAACAAATACGATTGAATGAATGAATGAATAAATACTCTCGTACTCTACTATTTCCCCTATCTGTAATCTATTCTAATGTCTGTCTCTCCCTGTAGATTGTAAATTCGTTGTGGGCAGGGATCGTGTCTGCCGACTCTGTTGCATTGTACTTTCCCAAGTGCTTGCCTCAGTGCTCTGCACACAGTAAGCGCTCATGAAGATACCATTGATTGATTGACAGGCGAAGAGGTGGGTAGGTAGATGCACGCGTGTCTGGTCTTTGTATTGAGATGGCCCTGCTGAAGGCAAGAGTGGGCGAGCTGATCTATTCCCCACTGTTTGCAGCTATATTTGTCCTTTACTCCACTGTTACATTGGCCACCTGAAGGGTTCGTCCCTGTTTTCAGAACTGGCTCTTAGCCTCCCAAACAGACCATAATCTTGGCTAATGGTCACAGCGACCCCTTTCACCGTCAACGTCGTCATCCTCTATCGCTACCTCGTCTTATTCGTATACAGAGCACTGGGCTAGGGGTCTGGGCACAGTCAATCCATGGTTTTTATCGAGCCCTCAGATACAGAGCACTGTACTAAAGGGCTTGGGAGAGTACGGTACAACAGAGTTAGCAGACACATTCCCTGCCCGTAATGAGCTGTGAGCCCCATTTGGAACAGAGACTGTGTCCAACCTGATTAGCTTGTTCTTACCCCAGTGCTTAGAACACTGCTTGACACATAGTAAGTGCTTAACAAATACCATCATTATTGTCGTCATCTTCCCATCCAGACAGGTGTGATGTTGCACCACCCAGGACTCCCTGTGGTAGCTCATTCAGGCCTCCCTTTCCTACGTCACCTCGCTTCTCTCCTAATAATAATAATAATGTTGGTATTTGTTAAGCGCTTACTATGTGCCGAGCACTGTTCTAAGCGCTGGGGTAGACACAGGGGAATCAGGTTGTCCCACGTGGGGCTCACAGTCTTAATCCCCATTTTACAGATGAGGGAACTGAGGCACCGAGAAGTTAAGTGACTTGCCCAAAGTCACACAGCTGGCAAGTGGCAGAGCCTACTCTAACCCAGCCCGCACACTTCACTCCTCTAATGCCAACCTTCTCACTGTACCTCGATCTCATCTGCCTTGCTGCCGAACTCTCGCCCCTTCTCTCCTACTCTAACCCAGCCCTCACACTTCACTCCCCTAATGCCAACCTTCTCACTGTACCTCGATCTCATCTACCTTGCTGCCGACCTCTCGCCCACATCCTGGAACGCCCTCCCTCCTCATATCCCACAGACAATTACTCTCCCCCCGCTTCAAAGCCTTATTGAAGACGCATCTCCTCCAAGAGCCCTTCCCTGACTAAGCCCTCCTTTCCTCTTCTCCCGCTCCCTTCTGCGACACCTTGACTAGCTCCCTTTATTCACCCCCCCACCCTGCCCCACAGCACTTATTTCCCTATCTGCGATTTATTTCTATTGTCTGTCTGTCTTCCCCCCTAGACTGTAAGCTTGTTGTGGGCGGGGAATGTGACGGTAGTTCCACTGTACTCTCTCAAGCGCTTAGTACAGTGCTCTGCACACAGTAAGTGCTCAATAAATACAACTGACTGACAGACTGAGAGGTTGGCCTTTTTGCCAAGTTATGCGCTGCCCCCTTTCTCCCTTCCAGGCTGGGGAGCTTCCAGAGACTTGAAAAGTTGTTATTTCTCCAGGGCTCGACTCCAAGTCTTTGATCTACACAGGCTTAATGCCCAGGGCGCTACAAGTTGCTACCGGTCACGAGTAGTGTAAAACCAAACCTGCAGACGAAGAGGGTGGGGGCACTTTCCGTTACCACCAGGGTAGGAATCTTGCCTGGTTTTCTCCGCCTCCCTTTCATTTTCTCCTCTGCGTCCTAGTCGTCCTCCCCTCCGGCCCCCACCTCACCCGAGCAGGAGGCCGGAAGCCTGGGTGCCATTGTTTAGACGGGGGCCGACAATTGTCTGAACAAGCAGGCGGTTTCTTCTGTTTTTTCCTTGGCCGACTCCAAAGCCCCCTCAGCTTCTGGCTGTTGAGGCCCTGTTTAAAGACTCCTGGCCTGCGGAGTATCGATCGGACCAGAGGAGGGTACGGGAGAGGTGAGAAGAATAATGATGATAATAATTGTGGTGCTTACAGTCTTTTAGACAGTAAGCACGCCGTTGGCAAGGATCGTGGCTGCAACTCTGTTGTATTGGACTCTCCCAAGTGCTAATACGGTGCTCTGCACACAGTAAGTGCTCCACGAATCCTGTTGATTAATGGATCGGTATTTAAGAGCTTACAGTGTGTTCGGCACTGTACTAAATGCTGGGTTAGATGCAAGATAATCAGGACGCACGTGGGACTTACAGTCTGAGCGCGAGGGAGAAGTGGTATGGAATCCCTGTTTTGCAGACGAGGGAACTGAGGCACAGAGAATTGTGGCTTCCGGGAGGGATGCCCTCCCTGGGTGAGTATCAGCTCTGCCCCAGGACTACAACAGCCCATGGAGCACATGCTGGAGTGTGGTTATTATGATTATTTATTAATAATCCTAATGATAATTGTGGTATTTATTGAGCACTAATATGTGCCAAGGACTATATTAAGTTTGGGGGTTGACTCATTATAAGCAGAGCTCTAACGGATAGAGCACGGACCTGGGTTCTAATCCCAGCTCTGCCGCTTGTCTGCTGTGTGACCTTGGGCAGATCACTTCACTCCTCTGTGCCTCCGTCATCTGTAAAAGTAGGATTAAGACTGTGAGTCCTGTGTGGCACAGGGACTGTGCCTAGCCTGATTAGCTTGTATCCACCCCAGGGCTTAGTCCAGTGGCTGGCACATAGTAAGTGCTTAACAGATACCATTAAAAAAAAGACACTGTCCCTGTCCCGCCTGAGTCTCCGTGTTGAAGAGGAAAGGAGAAGAGGTTTTGAATCCCCATTTTACAGATGAGGGAACTGAGACACAGAAAGTTTAAGTGACCTGCCCAAGTTTGTAAAGCAGGAAAGTGGTGGAACTAGAATTAGAACTCAGATCTTCCGACTCCTAAGCCAGTGCTGTTTCCACTAGGCTAGCTCGGGAAACGTAAAGGAGGTAGGATTTTCTGAGGGACAAGGGCTAGCTTCTCCCCCAGTTAAGTAGCTTGGGGTGTGGAAGCTACTTAGTTGGTGGTATTGGGGAGACATTGGGGAGGGCAAAGGGGGGCTGCTGAGCTGAGGAACGAGAGATGGAGCTGGGCAGGGCAGGCCTAGTTTTGCCCTTGGCAGCCTTTCCTGTTGATGAGTCAGGGCTGGCAACTGGCAGGTGAGCAGCCTGTCCCCTCCTCTCTGTTTTTTCTGTCCAAAAACTTTGCTCACCCATTGCCTCCTCTCCTTTCTCTTTATTACCCTGATGGTGGTATGCACTAAGGCGGGCCCAGGGAGGTGAAGGGACTTGCCCAAGGTCACACAGCAGAACAGTTACAGAGCTGGGTTTGGAACCTGCGTCTCCTGACTCGCAGGTCCAGGCTCCTCCCACTAGACCCTGCTGCCCTGCCGTGGGCGGCGAATGTGTCGGTTAACTGTTGTATTGTTCTCTCCGGAGAGCTTAGTACAGTGCTCTGCACACAGTAAGCGCTCAATAAATACGATCGAATGACTTAATAACCTCAGCATCAAAGAGGAGCTCCTCACTATTGCCTGTAAAGCTCTCGATCACCTCGGCCCCTCCTACCGTAAGTCGTTGCTCTCCCACTGTAACGCAGCCCGCACGCTTCGCTCCTCTAATGCCAACCTACTCACAGTACCTCGGTCTCATCTTGCTCGCTGCCAAACTCTCTCCCACATCCCGCCGCTGGCCTGGAACACACTCCCTCTTCATATCTGATAGGTGATTACTCTCCCCACCTTCAAAGCTGTATTAAAACCACATCTCCTCCAAGAGGCCTTCCTTGACTAAGCCCTCACTTTATCTTCTGTTCCCTCTTGCATCGAATCTCGGCTCTGCCACTTGTCAGCTGTGTGACTGTGGGCAGGTCACTTAACTTCTCTGTGCCTCAGTTCCCTCGTCTGTAAAATGGAGATTAAGACTGTGAGCCTCACGTGGGACAAACTGATTACCCTGAATCTACCCCAGCGCTTAAGAACAGTGCTCTGCACATAGTAAGCGCTTAACGAATACCAACATTATTATGATTATCATTATTGTTACCGTCCTTGCATTTGGATATTTGCTCCCCTCCCCTCAGCCTCACAACACCCAAGTTCATATCCATAATTTACTGACATATTAATGTCTGTCTCCCCCTCTAGACTGTAAGCTCATTGTGGGCAGGGAATGTGTCTTCCCACACTGTTATATTGTACTCTCCCAAACGCTTAGTACAGTACTCTGTACACAGTAAGCACTCAATAAATATGATTGATGGATTAGTTCCCATTTTACAGATGAGGTGACGGAGACCCAGAGAAATTAAGCGACTTCCCCGAGATCTCACAGCAGACAAGTGGTAGAGCCGGAGTTAAAACCCAGGTCCTAGGCCCCTGCTCTTTCCACTAGGACTCGCTGTTTCGTATTTCATTTAAGATCCTGCTAATTGATGCATCTTCCCAGCCAGGCACTGAAGCCAGGGGCAAAAATTTTGCAAATCTTGATCTGACTGCTCCTTCCCCTTCACTAAATTCAAGTGCTCAGAGGATGAGTACTTGTGTTTTTTAAGGACAGGTTACAGTCACTATGCCTGACTCAATTCAGCTGCTTTTGGTAATTTCTGGTGGGAGTCACAGGATCTTTTTCTGTCCTCTCAGATTTAACCAAAGCCAAATATGCCATCAGCTGTTTTCTTACAAAACAGCTTGCCCATCCAGTTTTTAGCAGTGAATATTTTGGCGGTTGCCCTCTTTCTTACAGCAAAAAGCGCTCCCCAGAAGATGCTAATCAATCAATTGAGCCCTTGTTGAGCACCTGCTACGTACAGAACGTTGTACTAAACACTGGGAGTGCGATAGAATTAGGAGACACGAGTTCTTCCGCCAAGGAGCATGCAGTCTGTTAGGGGTGGCAGACTCTGAAATAAATTCCGGGTCGGTTGAAGTGCTAATCGACATTGATATTCGTTGAATGTTGACTGCGTAGAGAGCACTGCAGTGAGCACAGCGTCGTTGGTAGACCCGCTTCCTGCCCACAGAGAGCTTCCAGTCCTGAAAATGTAAGATAGGTTTATTAAGTGCCACAGGTAGGTAAGAGTACTGCAGTGCAGTCATTAAGAATTGGCGGTTGAAGGAATAATAGATTCCCGGCTAAAGTCATGGAAATGAATGGCTTCTCATCTTTTTGGCTCTTGACTTTGCCTGCCAAGGAGTGGGGTGGCACCGTGGTCTAGCGGCTAGAAGAGAAGCGTGGCAGGCAGAAAGATCTGGCTTGTAATCCCGGCTCTGCCACTTGCCAGCTGTGTGACCGTGGGCAAGTCGCTTCATTTCTCCGGACCTCAGTTACCTCACCTCTAAAATGGAGATTAAGATAGTGAGCCCCGTATGGGTCAGGGACTACGTCCAACCTGGTTAAGTTGCATCTTCCCCAGCGCTTAGAACACTGCTTGACACATAGGAAGAGCTTTAAAAATGCCATTAAAAAAACAACAAACCTCAGCCGCAGGTATGGTGATGGGAGAATCGGATAGTTAATAACCGTGGTGTTTGTAAAGCTCTTACTACGTCCCAGGCACGGTACTAAGCTCCGGGGTAGATATAAGATAGGTTGGACACAGTCCTTGGCCCACATGGGGCTCACAGCCTGAGAAAAAGCACAGGCATTGAATCCCCATTTTACAGATGAGGTAAGAGAGGTACGGTGAAGGGACTCGCCTGAGGCCAAGCAGTAGACAAGTGGCGGAGCCAGGATTAGAACCCGGGTCCTCCGACTCCCATTCAGAGAGACATAAAACAGCCCGGGACCCAGCGTGATTTTCTAGATGGTGTGATATCCTGATTTTCTCAATTCAGAGGGTGCCCCAGGCCTTAGAGAACAAAGTCCCTTAGGTGACACGGAGATGTCGCTGGAGAGATATCCCCTTCTGCTCCCGAGAGAGGGTTGAAAGATAATGGTGTCAGCACTGGCCTTTATAAGGGGTTTTAGGTCTGGCAGTTCCCTGGGTGGGTGACGCGCCGCCATCAGCGACCATTAAGTCAATGGAAAGCATTTGCAAGCAAAGGGAAAGCTTTAATCTCCAGAAGACTGGGTCAGAATCTAAAGGGAATAGTTGGCTGCTCATAACCAGAGCAGACATTTTAGACATTCTTATCAGAGTGTCTCAGTTAAACAATTATGCAGAACACTGATAAAGTAATGTATGATAGGAGGCTTCATAATTTAAAGTGCCCAAATTTGGCAAGCTCCTTAATCATGCTAATGGAAAGAAAAATAAGGCTTGTGTTTTGGAATTCCTGATTCTGCTTACTGGCTTTAATGACAGATCATTACATAAACATTGACTCATTGCATTCTCTACTAAAAAGAAGAAATGGTTTTCTGTCCGGAGAGATGTTTGAGCTGAACTGCCTTCCCATGCAGAGTGAAATGAAGACTGGGTGAAGAATTAGTACAATTTTAAAATTTACCCTTGAAATGGATTCTGTCTTCACGGGCACGTGGGCTGAAGTGTGACTTTACCCACAGCATGCAGATCAAATGATGTGTATTTTAGTTTTTTGTGTTTCATCTCTCGACTCAACCACCGTTCGGGCTGGGGCCGGATCTTTGATGTTGCCGACAGATTGAACCGGGACTCCTGTTATTATTTATTCTTTTTTAAATACGTTTCAGTGGGTAGTTTTCTACGATGGTTCCCTTTAAATTTACCTGTTTAGCTTTTGGCAGCTCTACCTTTAAACAACTACATAATCATGGCAGCAGGGAATGTGACTGTTTATTGTTGTATTGTACTCTCCCGAGAGCTTAGTACAGTGCTCAGCACACAGTAAGCCCTCAGTAAATACGATCGATTGAATGAATGAATGTCAGTCCATAACCACCGCAGGAAATTAGTGGCCACTGAAAGTCAACTATCAGAAACCACCTCCTGTTATTAATAATAATAATGTTGGTATTGGTTAAGTACTTACTATGTGCACAGCACTGTTCTAAGCGCTGGGGTAGATACAGGGTAATCAGGTTGTCCCACGTGAGGCTCACAGTTGATCCCCATTTTACAGATGTGGTAACTGAGGCCCAGAGAAGTGAAGTGACTTGCCCACAGTCACACAGCTGCCAAGTGGCAGAGCTGGGATTCGAACCCATGACCTCTGACTCCCAAGCCCGGGCTCTTTCCACTGAGCCACGCTGCTTCCCTAATCAGAGAACTTTTCACATTAATAAGTGATAATGATCATGGTATTTGTTAAGCGCTTACTATGCGCTGTACTGTGCACTGCGATGGATCCAAGCAAATCAGATTGGACACAGTCCCTGTCCCACATGGGGCTCACAGTCTCAATCCCCATTTTACAGATGAGGTACCAGAGGCACAGAGAAGCAAAGTGACCTGCCCAAGATCACACAGCAGACACGTGGCAGAGCCAGGATTAGAACCCAGGCCCTCTGACCCACTATGCCACGCTGCTTTGTTTAAGAAGACGGGGCAATAGGATGGAATCGCTTCCAGACATGTGAAACTAATGAGACATAATGAAGTGTTTTTAGATGATTTCAAGAAAGGGCTCTTATGAGCACAAGGCTTTATTACTGTTGGTGGGTTGGTCGTTATAATAGTAATTATTACATTTCTAAGCGCTGCTGGGATTGATACAAGATAATCACGGCAAACACAGTCCCTGTCCCACATGAGGTTCCCAGTCTGAACAGGAGAAAACAGGTGTTATGAGATAGTAATAAGTACCCTGGCCTTCCAACCCTACCGTAGCTGGTCTTGTCCTCTCCTTAGTTGACTCTCCGGTCAAGAAACTTCACCCCCGATGTCATAGGCTGCACAGACCTCTACCACTATAATCCAACACTTCAGGCGAGATTCTCAGGACCAGAGTTCAAACGCTCCACTGGAGACTCCATCATCAGTGTGTGCCATGGAATATTTTTTCCCCCTTTTTGTGATACGCTGTCCTTACCCAATCGAAAGAGGATAAGCCTGGGAGTTGGAGGACCTGGGTGCTAACACCAGCTCCACCACTTATCCGTTGTGTGAGCTTGGGCAAGTTGCTTAACTTCTCCGTCTCAGTTACCTCATCCATAAAAAAGGGATTAAATCCTCCGCTCTCCTCCTTACTGCGAGCCTCGTGCGGTATGTGGATTGTTCCAATTTGATTACCTTGTAACTACCCTAGCGCTTAGTTCAGTGCTTGGAACATGGACAGTGATTAACAAGTACCAGGAAAAAAAAAAAAAGAAATCCATTTCAGGATTCCAGAACTACTCTTCGTTACAGTTCCGCAGGCAGACAGATTTGATGACATAAGGGAGAAGAGAACTAAGAATGCTAAACTACATCTCAAAGGTCAATCAAGGTAATCTCAGTCGAGACATACTAGCTAAATCCGACGTTGCTGAGAGTGAAACTGAGAACTGGAAACTAGTTTCAGTGAGGCAGTTATTTGGCTGGAGCTGAAAATGACGTGTGGAAGATTTGTGCATTTTTTTGATTGCGTGAGTCACGTTTTGAGCTGTCACCTTTTAATAACAGAACTTAGTGGACGATGGACTGTCCGTTGAAAGGAGAAGAATGGGGTGCATCAAAGGCAGGTACTCACGAGCTAACTTCTTTCTGCCCTCTAGACTGTAAGCTCATTAGGGGCAGGGAACTCGTCTGCTAATTTGGTTGTATTGTACTCTCCCAGTGCCCATTACAGTGCTCTGCACGTAGTAAGTGCTCGATAAATACCATCGATTGACTGCTGCGTGGACCCAGAGGGAGGCGGCTCACAGCTCCACAACTTTGGAATCCAACCAACGGGATACCACGTTGAGGATGCACTCGATAATTTCCATCAAGATGACGATTATTACTATTACTGGTATTACTGTTCTGTTGCTGCCGCCTCTTGTAGCTTGCAAGCCCGCTGTCATACTTTGAAACCATTTCCTCCGTTGCCCTTTGCCTCCCCAAAGTTCTAGAGAAAGAACCCAAGTGAAATAGAAGGTCAAGAGCTCCGTTTAGAGTTACCCATGGCGGGGGTCTCAGTCTCCCTTCCCCACCTCCTATCATCCCCTTCTCCCTTTTCCTCCAACCTGTAAATTTTTTTCTGTCTGTCTCCCCTGCTTTATGGGGCAGTGTGGTATCCTTGAGGGACAGTAATAATAATAATTATTATTAGTCTGATAATTATGGCATTTACTATGCACTTAGTATGTGTCAAACACTATTCTGAGCGGTGGGGTAGATGCAAGATAAGCTGGATATGGTAGGTAGGAGGGAGAAGAGGGATTGAATCCCCATTTTACAGTTGAGGAAACTGAGCTCCAGAAAAGTTAGGTGACTTGTCCAAGGTCACACTTTCAGGCAAGTGGCATTGCTGGGATTAGAACCCAGGTCCTGTGACTTCCAGGCCCGTGGTCTGTCCATTAGGCCACACTGCATCGTCGTGCTTCGTTTGGTGCTCTGCACGCTGCAGAAGCTCAATAGACACTGTTGCTCGGTAGCCCCGAAGTTCTGGAGGTGGCTGGAAGGAGCAAATTGGGGAAGCTAAAGGGAGCAGAGAAGGTCAAGGAGTTGCCATCTTCAGATTGTTCCCACTCTGGCGGTGATTTCAGATGGGGATTGCCCGATTCGAATGCAGGTGGTCAAGAAGCCGCCCCTTTTCCGGAAAGGGGACGTAGTCATTGCCAAGACTACCTGTATCAAGAGTTTTCTGTCTGAAATACCTACAAGCTCTCTGAAATGAGCAGGCCCAGGAGAAATCCTTGAAGGGGAGGGCAGCTTTTGACCCTTGGAGGGAACTTCCCTCTGTTTTTCAGTGGTTCCAACCCCAGATCACTGATGATGACCCACCAGATCACCGACCAAGTAATCTACTTCCGGGCAGATTGTTGTCTGGACAGAATGACCTGGACCATCACTTGCCCTGAGTAATATCAGTAATAATGATTGTGCTATTTAAGTGCATATGATGGGCCAAGCACTCTACTGAGACCTGGAATAGATACAAGATAATCAGGTGGTGTAGACTTTGTATATCACTCTGTGTGGCGTTGCCCTGGCCTGAAAAACACACCCCGACCTTCGGGGGTTGGTTTAGGAGGTGCCCTGTGGGTCCTCTATCACTCAAACTATTTTCCTCCTTCATTGCTATCCCCCTTTTGCAGTTAACAGCCAAACTCTTTAGGGAAAGCAGCATGGCCTCACAGAAAGAGCATAGGCCTGGGAGTCGGAGGGGCTGGGTTCTAATCCGGGTTCTGCCACTTACCTTCCGTGTGACCTTGTGCAAGTCATTTCACTGGGCCTCCTCTCCCCTCATCTGCAAAATGGGGATTCACTTCCTGTTCTCCCTCCTACTGAGACTGTAAACCCCATGTGGGACCTGACTATCTTGTATCTACCACGTAGCTTAATACATAGTAAGTGCTTAACAAATGCCACATTTATTATTATTAAATTGATATGAAATGATCTGAAGTCACTGTAGGACTATTGCTCCACCCGAAATATCTGCAACTTAAAGAATAGAGATTCCTAAGTTGGCTTGGGTTTAGCCTGATCTGAGGGAGAGATAAAGTGCGTGTGCGCATGTATGTATGTATTGGAGGAGCTGCCAAACAAAACACAACAACACAAGCCGCGTCTTTTTACTGGCTTTCGGGACCCTCGTTAGCCCGAAAGTAGCTCCTGCTGGAGCGGTGGTTACTGGGATAACAACTTGATTGTGCTTCCTGTTTATGAGGTAACGACCATATCCTGAGCAAAAAAGATCACCTCAGGCATTAGCCGCAGACTTTATTAGTTTATTAGATGCCGTTATTTTAGAGCTAATTGCCAAAGTCTTAATAGTATTACTGACCATTTAATTGCGATTCCCGCTAAACTGAAATGCATCGACCATTTGAATTTGATAATGAGGCTATCGATGGTGAAATATAATGAAAAAAACTTCTCTTGTCTGCAGTCACTAGCCAGCCAGTCTCTTAAGTACCTCAGCGCTCTTATATACTTATCTATTAACGTGGTGTTGGGACTGTCTTCCCCACTAGATTTTAAGTTCATGGAGAGCAGGGGTGGTGTCTATTGTATTGCACTTAGTATGGTGCTCAATAAATACCATTGATAAGTATTGATTTATAAATAAGTATTATTTATAAGTATTTGGGTTCCTCATATCTACTTACTCTTGTGCTCTCATATGTTTTCTGCATGCTCCACAAGCATCCCCAAATTCACCAATGTGTTGTGTTCCTGATTAACTTTCATCCTCAAGCCTCTGTTCCCCATTCTCAATTTTTTTACTCTTGGCTTCTGATCCCCTCATTTCCCCCAGTAGACCCTAAGGGCTTTGAAATCCTCACACATGCCTCGGAAATGGTAGTAGACATTGCGTTGCAGCATCATCTAATTTATGATTCTGTCTTGACCGTTCATGCTGAGAATGGTCTCTTAGGTATGCTGATGGAACTGCTCGAGGGGCCAAATGAGATCTGTTTTTGTTGTTGTTATTTGTAATGGTATTTAAGTGCTTACTGTGGGTCAAGCACTGTTCCAAGCACCGAGGTAGGTACAAATTAGTTCGGACACAATCCCTGTCCCCCATGGGGCTCAGAGTCTTAAGAAGGAGGAAGAACAGCACTTTAATCCCCATTTTACAATTGAGGAAACCGAAGCACCGAGTAGTTGAGTGACTTGCCCAAGTCACCCAGCAAGCAGTTGGCAGTCGGGATTAGAACCCAGGTCCTCTGACTCCCAGGCTTGTGCGCTCTCTCCACTTGGCCGTGCTGCTGCTTCTCTTTGTGTCCAAATGTTTAAACTGTAGAGGAGACTGGTTATTACAACTATCTACAGAATTTTAGGGTTTTTATTGTTTCAGCCTGTGAACCTTATTGGTGTCACTTAAGTCACTGTTCAGGCTCCAACACAATATGCTGGCCATTTTTTACTGCATATTTCACTCCTTTGGCGCTCTGTGAGTCACTGTATAGTGTGATGCCCAGGCAAGAGACAAGCTTACAGTGTAGAGATGATTGTTCCCAGTTGTACTGGAAGACTAAACCGTGGTTCTTGGAGAATCCAAGGTCACAGTGGGTCAGTAGCCTGGAGTAAGGATTCTCATCCCGATCTTGCCCAGATGAGCCCCAAACTGGGCTGAGCGGCCTCCGAATAATCACAGATTTATTCTCCAGCTGGGAGCTTGGAGGAATCATGGCAGTGGGAACCCCACGTACGATCCTTAAAACCACATCCCTATTGGAACCGGATCTTTTTCTCTCCTCTCCCTTTCTCCTGAGGGAAGCAGCAGAGCGGGGAGAGATGTGTGGGATGGGCCGCATTTGAGATGTGCCCCCAAGAACCAACCGGGCAGATCCACGGATCCGAAGAAAAGTGGAGAGATTCCAGTCGTCAGATCTCTATCCTTCACATCTGCACCGGGTCCCACTCCTGCAGTAGCTGCCAAACAGGCATTTGTGCCATGGGACGATTGTGCGTATCGTCTGCCTTTTAAGGCTATTTTTAACTAGATTTTACAACGGAGATATTAAAAATAGACTAATCAAGAAATCTCCCCGAGAGCCAGGGAAACAATACTAGTGGCCGGTAGGAGTTTTTGTTTGCTCTTTACCCAAGGCTCTTTGCTTGCTGGTGGCTGCCATTGTCTCCTCACGGGCACTTAGGCACTTCCATTGATTTTTTTTTTTTTTGGCATCAGAGTGTGATGGTCGAAATAGCTTGCTTTATGAGGGACTTCACCACAATGATCCGATGCAGCCATTGGCTAATACATAAGCACTAAGCAAGAGGTGCGTGCTTTGAAAGTTATTTTTTGTTTTAAGGGAAGAGATGGTCCATTCTTGGGCCTCGACTCTTTCCGTTTTCCTGGCTGGCCCCGCTGATGGACACATCTTGCTATTTTCCTCACTGATTTTCCATGGTGTCTGCAAATTCGCTACCCCTCATGTTTCAGTAGTAGTCAGCTTCGTCTGTCTGACTGTTGATCTGAGTCGAGTATTTATCGAGATGGGCCTTTTTACTATGCTACCATTTAGGTTCGCACACAGGGATAAGAAGACAAGGGTGAATAAGAGGGAAACTTCAGCATTTTTCTGAATATTATTGAGAAGCAGTGTGGTCTAGTGGACAGAGCATTGGCCTAGAAGTCAGAAGGACCTGGGTTCTGATTCCTGCTCCACCACTTGTCTGCTGTGCGACCTTGGGCGAGTGGCTTCATTTCTCTGGGCCTCATCTGTAAAATGGGAATTAATAATAATAATAATGTTGGTATTTGTTAAGCGCTTACTATGTGCCGAGCACTGTTCTAAGCGCTGGGGTAGACATAGGGGAATCAGGTTGTCCCACGTGGGGCTCACAGTCTTAATCCCCATTTTACAGATGAGGGAACTGAGGCCCAGAGAAGTTAAGTGACTTGCCCACAGTCACACAGCCGACAAGTGGCAGAGCTGGGATTCGAACTCATGAGCCCTGACTCCAAAGCCCGTGCTCTTTCCACTGAGCCACGTTGCTTCTCCAATTAAGACTGTGAGCCCCACATGGGACATGAATTGTGTCCAATGTGATTAGCCTGTATCTTTCCCAGTGTTTAGGACAGTGCCTGGTACATAGTAAGCGCTTAACAAATAGCATAAAAAAGATCCTCAATGGCCCACAGGTCAGCCGTGAAGAGAGATTGAAGGAGCATCCCCTGAGCTTGGGATTCCAGAATCTCATCTCCAAGCCAGTCCCATTTTACTCCCTCAACTTTGTGGTCTCTCCTGGATTTAACCGCCTAGCTCTGCAACCTATCTTTAACCCTATCTAGGTCTCCACAGAGCCCAGAGCCAAAGGAGATCCGGGCCCAATCCTGAATAGGGGTGGGGTGGAACTTGGTTGAGGTAAAGCTGGACAGAAGGAAGTCATGGGGGAAGAGGAGTCCCTGCGGACTCTTGAAGTAAATCCGATGCCGTCTCCCTGCAAGAAGGAATGTCTTCAGAAATTTCTCACCACAGCAAAGAAAAAAACCTAGGAAGCCTATTTTCTTTTCATTCTTTCGTTTGGAAGCTGAGTCAGTCAACTGGTCGGTTTACTCCATTTCTGAATCACCGAAGAGTTTTTGGAAACTCGCTGCTCTTTTGGAAACTCGCTTCTTCTCTTTTTGGAGTCCTCGAACATAGCTGTTTGGACACGTGATAGACGGCAGGCTAGAGTCTGGTGTCCGAGCACTCCAAAAGGGTTGACGGTAGTTGCCGTCCTTGCCCGCGGTCCGGTTCACCGACCGATAAAATTTGGTCAGACTCCCTGGGCTTTGAAGTGGCGTGAATTAGCAGCTGTCGAATTGGCATTTTTCATGGATTCAGACCCTCTGTCTGCTGTTGAGAGCTTCCAGGCACTTCTCCTCCACTCCAGTGGGCCCTCTATAGATTATATTAAAAACCAAAAAGATGCCATGGTGCAGAGCGTCCGGGTAGTTCGGAGGAGGCAATTGGTGATTGTCCCATTGATTCCGTTTGAGAGAATCAGAGCCGCCATTCTAGGTGATATCAGTACAAAAGAGGCATCAGATTACGGGCTTTTGGATGAAAGAGTGGGAGACTGCAGGGAAGGGGAAGAAAGGCTGCTAACCTTGGGAGCCACATTTTTCCCATTTGGCTTGTTCACGTCTGCCTTGATAAAACACACGCCCACATGTACGGCTTTCTAATTACAAACTCGACGCTTCTTTCAGATAGACTATTTTCAATCCTGTATAATTTGTCCAGCTGAAATGGGAAGCGCTTGCTTTTTATATGCTAAAGAAGGTGCCTCATTTACTGCAGAACGAGATTGGCTTCCCACAAACAGAGGGAAAATTCCTGGGCGTCTAAGCGATTCGCATTTTGTAATTATCAGGCGGTCACATTCCAGTTCTCCAAGATGTTTGTGTTTGGAACATCTCTCTCCCCACTGCTCTCACTAGTATCTGCAGTACTCTCGAAACCTCTTGGACCTGACAGCAACCAATCCATCACTGGTATTTACTGAGCACTCGCTGTGCGCAGAGCACTGTGCTAAGGGCTTGGGAGAGTACGATATAGCAGGCAGGCACGATCCTTGCCCTCAAGGAGTTTAGAGTCTAGCAACCCAAGAGATCTTTGGAGAGGGGCTGAGGAAATCTAAGGTGAAGCAGTGGCTACCCAGCTCCCCCAACTGCTCATGGCTTCCCGGGGGCCAAGCTTTGCAAACAGTGGTTGGGGCTTTTGAAATCGGTATCTGTCATTCACCTCCCCTGTGAGCAAACTTCTCCCCTGAGGTTACTGGGAAATGCATTTTCCTAATAAGCCAAAGCCACCTAATGAGCACATCTCTAAATTGTAGGCTTCTTGAGGGCAACGGTCGTGCCTACCGACTCCACGGTACGCTTCCAAGCACTTGATAGAGCAGCCTGCCCGTATAGTAGACTGTAAACTCCTTGAGGGCAGGGAATGAGACTCTATCATACTCTACCAAGTGCTCAGTATGGTCTCTGCACACAGTAAGTGCTCATTAACGGCCACTGACTGATGGAATGAGGATGAAGTGAATGTATCGTCCCCTCAGGGCTGTTTATTGAGAGGCCATGTGGACTCTGACTCTCTCAGTCTTCAGAACTTCTTGCAGAGGAATTTCTCAATATGCCCTTCTCCCCAGATCATGTCTCTCCCACCAGTTCCTCAGCACTTATGCACTCGGGCCCGGTCATGATGGTTTTTTCCCCTATCGATTTGCGTATTTTACTGTTTAAGCATTTACTTATTCACCTAACCATCTTTCCAGTCTCTCTTTCCTCCTTTTGGTAATGTCTTCCCCGTTAGATCATAATCTCCTTGAGGGCAGGGATTGTGGCTTTTACCTCAACTGTTCTCTCCCAAGCATTGAGAGACAAGGATCCGTTATATTGTACTCTGTCAAGTGCTTAGTACAGTGCCTTGCACACAGTAAATGCTCAATAAATACGATTGACTGACTCTAATGCCCTCCCATCTGCTTCGACTGTACACTTGGCTGTGTACCATTTAAGTACTTTGATATCCACCTCAACCCCACAGTACTCTTAAATATTCTTACATGCTACTATTTCCCCTGTCCCTAATGTATCTTTAATGTCTGTCTCCCCCTGCAGATTGGAGGGAGGGGATCTTCCAACTCTCTTGTATCATACTTTCCCAAGCACTTAATCCGGTGCTCCGCACACATTATGCACTCCTTAAATACCTTTGCTTGTTTGATTGCCAGACTGCTGGGGGCCAAGGCTGTGGTCACTTGACCCTAATTTTTGAGGAGGAAATATATATATATATATGTATGTATATTTGGACCACATAATTGTAAGTAGTGATCGGGGTTTGGGGAGGAGGAAGAATAGAAGGGTGAGATCGAGACAGCACGGCTGTGGTGGAAGGAGTTAATTCACTGAGTGCCTGATGTGTGTTGCATTTGGTAGAGTGGCATCCAAGTTAGGGAAGCAGTTTCCTCTAGACTGTAATAATAATTTGGTATTTGTTAAGCGCTTACTATGTGCAGAGCACTGTTCTAAGCGCTGGGGTAGACACAAGGGAATCAGGTTGTCCCACGAGGGGCTCACAGTCTTCATCCCCATTTTACAGATGAGGTAACTGAGGCGCAGAGAAGGTAAGTGACTTGCCCCCAGTCACACAACTGACAAGTGGCAGAGCTGGGATTCGAACCCATGACCTCTGACTCCGAAGCCCGTGCCCTTTCCCCTGAGCCACGCTAGACATTCCCTGCCCACGGTGAGACTGTAAGCTCACCGTGGGCAGGGAATGTCTACCAACTATATCATACTCTCCCAAGCATTTAGTACGGTGCTGTGCTCACAGTTAGCACTCAATAAATACAATTAATTGATCTCAAATGCCTTCTTACCATCCTCTTCCTTTTCATCTTTTCATCTGCTTCCTTTATTGTTAGACTTAATTCCCTGAGTAATATTCCCTGTTTTGGGGGAGGGGGAGAAATTATGCAAGGATGGTGGGGGGATGAAGTCAGTGAATACCCTATCTCTCTCTCTCATCCAGAGTAAGGGGCTTTGCCTGCCTGTCTCAGTTAAGCACTGAGAAAACATGAAACAGTAGCCAATTTGTCATGTTTCTATATCCCTGATTGTATCTGGCAATTTTACATTTTAACAGGTGGTCTGCCTAAATAGCAGAGACACTTTATCAGCAGGGAAGTTTGTTTGTCTTTGGTAATGAGATTTTGGGTAGAAGGCTCCTAAAAGGTTTCATTTTTTATTTGTTTCTGTTTTTTGGTTGTGGGGGGGAGCGGATGTGGGTGGCCATTCTCAAACTCGATTGAGTATTCCCTGGGATAGGAGATGGGACGTCTGGTATCGTGTGTAAGAATTTCTACCTCGCGTCGGCCGCTCCAGGAAGGTTGGCAGTGAAGCAAGAAGGTTGGCAGTGAAGAGGCGTTCCGGAGTGGTCGAATTCTAGGCGTTAATTTTGAACCGGGGGGAATTGAGTGCGAGACGGAATTTGGTTCTGATTCAGCTTGCCGCATAAGATACCAAACAAGAGTCTTCCCCGGATGGAGTTCCTTTTCCTGCAGCCCCTGAAGGGAAGGTAGTGGGTTATTGGCTTTCCCAATCTATCGGTGCTATTTATTGAGCACCTGCTGTGTTCAGAGCACTGAACTAAATACTGGGGAAAAGACAGTATAGCATGACTGGTCTTCATTAACATTGGAGATTTATCTTCCCCCGCCCTCTACCCCCTTCCTAAACCACCCCCCACCCCTCCCAGGCAGTTTGAGGCATTCTTTGACCAGACTCGCATGGAAAAATTGACTTAGCTTCAGAAAGCATAAGTGTCAGATAAAGCAGACCCCAGCTCAAAATCTTCTTTGCAGCTTTGGGAAGCAGTGTGGCTTAATGGAAAGAGCACAGGCCTGGGAGTCGAGACCTGGATTCTAATCTCATTTCTGACACTTGCCTTCTGTGAGACCTTGGGCAAATCACTTAATTTTTTATGCCTCAGTTTCCTTATTTGTAAGATGGGGATGTTACCTATTCTCACTACTTAGACTATGAACCCCATATAGGACAGGCACTGTGTCCGACCTGATTTTATACATTTATGTATATGTTCTCTCTCTCTCTCCATATACTATATATATACCTATATATCTATATACTCCATATACCTATATACGAATTAAGTGCTTACTATCTCTCTCTGTGTCAAGCACCGTTCTAAACACTGGAATAGATACAAATCAATCAGGTTGGACACAGTCCCCATTTCACATGGGATCTACAGTCTAAGTAGATGGGAGAACAGGTATTGAATTTCAGTTTTATGGTTGAGGAAACAGAGGCACAGATAAATTAAGTGACTTGGCCAAGGTCACTTAGCAGGCAAGTGGTAGAGCTGGGATTAAAACCCAGGTCCTCTGACTCCTAGGCCTATTCTCATTATTCCATTAGGCCATGCTGCCTAAATTCATTCATTCATTCATTTCATCATATTTATTGAGTGCTTACTTTGTGCAAAGCAGTGTACTAATTGTATGTTTCCCCACTGCTGAGTACACATAGAAAGTATTTTTCAAAATTTACAATTATATTATTATTACATTCATCAACAGTCATGGCATTTATCGAGTCCCCATGGGGAGAAAATAAAACAGAAACACGAGACACATTCCCAAGCACAAGGAATTAGCACTGTAACGGGGAACTTTATCTCTGACGGGGAACTTGCAGTAGAGGAAGAAATCCATGTGTCCGAAAGTGTTGAGGGATTATCCACGTTATTGTTATTGCCATGGACTCTGATTCCGGCATATAGGAATATCACTAAACGGGCAAACATCCACTAAGATGTCAAAGTGAGTAAAATATGTCCTCCGTGACTTGTTTCAGGCCCTTCAGAGTTTCCAAGCAACCTTACAAATGACGGCCAAAAGAAAGGTTAAGCAAATTTTGTGGCTCAGTATGTGCAGGGACATGTGAGTCTTACGATTCTGGATCTCACCACCTTGGCATTCCGATTTCCACAGCCCCACAAAATCCCCTTGCTCGAAAGAACTCATTTTCTCTTCGTCGTGCATTCTCTAATTCTCTCTCTTAATGGTTCATCTCTGTAGCCCGGTTTGTCTTAAGAACCGAAACCACCCCGTCTTGGTAGCGAGCAGATGAAGATGTTTGCATAAAGGCAAGACCAAACCAAACGAAGCCTAGGCAAACGAGCTACCGAATTGGCCGATTTGTATATTGTCGGTGGTTTGGTGGTGATGTATGAAGCGAGAGCGTGGTAAGTCTGTCTTTCCCCCTCTCGCGATGGGGTCTGTGTCAGTGGGCACCCCCAGAGAGTGTGTTTAACAAATGCTACGCTATCCTTTTCGGTGTGGTTTATTTGAGCCCTTGAGCAGCACGCGGCGGTTATTAGTGACAGAGAATCGATCGATGCTTTTTAGAGTCGAAATGTTTGGGAAGCAAAGGACAGTGTTCTCCACATCTTCCGCAGGGCTGAGACAAGTGAAGCAATCTCAAATAATCATTCCCTCCAACTCTCTCAAAGACACCCTTTCCCGGTGTGCTGCACTGGCCCTTCTCAGTCTCATTTCTGGACATTAGGAGAGCCTAGAAGCTAAAGATGAGGAAGCTGGGTTTTTGGGTTACCGAACTGTCGGAATAACGATATGTGCTCGACTAACGACATGGTTCCTTGAAGGCTGAATCTTCTGAAACTGTTTATCTGGGTTCTAGGTCTGACTCTGCCGCCTGCCAACTGTTTATCCTTGGGCAAATCACTTAGCCGCTCTAGGTCTCAGTTTCCTCATCTGTTCTCGTTAGTGTGTTCTCCTTACCTTCTGGACTGCCAGCTCATTGTGGGTAGGAAACGAGTCTGTTATATTGTTGTGTTGTGCTCTCCCAAGCGCTTAATACAGTGCTCTGTGCATAGTAAACTCTCAATAAATGCGATCGCCTGACTTACCCTATGAGCTCCACGAGGGGCAGGGATTGTGTCCGATCATCTTATATTGTATCTGCCCCAGAGCTTAGCAAGGGGTCAGGTTCAGGATAAGCACTAAACAAATGCCACAATTGCTATTATTACTAATAATTATTATTCCTCTCTAGACTCTACTGCTGATTTTAAGATGTGAAGAAAATGCAAAGGGAATTGCATCATTTTAGTCTTTGTTTTGGGCCCTATTGATGCTTGGTTCTAGGGTACCTCTGGAGGTGAGGGACCCATCTCTTGTCCTCCCCGGTCCCATTTTAATTCCGGGAATAAATATCAGGGCTTTGGTTTAAAAATCAAATAAGAGTAACGGGCCACAGCCGAAGCTTTTGGCAGGCATCCCCTGAGCAGAATGTTCTCCTGGCTGGTGGCAGCATCAGTAAAGCAGAGATATTTTTAAAATCCATCCCTTTCAGTCCAAGTTGTATTTTCTATTGTAAAAAACTAGGACGTCGTCTAAATTTCACATCTCTTTCCTCTCTCCCCCCCACCCTTGCCCTCCTCCCCCTCCTTTCCCCCCTCCTCTAGCCTATTCCTCTTCCTCTACTTTCTCCTCCTCCCATTCCTCCTCGTCTCCTTCCTCCTCCTCCCCCTTCCTCCCCACCTTGTTTTCCTTCTCCCCCACTCTTCCTCCTCCTCCTCCTCCTCCTCCTCCTCCTCCTCCTCTTTTTCCTCTCTTCCCCAATTATTCAGGTGGTTCTCTCTCTGATCCCATCTATGTGCTTGCTGCACTCTCATGACTGAGTTCACAGAAACATGAGGGCTGGTCTCTCCTCTCCTCTTCTCTCCTCTTCTCTCCTTTCTCTCCCACCCTCCCCTCCCTTTGAATTCACATTTCTCCCCTCCCTTTTTTCTCCTAGAAATATGCAAGCCCGCTTTAGAGAGGCTTCTGTTAATATGTCATCCTGAGGAAAAGAGTGAACTTTGATTATGCTCAGCATACCTGAATCCAGCAGGAATTTTGCAGGTGGGGAGGAAGTAGACAAGCAGGAACTGGAGAAGTAGAGGAGTTTAAAAGTCTATGCTTGCACGTGCGTGCTCATATACACACACACAAATACACCCCGACATTATATTAAAGAAACACAGCATTGTAGGTTAAAGGCTAAAAGTTTTTTCCTCGTTACAGTTCCCCACACAGTCTGTTCCATCGTGCCCAAAAAGGGGGAGGAAAAAGGCTTTCTTTGGTTTGGACATATGTAAAAAATTATGTGAACATCTGTGTAAGTAACAACATACAACAAGACAAATTATTGGTGGTAAAAGGCAAAGCTCTTGTTTGAAAAACATGTCTGGGGATGGTGTGTATACAGAAACTCACTTTGTGTTAATTACACATAATAACTGTCAGCTTTATGTTCCACAGGCTTCACTGCTAATAACTAATGGAGTGGAAGGGAGGGGGCATGAGTGGAGAGGGTGGATTGTTGTTTTTTTCTTTTTCTCTTTGTTTTCTTTTTCCTTTTTTCTTTCAAACAAAGCGCGTCGTTCCATTTTGGTAACTGATGTTATCGCGAAAACTATATCGGAATCGTGTGGGATTGGGTGACTCATTTCTTGAAATACTGTAGTGGGCAGAACAATCCATTACTACCGTTCCGATCCGCCCTTAAATGTTTTCTTCTGCTCTTCCCCTCCGTGCTAGGCCACAAAATGCCACTCTGTGTTCATTGACACATGTGTCTGTGACTCTTTAGAATGAGGTCCCTTGGCCTTTGACCTTCTGAGGGGAAAGCTTTCGGGAAAACTGCTGTTAGACAGGGTTCATGTCAACCAACAGGATCATACTCTCTCAAGTGCTTAGTACAGAGCTCTGCACACGGTAGGAGCGTACTAAATACGATTGATCGATTGGCTAGCTAGACTTCATGTAAGCACCCAGGCTTTTATGAAGGGCTCGCAGGTCTGTCGGCCAGTCCTCTCCTCCCCATCAGAATGCAAGCTCCTTGAGGGCAGGGTTTGTGCCTCTTACTCAGTTTTACTCTCCCAAATGCTTGGTACAGTGCTCTGCACGTGGTGCTCAGTAAATATGTTCAACGGAATTTCAAATTGTGCAGAAGAGACCCCGGGGCTGTCTCTCAACAAAATGGCACAGACCTGAGGAAAAGCCAGTGGGAGAAAAACCTCTTGTCCTTAGACCTCCAAATTTCAAACGCGGAATATCCAGGCAGGAGACACCTCCTGCAAGTTACTGCAAGGCCCATGAATTCTGAGAGTCTTTTGAATAACGTTTACTAGAGTGTAAGCTCTCCACTGGATTGTAAACTCCTGAAGGGCAGGCATGGTGTCTGTCAACTCTATTGTACTCTCAAGCATTTATAACAGTGCTCTGCGCACAGTAAATGCTCAATCTAGACCATGAGTTTATTGACTGAATAAAGGCAACCAGGAATGAGTTCAATGCATGGTTTTATTTTTTGTTAAATTCACATGAACGAATGACTTTGGCTGCCGGTGAAGATGTTTCTAAGCAACATCAAGATCCCGTGGAGTGACTTTGTGGAGTTCGGGCCTTCAGGCTGTGGTTCAAAAACTCAACAAAGTCCCCACTTTTGGATGGTCCCAAGACAACCACATGGATCCCCCAAAACTGCTCTTGATGCCTGTGCAATCTGATTGCTCTGGTGCAAGATTTAGGACACAATTAATTAATTGTATTTATTGAATACTGACTGTGAGCAATGGCACATAGTAAGCACTTAACAGATACCATCATTATTATTATTACTAAGCACTGGGGAGAATACAGTATAACAGAGTTTGTAGACATGTTCGCTGCCCACGAGGAGCTTACAGTCTAGCGGAGGAGTGATTAGTATAAATAAAGGAATTCGAGATAAGTACTTAGGTGCTGTAGGGCTGAGGGAAGGCTGAATTAAGGTTGCAAATCCAAGAGCAAGGGTGACACAGAAGGGAGTGGGAGTTGAGGAAATGAGGGCCTAGTCGGGGAAGGCCTCTTAGAGGAGATGTGATTTTAGTAAGCACACCACTCAGCAGAATTTACTGAGTGCCTCTGTGGCACAGCGCTGTTCTAAGCACTTGGGAGAGTTGGCAGATTTGATCCTTTCCCTCAAGGATCTTACGCTCCCTCAAGGAGCCAGGGGAAGAGAGGCAGAACGAAGGCCAGGTCTGCGTGGGCCCCGAGCTGACACCACCCGAGTGTTCTCTTGCTGTCTGGAACCCACTTGTCAATCCCGAGGAAGTTTTGCTCCATTAGAGGGGAGGGCCGACTCCTGGCGGAGCCCAGAGAAATGGACTTTTTCTGGGGGCCGACCTCAATTCAGTATGCGGGCCTTTATCTGAAACTTAAAGTCTTTGGTGCTTTGTGTTTTCTTTTTTTCCCTTTCCATTTGTGGCCCTAGGCTATGTTGCATGAAGCATAAAGGCGAGAAGTAGAGGGGGGCGGGGACAGTGGTAGGAGACTGAGGAAGAGAAAAAGAAAAAGCAAGAGAAGCCTCAAGCGTACCCAATTAGTGGCTTAGCTTCCAAAACATACCTGGTGTATTTAGGTTGGGGGTCTAGCCAGCAGGCTGCTAAAGTCCCCCTCACTGGCCTCCCCTCGAACCTCACACTCCCACCTGGATCAGATCGTTACTGCTTACAGACAAGGCACAACTCTTCTACTCAAACCACACAACTCCTCCCTGAGATTTGTCATCCATCCGCCTGCACAAATGCTGTCTGCTTTCTGCACCGCTAGTTGTCGGCAAGCCCTGGGTAACACCGTTTTCCAACAACCTCATCTCCCTCCTTTTGGTATTTAAGTGCTTACTATGTGCCAGGCACTGTACTGAGAGCTGGGGTAGATCCAAGCTAATCAAGTTGGACACAGTCCGTGTCCTAATGGGGCTCACAGTCTTAATTCCCATTTTTACGGATGAGATAACTGAGGCACAGAGAAGTTAACTGATTTGTCCAACGTCATGTAGCAGGCAAGTGGCGGAACTGTGATTAGATCCTAGGTCCTCTAACTCCAAAGCTCATGCTTTTTCCACTAGGCCAGTCAATCAACCCACCCTATTTATTGAGCACTTACTGTGTGCAGAGCACCATACTAAGCATTTGGAAGAATGCGGTATAACAGAATTGGTGCACGTTCCTAGCCCACCACGAGCTTACAGCCTAGAGTGGGAGACAGACATTAATAGAAATAAATACAATGTGGAAATGTGTATAAATGCTGAATGCCATCGCCCCATCTAGCCTTCCCCAAAGCCTGTGACAGGTAGTGGCTACTGTGTGGCTCTTACCATGGACTAGAAAGACAGACTCATCGTCTTCATTCCTGCCGTTTCCATCTGCATGAGGACCATCAGAAATTTCCCTCTAGCGACCAAGTGATTTTCCCTGATGGTGGAGGCTCTTGTTTTATTGTAGATTAAAGTTTGGTCTGCCGTTGGCAATTAAAAAAAAACCAAAACAAACATCTAGGGGGAAGTAGAATTCAGCAAGAGATCAAAGCAAAGCTTAGTAATTTTTGCAGGCTGAGTACTTTGGCTGGAAAATATCCCTTGATGGGATCCATCACTCAATCAATCAATCAATCGAATGATTATGCTCCCATTGTGTGCAGAGCACTGTACTAAGCATATAGGAGAGTAGAGTGGAGTTAGTAGACCTGATCTCTGCCCTCGAAGAGCTTACAGTCTGCTCCTATTGTGTCCTCAGCACTTAGGAAAGTGCTTCGCACACTGTCAGCACTTAAATACCACAACAACAAAAAAACCCTCACAGTCTAGCAACTTAACTGTTTTAAACTCACGAATGACAGGAGAAGCATGGGAAAGGAGTAGAATAAAGCCATCTTTGGAATTGAAAACTGGAAATCGAAAGATTGAGCTCTTCTTCCAGATTCCCTGAAACTTGATAGGCCCTCCTTCAGTTTATCATTATTATTATTATTATTATTATGTGCCATTTGTTAAGGGTTTACTGCGTGCCAAGCACTATACTAAGCACTGGGGTAGATTCCAGATAATCAGGTTCAGCATGGGGCTCAGTGCCCAAGTAGGAGAGAGAAAAGCGTGGCTCAGTGGAAAGAGCATGGGCTTGGGAGCCAGAGGTCATGGGTTCGAATCCCAGCTCTGCCACTTGTCAGCTGTGTGGCTGTGGGCAAGTCACTTAATTTCTCTGTGCCTCAGTTACCTCATCTGTAAAATGGGGATGAAGATTGTGAGCTTCATGTGGGACAACCTGATTACCTTGTATACCCCAGCGCTTAGAACAGTGCTCTGCACATAGTAAGCACTTAACAAATACCAACATTATTATTATTATTATTAAAAGGTCCCCCAAATCCCCAGTCTTGCAGATGAAGGAATCAAGTCACAGAGAAGCTCAGCA
This sequence comes from Ornithorhynchus anatinus, assembly GCF_004115215.2. Lineage (NCBI taxonomy): Eukaryota > Metazoa > Chordata > Mammalia > Monotremata > Ornithorhynchidae > Ornithorhynchus > Ornithorhynchus anatinus. The sequence goes on along the minus strand of NC_041750.1, from coordinate 24,845,881 downwards.
TCTTGCCCAAGATCACCCAGCAGGTACTTGATAGATCTGGGATTAACACCGAGGTCTCCTGACTCCCAGGCCCTTGCTCTTTCCACTAGACCACACTGCTTCAAATCTAAGTTGCTTCCACTGTGGTGGAGACTCCGGCTCGTGTTGGGAGTGAGCGGGAGAAACTGAATCTGTCATGTTCTCAAGCCCTGAGTGCTGATAGCGAGGGAAATGATTCCAGAGACATGATGAAGCTATGTTCCATATTTATCGAGTTAAACTAATATTTATCAAGTCCCCACAGCCAAAGTGAAGTAGATAACGATCCATGTGATTTTTCTGGTTGGCCCAGATTACCAGCGGGTGCTATCCAAATTGGTTCTGAGGTAACATGTCGTTAATGATGATGCTAGCTGGTGAGATTCTTTCCCCTGTGCATAGGTGTGGCTGAGGACACCACTGTGTGACTGACGAAACTTCTGCTCCACACACACAGAAAAATTGCCTCCTGCTCTCTTAATAATAACGATAGTATTTGTTAAGCGTTTACTATGTGTCAGGGACTGTAGTAAATGCTGGGGTAGATACAAGTAAATCGAATCGGACACAGTCCCTGTCCCCCGTGGGACTCTGTCTCAATCCATTTTAGAGATGAGATAACTGAGGCCCAGAAAAGTGAAGCGACTTACCCACGGTCACACGACAGACAAGTGGTGAGCCGAGATTAGAACCCACGACCTTCGGCCTCACTGGGTACCCACAGTGCCTGGCACCGCTTACATTTTGTCACCATCAGTGGCGTTTTTTGAGCGCTTACTTTGTGTAGAGCACTGTACTAAGCACCTGGCACTCTCTGGTTGTCCCGCTCTTCCGGAAGCCACGACGATCACCCCATTTCTGATGGCCGCCCGCCCAGCTCATCTGTCTTCCCGTGGCTGGCTGTCTCCCACCCCAAGCCCCCGATGGTGGCACCAAATCTCCACAGTGTTGGAGACACCGGGGTGGGTCTCCACCACCTTTCTAGAGTGCCTCGCTCCTGCCTTGGGGCAGGGAAGGATCCGGCAAGCCCGGCCCAGAGGTTCAAATACGGCATTAGATCTGAGTAAGCGACTGAGGTGAACTCTGGTACGAAAGTTGACTCACGCTCCCTTCCTACTGACACAGTGCCCCCGCTGCCCCCAATCCGGAGCCCGCACAGGGCACGGTAGGCTGCCTAGTCTCCCTGGCAGCTCCAAGGAGGATCGGCCCGAGCTGCCGTCGGCCGTGCCGGGGCTTGACGGCTCGCCAGCCCGACCGCTGCCTGCCAGGTTGGCTTTAGTCAGCGCCTCCCTCCTCCTCCTCCTCCTCCTCCTCCACCTCCCCGGGCTGTGCTCTCCTCTTTCACCTCACCGCTCATCACGGGGAAGACACGTTTCCACGTTTGGGACCGGCAGAGTAGGGGCTCCTCTTGGGGAACTGTCCTGGGAGCTGGAGTAAAGGTGGGAGGGAGAGATTGGGGGGTATCCCAGGGCCGTGAAACGCAGGAGGAAGAATTCTACCCTAATATTCAGAACGGCGGGGCTTCGTCCCTCAGGATTCAATCAGGTAAAACACAATTGCGTTTTCAGTGTCCTCGTGGCTGGTGCATTTTGCGGGGACCGGTGCCTATTCCTCGTTTGCAGTGTTCCCCTAACATGCAGCACAAAATGAGGGAGTCTGCAGTCTCAATCAGGTAAAATAAGATTGCGTTTCCAGTGTCTTGGAGACAGGGCCTAGACGCATTTGAACTTGCCTGGTGCGTTTTGGTCTTCCCTTAACATGCAATACTGAGAGAGAGAGCCTGCAGACCGAAAGCACTCTATATTCAGAAGAGGCAAGGATGGCACAGACTCAAGTTAAAATGCCAGCACGAGGGATTTTGGGATAATTGAGACGCAGCAATTTGCTTGCATAATACCGGAGACGTCGGCTTTGGTCCGTTAACCCGTGGAAAGCCAAGTGGTGGGTTCTTGGATGTTCTGAGTATTTTTCTCGATTCCGAGTTGGGAAAAGCCTTTCCTCTCCCTTTCCGGCATCGCGATTAATTCTTAAAAGTGGAGAGAAATGCTTCCGGTTGGATTCAGCGAGCACCGGGTGGGTCTGATTTGTGACTCCGGTCAGTTCTCGGCTTAGGTGGTTTGAGTTAAGACTAATGGCGTTTAAAGAGTGTCTAAATTTACTCCCTATTTCAGCTTTGCAATAATGGTAATAGTAATTGGGGTATTTATTAAGCACTTACTGTGTGCCAAGCCCTGAGGGTGATGTAGATCAGGTACAGTCCCTGTCCCATCCAGAACTCCCAGTCGAAGTGGGGAGGGAGAACAAGTATTGAATCCCCATTTTATAGATGAGGAAAGTGAGGCAAAGCAAAATGAAGTGACCTGCCCAAGGTCAGCAGGCAAGTAGCGAAGCCAGGATTGGATTCCTTTCCATTAGGCCTCGCTGCTTCCCTATCCGAAGGTTTTAACTGGTCAGTAGCAGCTCTTCGGCCTCAGCTTCTGGAGCAAGAGCAGTGGTACAGTGTTTTGCACGCAGTAAGCACTCAAAAATCAATGGCATTTTCTGAGTTCTTATTCCGTGCAGAGCACTGTACTAAGCACCTGGGAGAATACATTATAATAGAATTGGTAGATACATTTCCTACCGACAGGGAGCTTGCAGTCAGGCATTAATACAAATTCATTATGGTTATGTACTCAGACGCTGTAGGGTGATGCAGAAGTGAGTGGGGGAAGAGGAGAAATACGATTGAAGATGGCGGAGGGAAGAGGGAGGGCAAAACAGTTGGCCCGACAAGGGAGTCGGGGGAAATGAAGGAACAAACTTAAGGGCTTGACTGTGGTGGGGAAGAGAGAGAGGGAAGACCGCTCATCTCCAGGTAGAGCACCAGGGAGGGTCAGCGAGTCCATTTGACTGACGTGGAATTGAACTCCCTAGTGCGAAGCCTCTGACTCAATCTGTAGCTCTATTACTCACCTACGGATTTATCGGAACGGCAATTCTGGATCATTCTTGCTTAAAATTAGGATATCCGCTCTTGGTTCTGGAATCACGTACAAGACAAAACCAGTTCCGACGTGCCTCGGTTCAACCTAAGACGGCGTTTTCAGGAGCCACTCTGTCATCCGTCCGAGGACCGCGGGTGTGTTGGTTAAGACCATCTGACATGATACTCCTCGACTGCTACTAGCTTCCTCCTTGAGAGAATGGAGGAAAATGGAAATTGGGGTGCCGGAGCCCAAGATCTAGGTTTTGGACATTGTTAATACTTAATCACTGGCATTTGCTTGGCCCTTTCCAGGCTGTGAAGCACTGTCCTCTATTCTGGGGAGACCGGGTGATCATTGATTGGTCAAGGGACTCCTAATGCCTAGGAGAGAGGGACAGACGGGGAGTAGATTCAAGTGACCGGAGACCAAGTCAGGGAATGTAAACTGTTCATTCACTGCAGCTGAGGGAACAACCTTCAGGCTCCTTACTGCAGCAGGTGAGGATGTCCGTGATCCATTCTGGCTCGTACAGACACTCCCACGTTCCGGGTTTGAGGATGGAGATTTGCGGTCACTTTGGGCTCCTGCCCCGGAAAGGGCAAAGGAGAGGGGTTCTTGATGGAGTCTGGTGGGAGGGTGGGGGGCAGGGCTTCACTCCCACAGGGTCAGGCGGAAGGAAGGGAAAACCACCGTAAGTTGAAGCATGAGAGACCTATTCATGGGTATGAAATGCTGGCTATTGGCACTGCTTAATATGCAGGTTGCTGCACGTCCGTTGTGTACGCATCTTCCACGGCGAAGCTGCCTTTTGGAGGAGACAAACGATTAACTCTGTACCTTCCCAGCGAGGGGTGGGATGAGAGACTGTGCGATGCTGGCAAATCAACGTCAAGTTAGAGTTGGATTTTTTTCTGGGTGAATTGGGCCTCCCCCTAAAGGCTCGCCTCCCTCCTACCTCACCTTGCTACCCTCTTACTACAACCCAGCCCGCACATTTCACTCCTCTGATGCCAACCTTCTCACTAAACCTCGATCTCGTCTATCTCGTCGCCGACCTCTCTTCCACACCCTGCCTCTAACCTGGAACACCCTCCCTCTTCGTATCCGACAGGCAATTACTCTCCCCACCTTCAAAGCCTTATTGAAGGTCCATCTCATCCAAGACGCCTTCCCCGCCAAGCCCTCGCTTCCTATTCTCCCGATCCCTTCTGCGTCCCCCTGACTTGCTCCCTTTATTCATCCCCGCTCCCAACCCCACAGCACTTATGTCCATATCTCTAATATTATTTATTTATATTGTCTGTTTCCCCCTCTAGGCTGTAAGCTCATTGTGGGCAGGGAATGTATCCATCATATTCTTATATTGTACTCTCCTAAGGGCTTAGAACAGTGCTCTTCACACTGTGTAAGTGATCAATAAATGCGATTGAATGACTGCCTGGGGGCAAGTTGGGCAGGTGGGCTTCCCATTTGGACTTCCCAGAGGTGACCCGTTCTCTCTTCACCCTCACCTCCCTCATCTGTGCCTCGCTTCCTGATTTGAGTCTCCTCAGACAAGCGGAAAAGTTACTCTCATTTCGGGCACTCGGAGTGAGATGAGGGGTAGGGTCTCTGCCTCCAGAAGGCAGAGGAGAGATGGGGGTAGGGAAGCAACGTGGCCTAGTGGATAGAGCCCGAGCCTAGGGGGGAAGAGTGATCGTCTGTCGGATATGAAGAGGAGGGCGTTCCAGGCCGGAGGCGAGACGTGGGCGAAAGGGCAGTGGCGAGATAGACGAGTTGGAGGGAAAGCCTGGGGTCGGGCGGTATTGTTCTCAGCAATTATAGTGTCACGGTCCGAGGTACACCGAGGCCTGGGACAGTTGGAAAGGCAGACGCGTCTGCTGGGGGCGGGGTGGTGGGGGCTGATAAAGGGCCTTGGAGTCTGTTGCTTCGGTAACTGGGAGCTGGCCTTGGGGCTCTCTGAGGGCACTTCTGGGTAGCAAGCAGGAGGTGGGTCGCTCCCCATCTTTAGTCAACTGCATCGGCACAGCTGAGCCATCATGACTTCAGCAGAAAGGCGAAATGTCTGACTCGTGCGTACTTGAAAAGATATCAGACCTATTTAAATCGGGTCTCTGCAGCAAGTGATGGGATTTGAATATTGATTAAGGAGAAACACGGACAGTTGCTTCGAGATGAACTCTGCTCAGCGCACCGTTAATGCCAGCGAGCCCCGATGAAGTTAGTATTTTAAGCACTGGGCGTTTCAGTTCTTCAGGATAGGTCTCAACTATTGATTTGATCTGCCCTGGCAAGTCGGGCTTGGAGCAGTCTGGGTTGATGCACATAAAGCAGATCTTTGTGGATAGAAAGAGCTGCAAAAGCAGACAGGACTTTGGGAGGTGCTTCTGTGAAAATTTTCAGAATGGAAACAAAAATTCAAAGTTCTCCATTCAGAAAAGAGAGAAAGAAAACAAACCCCAGAAAGCAAGCACTGTATCTAAGTGGAAAGGACTTGGAACTGGGAATCAGAGGGCCTGGGTTCCAGTAAATAAAACCTGTAGACTCTAAGTTCTTTATGAGCAATGTTCACATCTGCCGACTCTATTGTGTTGTATTTCCAAGCACTTAAATAGTGCTCTTCGCATAGTAAACGTTCAATAAATGCCGTTGCTTAATTGACTAACGGCCCCTGCTCCTCCACTTGATCCCTTGGACAAGTGACTTAACTTCTGCGTGCCTCGGTCTCCTCATCTACAAACTGGAGATAAAGTACCTGTTCTCCCTCCCCCTTAGACTGTGAACTTAGTGGAGGACAGGGACTGTCCCCCACCTGATTATCTTATATCTTCCCCCAATTTTGGCACGTAGCAAGCGATGAATAAATGCCATTATCATTATTAGTACAGAATATTCAAGTCTCCTGATTTGGAGGCAGTGCAAATGCCTGGTTTCAAATGGTTTTTCTTTTAGCATTGTTTTACCCAAACTGTGTGTAGGAGTAGGTTGGAATGTGGTAAATCACTTTTTTTTTTTTCCTCCACAGAGGATTCTAGCAATTGATTCAGGGATTCATTCCCAGTTTTAAATGTTTCAGGCTTGGCAACAAAGAGAGCATGTCTCTTTATCGAAGGTGTAGCCTTAGAAGGTGAGAAACCCCCATTCTGTCAATCAGTCGACGGTATTTATTGAGCACTTACTATGTGCAGAACACTGTAGTAAGCTCTTGGAAGAGTACAATACAACAGAATTAGCAGATATGTCCCCTCCACATAACGAGCTTACAGTCAAGAGGGGGTGATAACCGTCTAGAAGGGGAGACAAACCCCTTTACCCTCAGTAACTGTATTATAATAATAGCGATGCCATTTATTAAGTGCCTACCATATTCCCTGGTGCTCAATGTTGAGTAGATTCCAGATATTCACCTCCTACGAAGTCCCTTGTCATCACAGGCACTCACAATCAAAAAGGGAGGGAAAGCAGATTGTTATATTTCTATTTTTCACGTGAGTCTCAGAGGGGCCGGGTGCTTTACCCAAGTTCACACCGAAGGCTAGGGGCAGGACTGGAATTAATACCCAGGTCTCCTGACTCCCGAGCCCATCCTCTTTCCACTAGGCCACACTGCCTCCCACCAAAGCAAATGAAGTGAGATTGTGAGAAACAGTGTGGCCTAATGGATAGAACGTGGGCCGGGAGGGATGGGATGGAGAAGGTCCTGAGTTCTAATGCCGGCTCTGCCGCTTGTCTGCTGTGTGATCTTGGACAAGTCGCTTAACTTCTCTGTGCCTGTTACCTCATCTGTAAAATGGGGATAAAGACTGAGCCCCTTGTGGGATATGGACCGTGTCCAACCTGACTAGTTTGTATCTAGCCCAGCCCTTAGAACAGTGCCTGCCACATAGTAAGTGCGGAACAAATACCTTAAAAAAATTCAAACAAAACGCTGCACCTCCATGCTAAGGATATTCTCCTGAATTCCAGTTGTGAACTGCATGGTCTCAGTGAAAGAATCAGGGAAGAGAATGCAAAATTCTTTGTCCGATCGTTTCGCTGGGCTGGAAGCTAGCTGGTGTACCTGTGACTCACGCAAATCACAGCCAGCTGGAGTGACAGTTAACTGTGCTGCTCAGAAATTAGATAAAATGAGATAGCTTGTTTGTGTGCTGCATTTTTCAATCTTTCAGAGCCCAAATCTTCAATTAAAATACCCACAAGGAATGCCCAAGGTGGGTGTTTGGAGTTTACCCACACTGTTAGTAAGCTAATAGCGTGGCACGTGGCTTTTTATGGGTCATTCGATCTATAGTCTCTTAGGAAGGGAGACCAGACATTTTATCCCCATTTGTGCAGCTGAGGCAACCGAAGCACAGAGAGTTAAAGGAGCTAGTCCAGGGTCACACAGCAAGCAAGTGGCAAAACCAAGACTAGAATCCAGGTCTTCTGACTCCTCATCCCAGTCTCCTTTAGGTGATGCTGCCTCCACTGATTTGTGGAACAGCTAATTACCAAGGTGCTTTTCGACCACAGGAATATTCTGATTCATTCATTCACTCACTCGTATTGATTGAGCACTTACTGTGAGCAGAGTACTATACAAGAGCTTGGGAGAGTACATTATAACAATAAATAGTCACATTCCCTGCCCACAAGAAATCCAGAGGGGTTTTCTTTTGCCAGTTCACTCTCCTCGGAGTGTAGGAAACTTGGGCCTTGCTTCTGCTGTATTACTACAGACACAGTACTGCCCTTTTGTTTTGATTTGCTTCCCGCTGTGGCCGCTTTTGGAAACAGTGAAAGAGAATTTCCTTTGCCTCAGAAGGGTAATGAAAGAGCTGCACTTGTGGAACTGTGCAGAAGGAGGGGCCGGCATGGGGTGGGATAGGCTGAACCGTACCCTTGATGTTCCGCAGAGCCTCTGGGGCACTGGGGGGGCTCTCAGAGGGGAGTCTTGATTGAAATTTTACTGTTACCCATCAAATCCCATCCACTTCAACTGGCTGAAGCCAGAGCGAGACCTGATGGCATAGGGCCCAATTAATAGGTGTCTAATGCATAGATGAGCCAGAAGGAACTGGGGCCTATGTTGAGAAAGAGTACTTAATGAGCACTCAGTGTGTGCAGAGTGCTGTTCTGAGCCCTTGGGAGAGTTCATTAGAGCACGCAGACATGATCTCTGCCCTCAAGGAGCTTACAGTCTTGGGATCGTGACGTCTACAGGAAGAGAATCGAAAACAAAGACAGTTTGAGCCGGAAATCGGCAACTAGCACTTGTACCTTCTATTTCATTATTGAAAACGATTCCCCCCCATTCCTCTCCTCCAGCCCCTCCCATTTCCGGCCTAGGTTGCTGACTGGAGAAATTCCCAACAAACATCTAATCAGCTTTTAATGAACCCCTGGCACTTTGCAGTTTTTGGCACCGGGTCATCATCATCAAGAGTTAGCTCACTGCAGATCACTAATTAAACAGCGCTCGATGTGAGAATGTTTGTCAGGAATTTCAATACTTGTTTTTACTGTTCCCATTTTCAGCCTATCATGGTGGCTTGATCGTGTCAAAGTAGCCTTACACTCAGTGATCCTGCCACCCAACCACAGCTCTATGGGCAAAGCAGAGCTAGAGTGGGGAAGAGCAGATTAATACGTTTGGATGAGGCCCCTCAATCAATAAATCATATTGAATGTTTACTGTGTGCAGAGCAATAATAATAATTGTGGTTCTGTTGAGTGCTTACTATATGCCAGGCACTCTACTAAGCACTGGGGCGGATACAAGCAAATCGGGTTGGACACGGTCCCTGTCCCATGTGGGGTTCACAGTCTCAATCCCCAATTTACAAATGAGGTAACTGAGGCACAGAGAAGTGAAGTGACTTGCCCAGGGCCTCACAGGAGACTGGATTGGAACCTTCTGACTCCCAGAACCACGGTCTGTCCACTAGGACATGCGGCTTCTCAGATACTGTACAAAGCACTCGGGAGAGAACATTATAATAATATACCAGACACATTCTCTGCTCACGAGTTTAGACTGTAAGCTTGTTGTGGGCAGGGAATGTGTCTACTAACTCTGTTGTATTGTACTCTCCAGTGCTTAGTATAGTGCTCTGCATACGGTAAACGCTCAGTAGATATCGGAATGATAAACATTCAAATGGGAAAGATCTCAGGGACAGGGGTAGCCGTGGACCTGAAAGAGAAGAAGCTTATACCCAGCAGGACTTTCCAAATTCAACTCAGAGTGGAAAACCTGCATAGGCCTATTTTCCAAGGACATAGACCGCAAGCCAAAATTTTAATGTGCCTTTAAAAGTAAGCACTCAATAGCGACTACAATTACGGAGCTTTTAATTTTCTTTTATCACCATTATATTGGGGGGAGCGGGGAGAGGGGAATAAGCAGAAGTGAATCTGTGGAACAGAACAATGCCCCAGGTTAATGGCCCCATGCTGCTTCAGAAAAATGGGGAAAAGGCAAGCATTTATGGAAAAATAAATGTCAAAGCAAAGCAGAAGTATTTATTTCCTTAGCAGGAGATATTGATCCTGTGCCCTTGTGCTATTTTAACAAGAGCATTTCTGTTCTGTTAAGTGGCTGGTGTGTATTCAATTAATTTACACTTGAAACACTGCTCATTGGGCCATTTCAATTGCCCAAGAGAACAGAATACACATATAGTACGGTTCGACCAGTCAGGAGGGAGTTTAGTCCTCAAGCTACTTTTAAAAAGGCGGTAAGCAGTGTTTTTTATGAAGTCACTGATAAAGCCTATTTCATTTTGGACATTTTGTTTTATTTTCGTGGTCAGCTGTGGTAATTGAATGGGAACCAGATTAAAACAGATTAAAATCGTGATCAAACGCGGCCTATTGGGGTAGAGCACAGGCCTGGGAGTCAGAAGGACCTGGCTACTAATCCCGGCTCCGCCACTTGCCTGTCGTGTGATCTTGGGCAAGTCACTTCACTTCTCCGGGCCTCAGTTACCTCATCTGTAAAACGGGGATTGAGACTGTGAGCCCTACGTGGGACAGGGACTGTGTCCAACCTGGTTTGCTTGTATCCACCCCAGAGTTTCGAACAGTGTTTGACGCATAGTAAGCTCTTATACCATTGTGATTATTATTATTTGAGAGAGAGATGAGGCAAAAAGAACCTATGACACCTGATAAATGGGCTCCAGTCCTTTTGGCACTACTGATCATCAGGGAGACCTTGGGCAGGTCACTTAACCTTTCTGGGCTTCAGTTTCTCCCTCTGTGTAAAGGAGAGAATGATAGCTTCCCAACCCTGAAGGGTGTTGTCAGGCCAAATCCACTAACGTATAGGATGGTATTTGGAGAGGGAGGTGGATCTTAAAAGGAAGGTGCTATTCATGAATGACAGATGCTGTTGCTCTCTGTTCTTGGGAAATTGACCCAGACAGATGACTCTCGTAATACAAAGGTGCAAAGATCTTACTAGCCGTCAGAAGTCTGGTCAGAGGACAGAGACTTCTTTCTTTCAGTAGAAATTCCCGTTGGTTGGCGTGCGTTTGTGTGTGTATTTGTGTGTATGTTTTGAACTGGAGGGATTGGAACAGAGGTATTTCACTTTTGCCGGAATCAGACGCTGTCTCCCCTCATGGAGCCTAAGGGCCAAACCACCTCACCTCTTTCCAAATCCAAGGGCCTTCTGTAATGTCACAACTGGATGAGCCACTCTGGTTATGTTCGCCATCCCCTTGGCAACATCTTCGTGCCCAAAGTGGCCAGTTGAGCTTCTAGGGGTTTTTGTTATGGCATTTAAGGCCTTACCGTGTTCCAGGCACTGCAGTGAGGCACGGGAAATCAAGTGACTTGCCTAGGGTCACACAGCAGGCAAGCGGTGAAACTGGGATTGGAATCCAGGTCCTCAGGCTCCCAGGCTCGAGCTCTTTCCACTTCCTTGCCGAGCAGTCTGTGTCCTCCAAACCTGAGGACAGCCATTCTACCTGGAATAAGAAGCAAACCTAAGGAAAATGTACCGTTCGCCTAAAACACAGAGGTCATGTTCTTAAAGAACGTCACGTAAAGGAGAAATTGCATTCTTCTAGGCACATCTTGACCGACATCATGCTCACGTGCTTCTTCCAAAAGCGAATTGCGATCTACCTCTTCACATTGTGCAAAGAACCTTCCCTAATCCCCGATAGTGTTCGGTCCAAATGGCTTAATGAAGGCACCCGTTTCTGGCAGAACTGACTGATCGTGAAGGCTAACATTTTAAACTCACTTCTCCCCTGATCCCTTGTTCATTTCCACTGGAGTTAGGGCAGACGGAAGAACTCTACCTTCTTGAGTCCGGGGAGAAAATGCCATCCAAGATTCCCAGACTCTCCCTCCCTGTGTTCCCAGCCGCCTCTTCGGCCTGTTGGAAGCTGAACCTGGAGAGATCAAGGGAAGGGATGATGCTCTAGCTTAGTCACTGTAAAACCATGCCCTCCCTGGCTCTGACCCTTATCCACCTCCGGCCAAATCCTCAATCCTCGAACCAGCCTGGGGAAGATCTAAAGTAAATAGCCCAGCACAGAGCTAACCACCTAGTCTGGGACAGACCCAGACTAAGTAGCCAAGCACAGAGCTAGCCACCTAGTCTGGGACAAACCCCGGCTAAGTAGCCAAGGGCAGAACAAGCCTCCTACCTTGGGACAGATCCAGGCAAAGTAGCCAAGAACAGAACTAGCGTCCAGCTTGGGACAGCACAGAGCTAGCCACCTAGTCTAGGACAGATGCAGGCTAACCATCCAGTTGTCTAGTCTGGGAAAGACCGAGGCTCAGTAGCCAAGCACAGAGCCAGCAACTTCACACTCTGTGAGGAATGGAGCGGGAGTGACACGTTTTTCCCATACCACCCCTAGGGAAGCCCTAAACTTTCTGACCGCCATTTCTGCCCTTGCTTAGTTCAGAGACATCAAGGGTGTGTTGAGGTAGGGGCAGGCAGGGAGAAACTGAGCTCACTGCTTGATATTTAGAGACGGGGAAAACCTTTGCATCCTGCCCCTCCTGATGCCTTGTCTCCCGATAAGCCTTGGCAAAAGAAAGGTGCCAGGCCTTGATCTGTGGAAGGCCAGAGGCTTTTTCACACACCGGCTCTGCAGAAGTAAAACAAATGGTGGGAGTTGCCCTAGGTCAGGAAAGGATTTGCTAAAAGATTAAACAGCATAGGCATGTGGATAGAGGAAGGAAAGGAAGGCTTCAATACAAATAATGTAAGTGAACAGAGAAAAGACCACAGTCGAGCCTCCCCTTGCTGCAGCGTAAGCGGATTGGGGCTGGAAAGGTTGTGGGGAGGTGTTGGCATACTCAAAGGTCAGGGAGAATGACCCCAACTCAATTTTGCATTCATCCATCAAGTCTTACCTTGCCAAGGGGCAGGTTAACATCTGGGAGCAGAGACTAGCCGGAGTTCAGGCAAGCATCTCATTCGACATTTAAGACCCGATGTTCTCTGGAAGGAAAGAAAAGGGCCCCAGATGTGCCAGGGCAAGGAGGAGAAAAGCCAACTGCTTCAGGCGAGGGAAAACACCTGTTTGAAATGGGAAAAACGTGTCCGATTTGAATGATTTTCTCTCTCTTGTGTTTCCTTCCATCACTTGATTGCTTCTTGGGCACAGGGCTTGGGGAAACTATGTGCTTACGGTCTGTGCTTTCCAGAGGTCACGGGTGGGAGAAGGATTGTATTCCTTCCTTCCTTTTGAATGAGGAGCTGTTGGCGGAGGAACATTTTTGACTTCACTTTTCCTCTCACTTGCCAGTTCCCTTGAATATTGGTGGCAGTCCACTAGCTTGGATCAATAGAGGGAGAGGGAGGAGCACAGAGTGAGGACACTGGAGCCCAACAGAGAGAAAATGGGACTGAGAAAAAGGAGACCTGGGTCGTAATCTCAGCTCATCCACTGGCCAGCTGTGGGAACTGGGGCCGATCACTTAGCTTCGCCATGCCTCGATTTCCTCATCTGTCTGGAGAGAAGAAACATCCCCTCCTCGTGTCTTAGATCACAGACCCCACGTGGGACAGGAACCAGGTCCCATTTGATTATCTGGAATCTGTCCCAGCACATAGTAAATTCTTCTTGAATAGCAGAGTTAAATCAGCCTATAGAAAGGGAAAGAGCGGCGAACTGGCGTCTGGAGTTCGAAAGGCTTTGGGGACCGAAGTTGTTGCCTGGTTTTTCCACAGGCAGAAAACTACATGCGTCTCTGGTTCTTCCCTTGCTCGGTCACCCAGAGCAGAGCGAATCCCGTTCCGGTTAGAATCTAACTCTGGTCCCAAGTCTGAAATGTGTTTCTTCTTTCGGTGCCCACACAGAATGGTAAGAAAGGGGCTGTCTGAGAACGTCCAACCCCTACTAAATCTTCTTTTTGAAGCATTGTCTGAGATCGTCAGATATCTGAGCCGTTTGATTTCCAGATGGGAAAAATGCTGTAAAAGTTTAAGGATCTGACTTGGGTGGTTGGGAAAGAGATATTGGATGTGTGAGAGACCTTCTCGTTTTCCATCTAGAGCAAAAATAACATGATAGGAGAGGCCAAAAAAAACTTCTCATCACCTCTGCCCAAAAAAGACATAAACTTGGAAAAGAAAGAAAGAAGGGAAACTTTAAACTTGCAAACATTCCACTCTCATTTTTCGAATTATTTTTTTTTCCTCCTTTGGAAAAAGCCCCGGCCACTCCTACCAGGTGAAAGAAGGTCAGAGCCCAAGAGGAATTCTGGCATCGGATCCCTTTTCTTCTCTCCTCCTTTCCAACCCCCGTTCAAACATCAATGAAATCTGGATCCAGTGTAAGTGGGGAACCAGAGAAGGAAGGTGGGGCCATAGAAATGATATTCATATGAAGGGAAAAAAAAAAGCAGTCTTCCTGATTTGTTCCAGCTAAGCTTCACATGAGAGCAGGCTGTCAGTAGTGGAACCAAGCACAGGCTGTACTGCCCTGAAGCAAGCATAACCCAGTGGAAAGATCCCGGGCCTGGACCAAGTCAGAGGACCAAGGTTTTAATACTGGCTACTCTATTTGTCCTGCTGTGTGACCTTGGGCTGTCACATAACTTCTCTCTGCCTCCGTTTCCTCATCTTAAAATGAGGGTTCAGTAACGTTTCTCCCTCCTACTTAGTCCCACGTGGGACGGGGACCGTGCTGGCCCTCAGTAAGTGCTAAACCAGTGCTGTTTACTGGTATAAGAGTAATAATAAGTAGTCGGTAGTCCTGCTGTGGTTCCATTGGAAGGGACGCTGGCTTGGAAGTGGAAGATCTGGTTCCTAGTCCCCCGCTTCCATTGCTGGTCAAGATTTCTGGTTAAAGAATTGCCTTGGCTATTTTTTTGTTTGTTTGTTTTTTTTATGACATCTTCTAAGCGCTTACTATGTGACATGCATTGTACTAAGTGCTGGGAAAAGTCCAAGCTTATCAGATCGGACACAGTCCCTGTCCCATATGGGGCTCACCATTTTATCCACCATTTTACAGATGAGGGAACTGAGGCACAAAGAAATGAAGAGGCTCGCCCAGGGTCACCCAGCAGATAGGGGACGGAGCTGGGATTGCAATCCAGGTCCTTCTGACTCCCAGGCCCATGCTCTATCCACTAGGCCACGATGCCTCTCTCGGCCGTTCCCTGAGGTGGACAGGGCCAACGGAAATCCTGAGCGAGGGAGACGAAGACTGCAGGGGTTACAGAGGTAACCACCTGTTCTAGCCCGGCATCGGCTCTCTGCTGCGGTCTATTCATCCCTAGGTGCTGTATGGGAAAACCTTATGCGTACTTATGGCCAACTGCTGCACCCTCGCACACCTAAGCACTTGTTGCACTCAGAAACGTGACTGGCAGGGACAAGAGACTGCAAGCCATGCTGTGCCAGCCGTTAGCGCTATCCTCACTCCAATAGCGAAGCAGTGTAGCCTAATGCATAGAACCTAGGCCTCGGAGTCAGAAGGACCTGTGTTCTAATCCCAGCTCCGCCACCTGTCTGCTGTTTGACCTTGGACCTTCACAGCAGACTTCACTGCTCTGGGCCTCAGTTACCTCAGCTGTAAAATGGGGACTAAAACTCTGATCCCTATGTGGGCCTTGGACTGCGTCCAACCTGATTATCTTGTATGCACCCCAGTGCTTAGTACAGTGCCTGGCACAGAGTAAACATTTAACAAATACCACTGAAAGAAAGCAAATCAATTCATCCCTGTGGGTTCTCCATCCTGAAGTCTCAATCCTATCTTCGTCATCATTCACTTGAAACCATGTCGATCCTGGATTTAAGGTTCCTCCCTCCGACCCCCAACCAGCCACCAAAATATAAAACTTTGAAGTGGAAAAGTGATTTTGCTTAGGGAGTCACAGACTCTCAAACTAGAAGCACCCTCCTTCCTACCCATGCTGGACTCTTCCCTCTTTCTATTGTTCTTGGCTTATTTGGTGTGTGGGTGTTGCTAACTAAGAAACTAGTATTTCTTTAAATGAGTTGTTGCTCATTTTAAAAAATGTTAGATGGTCCTGAAAATCTACTGCCCCATCCCAAACACTCCCCAGCCCCCAAGAGTATATCGTCTAGGACCTGGCTTCTAGTCCCCTAATTCTGCCTTTGGTTACTGCGTGGCCTCGAGCAAGTCACTTAACCTCTCTGGCCTCAGTTTCCTCATCTGTAGAATGGGGATGATAACACTTGCTTTTCCCTATGTCGCAGGAAGGCTGAGAGGGCATAAGGGAAATGAGTAACTCGAAACTGCTCTGGAAACCGAAAGCCCTTTATAAATTTAAGGTATCGTGTTTCAAAAAAAAAAAAAGTTGTTCGCTAATGTGCCCGGTAAGTTTTCGCTTTCAGAGGAAAACACGAGAGAAGGATGAGGAGACCCTAGCTAGAGGAGGCCTAGCCAAGTCCCGGCTGGGCAGGGGTGATGGTTGTCAGGGGTGTTTTGAGATTGAGGGAGAGTGAAGCAGAGCTGTCTGGAGCCTGTCAGAAAACCGTCTAACAAAAGTGAACATCTAGCTCTGTTTGCCCCAGTTGGAACAGAAGACCCCTGGAGGGCTGGTGACGGCAGAGGTGAAGAGAAAGGGATGCCCAGGTGGCAACGAGCTGGGAGGGTGGAAAGCTGGGGATGCCGGGCTGAAGGCAGTGGGGGGCACATGCCTTGATGGGACCCTGCTCTGGTCCATTCAGAGCTGGCGCTGAATTCGTGCAAACTGCTGGCCCCACTGGGTGCCCACCCCATCTCCTCTCCCAGAATTGCCAGGCCCTCCCGGGCAGGGACACTCCAACCAGCTCCTCGGGCCCGCCCTGCGGCCTGGAGTCGACTCAGTTCCCTCCACTCCTCCCACGGACCAAGCAGCCCTTTCTAGGATTCAGCCTCGGAAATGCAAAAATGTGTCCGGTTTTAATTGGACCATTTGATTACTTTCAAATGTCCCAAACATGATACTTGGAATACACACACACACACACACACATTTTCTCTCTCCCTCTCCCTCTCCCTCTCCCTCTCTCTCTCTCTTTCTCTGTTCCCTGGGCAAGCAGTTTGACCAAAGCCGGCGGGGATTTCTTTTCCAAGAGAATGCCAGCCAGCTGATCTGACATCACTTCATCTCTCACCCCTTCCAGAATTCCAAGAGAGAATGGAAACCGCATAATCTGTTCTCACGGTACCGGCTCTAATCTTCCCCATTAGCTTCCAGCATTCTCTCTTCACCCTTCCCCTGCCACATTGCACATCTCTTGCAGAGTCTTTTTTGAAGCGTATTCTCTTTCCCAGCTCATCATTGCTGGGTGACCCAGAGGGCTCAACGGAAGGACAGGCCAGTTTCTCTTTGTCGTGACTCCGACTATTTTTGGTTAACGTGTGGAGGGAAGAATCAAAAATCTTCGAACTCGGGTTTCGAGCTTCAGTTCTGAGGCGTGTGCGGTGGAATAGTGCTTCATTTTATACTCTGGGACGATCGGCTGCTTAAGTTCTGTAAGATCCTCCGATGTACAGTTAGATGAACTCATGCTTGAAGCCAAAGCAAACTTAGATCCAAGCACATGGTTCTAGTCTCATCATGTTGAAAAGACTCCCCCAAGTGCCGCATTTAATAAGCGGGGCTGTTTTTACTGGAAAAGCATGTCTCTAGCCAGACATTCTTCACATTTTTCCCAGGATTCAGTCATAAAATCGTCCTAGACATATTACAGGGATGAAATGTGTGCACATCTGATCAAGGGCAGGAATGCCTTTTGGCCGCAGATCTCCAAGGAGACCCTTCTTGTCACCGTTCAGTCCATTATCAGCGAGGGCTTGGCTTCTCTCTCAACTCTTTCACCGAACTGAGAGAGAAGACGCTTGAACCTCAGAGATGACACAGGACTTTTTCAGTTGGATGCACAGATGCCAAGTGGAGAGACCTCTGCAGCCAGAGCAGCACCGCTCCGCGCTCGAGAGTTCGGGCCGGGGTCAGCGCCCGAATCGGGACATTCTAACGGGGTCAATCTGCCCTCGCTTGGATGGCGGAGGAGGGAGGAGAAATGGAGCGCGTGGGACTAGAAGCTCTAGGACCCGGTGCTGATGCAACCTGCCGACTCTGGCTGGGAATGAACCTCGTGGGTGATATGGGGTAAGAATTACCCTTTTTCCAAAGATGCGGCTACACTCGTGGCATTTATTGAGCACCCAATCGACCATTCGTATTTATGAGTGTTTCTTGTGTGCAGAGCACCGTACCAGACCCCTGGAAGAGTACAGTAGGACAGAGTCGGTCGACAGGTTAGCTGCCCGTAAGGAACTTACGGTCTAGAAGAGGAGGTTATATTAAATGCAACATACCATCCTAAGTTCTGAAGAGAGTAAGACAGAAACTTGCGACAACCTGGGGGTACAGAGACCTTGTTCTAGTCCTGGTTCCACCTCTTGCCTGCTGAGTGGCTACGGGAAAGTCGTTTGACTTCTCTGTGCTTCGGTTTCCTCATCTATAAAGTAGGGACTGAATACCTGCTCTCCCTGCCCTTCAGACTGTGAGCACTGAGAGGATTGGGGGACGTATCTGATCTGATTAGATTGTTTCTACTCCAGGGCTTAGCACAGTTCTTGGCACAGAGTAAGCACTTAACAAATGCCGCAGTTATTATTATAACTAGAAGACATTCCCATGCATAGGTGTTTGCTTATTTTCAAAATATTTGAAAATAGTGGAATCGGAATAGATATTTTAATGGTCTTTGTCAAGTGCTCACCATCTGCCAGGCACTGTACTTAAGTGCTACAGTAGATACGAGATGATCGAGTTGGACACAGTCCTTGTCCCAAAAGGGATTCACAGTCTTAGTCTTCATTTTGCAGATACGGTAACTGAGGCACAGAGAAGTGAAGTGACTTGCCCAAGGTCCCAGCAGATAAGTGGTGGAGGCAGAATTAGAACTCAGGCCCTCCGACTCCCAGGCCTGTGCTCTTTCCAGGGGACACATTGTTTCACTAAATGTACATTTGAAAATACATCCATACGTACGTGTGTGTGTGTGTATACACACACACACGTATATATGTATGTAGAAATACACACTGATTGAGGTTGGCTATCATATCACAGATGTACATATACACATATATATGTATTTATGCACACACCTGTATATGTCTGCATATATACAGTAGTATATAGAAGCAGCGTGGCGCAGTGGAAAGAGCACGGGCTTTGGAGTCAGGGCTCATGAGTTCAAATCCCAGCTCTGCCACTTGTCAGCTGTGTGACTGTGGGCAAGTCACTTCACTTCTCTGTGCCTCAGTTCCCTCATCTGTAAAATGGGGATGAATACTGTGAGCCCCACGTGGGACAACCTGATTCCCCTGTGTTTACCCCAGCGCTTAGAACAGTGCTCTGCACATAGCGCTTAACAAATACCAACATTCTTATTATTATTATTATATACACCGATATGTGATAACTATCTTAGATTGCTAACTTATGTATCTATGATAGCTATTGTGTGTGTGTGTGTGTGTGTGTGTAGAGAGAAACAGAGCTATACTTCAGCACTACAAGTAGCCTTTATGTTGAAACGATTCAACCACTTTACTCATAAGCAGGTGGAGAAAAATACAATTCACACATGGGGAAATTACTTCAATTTTTACTCCCGGGTCCTACGGCGTTGATGATAACGAGACCAGCCTATAGGATCGGTAACGTCCCCACTGACTCCATTTTCCAGGGGGACTCTTCATGTGGTTCTGCCAGTTGTCAAAACAGAGTGGACAGTTGCTCAATTGTCCAGTGCTGGGTGAGCCCTCTCCCAAGTGTGCCTGGAGAATTCAAGCACAAGGGTTTGGCTTCCCTTTACTTCCCTTTGGCAGTGTCAGGGAGAATTGAAAATAGGCACGTGGATCCGCTTCTTGGAATCCAAACTATTTATATTTCAGTGCTTTCTGATGGAAAACTAGGACCCACCGGGAGCTCGGCTCTGAATTTTTTATTTTCTGGTGGTCAAAAGAAGGTGGTTCTGGGAACTCCCGGATAAACCTGTAGAGAATACTGAAGGGCACCCATGGCCAATCAAAGCCCCCAGGAATAGAGCCGAACAACCAGGCTTTGCCTCTGCAGATAATAGATTGGGTATAAATTCCTACCGTTGGATAACCCACTGTCGGCACCCTCTGGGGAATACGACAAGAGACGTTAGTGAGTGACAGGGGGAGAAAGCTTTCAGAAAGACAGTTTGGGGCCAAGAGTCTTCCCTGACAGTCGCTTATACTAGTGAAATTGGCAGGCAGCTCCAAAGTTTTGGGGTTTGTTTTTTTTAAGTACAATCCAGAAGCTAAAATT